>NC_049236.1:22162000-22831174 GCF_011100685.1 Canis lupus familiaris | reverse complement strand
AAAGAATTCAAAGCCAAAGGAAGACCAACATTGGAGGACCCACAGTATCTGATTTTTCAGACTTACTATAAAGCTGCAGTGATCAAAACAGAATGATATTGTGAAATGATAATGATCCATAGAACAGAATGGAGAATCTAATAAGACATAGACACAAATATCATCAGTTCATATTTGGCAATAGTGTGGAAACAATAAAGTGGAGATAGGATTTCTTTTCAACAAATGGCATAAAGCATTTGACTATCTATAGGCCAAAAAAGAAAAAAAAAAATTGACCTTAATCTATACTCTTCATACCAAAGAAACAACAAAAAACTTCCCCCCCAAAAAACAACCTCAAAATGGATCATAGACCTAAGTGTAAAATGTAAAACTATAAAATTATAAAAAACAAGAAAGGAAGGAAGGGAAGGATAATGACAATCCTAATTAGCATCTGCTACAAATGCATTTTCATTTTCCCAATTGCTTAGAGAGGGTTCTATTCATCAAACTCAAGAGGGGCTTCTCAAAAACTCTCTGTCCACTGAAAGAAAAGATAGGAACTTCCAAGATAAGGCACTTGGCATTGAGTTTCATGACGAAGATATCCTATTAGGAACATACTCAGAAAAATCTATTAAACGATATTCTGCAAGTCTGCCAGGAGTCATTGCCAAAATAAAGTTACTTATTGCCTCATATTTTTCCAGAACAAACTTACTATAGCCTTTGCTCCATTCTTTTTAACTTCATGCTTTTATAACTATAACTCTTGTTGATGGCACGGTGCAAACTGATCAGAACATTAAATGCTATTCACAGCTGATCTTATCATTTTCATATATTAATTCCCCAGTATAGTTACTCTGAGACCCTCTCAAAAAATTTAGCACAATTTAATTAATGAAACATGACATAACTCTAGTTGCCCTATATTTGGAAAAATTATCTTCCAAGGATGCTTATTCATTAGATAAATCGATGTTTCCACCTTATATAAATAAAAAAACAAAAACCCTCAGAGTCAAAGGCTGTTGCTAAGTCAACAAACGAGAAAACTACAGTAGAATGAGTTGAACATTTATGTAGTGGAGGAGCTTTCTCCTTATTAGGGTTGAAAATAGTTTGTAAAGTACTATGAGAGGCAATTCTCGAGTGACTGGGAGATACTTTCAAGTTGCTCAGGCTTCTTGCACTTATTTTGCCTTTTTTTTTTTTTTTTTTTTTAACTAGGTGGTGGCATTCTAAACAAAATTCTGAAGTTCTTGCTATTGAGTTTTCGGAGAACAAGAAAAACAATGTTGGTCAGATAAGGTACCATGTGGCTGTAAAGATGCACTTCACTATCATTTTATAGCTTAACTAGAGACAAGTAAAATATTTTAAAATATTAAATATTAAAGAGTAGAAGATAGAATAATGATAAAATTAGTGAGCTTTCCTAATTCTATAATTAGCAAGAGAAACTTTTATTTAAAAATTAACTATAAGATCAAAATATCCCTAATACACTATCTAGCTTTATTGATTTTATTTTATTTATTATTTTATCTAGGTTTCCAATATTCCTTATCTTGTTTGATGAAACCAACTCTTAGTTTATTGTGATATTTAAGTCTTGCCTCCTCCACTCAGTCCAATATCAAGAGATCTCTCCAAAAATCAAATCTGATTTTGAGAGATTTCCAATGGTCTTTTCAAAAAATCAAAACCAAGATTTCTAATTTAAAGGGAGCACTAAAAAGCTTGAGAATAAAAACAAATATTTAAATCTAAACCAATGCAAAAAAAGTCATAATAAACAAAAACCAAAATTTTAAATAAAGACAGTATTAGTTACCCTTCTTGAATTTCGTTCTGCTTAGGGAAGCCTTACTTATATTCAAAAACTAACTTGCATGTTATCTCTCTAAGGAAAATTCTCCCGCCTTCCCAAAGGGTGGCACTTTTCCCTGCCCCTACTCTGCCATCATTTAACTCTTCTCTAATTAGTATCACACTTATCTCTCCACTTACAACCCTTCCCAGTGAACCATGAGAACTTTTAAACTATCCCTATATTCCAGTGATTACTACATATAAGGAATTCCACAGATACCTTCTGTATGAATAAATAGGTTATGGTAAGTAGAGAGTAAGACATAAAATTTAGAATCAGAAACAGAAATTTCATTTCTACCTCAACAACTGATATATTTATGAATTTTTTTGACGCTGGGTATATCTCTGAGCACCAGTTTCCTTATCTTTGGAGTGGGAATGATCTTACTCATTTGTAAGTTAGATACTTATCAACTGTTTTGAAAGAGTGATCAAATAATAGGAATAGACGTTTATTTATTCATATGAAGTGAACAAGGTGAAGAGACAGACAGGGGCCTGTGGTTTACCCAGCTAAAAGAAGTACATGTCCAAAGACAGAGGCAGGAAAAGCACCAAGCGCATTGTTTGGGGAACTGCAGGGGGTTCAGCACGGCTTCATGTACACAGCAACAGAACATCATAGAATTAGATATGAAACAAAGTAAGCAGAATCCAGACCCTGTGCAGCAGGAATGGCATAACCGAGTTAACCTTGAATTAACAAGAATGAGTTTCTGCCAAATTTGTAAATAGGTTTTGTGAGCTAAGTTGAGTTTGGCTAGGGGGAAAAAAAATAAATCAAGCCATTATACACTCAAGCTTATGAACTATTGTCTATATCAAATATATCATGAAATAGGATTTAAAGATGAATGTACAGTAGGGATTTTAAAAATTAACCAAGTCTTGAGATATTGGGAAAGTAGAATGTAAAGATTTGGTAATAATGCAAGGGGGCAGGGAAGCTATTTAGGTTAGAAGTAGAAGTCATGAGAAAATATAATGCATAAATAGAAACACCAGGATTTTCAATTTTTCTAATATAAAATGGGCACCAAATTTCCTGGCCCTAGTGGTAATCTCTTTCCTCAAAACACAAGTTCTATAGTTTTGTCCAAACATTGCTTAGATTTCAAATGTCTTCCTTGTCTTACAGCAGATCCAAGTAAACATAAAAAAGGAGGAAGGAAGGAAGGAAGGAAGGAAGGAAGGAAGGAAGGAAGGAAGGAAGGAAGGGAGGGAGGGAGGAAGAAAAATGCAGCTATAACTCAGATAAAATCATTTTTAAAACAAAAAGATAAATGTGTGAAAATATATATTTAAAAATAGGACATCACTAATCCAGCAAAGTTTGCCATTTGAAAAGAAAGCATATTAGCACCATCTGTTTCTCAATTTATGTGTTGACTTTACGGTAGGAAATTATATCAGGATCTTGACAGAACCCAGATGGCATCATCAGAGAGGTAATTAAAGGGGCACCTGGGTAGCTCAGTTGGTTAAGCATTTGCCTTTGGCTCAGGTCATGGTCCCAGGATCCTGGGATCGAGCCCCAACATCAGGCTCCCTGCTCAGTGGGGAGCCTGCTTCTCCCTCTCCCTCTGCCACTTGTTCTCTCTCTCTCTCTCCCTCTCTCATTCTCTCTAACAAATCTTTAAAAAAAAGAAGAAGGGGTAATTGCAAAGGGTTTAGTGAAGGGGCTATCTACCAAGATACGGGTGGATCAAAGGAAACCAGCAAGTGTTGAAACACCGTAGGACTAGCAACACTGAGAAGCTGTTACCAGCTCTCGGCCAAGAGAGGGCAGTTGCCAGGACTCAGGAGAAGCTGCAGCTAGAGCCCCAGCAAAGGGCTGCCAGACAGACGCTGTGACATGAGGAATACAGCCATTGCCAACTGTCAAGGTTGCAGGGCAGTAACCAAACCCTCACTTCCTAGTTTCTAATGACCTGCTGGTGGGTCCCATTGACTGAATGCTAATGGAAGCCAGAAGGCAACAGAACTCAGTTGATATTGTTCACAGAGGCCAATGGGAGACACAGCCTGGGGGAGCCCAGTGGTTAGTGGGGCAGGGGGAAAGTGGAGAATATCCAGCGCCCTAGCAGAAACCTTTCATCATATGCCTCTGTACACACACCCCACCACCACTACCTCGTCACCGTTCCCCAGCATCAGAGATAATGTCTTGCACATATTGAGCCTTCAGTAAATGCCTAATGAATAGAAATATAATGGCATATGCATTCTTAGCAAGGACAGAATAAACAGTGAGAAAGGATCAGAAGACTGGAGAAAAGCCAGTACATCTAAGCTCAGCCTCCCTGGGTCCTCTCTCCATTTTCACAAATCTATAAAGAATCCTAGAAAAAAAAGGTACCAGATGGAAGTGAGAGAAGAGGTATTTTTCACATTTTTAAGCACCCAGCTGGGACAGGCCTCTTTCCCTAGTCTCCCACAAGAGAGGAAGGCACTATTGTGGAATGACCTAAATTTATTCATTTTGACATCATCTCCACATTTTTCTAATCCCCCTCCAGCCTTGGAATACCCTCTCTAGTCCTCTCCATTAATCTTCATTGAATATCCTCTTTAGGCCAAGAAATTTTTCCCGTATCATATTCCTTCTCTATGTTAGTGCACACTATGATGGATTTCTTTGCTTTTATTGTACTTTGTATTTTTATGTGTTTATTTGCTTTATAATTGCCTCCTTTTTTTTTTTAGGTATATACACCCTGAAATAGTACTCCGAAGGAGAAGAGGAAAAAGATGTAATATAAATTCGAAACACACCACTTGACAAATGTTTTAAAGTGCCATCTCTTTATTCTTCACAATTATCCAGCAATACAGATACCCTTAATCACTACTCATGGATAAAGAAACCGAGGATAGCTCATTTTCTCAAACCTATGCTATAAAGCTAAGATTTAATGTGTCATATTCTTGCCATGAGAAAAAGTCACAAACTCCCACCCTCGATTCTCACTGCCCAGTATTCATTATTTGTGGTAGATTAATAGCCTCAGTCCTTCATAATCCTGCCCCCCCATACCCATGGTCTTTGCCATGTAACTTTGAAGTTCCTTTCATTAAAGTAGAGGAATATATCCTGATCCTGCACCTTGGATTCAACCCTTTGACTCTACCAGTGCAATATTAGCAACACAGCATAACCAAAAGCTTGGAAAGAGCTTGCACAATTGGGCTTCCCTGCTTTCCCCTCTGTGAACATATCCAAGTTGGCCCAGGGAAGAAGGAGAGACACAGAGAGAAAATTCGAATCAAAGTAAGCCCAGCCTAGATCAGCTGACTTCCAGACCCATGAGTGAACCCAAATAATCCCAACAGAGACATCTGCTAAACTAGCTGAGAGCAGCCAATCCTCAGTTAACTCACAGATCTTCGGAATACATGATTACTGTTAAAAACAAAACAAAAAACAGCAACAACAATAAGAACTCTGATTTCAAAATGCCCACTTTGCTACTATATCACACTATTCATAGGTCGGATCCTAACTTCATCCTACGATCTCAGAAACATTGATCTCTTTGAGCCTCGTTCTCTATTGAAAAACAAAAAACAAAACAAAACAAAAAAACATTAAACTTCTTTTACAAGGGTCTCCAAGGTCTCTAAGTTATAATGTTTTATGATTTTATTTCAATTTTTATAGGAGATTATATCATTCCGTTGTCTGTTTCCTCTTCTTCTTACCAAATGATAAGGCGATGGTATAGAACACAATGTCATTTGCTCATCAGTCTATTCATTCATTTGACAAACTTACTATATGTTGAGCATAAAACAAAGCCCTGTCATCATAAACACATATTAAATTTAAAAATTAATTAGGACAAACATTTAACTAAAATAAAAGGAACTTTCTTAAAAATTTTTTCATAATGAAGTTATTGCTTTTACTCATAGGGAGGCAAGTATGTTGTATGCAGGCTCTAATTTTTTAGAAAGACTATCTTTATCTCAGAAGTAAAGGGGACTCAGTGAACAAATAATCATTTTTCAATTGATCACCAATTTTCCTCTTTGAAAGAGGTATCTATGCCAGCCTATCAGCCAGGACGTCCATCACATCGGCTCAGCAGCTGACTCTTAAGCCCAGTTCTCGAGACTCCCCACAACCTTTCCTTATGTTGTAATGGGGCCTAGAGATCCATGAGTCACAGGGACACACTTACGATGAAGTGTTAAATCACATCCCCCGTGACAAAAGTTACGTTAGAGCCCTAAATCCCAGACCCCAGAATTTGAAGATAGGATCTTTAAGAGGTAATCAAATTAAAATGAGATCATAAGGGCTGTATGCCCATTAGACAAATATCCTTATAAAAGGGGAAATTTGTACACAGAGGTAGACATGCATAGAAGAAAGACAATGTGAAGACACAAGAGGAGACAGCCATTCACAACCCATGGAGACAGTCCTGGGACAAATTTTTCCCTCACAGACTTCACAAAGAACCAACCCTGCTGACACCTTGATTTTGGACTTCTAGCCTCCAAAACTATTGTTTAAATTTCTATTGTGTAAGCCCCTCAGCGTGCGGCATTTTGTTAGCAACTCTGGCAAACTAATACAGGTGTCTTTGTGTACATTTACCACAACTAATCCCACTCTAGTCATAAGGAGACCCCCTTAATAAAAGGAAACTAGCTGCAAATCTGAAAACTGTGTTTGCCTTTAAGCAGGAACTTTATAATTAGAGAAGTGCGTCTGTTTCTATGACACGGCAGTTTCAGTGGTACTTGAGCAATGATAAAAATATGACTGTGGTTTTGTGATTGACAATTTACAAAGGAAGGGGATAAACGTCTATTTAAAAAACAATTTTTTTTGCACAATAGGAATTTTCATGTCACCTTAGAGCGGTAATTCTAAACTCACAATAAGTCAAAATCCTCAGAGTCACTTAGGAATTTCTTTTTTGTAATTGCGTACTCATTGAATTTGTAATTCTGGAACTGCAGCATATGTGCTGAGAAAGTGAATTGTTAATATGAATATAGGAATCTCTGGTTTTAAAGGATATTTACTTAAATTCTAGCCCTGGCAAGCCTTTTGTTTTGAAGTGCTTTACCAAAGCAAATCCATCAGTTCTGAAGTCAGATTTCTATATGTTAATTTCAAATGAAAAACATACATGAAATGACTTTTCTCACAATCTCATAAATCCATAAATGACTATAGCAAAGTTGATAGTTACTTGCTATCTTCACAAACATTCCATTATTTCCATGTGGCTTTAATATTTGAATCAGCCAATGTGCCTTAACTTAAACATACCATCTTCCCCCCAAACTTGCTCCTCCCCCTGCCTTGCATACTTCTGCTAGTCATAGCACTATTCTTTTAATTGCCCAGATAAGAACTTAATTCTAGATTCACTTCTGTGTTAGTCAGGGTTCACCAGGGAAACAAGCCAATAGGATATAGATGGATACGTAGACAGATACGTTGTGAGGGATTAGTTCACACAGTCCCACAATCTGCCATCTGTAAGGAAAGCCAGTGGTGACCCAGGAAAGCCCACGTTGTAGTTCCAGTCCAAGGTTCTGAGAAGCAAGGTTGCAGATAAGTCCTAGTCCAAGTCTGAAGGCTCTGAGGACCGGGAGTGCCAATGCACATGGGCAGGAGAAGATGGGCAAACTAGCTCAAGCAGAGGGCAAATTTGCACTTCTTTAGCATTTTTGTTCTATGCAAGCCCTCAGTGGATTGGATGGTGCTCACCCACAAGGGTGAGGGAGATCTTCTATCCTCCATCTACTGATTCAAATGCTGATCTCTTCTGGAAACAGACACACCCTGAAATAATGTTTACCAGCAATCTAGGCATTCCTTAGCCCACATAAAATTAACCACACTTTCTCTTCTTCCATACAAGTCAACGTCTACAGAGTCTATATCTGTATTTTGCTTTACATGCCACCCCAGTAGTCCCCTCTCTTCCTTGCGGAATACATTCCAAGACCATGGATAGTACCTAATCCTGTATATACTATGTTGTTTCCTATACATACATACCTATGGCAAAGTTTAATTTATAAATTAGGCACAGCAAGAGATTGGCAACAACAACTAAATACAACAGAAAATTATAACAATATAGTATAATAAAAGTTATGTGAATGTGATCTCTCAAAATATCTTATTGTACTGTAATCACCCTTCTACTTGTGACAATGTGAGATGATGAAAATGCCTACATGATGAGCCAAAGCAAGGTGAGTGATGTGGGCATTGTGATGCAGTGTTGGGCTACTGTTGACCTTCCAGTGATTTGTCAGAAGGAAACTCATCTGCTTCCCCACCACTGTTGACTGTGGGTAACTAACACTGCAGATGCGGGGGTACTAGTGTATCTCCCTTCGATTGCACACGCTCACCACAGCCTAATGAATGGAACTCCACCTGTAAAAGGTTGTTTTTATTCCTTTGTGCCAGCCTATCTAGTTAATGTTCCTTTAAGCATAGCATTATTTAAGTTACTCTTCTCAAAATTCAAGGGTCTCCATATTCTTAAAAAAAAACAAAAAACAGTATTTTAAGATTTTTTTGTGACTTGTATCCAACTTATTCTTTTTTTTAAGATTTTATTTATTTATTCATGACAGACACAGAGAGAGAGAGAGAGAGAGGCAGAGACACAGGTAGAAGGGAGAAGCAGGCTCCATGCAGGGAGCCCGATGTGGGACTCGATCCTGGAACTCCGGGATCACGCCCTGGGCCAAAGGCAGATGCTCAACCGCTGGACCACCCAGGCATCCCAATATCCAACTTATTCTTTTCTCACTTCCTCCTACTCCTACATAACATTTTCTATATTCATTTCATTTTTCCCTTTTTCCATACTTTTTCCTAAAACTTTTTTTCTCAATATGCCCTTGTTATATGCCCTACCAGTCCAACAAGGTTCATTTCAAAGATAACTTTTTCCTTTTCTTTAATTTTATGCTTCCCTGTTCTACACACTTGGGTCCAATGGATTTCTGAATACAAAATCTTTGAAGTTTATACAAAAAACATTTGCACCTTCCGTTTGTTACATAACACCTCCAGTAGAACCCAATCAGTCTCTTGAGATCAAACACATCAATTTCTTATGCATTAAAACCCAAATAAAAGCACACTGAATGGGATAAATACTCTGGATAGTGTCATGATATTTTAAGTCAGAACTTGCCATTAAATGAGTTTGCCACAAACTTACATTTTAAAAACTCAAGTTCTCAGAACTTTATAGATTTTAGAATTGCAGGTGAGGGTTTGTGGGGTTTTTCTCATACTTAAAATGCTTAAAGATTTGCTAATTTCTACTTGGTTTGTATTTGTTTACACTCACAGATAAAGAGAATTTATTAGTGGCCAGGTACGATACTAAATATTTCATACACATGCATCAATGAGGAACATACTGGGAAAACAAAAACCACGTCAAGAATTCACAACAGAAAAACTGATTCCAGGAATTTGGTCATACATATGGCTAAAGGAACTGAGAGTCAAATGGGGGAAAATGAGGTAGCCAGACAGCAGCAGCAGCAGCAGGAAGTCACTATCATCCTTAGGATGGAGAGACAAAGGGAGGAGGCGATGTTGCAGGAGCCAAGGGGCTGGGTTCACCTGAAGGAAGCAGGAAGCAAGGTGACTATCCAGCAGGAGCTACTGTCATGGAGGAGATGCAGCCGCTGCCCAAGGATCTCCCCAGTCAGAGAGGAAAGGGGAAAGATGCCCTGGCCTTTCCTTTCTTTCCACCCCGCCAGTCTTACACTAGTGAGAAGTCTGTTGACACAGGAACCTAAGACATGCAGCCTGGAGGAGTCAGCACCTCTGTGATACAAAGTAGAGCTGGGGAAGGGCAAAGAATGGATCCAAACACAAACAATCCCAAAGTAGCCCAATGCAATATGTTCCTTTAACTCTTACACCTTATAAGGAAGGCACTATTATTATCTTTTACAAAAAAAGAAACTGAGATACAAAAAGGTTAAGAACTTGCAGTGCTAGCTGGCAGCGGAACCACAATGCCAGCCCAATTCTATATCCAGAGCCTATCCTCCTAAACATCAAGATGTTCTGGAACTTAGTAAATACTCAAAATATTTTTGTTTATTTCTTTATTGAGCACGTCCTAGGTAGCGTCCAGAGATACAAATACGAGTGAAAGCCTTAAGTTAGAACACTATTGAACTCGACACTATTCAGCTCAACCAACATTTCAGGCAGCAGAAAGAAACAACTGTTGACCCTTCATAATTTTGACAACACTTCGAATTAATAGCACATTCAAAAACTCCATATTCATGCTACATTTAGACATCATGTCAACTTTATTTCATGTGAGAAAAATTGCCAGATAAGCAGTGGCAGCTGCTGAGGAACACATTAATTTGTCACTCAAAAATCAGCAATAGTTTATGAATAGATATAAGAAAACCCTTATTTACTGCCTATAAAATGCAAGTCTCAGAACGAATAAGATTTAGGAAGGCCAAAATCGTCTAATCCCTTTAGGTCTGATTTCCCCCTCTTTACAATAAAGAAGATGAGAGAAAGAATACCAGTAAGAAAAAGTTGAGAAAAAAATTGGAAAAGTTACTTCCTGACCTAAATAATACTTACAATAAAAAAAGATAAAATAGAACCTTATTACTACATGACCTACCGTTACATAGAGTTTTCTGAAATGAACAGTTAGTCATACCATGTGGTCCTAAAGTTAAAAGATACACAGATATGTTGAAAGCCTTTCATGGCTGTTGTCACCCTGGTCCCAGGAACAGTTGGGGGTCTCTAATTCAACTCATACTAAGAAGATCTAAGTGTGCCTCTTTTCTTCCATCTTCTCTTTCCCTGATGTTCAAGCACTATGGAAAGGTAAAGCATGGAGCAGAAATCCAGCTTCCCTTTGTAAGTCGGTGTTAAAGAGGAAAAAAAAAAAGACTTTTGGAATTTCTGTAGTTGCAAAAATCCATTGCCTTAATTGTTGCATTTTTACAACTATCAGCAAAAAAATGCCTTTTCACTTACATACTGCTTTTCTTTTAGGTAATGTCTCTATTGTTAATACTCACCTCAAAATTCTTTTCTGATTCTGGTAGTTTCATGGGTTAACTAAAAAGTATGAATTAGAAGAACTTAAGTCCGTGTTCTCGGAAGTTTCAATTCAAGGCCATTTTATCCTCCTATAGAAATTCTAGGGAATGATTTCTAGTTTAGCAGGACTGAATAGAAATAAATACTTTCCTGTAACCCTCATTCTGTAACCCTCATTCAAAAATTATGACTCCTATTTAGGATAAGTCAATAAAACATCTTTTAAATTACGTTAGGGAAAAAAACTAGACTAATTTGGAGGATAAATGTTAGAAACTACTTCTTGGCTCACTTTCTGACAGCACCATCTGAGCCTATTGAGTCTTTTGTTGTAGGCTCAATTATGCTAGGACCCGGGGGCATGTTTCTGCTTTTTTGCCTTAAGTATAGACTAATTTTACTAAATAGTGTTGTTTGTCAACTGTGTTTTAGGTTTTGGGTATTGGTCTGTAATTTTATTTCCCTAAAGTAATGGTGTTGACTTATAATAAAAGCCCTTAAATAGACAGGCTACAAGGTCTATAAGGATTTTTATGGAGATGCCTGAGTATTCATTGACCTTTCTGGAAATCTAATAAAAACAATTTGAAAAGTCAAAAACACCATTATTTCATAATGCTTTACATTAGATACTCAATGAACATTTATGAATTTTTTTCTTCTCCTTAAAATTTTTTTTAAGGAGAAGAAAACAATTCATGACAAACGTTGGGTTTTTGTAATAAAGGATTGGATTTGTTACCTATCCTCAAATTCTAGAAACACTCAAGGGTCATCTGTGACTATAAATTGCCTCAGACCACAGACTGTTTTACTCTGGAGTTCCTTCAGAAGAACTCTGCTCTCCTCTTGGATGAGTGCCCTCCAGTTCCAGCTATTTATTTGCATCTACTTTGTCATTAGGTTTAGAACATACTGTGCCTTTGTCACTATTTGTTCTAGTACCTCTGACCTTTCAGCTTCAAGTTGGAATTTGGGAGGGAAAATCTTCTTAGCATCTTCCTTAACAAAGAATGAAGCACAAAGTTGACTGGGTCTCTGCTTTTTTTTTTTTTTTTTTTCCCTTCTCATTCCTAAAGACCTCTTTCACATCATTATCAAACTGTGCTCCGTAGGATTGGGCTCTGACACAGCTGAGCAGTAAGGAAATCTATTTTCTTCATTCTTTGCTACCAAACTCCCAAATCCCAAGAACCACTGCTCTTCACCCCACCCCACCTTTCATTGTTTCTCTCTGATAAGTTGCCCGGCATACTCAAATGACCGTGGTCCTTTCTGGTCCCAGGAGAAATTAGTCTAAAGTCAGAAACTCTCACTGATAGTGATAGCCAGACCAAGATTCTATAGGGCCAGGTGACTCTGACATGGAATGCACTGTTCTTAATTGAGCAAAAAGAAGAGAAATCAGAAACTTGGATTGATGTCCCAGATCTATCACAACCAGGATTAGAAGGGCAAATTATTTGATCTCTCTGATTTTAATTTCCTTAATCAAAGAAATAAGAATGATAATAATAATTATCACACATGGTTGTAAAGATATCTGTGAAAAGTGCCTACAAAGTGAACTTCAAGGTAATAAAAAGTTAACATTTAGATATTTTTGTATTCTATAAGGCATGGAATTCATGACTCTCAAAATTAGGTTAGTACTAATATTTAAATGTCATGCAAGTCGGTGATCCATTCACAGTGACATTAATAATTGGTTAACTGCTTCCCCCATGTCTCATCTCCATCATTCCCTCTATTCTAGAACATTTAACATCCATAAGTAGTCCATCTAAAGGAAATAGCAAATGTTTAAATGTCCAAGTCCATGCTCTGCAACAGCAATACTAATTTAGGTACAAATAAAATGGCTCTATTCCCACAGATTTTTTTTTTAGATAGAATTTTGCTTTTAATGTCTTCAGAGAAACTGATATTTTAGACCTTTGAGACAGCTCAAGATGGTTTGTTTTGGCCTAATCTGTCTTGCCAGGACTTTGAAATTAATCTCATTGTGAGTCCTATAATCGTTATTTCAGCCACACACAATTCCAGAATTAAATAACTGAACATTTTTTGTCTTCTTTTCCTCTGGAATTTCTTTAAGAAACAAATATAAAAGAAAGCATGATTTTCAGAAATTGATTTTTAAAGTTTAAAAAAATAAAGGGCATCCATGTCTATGTCTTTCTCTTTTTAGGCTTATCCCCGGTTATAGATATGAGCTTCAGAGAACCCATACACTTCCTTAAATTATACAAAATTGTTATATGCGCATTCATCTTTCTGAGGAAAGGGTCCTTACTCTTCAGTGATGATCCATGACTTCACCAAGGTGAATAGCAAAGGCTCCCCACGGCCCCTGAGTGAAAACCAATGCTAATATATCTCTGTGAACTTAAGACTTACTTTGAGTTTCCTTCTACCACAAAGCTGCAAGTCTTTTCTCCAATAATTGGTGTATTTGTTTGCTGCCTTAGAAACAGCAAAAAAAGCCAGTGACTGGCACATCACTATCTACTCAGATGAATGATAAATGCAAATGGAGGGGTCCTGAATGTTACCCTTTGATCTCCCAGCTTGCTGGGGCATCTCTCTGGAGTTTTCTTTGTAGGGCAATTTGGAAGTTTCTTTTGAACAGCTTTCCTTTTTCATTTTTATTGGATAAGAAATTACTCTACATTCTGTTCAGCAGGGAACACATTATTCTGTCAAAGCTGCATAGAAAGAGAAGCATTTTCAAAATGAGTATCACATAGAGGAGAGATATAATTCTTGAAAGAAGTTTGGCTCAGTAAGATAAACAGAAAAAAAATATTCTGGAGAGATTTATGAGAAACAATGAACTTCGGTCATGTCGGATTTTCTATTTGAGGGAGAGCAAGCTCCCTTCTATAATTATTGACATTCATTTTTGTTGTTGTTTTCCTTAGACAGTATATTAAGAGAGTTACAAAGTGTCAGAGTATTTGGGATGCCTCTGAATACACAGAAGAAATATATATCTCTCTCCAGCCAAGTGAGGTAAAGTAAGCCCTATTTATAGTGCCATTAACTCTTTTAGCATGAAAAGATCTCTAGGTAGAGAATGTAGATAGTACACCTGAAGAGCATACTACATAAGCAGCTTATTCTTCCAATAAGATCAGAATCACTATGCTATAAATAAAATAGGACAGATGCGTAACTTTGAGCACATATTTACTGCCCATGTTCTGCTGTCTTCATCTCTTCAAGAGCAAGCAACACGATTAATCAAATATGACCAACCTAAATTAAATCTCTTCTGTTCAAAAAAAAGAAAACACAAAAAAAAAACCTCTCAGGTGAACTTCTGATCAACAGCATCCCTTAATTAGAGACTCAAGAGTTTCTCCCTACTATCCAACAATGCTAGAATTTTACATTGGGAACTATACACAACCCTACAGGACTGCAGAAGGTAGAGGACAAATAATGAAGAATGGAAGAGATGAAGGGAAGGGAAGGAGAGAAAGAACACTTGTTGAATTAATGATGAAAGAAAAGGGGTAGGTCTATCAGTCAGCAGAGATCACTCTAAACAGAAGCAACTCAAGCAGTGACCTCTAGGTGGTGATTTGATGTGTTCTAGAAAAGCTTTTCCCGTTCATCTGTTCCCCATCTCCACCCAACCTCTAATCCAAATTCAAGTCCATAGCCCTTTACTGGAAATCTAAGAGACCAGCAGGAATTTGGAATTCTGAATTTTTGGACTTCAGAAAATTAATAAGAGTACATATATTTTATATTATGTAACACCCTATAGTGGGGTACCATTATCAAATACATTAATATTTCTGCTATAAATATATGAATATTCACCCTAAATGTGAAAACAAAGACTATACATAGTCTTATGACAGTTCATGCCAGGTTTGGACCAGTCAGATCATGTAGTTTTGTCACCAAATTATTCTTTCAAGATGGAATACTACTATGTTAATTCATCACAAGTAGTCTATCCCAGCTCTCACTCTTGTGTCTTCCCATAGAAATCACCAGTTGCTTGATTGACCCTGAGGTCTCCAGATTTCATTTTAATATTTGAATAAAATGAATCAAGTTTCGCCTCAATTAGGAGTGGGCAACTTCCTGCCTGCCACTCCACCAGACCTCCAAGCCTTCTCTGATTTGTCCTTTCTGCCAAGTTCCCATCTCACTCATTTCTGGCTTCTGATGTCTGTTTTGTGTTCTCTGCTTTGTATGAACCAACTATGGAATATAACCTCTTTTCCTTTGACTGTCCAATACCAACAAAGCAAAGTGGGGATAGACGGGAGGAAAGAGCTACAGGTGATACTAAGGCTGTAGAATGAATGGGACTTGGTTTTATAGGCTCTCAGAAAAGGAGAGAACATTATGTTCCTGGCTTGGGTGAATGCTTAGGAAAAGTGCTTCCTACCAATACAGGTATGACGAAGTTTCACTGAAAATATCTTGTATTCTGTATCAGAATTTTACCTAAGACACAGGGATAATGGGGGGAGGGGGATTGTATCTTAGCACAACAAAGAAAAAAAAACGAATGAAAAATGGAGACTTCAGAGCCCTTCTCCATTCTCACCACCTAGGATTTTAACTGCCTGTCTCTTCGCAGGACTCCAGACTCTGGTTTTGGCGCTCCTCTCATTACATCTGTGCCATCGAATAGAGTAACCTATAAGCCCCATGGGCTCACCGAGCTCTTGAAATTTGCCTAGTCCAAATTGGGACTATCGAGGTAAAATATGTTGCTAAAACTAACTTCACCTGTTTCTTTTCACTTTTTAAATCTAGGTACTAGAAAATTTAAGAGTATATGAATGACTCACACTATGTTTTTCTTGGACGGTGCTGATCTAAGTCTTTCCCTTATCTTTCTCCCTCTCAGGAGTCTCTCTCCTCCTCCTGTCTCTGGGTCTTCTTTCAAAACTTCCTTCAAGTTCTCCCATTTAGTATATCAAGCAAGCAATACAGCTCCCTCCTGATCTACTTATCTTGACCAAGCCCACTTGAAAATGAGGGAGGAAAGGGAGAGGGAGTGTTGGGGACAGTTTTCCCATTTCATTCTCAGAGTGACTGTTAGGGTACTTTCTTAAACATACCTTACTTTTACTCAAAGACGAATTGTTTTTCCTGACCTTAAAAAGCTTACTTTTGGGATCCCTGGGTGGCGCAGTGGTTTGGCGCCTGCCTTTGGCCCAGGGCGCGATCCTGGAGACCCGGGATCAAATCCCACATCAGGCTCCCGGTGCATGGAGCCTGCTTCTCCCTCTGCCTATGTCTCTGCCTCTCTCTCTCTCTCTGTGTGACTATCATAAATAAATAAAAAATGTTTAAAAAAAGCTTACTTTTATTCAAAGATGAATTGTTTTGCTGACCTTCTTTCTGCTACAAACATATACAGAAAAGATATATATTTTTAGTCATTAACTTTGAAGACTCTGCAGAGCTTGAGTCACCTGAAATGCTTGACTTTATGCCTTTATTGAACAGATGTGAAAAATCTTGAATGGTGGCCTATTTCTATCTAAGTCTCAAAGAACCCCAGACTGGGAAGCAAAGCAAGAAGAGGTTGACATCCTTTAAGTAGATTTCATCTGGAGCATGGCAAAGTCTGATGAAACAAGTCTGCCTGTTGTTCGAAAACACCTCTTCACTTAGTGCATGTGTACTGAGCCCCTACTAGAAAGGAGCAGTGTAAGGGCTGGGCAGTAGGTGCTCAGCACATCCCAAATCTCTAGAGGCAGTATTTTTCTTCCTTGGACACTGAGTACCAATAAATAAGTCCCTAATATCCTACATCTCCAAACCTGAACATTGTTACTTTCTGATGGTATATCTTAATGGTTAAAAAAATGAGTTACTAATATCACCTTGTCATTAGATGAGAAAAATAAAGATAAAATATCACAGATGTTAAGTTCCACACATTAATCTAAAAGACACGAAAAAGAGATCACTCCACAGTCTACTTTTATTAATATAGCTAATAAAAATATCTTGTCTTTTTTTTTCCTTGAAATCACCAGCCTACTTTATGCGATTTAGGAACTCAGGAAATGTGACAGAGTATAATTACCTATTCCTGCCTTTTCAAAAAAGGCACCAGAATAAAAAGATCATCAAGTCTTAATAAACATCTATAGAAAAATTATTTCTGATTCTCGTGGAGTGTGTTACTTTTTATTAATAATTATCAGGACAATTTATTCTTTGTACACTATTTTTCTGAAGATAAATTTAGTAGCTTAGGTGAACTTTAAAAATAAGTTATTCTAAGTACATTTATTTCAAGAATATGAAGAACAGGGATCCCTGGGTGGCGCAGCGGTTTGGCGCCTGCCTTTGGCCCAGGGCGCGATCCTGGAGACCCGGGATCGAATCCCACGTCGGGCTCCCGGTGCATGGAGCCTGCTTCTCCCTCTGCCTGTGTCTCTGCCTCTCTCTCTCTCTCTGTGACTATCATGAATAAATAAATAAAATCTTAAAAAAAAAAAAAAAGAATATGAAGAACAGTCCCCTAATAACTAAAATCACTGAAGTCCACATATATTGCCAGAGATACCAGTTCTTCTCTCTTAATTAGTTGGAATTTCACATCATTTAGATACTTTATTTTTTAAATATTTTATTTATTTATTTATGAGAAATACACAGAGAGAGGCAGAGACACAGGCAGAGGGAGAAGCAGGCTCCCTACAGGGAGCCTGATGTAGGATTCAATCCCAGGACCCTGGAATCACAACCTGAGCCAAAGGCAGACGCTCAACCACTGAGCCACCCAGGTGCCCCCATTTAGATATTTTAAAAGTTCAAATTCACATTTAATAAATAGTAAAGATAATAGCTGGCACCATATATCTACTAAGTGCTAGGCACCATTCTAAGCGCTTTGCATATATTGACTTATTCAATCCTTATTCATCATTTAGAGTGAAATATTTTTATTTTTCACATTTTGCAAATAAGGAAACTGAAGCACAGAGAGATTAAGTTACTTGCCCAAGGTCACCAGGCCATTGGTGGCAGACCTTGCATGACCACTTGGGTCCTCCTTTTCAACCTTATGCTCTACTTCTTAACAAAATAATAACTAATAACAGTAAATGACATTTGGTGTGGTTATTTGTTTAATTAATAATGAAAACTGTCCAAAAACACAACTTCTGACAAAACTGAGCACAGATAGTAAACAAAGCAGATATCAAAATCAATCAATCTTAAAGCCAAACTCTAGGTATGGTAACTCAAAATGATCCATATACACCAGCAATTTACCTTGGAACATCATATGTGGATGCACTGATCCTGAAGTTGAAATAAAGAAAATTGTTGGTGAAGCTTAAAAAACACTGAAAAGATGTGAGAGTTGCTACACTAAGAGCAGTGTGTAATCATATGAAGGAGATGGGTGCTGCAGGCCTCATGAGAAATGATAAAGACCCAAACTATCAGTAGCAGAGGGAATGGAGAAAGAGGGACAGGTAAAGTAGATGGAACTTGGGTGGATGTGACTTGGCTACTACAGAGATGTAACAAGAAAAAGATACATATTTAATATTGTTGCTCAGGGATGTGGCTTGAATGATACTAAGAGAATGAAGATGCCTGCCATTCATTAGTGTAGAGGGCAGGGAAGGAAAGGTAGGTTTGAGGGTATAGACGGTGAATTCAGTTTGGGAAGTGTTTGGCTTAAAGTGGGTTTAATGGGTGAAGGGTATTAAGGAAGACACTTGTGATGAGCACTGGGTGTTATATGGAAGTGATGAATCACTAAATTCTACTCCCGAAACTAATATGACATTATATATATGTTAACTAACTGGAATTTAAATAAAAACTTGAAACAAAAGGACAAATAAAGTATGAATTAAATAAAGTGTCAGATGATATTGTCCTGGAAGTGGTTGGAAGAATAAATCTGAAGTGCAGGAGAAGGTCTAAGTTGACTCTAGAGTGGCCATCAGCATGTACACTATAGTTTCAACTATAGGCACACTACTCCTAAGCATAATGTTTCTAAAGGCACCCTTCCTAAAGTGATATTATTTGAATTCTTCTCATATTCATGAAGTACTACCTATACCTATGGCACCATGATAAGCACTGTGGCAATTCAAAAAGGCTTGTAAGTATATTTTAATTTCACATCCCCTCAAAGAACTTGCATTTGAACAAAGTAAGAAGACTAACTCATAAGATGGAAGGTGCAAAAATCATACAAATACAAAACCTTTTAAGAGAATCAAATAAACCACATTAGTTGGAGAGATCAGGGAATATTTAATGAGGGAAGAGGTGTTTGACCAAGACAAGGTTGAAGACAAAAAAGATAGGAAGGATGAAGTTGTGGACACGGAGGTAGAAGGAACGACTTCTAGTGCTGGACAAGGTTTAGTTGCAGAGGACAGAATCCATAACAACCTCTTTAAATAGAAAAGGATTGCTATAATTCTCAGGTATTAAAGGTTTACAGAGTAAATGGAAGAACTAAATAAACAAACTCTGGGCAGATTGTCCAAGAATAATTCCCAAGTTCCCACTGCACGAGTGGGCTTCCTAGACACTACCTCACCTACCACCATCAAGGGGCTGCCACTTCAGAGGCCAGCCTCCATGCCATCTGCCTCTATAGCAATCTGCACCAGCAAAATGGATAATGTTGCTCTTCCTCCCTTCAGGGCATATTTTAAATCTCAGGTGAGTTCATTTGACCAAGTGGACCTAAATCACAACTGGTACCCTTGCTAGGAAACATGGTTTTTAGCTTTCCAGTCTCTGCAGTACTGAGGAACCCACTAAAAGGACATTTTCAGAAAGTTGTGATTCAGCTAGGCTCCAACCATCCATCCACTGATTCATTTGCTCATTCACCCACAAAAGCATTTTGATGTTAATGATGCGCCAGTATTCAATAGTAGTTCTACATTTCTACCTTTATTCTAACTTTTATTCTCTGAGAACACATCAATTCCCTATTCAGCTACCATCTGTTATTATACTCTTGCCACTTTTTAATCTAAAATATGACTTTATATTTTCTTGACATTTGCTTTTATTGCCTGAAAATGCTAATTTAGCTGTTGGCTTTTGTGTTGGAATCATCTGACTATTAAAGTAGTTGATATTCTTATCTTGCATCTGGTAGCAAAAGCTCTCATAATCTTTGAAATAAAGAAGATGAAAAAACTTCTTCACCCATTCCCATTCATCTGGAGAACATATGCTCTCCTCTTCATTTAATCATCATCATGCATAATGGTAATAAGGAGAAGGAAAAGGAAGATGAGAGAGGAGCACTAACAATTTTGTAGTGCTTACGATGTGTAAAACACAATACTAAACATCCAACTTAGCTTCTTTTCATTCTTTTCATTTCTTCTCATTTTCATTCTTCTTTTCATTCTTCTTCAACTTTTTTAGAGAGATTCTATGGTTATCACTATGTTACAGATGAGGAAACTAAAAATATGAAAGAATAAAATAATCCTATCAACCAATTGGGAGTTTTAACCGAGTATAATTATACTTATAAGCCATTTTTTTCTAGATAAAGGAAGGAGCCCTTCCTGAAGCTAATAATACATCACGTTAACTATACTTTATTACTTTTTAAAAAGGAAGAGAAAAGAAGAAAGCAAGAAAGCAAGCAAGCAACAAGAAAGAAAGAAGGGAGGGAGGGATGGAGGAAGGAAGGAAGAATGGACGGATGGACAAATGGACATAGACAGAGGTAGAGGGAGGAGGGAGTGCTTGAATAAGAATCCTCTATACATATAAGGAACTCATACATTTTGATTCCTAACAAGTTACTCCACATCTGTATAATGGAGCATATGGTTGTCTAGAAAATTGGTCTCTAACAATTCTATCTTCTTTGAGAAGGATGCTCCAACTCTAATTTTACCTTTAAACTGTAATACTCTATTGTAATAACATTAAAACAAGCAGAACTCTGTTTTTTTTTCATTGATCCAATTATATTAGCACCTCAGTCTAAAAGGTTGAAAATCATCAAGAGGATAGTTTTTCCCAAAGAACAGAAATACGAATTAGAGCTCCATTTTTAAATCAGTGCGAACCATGTCTTGTCCCAGATTTTAATGGGAAAGTTTTCAGTTATCATGGCAGCATCTTCAGAAAATAAATCATGTTCCCCAGGCCTGGGTTCCTGTGACCATCCTGGCATCAGATCATGACATTAATAAACTTAGAAACATGAGACAAGAGTGCCTGGCATAGAGTCCCAGCTTGCTGTTAATTTGTGACGTGGCTTTAAATAAGCCATTTAACTTCTTCTCTATTTGCTTCCTCATCTGTAAAATCAGGATTAAAAATAAATTCTCAGAATTTGGTCAGCATTAATTAGTGCTTTGAAAGCATATTAAGATCTAAGCGCTGAGTAGAATAATGTTAAAACATCCCAATCAGTGTACACTGATGTGTCCAGGGTCAAATATCTAATTTGGCAAGATATTTTGGTCAATCTCATTTCTCACAAGTTCATCAAAGTACTGTCCAGGCAGTGATGTATTTGAAACACTATACCAATGTCTCATTGTGTAAACAAGAAAATAAGTATTCACAATTAATTACGCAAGAAAAGTATAGAATTAGGTAGTAATTGAATTTTTACTAAAATATCAATTCAGTCATATTTTTTCTTTGTTACCTAGAAATTTCTTTGTAACATGAAATTATAGTATCCACTGGCATTCACTATAAAATGGACAGCTACAATTGACTTAACAGACTAAAATTTTAAAGATTAAATATATCTTGCTGATTATATTTCAAATAATCCCGTCTTGTTGTCCTATTTTTTTAAAAAAAAAAAGCTTTTTGCATTAATAAAATCTCATCTCTGAAATTGTTCAAAATTTTCACCTTTTTCCTATGAGGAGGAACATTGATCCAGTCAACAAATACGTATTTAACATTATCATGTGCCAAGCGGTACTCCTAGTATTAGGGGTTAAACAGTAAGCAAAACAGATCAAAATCCCTATCTTTGTGAAGCTTACATTCTAGTGGAATTCGGGGGGAAATAGAAACATAAGAAATAAAACATAAATTAAAATAGTATGTTAGGGGATCCCTCGGTGGCGCAGCGGTTTAGCGCCTGCCTTTGGCCCAGGGCGCGATCCTGGAGACCCAGGATCGAATCCCACGTCAGGCTCCCGGTGCATGGAGCCTGCTTCTCCCTCTGCCTATGTCTCTGCCTCTCTCTCTCTCTCTCTGTGTGACTATCATAAATAAATTAAAAAAATTTTTTTTAAAATAGTATGTTAGGTGTGAAAAAATGTTACTTAAAAAATAGAAGAAAAATCACAAGGAATGATGAAATATCTGGGTTGGAGTAGGGCAAAGATAGCAATTGTGAACAGCGTGGTCAGAAAGGGTATCACTAGTAGGAAAATTCTGAACAAAGCTTTGTTTGTTTGTCTGGAGAAAATACATTCCAGGTAGTAGGAAGAGCAAGTCCAAAAACTTGAGGCATTCCTTGAATATTTGGAAACCAGCTAAGAAGCGAGGATGGAAGGAGCAGAGGAAACAAGGCACTGAAGGTCAACAATACATCATAGGGTATACATCGAACGTCAAAATGTATTATATTGTACTCTTTGTACAATACACATAGAGTAGAGAATAAATTGTATGAAGACAGGGTGGTGGCTAGGAGACCTGGTAAGAGGCTATTATACTAATGCAGATAAAGAATATGCTTTTCTGGGACCAGAATAATGGTGATGAAGGTAACTGGACTCACAATATATTTTAAATTTAAAGCTAGGAGGTTTACCAAACGATTTGCTTTGGAATGTGAAAGAAAGAAAAAAGAAGGAAGATGTTAAGATTTTTAGACTAAGTATCTGGGATAGAATTGCCATTAACAGAGATAGGAGAGACTTTGAGAAGAGCACGCTTTAGGGAAAAGCAGAAGTTTATTTTCAGGCAAGTTTAATTTGAAAATAGCATTAAACATCCAAATTGAGATCTAGAAGAGAGACTAGATATACAAGATCAGAACTCAAGAGAGAAGTCCAAGCTAAAGAAACAAATTCAGGCTTCATCAACCTACAGAGAGAGAATGTTTAAAGCCATGAGGCTCTATGAGAGTGAAAAGAGCAAAAAAGTAGATAAAATAAATCAGAACAAGTCTTTTGTTAAAAGCTAAATGTTTAACTATAGTGATTCAAAGGGACACATGCAACCCAATGTTTATAGCAGCAATGGCCACAATAACCAAAATATGGAAAGAGTCCAGATTTCCATAGACAGATAATTGGATAAAGAAGATGTGCTATATACATATATATGTGTGTACATAATGGAATAATATACATAATAGAATATCATTCAGCCATCAAAAAGAAGGCAATCTTGACATTTGCAATAACATGGATGAATCTAGAAAGTATAGCTGGGGCACCTGGGTGGCTCAGTCATTTGAGTGTCTGCCTTCAGCCCAGGTCATGATCCCAGGGTCCTGGGATTGAGCCTTGCGTTAGGCTCCCTGCTCAGTGGGGAATCTGCTTCTCCCTCTTCCACTGCTTGTGCTATCTCTCTCTCTCTCTCTCTCTCTCTCTCTCTCTCTCTCTCTTCTCTCCCTCAAATAAATAAAGCCAGTCAGAGAAATACAAATATCATATGATTTCACTCATGTGGAATTTAAGAAACAAAACAGATGAACATATGGGAAGGGAAGAATAAATAAAATAAAATGAAAACAGGGAGGCAAACCATAAAAGACTCTTAACTATAGGGAACAAACTGAGGGTTGCGGGAGGGGAGGTAGGTAGAGGTATGGGGATAATTGGGTGATGGGCATTAAGAAGGGCACTTGATATAATGAGCACTGAGTGTTATAGGCAACTGATGAATCACTAAATTCTACCAATGAAACTAATAATATAGTACATGTTAACTAAGTTGAATTTAAATTAAAAATTTTAAAACAAATAAATGCCCCTATAATTTAAATGCCTTATAATTTAAAAATTATAGTAATTTTTAAAAGTTGATCTCATAGCAAATTTTGAGTATACAATACAGTATTCTGAACTAGAGTCACCATGCTCTACATCAGATCCCCAAAACTTTGTTAAATGAAATTTTTTAAAAAAAATTTGTAAATACATGAGGTGATTGTAAATACAATTAGCTTGATTGTGGAAAAACCATTCACAATGTATACATATATATATCAAATCATCACATTTACACCTTAAATATATGCCATTTTTATTTGTCAACTACACATGAATAAAACTGGAAGACAAGGTTTAAAAAAATTAAATGTTTAAATATAAAAACACTAAATATAAAAACACTCATATAAAAAACTAAATATAAAAACACTCATATCTTTAGAAAAGCAGCAAAGATCATTCAGGCTTCAAATCATCTGAGTAGTCCAGAAAATCTCAAACCTGACATTGAGGTAAGCTGATACCTTGATTGCTAATGCCTCCAGGAACTTGGCAGAAACCACCAGAATCCTTTATTGGGGAATATAATATATGGTAGGCCTTGAAGTTTCTCTATAGTCAATTTTTCGTTGTCACATTCGATAAACAATCAAAGGTTACCAGGTACACAAGAAGATACAGCAGAAACAGCAGACAATAGAAAGAGATCCAAAGGGGCTCCAGATATCGGAAATTCTGAAATTAGCCTTTAAGACAACCATGCTTACTTTATTCATGGAAAGTAGACAACTGAAAACTATAAAAAGAAATCATCACAAACTTGAAAAGAGCTAAAAGAATATAATTACCAAAATTAAGAAATCATGGAAGGATTTAATAGAAAATCATATCTGGCTAAAGAGAGAAATAGGGAACTGGAAAAGCTCAGAAAAAAAAATAATCCAGAAGAGAAAAATCAAAGCATGTGGTTAAGAGAACTAGAGTACATGTGAACTTCAGCATATAACTGGATTTCCAAAAACAAGGTGGCAGAGCAATATTTGAAGAGACAATAATAATTTTTCAACTAATTAAATGCATCAGTTCATAGGTTCAAGAAGACCACTAATTTCTAAGCAGAATAAACAAAAATAAAGAAAATATTTTCATTACCTAAGCCCTGCAGAACTTCAATATTAAGAAGCTGGAGACATCAACAGATGAATGGATAAAAGAGATGTGGTTTATACATACAATGAAATATTGTCTAACCAGGAGAAAGAAGGAATCCCACTGTTTCGACAGTATGGACGGACCTTATGGCGTTAACTTAGTGAGATAAGCCAGATAGAGAAACACAGATATTGCACAGTTGCATATAGGCGGAATATTAAAAAGCCAAACTCCTAGAAACAGGATGTAGAATGGTGGTTACCAGGGGCCTCAGGGGATTGGGAGATGTTAAAGTTCATAGGAAAATGAGAGTTCATCAGTTAGGAGGAAGATAGCCGGTCTCCAAAGAAGGCAGCATTTGAGGTGGACATCAAAGGGTGGATGGAATTTCAATAAATGGAGATAAACTACTATGTGAACTTTATTTGGAGAATAATATGAAATCAATGAATGTTTTAGAACAGGAAGAGCAATCTAATGTGGTACATCAAATGAGTTGAGAAGAAAAGAAACTAAAGGTTGGAAGGACTTCTCGGTGGTCTATAACAATAGTCTAGGTGAATAGTGAAAGGAAAAATGAAACCCTGATTGTATCAGTCAGCTACTGTTTCAACAATGCCATTTAATAAGCAATGCTGAAATTCAGTGGCTTCAAAAACCAGTATTTTTTCTTGATCAGACATCTGCATTTTTCTAGGGTTTAGTTGATCTAGTCTGGACTTGGATCAGGCTTAGGCCCAAGTTGTAAGCTGGGTACACATCTGCCCCATGTGACTCTTATCTTCCTTGGACTAGTGGAAATAGAGAGAAATGCAAAATAGTTCACCCTGGGGAACAAAAAAAATTATGAAAAGAAAAAAATAACAAACCAGTTGAAAAGTTGATCAGTATGATTAGGCTGCGGCAAGACCAATGATAGGTGGTCACAGATTCTTTGAAGCTACATTAATTTCAAGTAAATCCCATGTGTAAGCATCTCAGTATGAATCTCAAAATGAGGAATTTAACAATTCAGGAAAGATATAATGATACTAGATTTATTTAGAGGACACTCTTTCATTCATATATTCAGCAATATTGATTAAACATTCTCTATATACCAGGTGCTAGCATGGGCATTTTCACCAAAGAAAGATAACAAGCCTTTTTGGAGGAGTCCACAGTCTAGAAGAAAAGGCAAACATGTGAATAAATAATTATGATGTAATGTAACAATATAGATAAATTAAAAAGGCTGCTGTAACACAGAAGAGAGAATAGTTAACTTTGACTTGGGTGGGGGTGGGAGGGACATGGAATTGGAATTCTTTTTTTTTTAAGATTTTATTTATTTATTCATGAGAGACAGAGAGAGAGAGAGAGAGAGAGGCAGAGACACAGGCAGAGGGAGAAGCAGGCTCCTTGCAGGGAGCCCAACGTGGGCCTTGATCCAGGACCCTGGGATCATGCCCTGAACCAAAGGCAGGACTCAACCGCTGAGCCACCCAGGCGTCCCGAGATATGGAATTCTTGAAAGAGTGTTTGGTGTGCTGGAGGCATGTGTGAAGAGTAATTGAGGTTGGGTTGAAGAGCAAAGACATTCCTAGAAGAGGAATCATCGTGAGCAAATTTTTCTTTTAAAAAGCAAGAGAGGCTATGTTCCAAAATCAACAAAATGTTGGGGGAAGGTGGGGGTGGAAGATAACTGGTAATAAAATTGGTAAGCAAAGTAGCAAAGAGCTAGCTTATAGGAGTCAGAGCAATTTATGATGACATTTGATCATGATCCTAGAGGATAATGAAGAATCATTCATGGGTTTCAAGGAGAGGGGAGTAATACCTACCCCATGCCCAATCTGGAACTTGATTTTCTTTCCCAACTCACCTCACTGCCATCCAATCAATAAACGTATCTTAAAGATTTTCATTCATTCCTATGAGTTTTTTAAGTCTGTATCTTCCTCTCCATCTCTATAGTTACCAATCCAGTTCAGATTCTCTCTGTACTATTTTTATAAATAGCCCTTCGGTTGCTGCATTCATTATCTGTTGTTGCATACTAAATTATTCCAAAACTTAGACACTTAAAACAATAATAAACAGCATTTCCTTAGTTCGAGAAACATCAAGCTATTTTTTTAAGTTGTTGTTGTTGCCATTGCTTCAAATGACCTCTGGGTTCAGGATGTCTTTTTCCTCCAGCACCCATGCCCAGCCTTACCTTCATCTCTCTCCCTAAATCACCTTCTATTAATCTTTCAAGATTCATCACAGGAGATATTTTGCTCAGGAGGTCCTTCCTGACTTCCTCCTCCAACCTCTGCTCCAGAATCCTATACTTTTCCTTGGTGCAGCCTTAATACCCTGTGTACATGTTTATACTCTTACAAATCACGTTCTAGAATAATCGTCCAATTATTTATTTTTCTCCTCTGCTAAATAGGGAACATGTTGAGGTTTTCAACCTTGTTGTATTCATCCAAGTATTCACAGCACAAATGTCTAAAAAATAATAGATACTGAATGAGTACTTGTTGAATGAATCATTGACTAGATTTGCAAGGTGGAAAGATTATTTTAACAGCAGTAAAAATATATGTGCACAAAAGGCTGGAGAAAACAAGATCAAGGAAACCAGGTCAGAGGCCATTTAGAAACTTAGTCTGAGAGATGTGTAAACCAGTGATGATAAGTGGTAAGGATAGATTTAAAAGATGTTTAATAAGTCGAATCAATGGAACTCGGTAAGAAATTGTGAAGAGGGGAAGGATGAAAGTCTCAGTGGAAAAAGATGGTTGGAAAAAAAAAAGGAAAAAGATGGTTGAATGTAGGAAGGATTACCAAGAAGAGAAGAGATTGGGAAAACAAACAAACAAACAAAAAAACAAAAAAACAATCTGAAGCAGTTAGTACAGTTCCTAAGACAGAGTAAGTGCTCAACAAATGTTTGTTGGCTTTTCTTTCTTTTCCTTCCTTCCTTCTTTCTTTCTTTCCTTCCTTCTTTCCTTTCCTTTCTTTTCTTTCTTTCTTTCTTTCTTCTTTCTTTTCTTTCTTTTCTTTCTTTCTTTCTTTCTTTTCTTTCTTTCTTTCTTTTTTTCTTTCTATCTTTCTTTCTCTCTTTTTAATAATCAAAGTGGAGCCAGGGACAGGGAGGGAGAAAGGAAGAGAAGTACGGAGGGAAGAGAGAAAAAGAGGTAGAGGTGAAAGAAGGAAGGAATAAAGAAAGAAAGCCTTTTTTTTATCAAGCAAATTTTAAATACAGAAGCAAGACCTTAGTAATAAGCATTAGGATTGTTTTCCTAGATACGAGAAAAGAAGTAACTAAACCCTAATCTTGGTAATTTAGGTGGGTTTAGTCACTTTGTACTTTAAACTCAAAGATAAAAATAAATGAACTGACTTTAAGAGTCAAGTAAAATGCATTCTTAATGTAACAGGAGCGATGCAAAGAGAGAGGAGAAATTAACTCTTCATTTCCCCCTTCCTGACTCCTTTCCCTATTGAAAGTTGGAGAAAACATTCATAAATCCTAATATTATCTTCAAATCCACCTCATTAATATTCAGTTTGCCTGCTATCAAGGTGAAAGGAGCGGGGCAGGAAAACTTCATTCATCTGGAACAAACACCTGGTCCTGAAGCGTGTTGTGGCTGAAAGGACCAGCAGGTAGTTTTATGTTCTACAGAAGAGAGGATCGTGTTTAATTGGTATATGGCAAATCTGAGGCACCTGGGCAGATTTGCAATGAATCCAAGGCAAGTTGAGAGATGTAGGGTCATAATTGATTTTTTGACGTCCTTATTGATACTCCAACAAAAGTTGGAAGAGAAGGCAATATAAAATCACTCCCTAAAACCTTTGGCTCCTCTGACAAAGCCTATGAAGTAGCAGAAATGAATCTTGCCTGCATGGATTAAGTTTTGTTTCTCATTCTCTTTTCCCCCTGGTAGATAAAAGTGCCCAGGACACTGAAGTCTACTCCAGAATATGGTAACTGGCATTCACCTAGGCCTGCTCTCTCCCTATTTTTGTATCTTTACATTTTCAACAAAAGCAGCCTACAACAATGCGCCAGACAGATAAACCAAAACTGGAAAATGGAAAATATGAGAGATAATGTAAGTAACCTTTAAATGATGACATATAATAGATTACAATAAGCAGCCTGTAGGGGTTCAGCAGGATGCGTATGGGTGTAGGTCCACATAAAGATACAGACAGTGAGAAAGAATATAGGCTAGCCGGTTTCTCAAACCTTAACATACATCAGAATCCTCAGAATCTCTTTTGCTAAGGGATTTGGGGGCCCTACCTCCAGAGTTTCTGACTCAGCGCCTCTGGTGAGGCCTAAGAATTTGCATTCCTAACAAGGTCCCAGGTGAGACAGAAGCTGGAGTAGCTAATGGTGAAGGAGATGAAATCTTTACTGAAATCATACATTTGTTCAAACTTTAGTTTTGCTATTTAAGTAATGCAAAAGATTAAAAAGGCTGTGTAATCAAACTGAAATAGTTTCAAGTTCCAGCTCTATCCTGATCTGCTGTGAAACTTTGGGAAAGTTGCTGAACATCTCTAACCAACAAACACCATCGTCTGTTAGACGACCAAAATAATGAGACCTATTTCACGTGGTTGTTACGAGGATGAAATGAAATGTTATAAATCACTTCATTTTTGTACATGGCACATAATAAAGCTAATTAAATTTATTATTGTTATCATTATTATTGCAAGAGAAAATATTCTGCGTGGTACCTACACACAGTAAGTGTACAGAAAATGCCTATTAGCTGATCCTGGTTCATCCCACGTTAAAGGAAATAAAACATGAAGATAATTCTCATAGGACGCCATTCACTGGAAATGAAACAGTTGGTCAGTGCCATCCTTAAAAAAATTATTTAGTACATGGCATGTGCAAAGTCCTTTTTTGAGTGCTAGGATACAAAGATAAAGCTCCTACCCTCAAGGCCTTTCTGTCTTCTTAAGGAAAAAGGACATAGAGAAACAATATTGACTGTTGGGAACTACACCCCTAAATAACGGCTGAGGAAAACAAGTTTTAAGGACCAGCAGCAGTCACTTTGAGCTAGGGTACAAAGGAATGGCTCATGGAGGAGGTGGACAGTGGAATTTGTCATTTGGACGATGTCCAGCATCTAACTTTCTTTTTCCTAATAATACCGCACTCTCCCTCTTGGGAAAACCCACAGTGTACATTCTCTTGGTTGGAGCTACTGTTCTCTGCACACTATGGAAGCAGAGATCCCTTCCACAAACAGGACCAAACAAATGAACATATGATTTAGTCCAGGTAAACTGGATGCTCTATACCAGGCCTTAGAATTCTGAGGGGGATGCAAGTGATAAGAAATACTTGGTGGTCAAGGTCATGGCACCTGCAGTGGATTATTAATGGACTCTTCTTGCTATGAGACACTTGCTATGTCTCTTCCTTCTTGACCTTCCAGAGTTTTCTCTTGGTTCCAACTGCTCCAAACTTATCTTCTAGCCTTCTGTGAGTCCTTCTAATAAATTCTGACCCCTCGTGGGTTTTTTTGTTTTGTTTTTTTGGCAGAGGGCAAGGTAGGGCTTAAGTTAGCCAGTGTTCCCTTTCATTGCTTTGAACCAAGAACTAACTGATAGCAGATAAAACATGCATGACTTTTCAAAGAAAGGTAAAATTAATGAAAGCAGAGAAGAAAGATCATGGTTTGATAGGGAATATGGTGGCTTGGGAACAATTACTAGATTCATTTGGTTAAAACCAGGGGTTGATACAAAGGAATCATGGAAAAACCACTCCCCAGCACATTAGCCTAGAAACCATGGAACTCAGGTTGGCCACCTCCCCCCTGCCAGCTCCACATCTCTCTAGTAGTGTAACAACTGAAATTTGCTTACCCTAGTGTAAGGTTGATTGGCTATTTCCTTCGATCGCCTGTCAGAATGTCTACCCTCATCTGTTCTCAGGCTGTCTTATTCTCTCTTGAACTCTAATCAAGAGAGTTATTCTTCAACCCATTTCTGCATTGGCTTCATTTTAACTACCTACCCTTCAAATTGTCTTTGATTGCACAGGCCTGCACTCTAGTTCATGCGAACCAGACTAAGCTTCAGACTAAATTGCTCTATTTTAGCATCTACATTTAAGATGACCACTGATGTGTTTTCTCTACCCTTTCACTGGATATATTGATCTAAGTTTAAGGGAAATATATCCTCAGAACAGACACATTCCCACCTGGCTTAAATCCAGCTACTTCCAAGCAGCGAGCATGATGGAGTGACTTGTTTTAAAAAAAAAAAAAATTGTTTGGATGAAAAAATCTGGCAGTAGCTTAGTCACAATTGGAATGAGGGAAAACTGAATACAAAGAGACCAGTTGAGAACAAGCATGACATAGGACTTGGACAAGGATGGTAACAGTGGGACTTGGAAGGGAGAAAGGAGATAGAATATTACAAAGGAAAAATAGACAAGACCGAGTAGAGAAGGGATGGAGATAAATCCAACGTAATTTTCTGGTTTGAATCCATGATGAAAATAGAGAAACAAAGAGTGTCTATGATTTTGAGAAACTGTTTTTTATGCTTTCACGGAAGAGAAGAAAGGAAGACTTTCAAGGCACTGGCAATCAACAAGGCAGATCTTAAAGGAAAGTAAAAAAAAAAAAAATGAGTCAGTTTCTTAAAAGTCTTTAGATGTGTTTCCTAAAAGGTCACTGGTGACTATGAAAAAAAACTTCAGGAAAGTGATTGGACTGAATTTAGACCACAAGAAAATAAAGAGTGAATAGGTGGGAAATAGAGGTGCCAAATATAAACTATTTTAGGGAAGTCTGGAAGTGAAAAGAAAGCTGGGGGAAAAAATGAAGCAATGATTCAAGATGTCGAAGGTGAGGAAGGGCGATACCACCCGTCGTAACAAAGCTGTAAGGAAACTGCGATGGTCTTTTCTGCTAGTATTACAAGCCAGGATTTTTAACCTTAAAAGTCATTGTATTCTAGAAGGAACTGGCACAGTTTCTTGCTGTTAGCACCTGTTGGCTTAGCAGGTTATGGCATAATAGTTGATTACAGACACTGTTTCAGAAACATAGAAAAAAATGTAATTAAGGCACAAAAAGACTGAGGTACTGACAAGTCTTATTCACACCTTTCTACTCTCTAAATGGACTTGCTTTTGTTTGATGTGAAAGCAAGACACAGAGAAAAGGGTTTTTAATTCAAAGCTACTTGCACTCTCCCTCCCTAGTGTATGTTTAAAACCAATTGCTTTATAAAGTCCAGAGTGCAAGCAAGGACTCAAGTTTCGGAGCAACTACATGGATTTCTGCGTTTGGAAACTTGGTCTTTCCAAGTCATAGAAATGAAAACAAAGCATATGTGAAAAATGACCGTCCTGCTCTTATTTGAGTGTTTGCATACTGTTTCCCATAAAGGAGCAGAAACCCAGTGCCAGACTTGTGCATACTGAGAAAGGTAAAAAAGATAGCATCTCAGGAATGAGACTGGAGAAATGTGACTCATCTCTTTTGTTCCTTGCCAAGCTTACCTTGACATTTACTTCTATAAACACAGTCAGCAAAGACTATGCAAAAAAAATTATCTTCTAAATCTACATCTGGATTTTTTCTCCACTGCCACGTCTTGACCAGGCTAGGAGAATTTCCGCCTCTTCTCTTACGTACTAATGCTAATAATTAATTAACCATGCAGTGTAGCTAGTCGTGTCCTCTACTTCTAACTTCCCCCTTGCCTGCTAGCCTCATTTCAGCTTTGCCATGGCCCTACGAAACGAACTAAGGACAAATCATTTTTGCCTTCCATTGATTATCAAGCTATGTCACGATGGCCAAGCAAGGGGACACGGGCACTTAACATTATTTTGGTGTTGGGTGACTGTGCACTTCTTTTGTTTATACATTGGAATGCATCTTTGAACTAAGTTCATAAGGTAGAAGTATATCTGTTTATCAAGCTTAAATGTGATCTCAAATACCTTTTTTTTCTTTTCAGTTATCTACACGACTCGAAGGAAAGGAGTGGTTTTGACAATTGTTTGTTTTAGTCAGCCTAAAAGGATTCAAAGAAGATCGTATGAACCTCAGATGGATTTGGGCTTGAATTCTTTATATTAGCTGAACGATGATTTTGCATTTATCTCTTTCTTAGGTTTCCAAAACCATGTTCCAAAACTAGTACAAATTGTAAGTGTGCGTCATCCCATATATTCTGTGCATTTCTTGCATTCTTACTCCTCAGCAACTCAGGCACACCTCCAGTTACTGGAACTCAAACAAATTTTCCTGTTTAAGATTATTGAAGGATATAAAGATTGGTCGCTAGCCCCGTAAACCCACAGAGAACTTCCCACTATGGATATATACTATCCTATCATCTTCATAACGTCAGCTAAGATCCTTAGCCTAAATGTTGTGTTCCAATATTAGACCATCTACATGATACAAAATGGAACGTGGTTAGTGTCAATTATTCTATTTAGTTGGCCAATTTAGAAAACCAAGCATGATCTTTCAAGCTGCTGCCAAGATTGACTTTTTTTTTTTTTTTTTTTTTTTTTTTACCTGAAGTACTTGAATCAACTTTGTGTTATACAGATTTTCCCCTCTTGGGAGGAATGAGAGATTTTTTTAGGATAATTTCTAAGGATGAGGGAGCTGTTGCAGATATTTAATGTCTATACTCGTACAACATTAGAGTCAGGAGTTTCTCTTCCAGAATATCTTATGGGGGAGCTTAAGGGGCAATAGCCTGACTTAAAGGTAGGCCTAGGAGACTCATCTTAAAGGTTTGAGGTGCCTTTAAAGGTTTTTGTGAGTTGGTTCCTGAGCCAAAGATTTACATACTGGTAGTTTATTGTGGGATATTCCCAAGAACAACACATAGAAAGGAGTAAGAGATGCAAGACAAGTAAGAGATGCAAGACAAGGAGAAGCTGAACTGTGCTACAGTTGCAACAGAGGCCTCAGCCCACCCCATGAAGTTCTCTCAAGTTGGAATGGTCCCTCAGATCCAAACTAAACTGAAGCAAGGAGCTGCACCTTCATGCCCCGCCTGCTTCACACCCCTTCTCACCTTTTCACATCCATCAGCTAGTCATAGGAAATACACTGGCTGCAGCAACGAGATGTAATCTTGGCAGCCAAAAGAATTTTCCTGAGGGAGAGATCAGCTGTGAGCTCCCAGCAGCCAACACTTCTGGCCCATGAAGGAAGGAGAGTCTTGGTGCTGAAGGCAGGATCTGAAGAATACACCACAGCATCCACCCTGGGGGGTGGGGGGGATAGTGAAAATAGTAGGGATGCAAAGGCCAACCTCTTTCCTCGGAGGCGCCAAGTGATCCTTTGTTCTACCACTGCCTAAGGACCCCAGAGTCCAAGGACAAATTTGAGAACATGTAAGATTTTTTAAAGTTTGTGGTTTTACGTTGATGGAAATCTTTGAATAATTCACCTCACGCTGTTTAAATCTAAAATTTCTTTTTTGTAGAAACCATTCAAATGGAAGAACATTTTCATAGAATGAAACTTCAGTTTCTCAAATCACTATTTCTCAAACCAGGATTTTTTTAGAGAGATCCTTAGGGAAGAAGGGCTCTTTAGGATATTTTTTGTAAGGAGGAAATGCCTTATTCACTGTAAACAAGTCTAAGAAATGCTCTTAGCAGGTGTTATAGCAATTCTAGGCTTCATCAGTTACCTATGCACAAAAAACAACAACGACAACAACAACAAAAACTGTGATGTTAAATCACCAAGTGGATTTTCAAATAAAGTGGCTGAAGGAAAGAAGAAAGAATAGAAAGAAGGTCGAGAAATGGCAGTGGTGGGACTATCTGGGCTCAAGAATCAGAGAGACTTGGGATCAAATCTCACATGTGCTGCTACTTACTAACTGGGTGACGTTAGAGAAGTAATTATGTCGTATTGAATCCTTTATGCTCTCATTTGTCAAATGTGCCTACTCACAAGGTTGCTGTGAAGGTCAAAGAAAATAATCCGGCAAGGATTCAGCATCGTGTCTGGCATATTTAGAAACACTGAAGAAATACATATTATAATTTGGCAGTAAATCTCTGCAGTCGCTTTAATATAACTTGTCATAGATCGTTTTTGCATTACCTGAAAAAAGGTGTTAATACGAAGATAATTAGAAATCCTTCACCATAGCTATTCCATCCTATGATTGTCCTAATATGGTGGTGACATAATCAAGTCAAAGACAAAAACAAAAACAAGAACAAAAAAACAAAAATCAAGTCAAAGACAAAAACTTGAAAGAAAAAAAAACCCAGCATTTTCAAGCTTTTTGTTGCTTGGGTGGCAGTAGGGGGGATAAAAAGTCTGAAAAGAGCCTCATTTAATGAGAGCAAAAGATTTGAAGTATTGCTTGTAAGAGAAGACTAAAACTTTTAAAAGGAAAATAAGCAAATAAAAATCAACCACACTAAAAAAAAAAAAAAATCAACCACACTCTCTAAACAGAACTGGTGAAAGGTTATATTACATCTACAAAATCACAAGTCAGGCAGTAGTAGACATGAAATAGGCATTCAACAGATATTCCTTGAATTGAAATACATCAGGTGGATAAAGTGAACAAGACCTTGTTTACTAATGTCTTAAAATGGAAAAATATAATGAATCCCTACCATGTACCAAAAATATATATATTAAGGGCTTGAATACATAAAAATAAGACAAAAATCTCCACCTTTACAGAGCTGCTTAGGGATGAGAATGATGTGTCAACAAATCAGCACGATGCAGTGACCCGGGGCATTGGTAGCGTAGGGAAGGGGCCACTAACATTGATGAGAAGGTTCAAGCTTAGGGATTTCAACATTTTCCTGTGATCAATAGCAAGACAACAGAGGCTTATAAGCAAAGGGGAGGCATTATTTGAATTTGTTATTTTGAAAAATGCGCCATTCATTCATTTTTTTTGTTTTTAAATCATTCATTCATTTTTTAAAACACTTTTATTCATCTGTTATTGCCAGGTACTGTCGAGTGAGCAAAAGAGACAACGTCCCTGTCACTCCAGCTGCAATGCTGGCAGCACGGTGCAGGAAGAGCTGAAGCTAGGTGCATCTGGTGGCCAAGAGACCAGGTAAGAAGCTGCTGCATTTATCCTGTGAAGAAATTATGGAGCGGAAAGAACGGATTCAAGAGATAGTCAGGAGAGAGTCTTGCATTCTTCAGAGAATTCAGAATCACATTTCATTTGCCTTAGAAAGATGCGTCCTTGATGCCTTATGATCCTAATTCTAAAATCCTGGATTCTGTGGCTGTCAGCTGGGTCCAAAGGTCAATCCCTTCATGCTATTTCCTCTCTTCTTCCCACTGTCTTTTCTGGAGCATAAACAATCATGCTCCTCACATTCCCATCAGATAGGAAATTGTGATTCCAGGGAAATGGGCCAAAATTAGCCAGCTTCCTCCTCCTAAGCAGGCCTCTTCTCGGTAAATAAATTCTATTTACTTTGAAACCAGAAGCCTTGTTTAATATCCAGTATCAATATCAAAAGGCAATCTTGTTCTTTGTCTTAAAATGACTGAAAAAACAGATCTAAGATTAAACACTTCTTAAGACAAGAGTTTTAGGACCTTTCTCAGTCAGATTCTGCTTGATAAAAATGACTTCTCCAGGGTACTATTTTTAGCCTTTGTCTTTTTCCTACCAAAATATGTTCTTACGAGTACAAAATGTCAGCTTATATGCAATCAGAGTCATTTCTCCCCAATTTTGTTATTAGTAAAAAGAACTCCACCCAAACAAAATAAATGATATCTGAGTTTTTTGAAATGTCAATTAAACAATATTTCCTATTACTCTAAAAGGCTATTGTACAGATTTACTGATTGAGCTACTGTTCACCATATTTTGTAAATGTAGTTTACATTTACAATTTAGAGATTGCTTATTATTAAGCATTTTTGGCACATGAGATTCAATATCTTCTTCACCTTCCTAAGCCCCAGGAAGACCCTCACCAGGTCTTGCCAGTTTGCCCAAATCAGCAGATAACATAGTTAACTCTCTGCAAAATTGGTTGCATCAATCTGTCTCACTCATGCTTCATAGCAGCTGGGAAAGACATTTCTACAAATTTGTATGGTCAAGGAGCTCAGGCTAAGAGTGCAGAGTATGTGTATCTTCGCAGCATAATTACCTCTAATGTCCTTCATATGAGCTTGTCATGTTCACTTCTTCCCTGCCTTGGGCTAAGCTCTGAAACTAGACAGCAACTCAGAGGTTCCTGTGGTTCCAATAATAGAGCAAGCACATGTCCCCACCCCCTAACACACACACACACACACACTCCCCTCTTTAAAGGAAGGTTAAAAATAGCCCAAAAAAGAAGTGACCAGTACCAGGGCAAGAGATTGGCTAGTAGCAGTGATGAAAACAACAGGCTTGAGGGTGCTGCCCAGGCTTCCTGAACGGGGTCATTTAAAAGATGAACTTGGAGGGATGGGGGAGGGGGAGGTTTTGAAAAACAGCGATAGTAGAAAAGGCATGTACGATTGAGGGAAATATGAACAAAGAATGAAATCAAGAAAGCACAGTGTGTCTAAGAAAACCTGTGAGATCCAATTTGGCCGTAATTGGGTATATGGGTACCAGTAAAACACAACCAGGTAGATAAGGTAGGCTTATTAATTTGTAAGTTGTTCTAGGTCCTATGGAAAAAAGAATAGATTTAATACGATGGGCTCTTGGCAGCTGTTGATGTTATAAACAAGAAAAATCTTTATCAGATGCTTAAGGAAGATTATTCTGGTAATCAGTTTTTAGAGTGAACAAGAGAAAGAAGAGGCAAAGAGTAGGGGAAACATCAGGAGGTTATTTCAAGCAAAATGTACTCAAAGCCTAAGTTAAAGTGATGGCATCAGGAATAGAAATAACAACAGATTCAAGAGCCATAGCGGAGTTAGGTTCTACGTAACGAGGCTTCTTACTGTGATTGCACAGTAAGAAGAAGTAGGAGTCACAGATAACTCCAAGGTCTCAACTCCAAATTAACTGAATAATTCAAATGTCCTTAATGGAAAAAGCAAAGAAAAAGTATTTATTTTGGAGAAGAATGATGAGGTTTTTTAAAAAGATTTTATTTATTTATTCATGACAGAAACACAGAGAGAGAGAGAGAGAGAAGAGCAGAAACACAGGCAGAGGGAGAAGCAGGCTCCTCGAAGGGAGCCTGACTTGGAACTCGATCCCTGGGTCTCCAGGATCACAGTCCGGGCTGAAGGCGGTGCTAAACCGCTGGGCCACTGGGGCTGCCCAATGAGTTCCATTTTTTATATGTTTATAGATGGTAATCAAGATGGTAACTAAGATTCAGAAGCAAAATGATCATGTCAGATACCCCCTAAGTGCCACCCTAAATATTCTCAGCCTCATTGGTCTCTGGGTTTCTTTGTCCAATCGATGCACCTGAGACTTCACTTTGATGACCAGCTCTATGTGGTCTCCAGTAGGTTTGCCTAATAGCAGCGGACCATTCATGCCAATGAATACACTTTTCATCTTCAATCCCAGGGCTTCCCTGTTACTATTGACATGTGAGACCCTGACTTGCTTGTTCAGGATACATACAAACAGAACACAGGGAAGCTAACACTGTATGAAACAACTCTTTAAATAAATAAATAAATAAATAAATAAATAAATAAATAAATAAATAAACAACTCTTTGAGTAATGAGAAATAAAAGCTGATGGGTGAGTACCATCCAGAGATACAGGAATTTAGTATGGCCTGTTAGAAGGAAGCCCTTCAAGAGTGAATAATCAGTTATATTTGATAACAGCTGATACCAAAGCTAACTCAGAATATAACCTCCTTTGGCTCTAGCTCTTTCTCTGCCTCATTCTCCTTTTCACTCACCCAGCTTCCATATTCCCTAATAAAAAGTTTCATGTAAGTTTTTGCCTGAGGAATCTAGTCTATGAGAATAGCTAAAGCCTTAACAAAGAGTGATGGGTTATTTATCTTATAAACATTTGGTCACTGAGATGGATGCGCTGGTCATCAGTGGTATTCCAGTTACCTTTCTTGGCTTGTGGTAGATTTGCACTTTTCTCATACTTGAAATCAAATGTGACCAGTCAGGTGTTTCTCTGGCCAATAATGAAACACAAATTGAAAGGATTCTCAACGCTAGCTTTAAACAATTGAAAATACAGTATGCAGTTTTCTGTGTCCCCATAAAATAATGAAGTCTTCTTAAATTGAAATTTGTCTAAATATCCTTTTAAAAATCATACAGATCAACAAAGATATTAAATAAAACCTCTTAAAATGCATGTTTACAGCATAACTCAGGGCAAAAAGTTGAAATATTCTGAACTGAAAGTTGCATGAAAAAGCAAATGAATAAATATGTTAATGTTTGGGGAACCAGAGTTCTCACTGAGGGAGAAGGAAGATGCACATATGGAATGGAAGAAATTAAGGAAGAACCTATGTTGCTTGATTTGAAATAGAGGTGTGAACACTTTTTTTAAATTTTAATACGTATCTAGTTCTGACCTCTGCAAGGGCCTAGAAGCAACAACAGCATAGTAGCAATGAAAACACTTAGTGCTAGATTTCTAGATTTTTGTTTCTAAACACCATTCCACACTCAATGTCCTTAATGAAATTAATGAATCCGGATCTGGGACAGGGAAAATCCAAAATGAGCCTGCATCATTTTATTATGTCATTAAGCAGAGAGGGGTGCTTAAAAACTAATAGAGACTAGTCAGAAGGATGCAAGAGCCATTTAAGGCCAAATTTGGGGTAATTTCAGCATAAAAAAAATGATAGTGAATTATTTGAAAAAAAAAAAAAAAGAATCTATATGTCCAAAGTAATACTAAAGAAAAGAAGGTGCAAGAGAATTTCTTTATAGGAGAATGCCAGCTAATAAATGTAGGATGAATGTTCAAATTTGAAAACCAACTTTGTGTGACCATCAATAAATGATTTCAGCAAAAATCATGAAGGGATGCTAAAACCATTGGGTGAAAGTTTGTTGAGATACAAGATATTGACATATTCTCATAGTATCTCACATAGATGGCTATGGATTACAAAAAGAAAAAGATTAGCACTGAGAAAATCTGCCAAATGCCACTTGAGCCAAGTTATTAAATTTCACATCTCCAATTATGGGACAAATTGACAATATGTGTGCATCTTGATATGATTCACAATACTTAGAGTAATTTGGGTTAAGAAAACTGTATATAACCCCACCCACTTGCCACTACAAAAGGAACAATTACTCAGAATTATACAGAATAAAAAATCAGAATTACTGTAAAGCTCAAATGATATAATGTATCTGAAAGTCTGTGTGCCAAAAATCAAATCTTATTCTAAAGCCAATTCACTGAAAGTCGATTAGCTAAATGACTAAATTAAAAAGTCCATTTGCCAACTCCCCAATATTAGCAATTTACAAAAGTCTTGTTTCTTTTAACTATTTGAATAACATTTCAATAATTTTCCATATTTTTTATAGCAGCAATATGAAACTAATGCAGCTATTCTGCAGTCTATGCTGTACAGTCCACATCCAAGCCGCCCCCTGATGACACATACTTGAACAAACCCAGCCAACATCAGCAGATGTTAAACTATCCTACCCTTTACAACTTGCTATAACAATTACCAACATTTAAAAAGACATTTATTTTTTGACAAATTGAAACAATAGGTAAATTTGTCAACCTGGTAAACACCATATTTAGCAAACTCACGGAAGTAAAACAAAATGCTTCAAAACATTATTATTTTCATTATACTGTTAATAAAAATACTGTCCTTTTACTGCTGAATTCCATTAAACTAACCAGAAAGATAGAAACTACAAATAAGAGTTTAATGTCCATCGTAATATTACCTTCTGAATGGTAATGATTAATCAAATACAGCCAAAGCATTCTAAAATATGGAATAATTCAATCCAAAGCATTGTACAAAATGAGTACTCGTGAGGAATGGAGTTTAGGATATCATGTGTGTCTATGTGTATAGTTGTGTGTATGTGTATATGCTTCTGCATGTGTGTTTTTCACAAGATGACTGCAAAAATCATCATGTCCTATAGAGTATGTTCTCATTGCCTGAAAATCTAAAAGTGTGCATCAGCCTTGGAGATAAATGAAGAAGGAAAGAGAAGGAATTAGTAAAAAATATAGAGAGAAGAGGAAAGTTAAAGGAAAGCAAAACGAAGAAGGTGGACGTTCAGTCTTTGGGAAGATAAAACAAACACAAGGGTAGCTGCCAATCCACTGGGACCTAAATCTCAACCAGATTACCAGTTTAATGGCATGGGACCCCAGACATTGTGAAGATCATAATCACTGAACATGATCATTGATCACACAATGGCGTCAGCAAGAGGTGGTTCCTGGTAACGTAAAGGCCATTAAGTCCTAAAACAAGACAGGAAAAAGTGATGATTTCATGAGAAGATGAAGCTGCCAAGAGCTGAAGAATCTTTCTTCATTGTCTCATACATAAGTTTTGCCACACACAGACACTGACTGATGACATCAGATTATAACAGCTGACGAGGCTCCATAGCCTTGGAGCCAGCAAATATTTTCATCAATACACCCCAGCAGTTATGATTTGCATCCATTCATCTTTGTTGATCTTGGAATAGTTCCCTTTTATTTTTAATAATATGATAAGCTATTGTTTCTACAATTAACTCTGAACATACCCAAATGCAGTCTGTTCATGTTTTGATGGAAATGTTTTTATCTGAGCATGATTGATGTTATTTTTCCCAGTACCCTTTGGAACCAAGCCATTCATGATTTCCACTGGGTGCACCCTCATATGCTGACAGCAAAGTTCCAATGCTTTGTAAACTTTTCCATAAATCACCTTCAGCACTCATTATTGAAATGCAGTCATACACAGATATCAATTTACCTTTTCTTATCCAGAATCCAAAGCCTGGGTAGGAAAAGGGGTGTATGGTAGGGGGAGATAATATTTGGAGAATAGGAAAATTCTCAAATTGAAAAATGTTTTCAATTTTCACTTTTTGTATTAACAACAGGGTTCATGAGACTTCCAATTCCTGATATATATTCAAACTTTTATATAGGCTGGGTTAAGAACTAATATTTTTACTTTTCAGATAGAAAAAGTCTTAATTAGAACAATTTGGATACTGTCTAAGAACAATGATAACATGTAGCGCAAACATAAGATCTCGGAGATATCTTGACATAACATTTCCTGGATTAAGATCACTACTTCCATTTCTTTTAAAAATTTAGCTGGTATATGAGAAAACTTCCCAAAATAGCTAGCTGTGTGACCTTAGACAAGTAACCTAACTTCTCTAAAATGAAGGTTGAACCCTAGGACATCTTTACCTCTAGCATTTTATGACTGAGTGATAATTAAATTTATTTTGATATGACTTCCTCTCCACAGATGTTTAAAACCCAGTTACCTCTACTGCATATCTTCTTATAATAGCTCTAAATAAATTTTACTGAAAGACAGGTTATTCCTAATCTACTCACAAATTTTTTCTCAATGTATTTTCTTAATTTCAGTTTTTATTTTCTAACATTTTTGGGGTCCTAATTTAAAAATTTAAGATTTCAGCAGATTTTTTAGAAGACTGATGATGCACAATCATTACTGAACTGTTTTGTGACATAATCTATAGGCCCCTACAATAATGCCCTTGTACTTAAGACATGCTTGACCAAGCCTCTCCTCTCCCCCACCCTCACCCACAACCTTGCTCTCACCACCCTAAACCAAGGCATGCCTTCTTGAAGGAATAAGGAAGGCAATGAGGAACTAAAATTCTGTGACCATTTCATTATTAAATGTATCCTTGGTCCTAACTAGCCAGTTGAGTTAGGTCTTTCCCCAAGTTAGGTTGGTACTTCGTTCTACAGATAGCACAGAATATGCCCCCGTGCCCCCGCCCCAACATCTCTGATCTTATTGGTCTTGGCTGGATCCCAAGTTTCAACTTGTTGGAGCTCCCAAGTGACAAGCTGCTACAGGTATTGAGAAATGGAAGAGCTTAAGGTTGATGGCTTTTTTAAGCACCCCCTAACAGAGTCTTGGTCGGGGAAGAACTGTGGGGTTGGGACATTTCTTCATGGATGGGGATTGGCCTTGAGCTTCCACATGGTATATCTTTCTTATGCCCCATTTCAAGGTTATTTACCAAAATGTCAAAGGGATGGAATTACCAACATTCAATTAGTATTTATTGCATGCACACTCAACATAGGAACATTTTCACGTGTAAAATAATCAGATCTTATGGCGTCCTTCCCACCATCAGATAATATTATATGTAGGATTCAGAATAGTATTGTCAGCCACACAATACTGATCCCCAAACCATCTGGGATAACAATGCAAGTCACATGGGGACATTTTTTAAAAGCCAAAATCCTGGCCCACCACAAATCTACTGAATTTGGATATTCAAGTCCTTTTCTCAGTCTCCTTTACTAGTTTGTAAACTGCTTTCAGAATAGATTTTTTGCCTCATACAGCTCTGTATCCTTCACAGTTTCTAGAAGGGTGCTTTACACCTAATAGTGCTTATTTAATAATTTTCAGATTAAAATGGATATGAGCACTGGAAATCCTTCCCTTTATAGCCCAACAAGTGGTTAGAATAAATCAATAGAGAAGAGTATCAAGTTATTTCATATGTGAGCTAAATTCTAATTCAAAACCTCAGGCCAGGAAAAGTTGATCATACTTGAAATAATACTGATGAATCTTCAGAAGCAAGACAAAGTTATCATTTATCAGGTACCTAGAATGTAATATTATCTTGAAACCAGTTTCATAATTATGGGAACTTGAACTCACAACCCTGAGATCAAGACCCAAGCTGAGATCAAGAGTTAAATGCTTAACTGACTGAGCCACCCAGGTGCCCCAATAAGCTCATTCTTTTTTGCAAAGAGTTGTATAATAGTTTTCAAAGGTGTGGACTTTTAAAGCATACTAATAGTACTTCCATTTTATGCCACTATTACTGAGTTTTAGATGGAGAAAGTCATTTAATAAATATTTATTGAATGCCAAATATGTGCAAGGCACGCTGCTGGATAATAGGTATTCAGCAGTAATAGGACAACTTTTATGAGGCTTACATTCTCACAAATAAGATAGCTAATTAATTAGTTTATTGCATTTTAAATAAATGCTATTAAAGAGAATTAAAAAGAGTGGTGTGAACATATAACAGGTGGATTTGATTCAGTCTTACAGTAAACGAACTACCATCTGAGCCGAGTTGAAGAATTAATAGGAATTAACTATGAGAAAAAAGAACGTTCTGACATGAGGAACAGCAAATAAGATTCTACAACTAGAAGGGGTGTGAAGCCTACAAGAAAACAGATGAAGAACAGTGGAAAGCCATAACAAGGGATCCCTGGGTGGCGCAGTGGTTTGGCGCCTGCCTTTGGCCCAGGGCGCGATCCTGGAGACCCAGGATTGAATCCCACGTCCGGCTCCCAGTGCATGGAGCCTGCTTCTCCCTCTGCCTATGTCTCTGTCCCTCTCTCTCTCTCTGTGTGACTATCATAAATAAATAAAAATTAAAAAAAAGAAAGCCATAACAAAATTGAAGCTAGGAGTCACACAGTCAGACTTGCATTTTTCAAAGCACCCTAACTGCCATGAGGCAAGTGAATGCAGCTAGGGGTAGAGAGAATGAATGGAAAGAGATCTTCAAGAAAGCTATTCAAATAGTCAAGGTAAGAGAGACTGTGTCTCCAACTAGAGAATTGACAGTGAAGAGAAGTAGGTTGATTCATGAAAGATTTAAAGCTAAAATCAACAAGACTAGGTGACTGATTAAACATGGAGGTGAAGGAGGGGAAAGAATCAGAGCTGATGCCCAATCCTCTGGCTTGGACCACTGGGCAAATACATGCCAGGGCAGGTCATCCAAGGAACATGTGAAGACTCTAGCCTTGGGGAAAAAGGAATAAGGCTGTCAGGTCATGATAAAGCAAGCAATTATGCAGCAATACTCTGTACTTGGCACTATTCTAGGTGATACAGCTATCTATCTATCTATCTATCTATCTATCTATCTATCATCCTATCATCTATCTAATCTATCTATCTATTTCCCCAATGCTTCATGCCAAGTCTTCAAATAGGTTCTATATAATCCCAAGTCTTCAGATAGGTTCTATACAATCCCCAGTTCACCAGTAGGGAGAAGAGGCGCAGGAAGCCTGGGTGAGTTGCTCAGCCACACAGCTAGTTCATAGCAGAGTCCCTCAACCATGATATTCATATTCAACAACCTACCTGTATTGAGTTTGAGGTGCCCAGGAGGCATCTTCTGAGTGGACTTACCAACCAGTCATGTAGAAGAAGACCTTCAAGGGGATGTGACCGCCAGTTGACCCATAGCCAGACCCAGAAGATAAGAGGCCCCTCACCTCCAACCCTGTTCTTGGAATGTGCATTCCACCCACCATTCCCACAGCCAGAGCCATATTCAAGGACCCAGCCTTGAGAGAGCAACGTGTCGTGGAGACTGAACTGTATCATGACTGAACCCGGTTAAGAGTCTCTATGTAAACTTTGGAGATTCTGACCAGCAGGTGCAGAGGTCTGCCTGTCTTGTGACTACAAGAGACAAGCCTTGTGTATAAATTCCCTTGCTTATTAAAACTGCCACCTACCAACCTGGAGTGGTCCTTCTCTTTGTCATCTCCTTACCCTCTTGTACTCTGGGCCAGTTTACAACCAACCAGTAGATTCATAGGTCTGGAATTAATTGAAGTCTGGCTGGATACATCATTTCATAAAAGAACATAAGGTTGTGTTAGCAGAGTTAAGAACATTACTTAATTTCAGTTGATCCTTGAAGACCAAATAACCTTTCTCCAGAATAAAAAATCTTAAATGGAGCAGATTAATTTTGGAGCCCTTCCCAAATGATTTTCTATTTAATCGCACTGAGGACATCAACACCGTACCATTTCCCCCTCTTTACATGTACGGTGCGGGACTCCGGTAAACAGGGATTCCAACCTCAGGTTTCCCTTATAACTAGCTCTGTGCCCTTTGGGGGCGGGGGGGGGAAGCTTCCTTGGGACACCTGGGTAGCTCAGTGGTTGAGCATCTGCCTTTGGGTCAGGGCATGATCCCAGGTCCAGGATCAAGTCTGTATCAGGCTCCCTGCATGGAGCCTGCTTCTCCCTCTGCCTGTGTCTCTGCCTCTCATGTGTGTCTCTCATGAATAAATAAATAAAATCTTTAAAACAAACAAACAAAAAGCCACTTTGCCAGTTTCAGACTCAGTTTCTTCATCTTTAAGTAAGGATTAAAAAAAAAAAAAAAACAACCTGCTTTCACATGTATAATGATGAAGTAACATCACATATATACAGGATCAGGCACTCCCCTTCTATTCGCTCTCCACACGGCCTCCTGATGAACAAGTTATAGCAAGGCTATGATGTAAATATTTTCCGTATTTTACGTTAATTGGATTATAATGCAGTTGTAAGAGAGTGTAGACTCTAAAGGGGGGGGTGTGTGTGAAAACAGTCTCCATTTAGCCTTGTATTTTTGGCGAGCATCCAAGAGCCTTAACATCAGAAGGGAGGACATTGCTGGGGGGAGGACATTGCTGGGTGACATGAACAAAAATGTTCCAGAAAGAGGAGGTGTGTGACTACCTTGATTCTTACACTAAAATATTCAAACTACTTAGCATTCTTTGTGTTAAGAAAACTGGCTCTGCGTTCCACCCACTTACCCCCACGAGAAGAACTGAGAGGCACCTGGCCTGTATGGACTTGCACCACGCCAGTTTACTTGAACTCTTGTGGTAACATCAACCTTTCATGCAGGAGGAGCAAGGAGGATTTGTTAAAAGGGGGGTGCAAGAGATTTTGCAGGAACTCCTTAAGTGCTTTTAAAGCAAACATTTAAATCACTGCAAGAGACACTCGGTTTTTTAAATTGGGGCTTTCCATTTTACTGTTCATTGGATGTTTATTCATAAGCATGCAGGAGTTAGAAGATTTTCTTCAAACTCTTACTTAATGCTTGGCCAGTGCCAACTGTGAACCTACTCCTTGCTATAAGAATATAAATGTAAAGAAAATCGAATAATTCTTGAAGATCATGGAGCTGCCCTGCTGGGAAGGGAGTTTGAAAACGTTTGCCTTTGGTAACTGAAAAGAATGGTGTTTTAATGTACTATGATTTTCTCCATTTGAAATTATAAGCAGCCACAGAGGGAAAAAGTGAAAGCAGAGGAACTGGAAAAACAAAAGTAGGAAAGGATTTATTCATCTTAGCACAATGACTAGAGCCAGACTGAATCATTCTTCCTTTGCATAAACATTCTAGAGTTGTAAGAATAGCTTATACCCCCAACGCCAACTTGAAGGAAAAGGAAAAGAGGTTAACTTCTGTAAAATAATGAGCTTGTTACTAGTTTTCCATTACACCTGAACACAGGTTCATGTAATGAATTCAGTCAAATATTTTCTAGCAGTTTGCAAAACAGGATGTTTTTAAAAGCTGAAATCAACTGCGCGGGTCTATGCGGACCTTCATGAGTAATAAGGTTTGTATAAACTATATAAAATAACAATACTTGCTACCAATAGGGCAGCTAAAATTCCTGAGTTTTTAGACGAACTTTGAGAGACTATCAATTATAGGTCAAAGGGATCCCTGCTTTCTAGGCTGTGGGGAAACAGGGGGACTCAGCTCAGAAGAAAAAAGGAAGTTGGCAGGAGCCATGTGTATACTTGACCCTTTCAGAACAGACTTTTGACTAATGAATGATTCCCATTACTGCAGAAGCAACAACAATGGCCACAAAGCACAGGTCCACAAGTGGACCCATCAGAACTACCAGTTTCCTTTCTGGAAGGCAATTAGAACCAAAACACACACACACAAAAAAAAAAAAAAAATCACAGAGCCTCTGAGTGAACATCCAGGGGTTCTTAGATTTATCAAAGGGAAAATACCCTACAGAGAGAGGGAAAAATATAGGTCATTCTTGAACTATTATTAAAATCTATTGATTTAAATCAGTAGATTTAATTTAATAGATCTATTAAAATCAGTAGATTTTAATAATAATTTTTAGATGTTTTCTATCCCCTAGCTGGTACCAAAGGATATATTGTAAGCACTTCATAAATCTCCCATTTCCGTTAAACCATTTTCAGTAGAGGAGCAAACTACCATGGCTTCTAGGTTTATTCTCTTATAACCACTGTGGCCTCTGTCTCCCATGGCTTATAAGGGACACACTGGCGGTGGCTTTATCCCTGATGGATTTTATTTCTAGAACTCCTTTTCTGAGGGTCCGAGAGCCCTACAAGAAAAATAATCTTATACACTTTCTACAGTAGAGAAAAAGAGCAGCGGTGAATCACTTAAAATATCAAACAGCAGGTATAAATCACTCAGTACCTCATCCCCATTTTGCTGATGTAAAAAGTCCATTTCCATGGAAACAGGGATTAGAAATAGCAACCTATGAGAAACACTGGGTTTATTGGAGCACATGGAAGTTTTAGTTTGGTTTTCAGCCAAATCTTGAAAAAGAAAATCTTTGACTAATACCTACATGCTATTTTTATCACTTTGAGAAGCAATGTTTGAATTATGGATTAAGGGAAAATCATTTTTTTCCACTTAAAGACAATCAAAAACAACATAAGCTAATTTGGGGATTGGAAAGCATTATAAGATTTGAAAGGCTCTCCTTGATTGCCCCCAGTTTTCTATCTGGGCTCTGCCTAATATAGGTGTACAAGAAAAAAATGAGAATAATCTGTCCTGATTTGCAGGCTTAATTGCAGATTGAACCCAGGGTTTTAAATCAATGTCTATCCCTAACTGTGAAACTTCCAGCCCGTTTCCATTCGCAGACAAAAGAAGTGTACCTTGGTTATGGAAACACATCTAACCATACTTCATTCTGTAAATGAGATGCCTCCCTGTGTTTGATTATGAAACTGCTTCTTTAATCAACAGTAGAGTTCAAAGGTTCGCCTTGGGAGACAGCTTGGTATCCCAGAGTCAGCAGACAATCGGCAGGAGCAAGGTAAGAACCGTGGGAGACTGGCCCCTGTGGGGGCCTGCTGTCTCTCCCCATCCATCTCTCTCACCCTTATTGGCTCATTCCACAAGGCCTATCTCAAAACTCTCCTCTTCCACAGAGCCAGGCCTCCAGGTTTACAATGTACATTATTCACAGATTAGGTGTCTGCAAATTCACCTACTGGCTGCAGTGTGTTTGTAACCCCCAACATCAGTAGTTGGGGTGCTTCCCCAGTCACTCACGAACACGTAGAGAGGAGCAGCCTCCCAGGGCAAGTCAAGCCTGGCAACGCTCTGTCTTCCTATTTCAGCTCTCATACCGTCAACACGTATGAAACTCTTGGCCAAGTACTAAATGCAAGTATTTAATACTGTAAACATCTAGTTCATGCTATGTATTTAGCTACATGTTGGTGCTTCCTGTTGGTGATTTCACTCTTTGAAATGGCCCCCAAGCACAGTGCTGAAGGGCTGTTGATATTCCTAAGCATGAGTAAGCGGTGATGTCTTAGGGAGAATACATGGGCTGGATGATCTTCATTCAATGTGACGCTGTTGGCGGTGAGGTCAGTGTTGAAGAACCAACAATGTATATTAAATAAGTGTCTTTAAACAGAGACACACATGGAACAAGATTATGTATGGATCAGTGGATGAAAATGTTGTGACCCGAGACTCACAGGAACCTAACCCCGTATTTCCCTCTAAAAGCAGTGATCAATCCTAATTAATCCTAACTAATACTGAAGCAATTAGTTTCAGTATTCCCTACTTCAGTGTTCGCAGCAACTCTATAAATCATAACTTGCAAATAATAAGAATTCACTGTACCTTAAACCCTTATTGCTCTCATTTAAATGTCTCTACTTCCTAACTAGCCCTTTATTACAGACTCAGACTCTAATTGTTGATATTATACTGTTCAGCTCTTTGATCTGTATTTTTTGATAATTAACACAGTAATAATATTAATAATATCAGCTCTTAGGGATTGAGGTCCCACTGTGTGACAGACAGGTAACCGAGAGCTTGACAGACATTATCCCATTTGTGGGCGACTCATATCTCAAATTAGGTGGCAAGTTCCTTTATAGTCAGGGACTTGGTCATTTTTTATTGGATGATATTGTCTAACACAGAAATAGACCCATAAGCTGAAAAATTGTGATTTTTCTGTTTTCATTCTTGTTACACATTTCCTTAGATGACTATTTTTGAAAAGTGACTTAATCCAAGTAAATTTTAAATTATGGCTAATGGTTAAATCATAATGATTATATTTCTCATCTCTATCATGGATTGAGCATTTATGATTTCTCACATGCTATATTTAGTGCTAAATCTATATAATTTCATTTTAATCATTAAAAGCACCCTATAGAAAACTGATACAAAACCTTGAAGTAACTTTACAAAGTCATAGGTCCTAAGGGATGGAACTGGATTTGAATGCAGACGCTCTTACCCATTTCAAGTATTTTCCCTTTTAAAATCAGAATGTTTCTTTTAAAATCTCTGTAGGTGAGAAGTTATAATAGTAACTAAACCTTTAGTTTAGCCTGAGCCAAGGGCTGTCTGAGGAACTTGGATTGATCAATTTATTTAATCCTAATAGCAAACTTATGAATTCCATGGTGTCTTTCTTCTACAGATAAAGACATTGAGCCCTGGACAAGTGAAGTAACTTACCCAATGTCATGAAGCTAGAGAGTAAATGGCAAAGTCAGGATTCAAATGCAAAACGTTCTTCCTCCAGAACCTGGGGTCTTAACCGTTGCACAATACTGCTTTCTACCTGTGGGTCTATTTTCTCAAACTGTTACTATATAATGACTAAAGGAAATTCTAATTTTATTAAAGATCTAAGTAGGTTTATGACTTATTTTTTGTGTGTAATATTTAAAATATCTTTATTGATACTACTCTTTTCTTTCATATTTGATGATTTCATCCTCACCTTTTTATTTTTTTATTTTTTATCGGTCTTACACTTTTAATATTCTGTATTTTTCTTTTTTTCTTTTTATAAATTTATTTTTTATTGATGTTCAATTTGCCAACATATAGAATAACACCCAGTGCTCATCCCGTCAAGTGCCCACCTCAGTGCCCTTCACCCAGTCACCCCCACCCCCCACCCACCTCCCCTTCCACCACACCTAGTTCCCAGAGTTAGGAGTCTCTCATGTTCTGTCTCCCTTTCTGATATTTCCCACTCATTTTTTCTCTTTTCCCCTTTATTCCCTTTCCCTATTTTTTATATTCCCCAAACGATTGAGACAATATAATGCTTGTCCTTCTCCGATTGACTTATTTCACTCAGCATAATACCCTCCAGTTCCATCCACGTCGAAGCAAATGGTGGGTATTTGTCGTTTCTAATGGCTGAGGATATTCCATTGTATGACTTATTAATCATAAAATCAACCTTATATGTTTGAAAAACAGGCATAGGTAAATGTGAGAGATACCTTGTTTATTCTATGGGTATGTGACCACAGAATACATGTGACCAAACACAGTGCTGGTTTCGCTACCACTGACATGTGCGTCAAATTGAATAGAAGCTGCCAGAACCAGAACAGCTAATCACAGCTATTGTGACTGCACGATTCTGGGGTCAGACAGACCCAGGTTTAACTCTTAACTCCACCATTTACTAAGAGGTATGGGATGTTAAATAAATCACCCTCCAGGGTCTCATTTTTCTACCCTTCTCCTCAAAATTACTATCATATTCTCCACCTTGCAGACTTGCTGTGAGAAATAAGATAAAATATATGAAGAATCTAGCATAACAAACAATAGGTAATCAATAAATGTAGGTTCCTTACCTCCAGGAAACTCATCACTCTTCCACTAACATAGGGCACCTGGAAATCTAAGCCAGCTCAAATCAGGGAAGAGCTCACCCTCTGATTCCTGAAATGTGGACTGCTAGCCACTGTCATAGCCACATTTTCATGGGAATAGTTTCTGTCCAAGTACAGTAGATCCCCACCCCACCTCCATCCACCATTTTGCTTTCCCCAGTTTCAGGCTGTCAGGCATGGTCAGGACGCAGAAGATCCTCCTTCCGATGTATCTTCAGAAGGTCTATAACAGCCCAACGCTACTGGGCCAATGCCATGATAATGCCTATGTCATTTACTTCACTTCATCTCATCATGTAGGCCGTTCATCATCTCACATCATCACAAGAACAAAGGTGACTACAGTACAATAAGATATTGGAGAGGAAACACATTCAGTTAACTTTTATTGCAGAACATTGTTATGCTTGTTCTCTTTTATTAGTGGTTATTTTTGTCAATCTCTTACTGTGCCTAATTTACAAATTAAACTTTATCATGGGTAGGTATTATAGGAAATCACATAATATAGATAGGGTTTGGTAGTATCTGCAGTCTCAGACATCCCACCGAGGGTCTTGGAAGGTATTCCCCATGGACAAAAGGGGACCACCATATTCTACAATTGATTGTGGCAAGGGTTACACAACACTGAGTATGCTAAAAAACCATTGAATTTTATACTTTAAAAGCATGCATTTTTTGATGTTAGTGTATCAACGAAGCTGTTCAATTAATTTTAAGTAATCAAGGCCTTACATTTCTAAATCAATAAATGTTTTTTTTAAATCTTATCTTTGCATTAAACCCCCAAAAAAGTGAGTTGAAAATCAAGAAAGAGAGATAACTAAATTAGATATCAATAGGGCACTTATCTGTAAAGATACAAATGAAAGGTAGTGAAAAGCCACATGCCTCTTTAGAATGCTAATATAGGAGAGGACTTTTAGGACATTAAACAGCTCTATTCAAACAGGTCCTCAGTGTGAAAGCACACCTAGGGATATGGGCAACAACTGGATAATATTTTCAATTTTCCAAAGATTGCTTGTTTTTCTTAACTAATATTTATCTTTTTATCTCTTTCAGCATTACAAAGTACACTACGAACTCATAAACGTTGAGAACCACTGGACCAGTCTTGTCATGTCATGGTTTCCCCCCCACCCCCAAGAGATACTGCATTTCTGATCCTGAATCCTATCTTGGCACCTAGAACCATATCACTCTCTAAGGCCAGTTCTAAGACTCTGGAATACCAAGTGCCACCAACTCTGGATCTCCTAGTTCTGGTCTCCAGCTACTTACTGAGATAATATGTCTCATATTCACCTTTTTCTTACGGCCAATTATTTCCCAGACCTATGACTGAAAATACAGCTTCTCCTTCAACACTGCATTTTGTTCTCTAGGTTAAAATTCCTCTGTCCACAGCAGTTGCTGGGACAATTCTTTCATCCCAGGAGCAGGTATAATTTCTGATCCAATTCCCACCACAATCTCCATCCTATCTTAATTAATTAATCGTCCCCAGAAGAACCCCAGGATCTAGTAAATGACATTCCTAAACTCACTATTTAACCTCAAACCTTTTCAGATATCGTGGACTCCTTATTGTTCACCATCAATCAATGAGTTAATCACTGTGGTAGTTATTTCTTGTGTTTGGCAGTACTCAGATCTCCTCCACTACCAGCCACAAAGCAGCATTAGATTATCCCATGAAGTGAGGCAGGACTTTATTCTTTCCTTAGGTCAATAAAAATGGTAGCAAAAGTTACCTTGCAATAAAAGTATTTAATTTCTAGTTCCTGACTTTCTTAGCTCCTTCTTCTCCTGTCACAGTGATCATAAAAGTACTTGTTGATACGGAGGAGTCATAGTATCAAAGAATCTCGTAATGCTAAGCCAATACATGCAAGACAAGTGCCCCAAAGAATCATCTAAATCTGCAAAGTAGGGATGCCTGGGTGGCTCAGTGGTTGAGCATCTGCCTTTGTCTCAGGGCATGATCCTGTCCCAGGATCAAGTCCCACATCGGGCTCTCTGCATGGAGCCTGCTTCTCCTCCCTATGCCTATGTCTCTGCCTCTCTCTCTCTCTCTCTCTCTGTTGTATCTTTCATGAATAAATAAATAAAATCTTTAAAAAAATAAATTTGCAAAATGCCTAAATAAGAAATGCATTTATGTTGTATCAAGCACCTTAAACTTTAGGTTTGCTTATTAATGAAGCATAACTTGGCCTATCTTAACTGATAACAGTCAGCAAGTTCTGAGTACACAGAAGTATATTTATTGAACGTGTCAGTGATGATGAAAAACTAGGAACAACTCCAATATCATCAATAAAGGATTGGTTAACCAAAGTATAGTACAAGGGAAGAGTGCGGTCACTGGGAAGAAATATGTAATGACACTGAAGATGTCCAATACAAAAGTACAGATTCAAAGGCGTACAGCACCCCAATGTTTATAGCAGCATTATCAGCAATAGCCAAACGATGAAAGGAACCCAGATATCCACCAACTGATGAATGGATATAGAAGTGGTACACACACACACACACACACACACACTGGAATATTACTCGGCCATCAAAAGGAATAAAATCTTGCCATTTGCAATGACACAGATGGAGCCACACAGTATTATGCAAAGCAAAATAAGTCATTCAGAGAAAGACAAATTTCACTCAGGTGAAACTTAGGGGGAAAAATAGACGAACTTGTAGGAAAGGCGGAAAAAAGAGAAAAAAGCAAACCATAAGAGACTTAATGATAGGGAACTGAGGGTTGATGGAGGGAGGTGAGTGAGAGATGCGCTAGATGGGTGATGGGTATTAAGGAGGGCACTTGTCATGACGAGCACTGGGTGTTATATGTAAGTAATTAATCACTAAATTCTACTCCCAAAACCAATATTATATGTTAACTAGAATCTAAATAAAAGTTTGAAGAACATAAATATAAAAATAAAATAATAAAATAAAAAATTCCAAAAAAATAAATATGTCCAAGATATGCCATTGAGATGAAAAAAAAAGTCAGTTACAAAGCAGCATATAGGGAGGGGCAAGATGGGGGAAGAGTTGGGTCCCCAAATCACCTGTCTCCACCAAATTACCTAGAAAACCTTCAAATTATCCTGAAAATCTAGAATTCGGCCTGAGAATTAAAGAGAGACCAGCTGGAACGCTACAGTGAGAAGAGTTCGCGCATCTATCAAGGTAGGAAGACGGGGAAAAAGGAATAAAGACACAAAAGGCCTCCAAGGGGGAGGGGCCCCGCGAGGAGCCGGGCTGAGGCCGGGGCGAGTGTCCCCAGGACAGGAGAGCCCCGTCCCGGAGGAGCAGGAGCTGCACCGACCTTCCCGGGGGAAAGGGGCTCGCAGGGAGGTGGAGCAGGACCCAGGAGGGCGGGGATGCCCTCGGGCTCCCGGGGACACTAACAGACACCTGCGCCCCGGGAGACTGCGCCGAGCTCCCTAAGGGCTGCAGCGCCCGGCGGGACCCGGAGCAGCTCGGGGGGGCTCGGGGGCGGCTCCGCGGAGGGGGCTGCGGGGCGGGAGCAGCTCGGGGGGCTCGGGGGCGGCTCCGCGGAGGGGGCTGCGGGGCGGGAGCGCGAATCCAACAGCGCAGGCTCCGGAGCACAGGGCGCCGGGACACAGCCCAGGATCCGGCCTCCCACGGGACAGGCAGAGGCCGGGAGGGCCCAGGACAGCGAGGACGCTCCTGCCCCAGCTGAGCAGATCAGCGGCCCCGCCCGGAGCCTCCAGGCCCTGCAGACCGAGAGCTCCGTGCTTCCTGCGGGGGCTGATTCCAGGGCTCCAGAGCTGGCCCCGCCACTGCGGTTGTTCCTCCTGGGGCCTCACGGGGTAAACAACCCCCACTGAGCCCTGCACCAGGCAGGGGCAGAGCAGCTCCCCCAACTGCTAACACCTGAAAATCAGCACAACAGGCCCCTCCCCCAGAAGATCAGCTAGACTGACTGACAACTTCCAGGGGAAGCCAAGGGACTTAAAGTACACAGAATCAGAAGATACTCCCCCGTGGTTCTTTTGTTTTGTTTTGTTTTGTTTTGTTTTGTTTTGCTTTTTGATTTGTTTCCTTCCCCCACCCCTTTTTTCTCCTTTCTTTCTTTTTCTTTCTCTTTTTCTTCTTTTTTTTTTTTTCGTTTTTTTCTTCCTTTTTTTTCTCTTTCTCTTTTCTTTCCTTCTTTCTCTCCTCTCTTTTTCTCCTTTTCCCAATACAACTTGCTTTTGGCCACTCAGCACTGAGCAAAATGACTAGAAGGAAAACCTCACCTCAAAAGAAAGAATCAGAAACAGTCCTCTCTCCCACAGAGTTACAAAATCTGGATTACAATTCAATGTCAGAAAGCCAATTCAGAAGCACTATTATACAGCTACTGGTGGCTCTAGGAAAAAGCATAAAGGACTCAAGAGACTTCATGACTGCAGAATTTAGAGCTAATCAGGCAGAAATTAAAAATCAATTGAATGAGATTCAATCCAAACTAGAAGTCCTAACGACGAGGGTTAACAAGGTGGAAGAACGAGTGAGTGACATAGAACACAAGTTGATAGCGAAGAGGGAATCTGAGGAAAAAAGAGACAAACAATTAAAAGACCATGAAGATAGATTAAGGGAAATAAACGACAGCCTGAGGAAGAAAAACTTACGTTTAATTGGTGTTCCCGAGGGCGCCGAAAGGGACAGAGGGCCAGAATATGTATTTGAACAAACTCTAGCTGAAAACTTTCCTAATCTGGGAAGGGAAACAGGCATTCAGATCCAGGAAATAGAGAGATCCCCCCTAAAATCAATAAAAACCGTTCAACACCTCGACATTTAATAGTGAAGCTTGCAAATTCCAAAGATAAAGAGAAGATCCTTAAAGCAGCAAGAGACAAGAAATCCCTGACTTTTATGGGGAGGAGTCTTAGGGTAACAGCAGACCTCTCCACAGAGACCTGGCAGGCCAGAAAGGGCTGGCAGGATATATTCAGGGTCCTAAATGAGAAGAACATGCAACCAAGAATACTTTATCCAGCAAGGATCTCATTCAAAATGGAAGGAGAGATAAAGAGCTTCCAAGACAGGCAGGAACTGAAAGAATATGTGACCTCCAAACCAGCTCCGCAAGAAATTTTAAGAGGAACTCTTAAAATTCCCCTTTAAGAAGAAGTTCAGTGGAACAGTCCACAAAAACAAGGACTGAATAGATATCATGGTGATACTAAACTCATATCTCTCAATAGTAACTCTGAATGTGAACGGGCTTAATGACCCCATCAAAAGGCGCAAGGTTTCAGACTGGATAAAAAAGCAGGACCCATCTATTTGCTGTCTACAAGAGACTCATTTTAGACAGAAGGACACCTACAGCCTGAAAATAAAAGGTTGGAGAACCATTTACCATTCGAATGGTCCTCAAAAGAAAGCAGGGGTAGCCATCCTTATATCAGATAAACTAAAATTTACCCCGAAGACTGTAGTGAGAGATGAAGAGGGACACTATATCATACTTAAAGGATCTATCCAACAAGAGGACTTAACAATCCTCAATATATATGCCCCGAATGTGAGAGCTGCCAAATATATAAATCAATTATTAACCAAAGTGAAGAAATACTTAGATAATAATACACTTATACTTGGTGACTTCAGTCTAGCTCTTTCTATACTCGATAGGTCTTCTAAGCACAACATCTCCAAAGAAACGAGAGCTTTAAATGATACACTGGACCGGATGGATTTCACAGATATCTGCAGAACTTTACATCCAAACTCAACTGAATACACATTCTTCTCAAGTGCACATGGAACTTTCTCCAGAATAGACCACATATTGGGTCACAAATCGGGTCTGAACCGATACCAAAACATTGGGATCGTCCCCTGGATATTCTCAGACCATAATGCCTTGAAATTAGAACTAAATCACAACAAGAAGTTTGGAAGGACCTCAAACACGTGGAGGTTAAAGACCATCCTGCTAAAAGATGAAAGGGTCAACCAGGAAATTAAGGAAGAATTAAAAAGATTCGTGGAAACTAATGAGAATGAAGATACAACCATCCAAAATCTTTGGGATGCAGCAAAAGTAGTCCTAAGGGGGAAATACATCGCAGTACAAGCATCCATTCAAAAACTGGAAAGAACTCAAATACAAAAGCTAACCTTACACATAAAGGAGCTAGAGAAAAAACAGCAAATAGATCCTACACCCAGGAGAAGAAGGGAGTTAATAAAGATTCGAGCAGAACTCAACGAAATCGAGACCAGAAGAACTGTGGAACAGATCAACAGAACCAGGAGTTGGTTCTTTGAAAGAATTAACAAGATAGATAAACCATTAGCCAGCCTTATTAAAAAGAAGAGAGAGAAGACTCAAATTAATAAAATCATGAATGAGAAAGGAGAGATCACTACCAACACCAAGGAAATACAAACGATTTTAAAAACATATTATGAACAGCTATACGCCAATAAATTAGGCAATCTAGAAGAAATGGATGCATTCCTGGAAAGCCACAAACTACCAAAACTGGAACAGGAAGAAATAGAAAACCTTAACAGGCCAATAACCAGGGAGGAAATTGAAGCAGTCATCAAAAACCTCCCAAGACACAAGAGTCCAGGGCCAGATGGCTTCCCAGGGGAATTTTATCAAACGTTTAAAGAAGAAACCATACCTATTCTCCTAAAGCTGTTTGGAAAGATAGAAAGAGATGGAGTACTTCCAAATTCGTTCTATGAGGCCAGCATCACCTTAATTCCAAAACCAGACAAAGACCCCACCAAAAAGGAGAATTACAGACCAATATCCCTGATGAACATGGATGCAAAAATTCTCAACAAGATACTGGCCAATAGGATCCAACAATACATTAAGAAAATTATTCACCATGACCAAGTAGGATTTATCCCTGGGACACAAGGCTGGTTCAACACCCGTAAAACAATCAATGTGATTCATCATATCAGCAAGAGAAAAACCAAGAACCATATGATCCTCTCATTAGATGCAGAGAAAGCATTTGACAAAATACAGCATCCATTTCTGATCAAAACTCTTCAGAGTGTAGGAATAGAGGGAACATTCCTCAACATCTTAAAAGCCATCTACGAAAAGCCCACAGCAAATCTCATTCTCAATGGGGAAGCACTGGGAGCCTTTCCCCTAAGATCAGGAATAAGACAGGGATGTCCACTCTCACCACTGCTATTCAACATAGTACTGGAAGTCCTAGCCTCAGCAATCAGACAACAAAAAGACATTAAAGGCATTCAAATTGCCAAAGAAGAAGTCAAACTCTCCCTCTTAGCCGATGACATGATACTCTACATAGAAAACCCAAAAGTCTCCACCCCAAGATTGCTAGAACTCATACAGCAATTCGGTAGCGTGGCAGGATACAAAATCAATGCCCAGAAATCAGTGGCATTTCTATACACTAACAATGAGACTGAAGAAAGAGAAATTAAGGAGTCAATCCCATTTACAATTGCACCCAAAAGCATAAGATACCTAGGAATAAACCTAACCAAAGAGGTAAAGGATCTATACCCTAAAAACTATAGAACACTTCTGAAAGAAATTAAGGAAGACACAAAGAGATGGAAAAATATTCCATGCTCATGGATTGGCAGAATTAATATTGTGAAAATGTCCATGTTACCCAGGGCAATATACACGTTTAATGCAATCCCTATCAAAATACCATGGACTTTCTTCAGAGAGTTAGAACAAATTATTTTAAGATTTGTGTGGAATCAGAAAAGACCCCGAATAGCCAGGGGAATTTTAAAAAAGAAAACCATATCTGGGGGCATCATAATGCCAGATTTCAGGTTGTACTACAAAGCTGTGGTCATCAAGACAGTGTGGTACTGGCACAAAAACAGACACATAGATCAGTGGAACAGAATAGAGAACCCAGAAGTGGACCCTGAACTTTATGGTCAACTAATATTCGATAAAGGAGGAAAGACTATCCATTGGAAGAAAGACAGTCTCTTCAGTAAATGGTGCTGGGAAAATTGGACATCCACATGCAGAAGAATGAAACTAGACCACTCTCTTTCACCATACACAAAGATAAACTCAAAATGGATGAAAGATCTAAATGTGAGACAAGATTCCACCAAATCCTAGAGAAGAACACAGGCAACACCCTTTTTGAACTCGGCCACAGTAACTTCTTGCAAGATCCATCCACGAAGGCAAAAGAAACAAAAGCAAAAATGAACTATTGGGACTTCACCAAGATAAGAAGCTTTTGCACAGCAAAGGATACAGTCAACAAAACTCAGAGACAACCTACAGAATGGGAGAAGATATTTGCAAATGACATATCAGATAAAGGGCTAGTTTCCAAGATCTATAAAGAACTTATTAAACTCAACACCAAAGAAACAAACAATCCAATCATGAAATGGGCAAAAGACATGAACAGAAATGTCACAGAGGAAGACATAGACATGGCCAACACGCACATGAGAAAATGCTCTGCATCACTTGCCATCAGGGAAATACAAATCAAAACCACAATGAGATACCACCTCACACCAGTGAGAATGGGGAAAATTAACAAGGCAGGAAACCACAAATGTTGGAGAGGATGCGGAGAAAAGGGAACCCTCTTACACTGTTGGTGGGAATGTGAACTGGTGCAGCCACTCTGGAAAACTGTGTGGAGGTTCCTCAAAGAGTTAAAAATAGACCTGCCCTACGACCCAGCAATTGCACTGCTGGGGATTTACCCCAAAGATACAGATGCAATGAAACGCCGGGACACCTGCACCCCGATGTTTATAGCAGCAATGGCCACGATAGCCAAACTGTGGAAGGAGCCTCTGTGTCCAACGAAAGATGAATGGATAAAGAAGATGTGGTTTATGTATACAATGGAATATTACTCAGCTATTAGAAATGACAAATACCCACCATTTGCTTCAACGTGGATGGAACTGGAGGGTATTATGCTGAGGGAAGTAAGTCAGTCGGAGAAAGACAAACATTATATGTTCTCATTCCTTTGGGGAATATAAATAATAGTGAAAGGGAATATAAGGGAAGGGAGAAGAAATGTGTGGGAAATATCAGAAAGGGAGACAGAACGTAAAGACTGCTAACTCTGGGAAACGAACTAGGGGTGGTAGAAGGGGAGGAGGGCGGGGGGTGGGAGTGAATGGGTGACGGGCACTGGGGGTTATTCTGTATATTAGTAATTGAACACCAATAAAAAATAAATTAAAAAAAAACAAAGCAGCATATATAATGTGATAATTTTTGTAAGAGAAAAATGTATGTACGTACATACCTATGACATAAATAAGATATGTACTTGTAAGTATGGATGTAGGCTATATTCTATTGATGCTATTATATGCAGAGGAAAAAAATCTATAAAAATATTTTATAAACTAAATAGAATTACCGGACAGTTTTACTCTTTAATATGTTTCTGTATTGTTGGAATTTTTTTATTTTTTTATTTATTTATTTATTTTTTTAAACTTTATTTTTTTATTTATTTATTATTTATGATAGTCACAGAGAGAGAGAGAGGCAGAGACATAGGCAGAGGAAGAAGCAGGCTCCATGCACCGGGAGCCCGACGTGGGATTCGATCCCGGGTCTCCAGGATCGCGCCCTGGGCCAAAGGCAGGCGCTAAACCCGCTGCGCCACCCAGGGTTCCCTTGTTGGAATTTTTTTAAATAATGATCACAGTTTACTTTTATAACCAGAAAAAATATATAATTTTTTAAAGATTTTATTTATTTATTTATTTATTTATTTATTTATTTATTTGAGAGAGAGACAGAGAAAGTGACAGCAATAACGAGCCCAGAGGAGAGAAGAACCAAGCTTCCTGCTGAGCAGAGAGCCAGACATGATGCTCCATCCCAGGACTCTGGGATCACAACATGAGCAGAACGCAGATGCTTAAGTGACTGAGCCACCCAGGGGCCCCTATAATTTTTTTAAAGTAAGCTCTAGGCCCAACATGGGGCTTGAACTCATGGCATGGCCCCACTGAGATCGAGAGTTGCATGCTCTACTGACTGAGTCAGCCATGCATCCCTGAAATGTTTTTAATATAAGTCACATTTACCCTTCTTTCTAGCTCATCACTTTCAAGTGTTAACACATCTACCATAGGTTTAAAAAAAAAATCCTAAGTAAGAACATACAGTATTTTGGTTGTTTTTCTTTTCATTCCATTTGTTTAAAAATACCTATTCATCAGCAGAACAGACACAATGTTCTACTTGTTTATTTCCACCCTGAATTCTATGAGACAATTCAAAATTACTTTGTTGATATATTATATTTAATGCTTTCAATGCCACCTTATTTAGTTGTTTGGTTGGTCTTCTTGAGAATTCTTTGCTAGACTATATGAAATATATGCATTCCTGTTTGCTTTTGGCATCCAACATTGTAATGCTTCTGGTTAATGTTTTAATTAGGCATAACTTCAAGCAAGAGAGGAATTCACTACACTGCTGATAGTTCATTGTGTTCAAAATGAATGTTTAAAAATGTAAATTTTTTTAATTCTTTTTTTTAATTTTTATTTATTTATGATAGTCACAGAGAGAGAGAGAGAGAGAGAGAGAGAGGCAGAGACGTAGGCAGAGGGAGAAACAGGCTCCATGCACCAGGAGCCCGATGTGGGATTTGATCCCGGGTCTCCAGGATCGCGCCCTGGGCCAAAGGCAGGCGCCAAACTGCTGCGCCACCCAGGGATCCCTAAAAATGTAAATTTTAACAAAGTGCTAGAATAGATTTATTAAAGAACAATCGACTCATTTAATTCTCTGTGTAACTTTGATTTGCAAAATTTATGTAGTAGTTCTCTTTTATTAAGAATTAGGATTCTCAATTACTGTCAATTTAGCAAATAGGAGAAATGAATGCCATTTTATATAGTTCATTGGCAATTGTGTTTTCAATAGTTCAATATAAAAAATAACACATGGAGGCTTTAAGCTACTATCATGTAAGACATGCAAGTTGAGAAGAGGGTCATTAATGGGATAGAAAATTTTACTCATCCATATTGGTCCAAAGTGAGTTATTTGGGGAAGTTTTTCAGCCTAGAGTCACAGGAGCAGGCTCACAGTCAAATTGCCCGGATTCAAATTCCAGCTCTGCCATTTACTGACCACGTGACTTCAGGCAAGCTACTCGATTTCTCTGTCTGCAAAATGGGGATATTAATAGTACCTAATCTCAGGGTCCTTATGCAGATTAAATGAGAAAACCCAGATAGTTAGTATAGTGTCTGTCATTTGGCAACAACTCAATAAATATTAGCTGCTGCTAATCAGTGTAGTTGATAATGACATTGATATTGAAATTGCTGAAGCTCTGTTTTGTTATACCTTGATTCTTTTCACTGGAATATTTCTCTTACTGGTAGTGTCCATCTAGCAAGAAGCTAATAATATCAGTTAAAAGCCTAATTTTCTGATCCAAGTTTTATCTTTTGGTTTTCTCACTTAGGCAAAGTCTACAATGATCCTAACAGAAAAATCAAGACTTGAATATCTTTCTAAGTGTTTTAAGAGATAGTACTAAAGATTCATTTTATTTAGTAAATTTGAGTTTACTCTTGGTTTATTAAAGAAATGCAATAACAAGGGTCAAAATTGAACAAGATAAATATGAACTTTAATAAGTCTTTAAAATTCTTAAGAACTATGGTGCCTGTAATGTTCTGGATACACCTAACATCTCCTTTTAAAACTATCCTAATATCATATTTGTAAATTTATGGCCATTTAGAAAATTACATCAGCTGTAAAACGTCCATAATCAGCAGCATTCTTTCCAGGAAATCTACTTTATCCTTTTTTTTTCTTCAAAGTGTGCATTCTTTTTCTGCTCCATCACACCTTAATGACTAGCAGACATGTTTTCATAAATTTTAATAAAATGAGTTTAAAGGACATCTATAGTATCTGAAAGGAAAATTCTATAAATCATTGTTTCTCCAACTGATCCTTGAGAATTTTTTCAAGGGTCTCAGAAGGCTCTGTGGATTTTTTCCTTAATGTCATGTGTTCAGTTTAATGTTGAAACAGCACAACTAAAAAGAGATTGTGGAACTTTAGAATAATCTTATAACCAAATACTGTCACTCAATTTTAGTGCCTGCATTGGTGCCTGTATTTATGACTACACTGTCAACAAAGAGTACGCTCTAATTGTCACCAGTTAATGAGAAAAGAACAGAGATTGACTTAATACCTAAATGATTCATCTGTGCCAAGCAAAGACCAAATGCTATCATGGCATGCTGTACAAAGATTTCTTTATAGCCCAAGTTATAAACACAGTGACAAAATTAAGTGATCATAAAATATGTTATAGTACAGACATAGCAGGCTGGAAAGTATCCTGTCAAATAGTCAGTATTCACATAACAAGTAACAATTTCTTTTCAGTAAAACTTTATCCATCACATGAAATTAATATCACTAATTTATATTTTATTGGTTTTGTAGTTTTGTACATGTGTGTTAGTTTTGTTGTCATTTAAGAACCATAAGCATTGGGAATTTATATTTATTTATTTATTATTTATTTATTTTAGCATTGGGAACTAAACCAAGCTTAAGATTTACACATATTTAAATAATGAGAAAAAAATAAATTGTCAATGCTAAAAAATGCTGAACTTGAATTTTTTATTTTTGTTTGAGGATATTTTAAAATACTTGTAGTTAATTTGTCTTAAAGAAAATTAAGACTTAATTTTTATTGATTAATATTTTCTTTCTTTCTTTCTTTATTTTTTTGATTAATATTTTCTTCCTGATGTTTGAGTTGAATTATATATATATATGTGTGTGTGTGTGTGTGTGTGTGTGTGTGTGTATATATGAGTACTGAGTGTTAAACATGCATTTGTAGATTACTAACCATGGTGAAGATGAGTAAGTAAAGCAAATAGGGAGAATGTCTGCTTTCCTCTGTCTTTACAGATGTAATTAGAGATTTGTCAAATAGAATCTGTCTTTAGCACTTGCAATTGTTTAAAACAAATTGACTTTTGATAGTGTTCCCCTCATCATTTAAAAATAAGTGATCATAACCATACAGTTACATATTTTTCTTATTTAGAATTAAACCTGTGCGTGGGTGGCTCAGTTGATTGAGCATCTTCTTTGAGTTCAGGTCATGATCTTGAGGTTCTGGGATAGAGCCCTGGAAGCCTTGATGGCTTCCTGCTCGGCAGGGAGTCTGCTTCTCCTTCTTCCACTGCCCCTCCCCGCTGCTCCTGCGCTAGTGCTCTCCCTCAAATAAATAAATAAAATCTTTTTAAAAAGGAATGAATTCTTGCTTATACTTTAAAAAAATCTATAAAATTTTGAATGTGATCCAAATGGATACAGCTTTGCAAAACTGGTGGCCTGTTTTCTTAGACAAAAATAATATTGGCTACATCTAACATAGTATATCTAATGTTCAAGAATTAAGTCTTAACCACTGCATGCTTATAAGAAATTTAACATGGAGATCATGCTTATTTTAATGCTGAAGTCTCACCTTTTTTATGTTTAGTAAGAATGACTTACAGGTAATCAACACACATGATATGAGGAAAGCACAAATAGTTTCTTTAAATGATTTGGTGATTTCTTTGTACCAAAATTCATACATCTAAAAAAAGCTTAATTGTTATCCTGATATATTAAAAATAAAATACACTGTTTAATTAAGGCATTTGAACATTATTAGCCAAGGATAACAAAACACCACCATGTTTTTAGAAATATTTGTGTGAATATACATACATATCAATGGAGTAAATATCTTCCTCTTCACAAAAAGAGATGAATAGACAAAAATTTTACATTAATATTATTTCTGGTATTCATTTAAAAGGAATTTGAAATAGCTATGCATTCACAAAATTTCCCAAAGATCGAATAATCATTACTTTTTAATTCCAGTAAATCATAGAATATTCTTCCTTTCTGTTGGCTGCGACAAATCTACAACAAATTGACATTTTATCATTGGTTTTTTTTTTCTGCTTTTCTTTCTTTCTTTTCTTTTCTTTCTTTTCTTTTCCTTTTTTGCTAGAATTATAATCACAATTAATAAAACAAATTAATAAAATTACTGTAACAGTATGTTTAAGTATTTTTTCATAGTCTCATTTTTCCTATTCTGACAACCCTTTCTCAACTTTATTTAACACTATAAAAACAAATTGTATGGACATTTATGATGCGCTTAGAACACTCTGTATCTTTATATATGGTTTTTATCGATTATGTCCAATTTAATCTTGTCTTAAGATCGTTTGTTATACATTCATTCATTGCAAAGCACTGTTCTAGGTGAGGGAGATCCACAGTGAATATGACACCTCACTTCCCATTCTCACTGTCATGCTATCTCAATAAAAACAATAATAATCACCACTTATTGAGCTTTTATAAGTAAAGTTCACTGTGAGATGTTTTTGTTTTTAATTCCAGTATATAGTGAGGTGATTTTAATAGAATTATCAGTTTAATTCTCACAAATTGACCTGGCAGGTAACAGACAGTATGTTAGAGTTCCACTCAACTTCTAGCTCTGCCATTTACTAGGTGTGTTGGGCATGAAACTTAACCTCAACTTAATTAGGCCTCAATTTCTTTTTTCTTTATTTCTTTTTTCTTTATTTCTTTCTTTCTCTCTTTCTTTATTTCTTTTTTTTGTAAAATTGGCCTAATCATAGTGTCTTCCCTTTAGCTATAAAGCAGGAATAGTACATAATAATACCTAGTACAAGGAATTCTTGTGACTATTACATTAGTTAAGGTATCTCAGGTGCATAGAACGGTGTCTGGCTCAATGAATATGAGCCATTATAATAGTTGCTGTTTTATCAATGAGGAATCTGATGGATTTAAGTTACCCGACTGTAAGTGGCACACAGTCAAGAAACTAAGGCAGGCTCTCAAAACCCTGGTCTGACTCCATGGATATCCAAGTAAAGCTATAACTGTACCAACTACCAATCTGCAATAGGTTTTGCGCTCTTGGGAAAACTGAGATATAAAAAAGAAGAAACTACTACCCTCTGAATGAAGCTAAAGAAACTCTTTTAAACAGTTTAGTTTTCTCAAGTACAATAGGAGGAAGATACCAAAGATTCTCAAACAACTTATTGAGAGGAAGAGAGGGAATGAAAATGACAAAACATTTAGAGTTACAACAAAAGTGAATAACATAGTGGTAAGAAATTCCTGTTATGCGCTGTTTACTCCTTTGAACACAGATATTAGATACCTGTCACAACATGCAAAATTAGAAAAGTGAAATCATGAAATCATGGACTGATCAACAGACACAAGTAATTCAATCTATACAAAAACAAACATAGTCAAATCCTAACTCTGGTTTTTTGTCACTATAGCTGTCTTGAGCCAGTAATTTAGAATTTAAAGAAAATGAATCAGTCATATATTAAATCAATTTGTGAAATTTCTCACTTCTTACCAGTTTGCAGAATCACAGTAAATGTGAACATTAAGCTTAGTTTTATTTTTATTTTTTATTTTTATTTACGAGAGTCACACACAGAGAGAGAGAGAGAGGTAGAGACACAGGCAGAGGGAGAAGCAGGCTCCTTGCACTAGGATTCGATCCCGGGTCTCCAGGATCGCGCCCTGGGCCAAAGGCAGGCCCTAAAGCTGCGCCACCCAGGGATCCCCATTAAGGTTAGTTTTAAAAGGTCAGAAGTAATTTCGCGTCTAGAAACGTATTATTCCACATTTACATAGAAAAATAATTTAGGGAACTCTGAATGTTGACTGCTAGTGTATTATATCACAATGCCTCTGTATATTTTTATTTGAGTACGGATGATACACAATGTTACATTAGTTTCAGGTGTAAAATTCAGTGATTAGACAAATTTATACATTATGCTGTGTTCACAAGTATAGCTACCATATGTCCCATTACATCACTGTGACAGTGTCATTGACTGTGTTCCTTATGCACTGCTTTTTATTCTCGTGACTGACTCACATTCCATAACTGGAGAACTTTATCTCCATTTCCCCCTCACCTATTTTGTCTAACCTCCCATTTCCCTCCCCTCTGGCAACCATCAGTTTATTCTCTATATTTGTAGTCTTGATTCTGCTTTTTGTTCATTTATTCATTTTTTAGATTCCATTTATGAATGGAATCATAGAGTATTTGTCCTTCTCAATTAACTTATTCACTTAACATTATACCCTCTAGGTCCATCCATGTTGTCTCAAATAGCACAATGTCATCCTTTTTCATGGCTGTGTAATATTCCATTGATATATACCTTATCCATTCATCTATTGATGGACATTTAGGTTGCTTCCATATCTTAGCTATTGTAAATAATGCTGCAATAAACAGAGCGGTGAGTGTTATCTTTTCAAGTTAGTGTTTTCATTTTCCCTGGATAAATACTCAACAGTAGAATTATTGGATCATATGGTATTTCTATTTTGAATTTTTTGAGGAACTTCCATAGTATTCCATACTATTTTCCCCAGTAAACGTACCCATTTACATTCCTATCAATAGTGCAAGAGAGTTCCTTTTTTTCCCACATCCTCACCAGCACTTATTTCTTGTTCTTGATTTTAGCCATTCTAACAGGCATGAGAATGTATCTCATGTGGTTTCCATTTGCATTTCCTTGATGATGAGTGATGTTGAGCATCTTTTCATTAATCTGTTGACTGTCTCCTTTGAAAAAATATCTATTCAGTTCCTCTGCCCACTTTTAAATCAGATTGTTAGTTTTTTTGGTTTTAGTTGTATGAGTTCTTTATATAGTTTGGATATTAACCCCTTATCAGATATATTATTTGTAAATCTCTTCTCCAATTAAGTAGTCTTTTTCATTCTGTTGATAGTTTCCTTTGATTTGCAAAAGCTTTCTACCTTGATGTAGTCCCAATAGTTTATTTTTTGCTTTTGTTTCCCTTGCCTTAGAAGACAAGTCTAGAAAAATGCTGTTGTAGATGATGTCAGACAAATTATTGCCTGTGTTCTTTTCTAGGATTTTTATGGTTTCAAGTCTCATGTTTAGGTCTTTAACCCATTTGGAGTTTATTTTTGTGTATGATGTTAGAGAGGAGTCCAATTTCATATTTTTTCATGTAGCTGCCTAGTTTTCCCAGCACCATTTATGGAAAAGACTATCTATCCCCCCTACTATATATTCTTGCCTCCTTTGTAATAAATTAATTGACCATATTAGGTTTATTTGTGGGTGCTCTATTCTGTTCTATTGACCTATGTGTCTGTTTTTGTGCCAGTATCATATTTTGATCACTACAGCTTTGTAGTATAACTTGAAATCTGTAAGTGTGATACCTCCAGCTTTGCTCTTTCTCAGGGTTGCTTTGGCTATTCAGAGTCTCCTGTGGTTTCATACAAATTTTAGTTGTTATTTGTTCTAGCTTTATGAAAAAATGCTGCTGGTATCTTGGTAAGGATTACATTGAATCTGCAGATTGCTTGCAGTAGTATAGACATTGTAACAATATTTGTTCTTTTGATCCATGAGCATGGAATGTTTCCATTTGTTTGTGTCATCTTCAATTTCCTTCATCAATGTTTTATAGTTTTCAGAGTACAGGCCTTTCCCCTCTTTGCTTGAGTTTATTCCTAGGTATTTTATTATTTTTGGTACAATGTCTCTATATTAAGTTAGTTAAAGCATTCATTCCTCAAGAGGTGAGAGATCATAAATTTTCTATTTCTAGACCACTTACTTAAAAATTGCTTAATATTACATATCTATCAAATAAGTTCTGAAGATCTAACATATAATATGATAAACATAGGCAATGATATTGTATAATAATCATCAAAGTTGCTAAGAAACTAAACCTTAATTATTTCCACAAGAAAAAATAATAATTGTGTGATGTAATAGAAATGCTATTACTAAAATGACAATCAAATTACAATATATAAATGTATTGAATCAATATACATAACTTAAACTTACACATTGTTACATGTCAAATTATTTCAATAAATTGTTTATTTTCTTTTCTTTTAGAAAGAGATAGAATGCAAGTGGTGGCAGAGGTACAGAGGGAGAGGAAGAGAGAGAATCTTAAGTAGTCTCTATACCCAGTATGAAGCCCTATAGAGGGCTTGATCTCACAACTCTGAGATCATGACCTGAGCCAAAATCAGGAGTTGGATGCTTAACTGATTGAGCCACCCAAGCACCCAAAAATTACTTATGTACTTGTTTGTTTGTTATGAAGAGACTTATGGGAGAGTCTCATGGAAGAAGAATAAAACATAGATGATTTTGTTCCCTACCTTGATAAACACTAAAGTAGGAATGGATTCCTTGGCAAGTCTTCACATGATAAAATGGGTAGAAGAGACAGCTGGAGAATGAGTGATGCAAGAAGTAAATAGAAGTCAGCCAAACACATGAGGATATTATTTAGGGCATTTTTGCTTGCATATGTTCACATAACATTGCAGCTGGGTAATGCTGGGCTTTAACTTATGCATATCTGTGGGATAGAGGAATCCTTCAAAGAATGAAGAGAGACTTTATTCAAAAGTGTACAGTGGAAAATTAATCCTCACAATGAGCTTCCTTTATAGAAAACCACTGGGTTAGCAGTATGTATTCCATCACACATGATTTTCTAGGGTTTGATTCAGCTGGTCCAAGTAGAAATGACAATTAGAGCACTGTGCAACAATCATTGCTTGCTGTGGCACTGATCACTTGCTGTGGCACTAATAGAAGCAAAATCCCCACCCCACCCTCAAAGAAAGACGTTTAAGCAAAAAGAGGTGACTATGAATCTTTAAACCATGTCCATGAATAGTATTTAAACATGGGCAAATACAAGGCAGTCACATTTGGAGTAACACAATAATGTAGCAACTTCAAGCTGATATGTCCATGGCATTTGGATGAGAAGAGAACAAAGAACATTTGAAAAACAAATTTAACTCAGATCAAGATTCTCTTTTGGGGGTAAATGAAGGAGATACAATTTTCAATCAACATAATTATAAATTTTGAAGCTGGAGCAAATGAAAATATCCTCATATGTATAAAAATAAATTCTAGGTAAAAGATATATGTAAGGAATATGATCAATAAATGAAGAAAACCTTTCTAATCTACTGGGGAAATAATGGGTTTATTTTGGGCAGGATCTGAAGTAGTGAATCATTAAGAAAAAATTAGTTGGAAAAATCCTTGACCAGTGTCTATACAAGCATGCCCCTTGACCCAATAATTCTGTTCCTAGATGTATAGCCAACAGAAATGTATATAATGTCCACTGAAAGACATATACAAGAATATTCACGGGAGCACTATTTGTTTTAGAAACAAAATAAACAGGAAACAACCCAATAGTCCATTCAAAAGTAGAATAGATAAATAGTGATATAACTACACAATGAAGTACTGAAATGTAACAATATAATAAAAGTGAATGAGTTTTTCTTACACACAACTTAATGAATGAATCTTATAAATATATCCTGTATGATTCCATGACCCATTTATATGAAGTTGAAAAACAAGCAAAATATCTAGGTGTTAGAAGTCTGGTTATTGGTTACCCTTCTGTAGGAGTGTTGTGATAATATGAGGGGGCTCTAAAGCACTGGGAACATTCTGCTTCTTGATCTGCTTACTGACTGCACAGACGGGTTTACTTTATGAAAGTCTATCAAGCTATTATTCATTATTCTGTTTGTATATTATACTTCATTTAAAAGTTTACATAAAAATACAAAGCAGACTCTGGATTCAAGTCATGACTCTGTCTTACAAACTGCATGACCTTAAGCAAGTTAGCTAACTTCTCTTAGCCTCAACTTTCCGATTTGTAAAACATAATAGTTATGTAATTACCTCTAAATAATTATGTAAAACATAAATAGTGCCTACAATTACATAAGCTAATGGTCCTGGCCCAAAATAAGCATTTAATAAACTTGTCATGAACTGGTGAGCTATGGAAGAAAACAACCTGAGAGATAAAAGAAACATCACTAGAGAGAAGGCTCAAGGCACATAGGGAAGAAGACCATTCGAAAGCAAGAGCCATCAACAATGTCAAGAGCTGCAGAGAGGTCAAGGAAGACAAGGAGAGAAAAGATTTGGCAGTATGGAAGTCATTGGTGACCTCTATCTGAGCAGATTGAACCAGGGTAAGAGCAGACGTCAGACTGTTGTAAGTTAAGGCATAGAGGAAAGGTGAGGAAGTGGAGATAGGTAACTAAATCTTTCAAGAAGTTAGGAAAGAAAGAAAGGAAAGAGAAAAAGAAAGAAAGAGAAAGAAAGAAAGAGAAAGAAAAAGAAAGAAGAAAGAAAGAAAGAAAGAAAGAAAGAAAGAAAGAAAGAAAGAAAGAAAGAAAGAAAAAGAAAGAAAGAAAGAAAAGGAAAGGAGGGAGAGAGAGAGAGAGGAAGGGCAGGCCATAGGTAGAGAAGGATATAAAATTAAGGATTATTTTAAATTCGTGAGACTATACATAAAGAAGCAAAAGACAGAGATTGATAACACAGAAAACAGGAAGATCACCAGACTGAGGTATTGAAGGAGGTGAAGAAAATAGGAACCAAAGCACAAGACAGAATTTTCTTGAACAGAAGGAAAGATATCTCTTCCTGTGTGCCAAGGGGAAAAGAAGAAAGGATGAGAGCAGACTCTGAGCTATTGATAGGCAGACAGACAATATCACCAGATGGTTTCAATTTTCTAAGTGAAGTAAATACTCTCAATATATGTACTGAGAGTAAAGGTAGAATTGGTAGGCTAGAGATTTTTAAAAAGAAGTTAAAACAGTAAAATGGGAGTGACCCTAACCAGGGATACAGAAAAAAATACTGCCAAGTAGTGTTGAACTCCCAAATATGGTGTGAGCCATGACTGTTCCATGTCACCAACCTACTAGTTCATGTAAATCTCCAGTAATACTTACAACTCTTAGCGATTCTTGTAATGACTCTACTATTTTTAAGATCCCAGGTGTATAGAGATGACAGATGGTTAGGTTGATATAGACATGAGTTTTTTGAAAATTGGTGCAAAGGAAAGATTCATGGCTTCAGATGACAAAACCCAACTCGAACTAGCTTAAACGGATTCTTATCTGAAAGGAAGAGATGCAAGGCTGACAAAATGGATAAAAAGGAAAAACTCAAAAGCATTTCACTTGAATCCAAGCATCCCCTTTGCATTCAGACTCAGCATCGTCTTTTAATGCCCAGACCTAAACTTATACTTTTTATATTTCTGAATATCCAAGCTTAATCTTTTATTTTTCACTTTCTCTTCTACACATTCCCGTCATTCTGTTCCTTGGTCTCCCCCTCTATTCATCTACATTCAAAATACTTATTAATCTTCACTTTCTAAAATCCTTCATTGACCAAGATTGTTTCAATATTTAAAAAGAAAAGCAATTTTATTTTTTCAATGAATTCAATTTCATTATTACTCAATCTCAAAGTGGTGATGGGATAAAATTAATTTTCAAAATATCTTTTTATATTTAAGGATATAATAAGAAATAAAATGTGTAGATATCCTGCACACATATATGATTCCACAGATTAATTCAGTTAATATATATTAGCAATCTAAATGTAATTGACATTAAATTTAGGAGTTAATACAAATTAGATCATATTTCCTTCTGCTTAGAAGGAATATCTTCATATTCATAGGAGTTAGTGTTTAGTGTTTTGATTTCTCTGAAGGAAAAGACCAAACACCTTAATGTGGCACATGGAACTCACCATAGTCTGGCTCCTGCTATCCCCTTACATCATGCCATAGTCCCTTTGGGCTCACCACTAATCTTCTAGTCTTTCCTATATAACAGGCAACCCCCCCCCCCACCACAGAAGGGTCTTATAGTCTCTTATTTTTGCCTGGTAAGTTTTCCTTTTTTCATTCTTTGGAGTTCTGTTCAAAGTTCCCATCTTCAGAGAAGGAAAAGCCTTCCCTGACCTCCTTGACCACATCAATTCATCCATTAGATTAATTTCAGTTTTTGTGACATTGCAATCTTGACTTCTCTTGACACAGCTATAGCTTCATAGTTGTTTGTGTGATTACTTCATTACATTATGTCATACTCACTGCATTATAAATGCTAAGGTTGGGACTGTCATATCTCTAATATCCAATGCATTGTCCTGTGCATTGTTAGCATACAATAAATATATATATTTCCATATATAAATAAATATATTTCCATATATAAACATATATATTTCCATATATATATCATTTCCATATATATATATATATATATATATATATATATATGGAAAGAACCGATCTATTTATAAATTCTTGATGTAAAAAATAAACTCTTTTCAGTTTAGTTCTTAGCTTCCCAAGAAGGAAAGACTATAAGATAAACTAAAAGAATTTTTACTGGGTCCAAGATTTTACTTTGGGTGTAAAAAGAGTCATAAATAGGTATTTACTAACATTTATTTTCTAAACATTTGTTGTTTGTATATGTTCAACTAGATTTTTTCCTAAGCCATTTTTAGAGAGACAAAATGATGTGACATACTTATCTTCTGTCCAGTATCACCAGGGATATGTTCACAATACAAAAACAAAAACTCATGTATAATGAAAATTCTAGATTTTGGTCACTACTTAGCATTGTGTGATTATATGCAGTATCATCGTCTATTTGATAGCAGATGCTATATGTATCTTGGCATCAACATTATTGTTTACATATTACTGATTCTCCATGAAAAACATCTTTACTTTGTACCCTAGGGGACTCATTATCTCTCCAGGGGCAGATGGAGATTTACCTATAAAAATTGATAATGACCCTCTTTGCAAAATTAAAGATGTTGGCCAACTCCTTCTCTGGCAGCTGTCCAACTTGCATAATTGCATTTGCCTTTCTAAATTTCCCCTGAAGCTTCAGTTGAGTAAGGTGTTCTTCTGAATTTGCATTTTGAAAAGGCTTAATCGTGTGGCATTATACAGCTGCCCCCAGCTGAACTCTCAGATCTGGTTGGTATTGATGAATTTTGTGTGTTAGCAAATCACTTTGAGAATTTTCCAGTCAAATGAAAGCCATTAGTATTTGTGCACTTATATGAACAAAATGTTTAGATTTTGTGTAATGTCAGTTAACTGCACTTAACATTCCTAAGGTAATTTTCCTACTGTACTCAATCAGAAGTAAATGCACATTCAACAGACTTGCTTACTAAGGCTTTGCTTAGAATGACACTACACATAACAGTCAGTAAAGAGAAGTATGGGTAGCTTTGATTCCTCTTATATCCACCAAAGAATCTGATCTAATGTCATCTAAACTCTAATGCAATAAACTAGAAGTCTAATCTGGAGAAGAGTTTATCATTCTCCAAGACTGGTTGTACCCATAGGCACCTTCTAAGAAAGCAACCACATGTAACTTTTAATTCAGGGTTGGTTGGGGTTGGCTACGTATGATTGGACTACATATACTTCAATCATTCTCTTCCCCAGAAGCAACTGATAGGCTGAACTAAGAGCCTGTTAGTTAATCTGGAACAAAAATTTTGCATGATGGACTCCATATTGCAGGGCAACTAATAATCCTATCAGGTGTTCTACCTTTAGACATTTTTATTCATTCAATAAGTGTGTATTGAAAACATTCTCTAGGTCAGACAGTGCACTAAGTATGGCAGACATTGAAGAATGGACAGCGGTCTTCTGTACTCATGAGAATTACTGATGGAGAAGTCAAATAGTAGACAATCACAAGAATGAGTATACATTTACATTCTAACACATGTGCTAAGAAGAAATAAAGCAAAATACTCTGAGAGACTGACACAATATAGGAAGCTTAAGGAAGACTTACTTGATAAAATGAGGTTTGAGCTGAAAATTGGAGAAGAGCTAACAAACTGAAAAATGAGAGAGGAGTATTACTAGTAGAGAGAACAGCATTGTGAGAATCTTTGAACCCATTAGAGAAAATATAAAAATAAATAATAAATTAATACCACTGGAATGCAGGGACTAAGGAAAAGAGTAGGTTGAGGTCATGCTGGAGACACAGATAGGAGCTAACTTGAGAAGCCCTTGAGAGCTGTACTCATTATTTTGGTCTGTACCTAAAACAATAATGTTAAGACCCTCAAGGTATGGGTTTCAGGCATAGAGAGGAAGTAACATACTCAAAATTGTATTTGAAAATATTACTCTATAATAAAATAAGATGATGAAAGAAGTAGAGTGGATATGGGAAAACCAAATAGAGTGAATTTACAGGAGTTCAGGCTAGAGGAAAAAGGTCATGTGGGCTAGAGCAATAGCAGTAGAAAGAGAGAGAGGTGAATAGATTCATAGGATATTAAAGAGATTTGTTAAGAGGTTTAGACACATTGAGACTAAGAACTCTTTGAGATACTCAAGTAGAAATACTTAATAGGCAATTCAGTGTATGGTCTGGTCAGGTCTGGACTAGACGTATAAATTTGAGAATCATTAGCCAAACAATGAAAATGAACCATCCACATGGAAAATACTGCCCAAAAAGAGAATATGTGATAGACACAAAGATATACTACTCACATCTCTCAACAGATATTCTTTAACTCTCAGCTCATTCAGCATATTCTTCAGCTAAGAGAACCTCCCTGCAGGATCTCATGCCTTTTCTGGGCACCTCATATCTGATGAATGAGTAAGGCAGGTGTATGAAGGCTCAGCCATTTCAATTTAATGGTCAATGATTGAGAGTGCCCCCACACTCATTCCCAGATTGGCCAAAGCTTGGTTGGGACTGTCTTAAAATTCAACTTCGTTTTCACATCTCTGCCTTCTTGACACAGGTGTTGGTTAATAATGAACACCTTGTACTCCCAACTCTATCACAATAACATCTGATCTAGAGAACACAGGCTATAACAGAATATAAAGTGGGAAGGGAATAGTGCTCAGAACATACAACCAAAAGGGTGCCTGCAAAGTAACAAAGAAGGAAATGTTAGAAAACAGGAAGGAAAATCTGGATAGCAAAAACCTGGAAGCCTAAATTAACACATTACCAACCACATGGAGTTAGCAAGAGTGCTTAGAGATCAGAAAAAAAGTTACTGGAAAGCATCCATTGGATTTAAATTATGGAAGTCATTGGTGGCCTTAGCCACAGTTGTTTTGGTAGAGTTAGAAATAGCTGTCATAATGGCAAAAGTTAAAAAGTGAGTTAGAGGTGAAAAAAATGGACTCACCAAATAATGAAAGATCTTTAGAAAATTCAGATTTAAATAAATGGGAAAGACTGAAAGGAATTGGGTGGGATGAAATGGGAGTCAAGAAAAGGTGGTTGGTTGGTTGGTTGGTTGGTTGGTTGGTTGTTTTTTTTAAAAAAAATATATTCACTTATTTGACAGAGAGAGAGAAAGCATGCACAAGCAAGGGGAGCAAGAGAAGAAGAAGCAGGCTCCCCAGTGAGCAGGGATCCTTGATGCAGGGCTCAATTCCAGGACCCTGGAATCATAAACTGAGCCAAAAGCAAACACTTAACTGACTAAGCCAATCAACCACCCCAAGGTGGTTGCTAAGATAGAAGGGACATGAACAAGTTTAAATGTAGTTGGAAATAACCCAAGTGAGAAGGATATGTTGAATAAATAGCAGAGTGGAGGTGAAGAGGAGGAAATGATAAAGCCTGATAAAGCATGAAGGAATGAAATCCAAAACAAGTTGTGAAATTGGCCTTAAGTGATCAGAAGACTACATCCTATGCTAAAATAGAAGGAAAAGAGAAGAACATGAGTACAGATGGAACTGTATGAATTTGGTAGCAGGAAGCTGAGGGAGTTCCCATCTGATCCCTTCTATTTTCTTCAGGAAGTAGGAGGTGAAGTCATCTGCTGAGACTGAGGAGGAGCTAAGAATATTTAGAGGTTTGAATAGAATGTAGAATGTTTAAAATAATTTTTGAAAATAGAGGGAGAGAATTTACCAGGGAACAAAGAATTGGCAGACTTAAAGGGCCCAATGTATTGGCACCAATCTGCCCTGATGGGTGACTTTTTGTGGCAATGCCAGGTTGTTCAGTCATAGGCATAGAGAGAACAAAGATGAATTCATTCAGAGTTGGACTTCTGTCACATAAATGGAGGGGAAAATGCTTAAGAGACAAAGGGACAGGGAGTTAAGACTATTAGTGAGAGTGTCATTCAAATCATGGACTGTGGGACCTAAACCAAATAATGATGGCGAAAGAATGAAAACAGATAAGAAAGTGGGAGCAGAAGGGGGAAAAGGTTAAGCAGTTAGCATACTGAAGCAACACTTCTCCAGATCTGAGGATCTTGTTAGTATACAGAATATGATTCAGGTCTGGAAAGGGGACCTGAGATTCTGCATTTCTAACAAGTTCTTAGTTAATAGTGATACTACTGGGCTGAGGACCAGATTTTGAGTAGCAAGGTATTAGAAGTTCAAGAAAGATCAAATTTGAGAATGAGAGAGAGGAGAGAACAGAAGAAGAAGAAGAGGAAGAAGAAGGAGGAGGAGGAGGAGGAGGAGGAGGAGGAGAGGAAGAGGAAGAAAGAAGAAGAAGAGAAAGAGGAAGAAGAAGAAGAAGAAGAAGAAGAAGAAGAAGAAGAAGAAGAAGAAGAAGAAGAAGACGACGACGACAGAAGCAATAGGGGGAAAAAACAGCGGAAAGGAGTCAGAAAAAGAGAGAAGCCGAAATTTTTTAAAAAGTTCAAGCATTAGAATTTGAGAGGAGCAATGGATGCCCACTTTTGAGGGCAAATGACCAGGTCACCAAAGATGCTATTTAGATCAGTAGAGTTACAGTAGCTGAATGCTGAACAATGATAAACGGGATTCCATTAAGGATGCTGTACAACTGCTAAGGAGGAGTTCATCTCCTCAGGTCCTTACAAAATATCCCTGCTTGTGTGAGGTTACCTGAATGACTCTGTGTCCTGGCCATCAGAGAAGTCTAACAAAAGGAGATGCCTTGTGGATCCTGGTCAGGTAGGTTGTAGTTCAGCATGGAAGGGACACCCATACTACTACTAGGGAAGCAGAAAAGGCAGGACTGCCTTTTAAGAATAACACTATTGCAGTTGGAATTTAAGATAAACTTCCAACACATCCCAAAGCCTCAAAAGACAGGGTACTCCAATCTGTAGAGTGATTTTTTTTAAACATGGAGGGCTTTGAGCTTGAAACGTGTATGAACTGGGCCATCTGGGTGGCTTAGTCCATTAAGCATCTGACTCTTGATTTCAGCTCAGGTCACTGAGATCATCTCAGGCTTGTGAGATGGAGCCTCATGTGGGGCTCAGCCTGCCTAAGATTCTCTCTCTTTCTCTCCTCCCCCCGCCCACCGGCCATCTCCAACCCCCCCCTTCCTGTCTAAAAAAAATCCGTATCTATCTAGATATACAGTAAGGTAAGGAAAAGGAAATTGTTAGAACTTCTGGAAAGAAAGAGCCTATCCTGACTTAAGAGAGACTCTTAAATCTAGATAGCTCAAACAGGATTACCCAACCTTAGGCTCAAGTGATATAGAGAGGTCCACAAAGCCCATTTTCCTATCCCATTCTGTGAACCATTCCTTCCCAAGAAATTGTAACTTGACATCTAGTTCCTAAGCAAGCAGCTAAAGATTTCCTCAAATGTGGAATGAAATCAACCATTGAGACTTGTATTCAAACAACAAAATAATAAAAATGATAAATGAAAGCATTTGTAATTCAAGGTGAATTGATCCAACTCAAGTTAGGAGAAAAAACAAACCTGGGTTAGACAAATATTAATAATATCTAATTTTATTGCTCACTTTTGTGCTTAATGTTTGATTTTCTGTAAATCTTGTCCCATATGACTCTTCCTGGGAAATGCAAAGATAAACATTAGTAAATGTGTTGAAGGAATTCTAACTTTTGGAAGGGAAACAATTCAACAGAAAAATAGACTACAATTACAACTTCAAAACTATACTTCAAAAATTAAACTATCTGGACCACAACAAGCCCCCTTGCCTAGGCACAGGTAAGTAATAAGTAAGTGATAAGGCAAGTAGTAAGTAAGTATATAATAGAGTCATCCAGTTCTCTGGCAGAGTATTCAGAAAATAGCAAGTTGCATTATGTAAACCACCCTTGCAAACTTGAAATCTACAAGGAGGTGACAAATGGCACAAACATAAGAGGGCCTATTTGCTATTCAACAATAGCTTCATTGCATCAACCTGAATAAGTAAGAAATATCATCATTTCTAACACATGACTCGCTGGCAGGGAAAGCATGGGGAGCAGTAGGCTTTTCTGATATTCTACAAATCACATAAGCTAAGCAAATGTCTGTTCCATGGTTACTCTTGCACAGACTTGTCCATTTTGGGACAGATGGTGACTATTTAGTATAAACCAGAAATTTATAATTCAAGAAGTATAAAAATGCTTTAAACTGGCCACAGATCATTCTAGGAAGAGTATCTGCAGTAGTTGAGCAAAAGGAGCTGATCACCTAGATTCTCATATGCATGAAAAATCTGTTTCTCATAACAACTCAGTTCAATTTAGGAAGAAAAGCTTGTCAGTATTACCAAGAGTTAGTTCTTTCTTGAATTGGAGAGATCTTATAGACACATTACATTCTCAGTGCTGTGTTACTGTGTAATAGCAACACTCAATTCCAGGGTAGTGCCTGATATAAAGTTTTATCCAAAAGAAATTTATTTAAGGGAAGGAGTCTGGCCTAAAATGGAAAAGTTGTAGGTTTAGTAGGCTTGGAAATTTTGGACTGGAAGAGATAGGAGAAAAAAACTCACACTAGGAAGAAAAAACATAGAATGTTTTCTCTCACTCTCCCAACCTCTCTCTCACTTCTCTCTCTCTCTCTCTCTCTCTCTCTCTCTCTCTCCACTTCACACACACTATTCAAAAATAAATAATGTGGTTTTGGTGCCTTTTATTTTTTAACCTCTTAATAAATTATCTGATGCTTTAGCTCATAATTTACCCAAAATAGTAATCACAAATTAAAATGCCTCCACAAGGCAAAGGAGCGAAATCACTTCTGTCAAGTTTAAGAAAATGTGCAGCAGTGAGAACTTGGCAACGTGTAGAGTACTTGACCCACTGAAGGGTCTTAGTATTTACTTACCTCCACTCAGTTGTCATATGCAGAAATGTAGGCTGAGTGTTGCCAGATGTTACCAATTTTCGAGATAAAGTGTAAAACCCGAATTTTTATGTGCTATCTCCCAGATTTTAAATTTGGCAATAATCCGAACTTTGTTTGGAAGTGCGTGGGGACTTCTAGTCAAGATGGTTTAGTGAGCTCATAAATTACCACACCCTCTCTGTTCCAAACCCTCAACCATGATTGGAAATGTATAAAAGATAAAAGCTCAATGACATTAGCGGCTACAAAATCAAGATAAGTATCTCCACAGACCAGAAACAGAACAGAAAGATGATGTAGTGAGCAAGGAAAGCTCTGGCAGGTGAGTAGTCAGAACCAGACATCCTGCCTGAAGCCTCAGCTGTGTTGAAACTACCATGAGCATGTAGGAGGCTTAAAAAACAATCCACTTGCTTTTAGGGACTGTGGTCTATCAGGAAGTGTTGGACCTGAGAAAGCAGGAAAAAAGAAAACACAGTCTTAAGACCAGAACTGATCCAAAGACCCCCCAAAGATCTCTAGCACCACAACTATATCAGCACTACCTCCAACATTACCATGGGTCAGGAGCTCCCAAACAAAATAACTCTAGAGATTGTAAAGATGTTGTCTACCAAACTACTATAATACCTAATCACACAAACTGCTTCATTAAGTGACTCAGTTATTTACTCAACAACTATTGAGCAGCACCACATGTTAGGCAGCATCCTAGGTGCTGGAGAAAAAGGATCAAACAAAACAAAGCCCTTCATGTATTAAGGTTACGTTCTAGTTGCAGGGGGCGGGGGGTGCAAAATGAGAAGCAGATCACAGGGATCCCTGGGGGGCGCAGCGGTTTGGCGCCTGCCTTTGGCCCAGGGCGCGATCCTGGAGACCCGGGATCGAATCCCACATCGGGCTCCCGGTGCATGGAGCCTGCTTCTCCCTCTGCCTGTGTCTCTGCGCCTCTCTCTCTCTCTCTGTGACTATCATAAATAAATAAAAAATTTTAAAAAAAAAAGAGAGAAGCAGATCACAAATAAAAAGAACGTATAGCATTTCAGAGGGTAAGAGTCCCAGGAAGAAAAAAATAAACAAAGGTAAGGAGGAAGAAGAGCACAGAAGTGAAGGGAAGGATGCTATTTTATAGAGAATGTCAGAGAAGACTTAGTGAAAGGTGTTATTTGAGGGAGCCAGCCACAGAGAGATATAAGGGACAAGCATCTCATGCACAAGTTGCTCAAAGGCTTTGAGGCAGGGGCATGCACAACACATTCAAGGAACAGCAAGGAGACAGGAGTGAATGAGCAAGAAGTTAAGAGCAGAGTCAGCGTTGTAGCAGGAGGCCAGACCACATGGAGCCTTTTAGGCCATTTTAAAGTCTTTAGCTCCCTATGAAGTGAGAAGCCACCGAAGGATTTTGAAGAGACAAAAGAAAAGATATGACATACATTGAAAATATCACTACGACAGCTTCGTTCAGAAAAGACTGGAATGACATGCAAAGAGTAAGGAAAGAGGCAGGGAAATTAGAAGTCTAGTCAAGTAGTCCAGGTTGGAGATCATAACGGCTTAGACCATGGTGGAAGTAGGGGGGTATGTGTAAGACGTGGTTAAAACCTGAAGAGAGAGAGGAGGATTGGTTAGATCAAATCAGGAGTGTGAAAGAAAGGGGGAAAGCCAAAAAGAAGTCCAGACTGTTTGGCCTCCGTAGCTGAAAGAAAGATGTTACCATTTACTGAGACTGGAAAGTATGTGGAAAGGTCAGGTTTGAGTTAGAAGCTGAGTAAGAATCGGAGTTAGAGGTTTGGGACATGTGAAGTCTGTAATATATGGAATTTATCCAAGTGGAAATTTCAAGCAAGAATTCCAGCAAAGAGGTCCAGGCTATGGATAAAAATGTAGGAGTCATCAGAGGAATCATGAAATTTAAATCCATGAGACCCAATGAGATGAACAAAGGAGAGCTTGGAGACTTATCCATCAGTCCAAGGAGCAAAATTCAACCATACACCTTGAGAAGAATCTAACAAAGGGTCTATTTAAGTGGTGTGGCAGTTCAGGGTGAAGAATAATGCAGGAAACCTAAGGGGGTAAGGGGAGGGAGTTGTTACCGGGACCACAGAGGAGGTGGCCAAATGGACAGGGCCCGCTGACAAGAGCTGTAACTTTTAGTCAAGGGAAGCAACACAGCAGTTAAGAGGCTAGAGGAATAAATAGCCCAACCTCACCCTCTTCCCCACGGCCAACAGGAAGACAAGAACAAGGGAAGATGTTGATACAATGCACTCAAATCACCTCTTAGGCCACAAATCAGAGAAGGGAGGAATCAAATGGGGAAAGGCCAAAGATATTCAGCACAACAAACAAAGGGGCACGAGAACCAAGTCCTGAGGAATTACAACTGTAGAGATCAAACAGATAAGGAGTACAGTAGATATCATTACAAGATGGCCCCTATGATTTCTACTCCTTGGTGCTTCATACTCTGAAGCTCTTCTTGCCCACTCTTCAAGTGTGGGCAAGACCTGTGACTTGCTCCTAACCAATAGAATATGGCCAGGGTGAAGGTATTTTGAGATGTAATTAAAGCCCTAAATAATTTTGTTCTGACTTAATCAAAAGCAAGATTATCCTGGTAAGCCTGGTAGGACTTAATCAGATGAAAAGTCCTAAAGGGAGGCTTCCTGAGGTCCGAAACTCTCTTTTTGGTCAAATCCGTAGGATTTGAGCATGATCTTCAGCTGATAACTAGCAAAAAGCCATGACCTTCAATCATACAGCCAATAAAATAGCATCCCAAAAGTAAATTGAAAATATTTCAAGAAGAGAGTTATCATCTAATCAAATGCTTCTGGGAGTTCACGTAAGATGATAACAGAGAGCTGATTAGTAGAATTTAACAACGGGGAGCTAACTATGGCTTTAGTGGCTAAATGAGGACAAAAAACCTGATTAAAATGGTCCTAAAAGGGGTGATTGAGTGGCTCAGTTGGTTAACTATCCAACCCTTGATTTTGGCTCAGGTGATGACTTCAGGGTCATGAGATTGAGACGCGCTTGGGGCTCAGTGCCGAGCAGGAAGTCTGTTTCTCTCCCTCTCCTTTTTCCCTTCCCTCTGCTAGCACATGCTCTAAATAAATAAATAAATAAATAAATAAATAAATAAATAAATAAATATTATATATAATATAAATAAATATTATATATATTTATAAAACATTGTATAATATTATATATTATAAATATACATAAATACACATTAAATTATTATATAATATTTATTATATATGTATTATAATATATAATAAATAAATATTATATATGATAGTTATATATTATATTGTGATATATTAATATGCCATATATATGATAATAAAATAAAATGGCTCTGAGAGAGGATGAAGGTAAAGATGCTGGTAACCATAAATAAATTTTTCATTAAGTTTTGCTATCATGAGGAGCAGAGAAACACAGTAGTTGCTGGAAATGAATGTGGGGTCAAAGGAGGATGCTTTCACAATAAGAGGAATTATATTACTTTTTAATACTTATTAGAATTACCAAGGAGATAGTAGAGAAGAAAGTATTAATGTAGGGAAGAGAGGGAGAATTTGACAGAATTAAGTCCTTAAGTAGGCAGAAGGAGCTAGGAATTAGTGCTAAAGTGGAATAAGATCTGAAGAGAAACAAAGTTCATACATAAGAGAGAAGCCAAATTATTCAGGTTCAGATACCAAAACTAAATAAAGACCGTGTAAGCACAGAGAAGCAAAGAACAACTTCACTCACAAACATATATGCAAATATCCTGAATTAAATACTAGAAATTTAAACCATCGTTAAAACCATTTTTTAACATTTTTGAGATGTGATTCACATACATAAAATTCACCCTTTTTAAGTGTCCAATTCAGTGGTTTTCAGTACATTCATGCAGTTGGGCAACCTTTCCAGAACATTTTCATCACTCCAATAAGAAATCCCAAATCCTTTAGCAGTCACCACCAATCCCGGCTCCCTGAACTAGAAAGCCACTGATCTGTCTGTCTCTTTGGATTTTCCTATTTGGACGTTTAATATAAATGGAATCACGTGATACTGATCTTTTACTAATGTCTTCTCTCCTTTGGCATATTCTCAAGTTTCATCCTTAACCGTAGCACGTGTCAGGATGTCATTCCTTTGTACGGCTGAATAATATCCCCTTGTACGGCTGGCTATACCACCTTTTGTTCATCCAATCATCAGTTGATGAACATTTGGGTGGTTTCCACTTTGGGGCTATTATGAATCATGCTGCTATAAATGTGTGAACGATTTTTTGTGTGGGCATGTGTTTTCGATGTCTATATATCTAAGAGTAAAACTGTTGGATCACATGGTTACCCTTATATATACTTTTTGAGAAACTGACAAACTTACAAAAAAGCTGCACCATTTTACTATCCCATGGAAATGTACACATGCTCAAGTTTCTCTACATCCTTATCAACACTTGTTATTGCCTATTTTTTTTTATTATAGCCACCCTAGTGAGTGTGAAGAGGATTATCATTTTGATTTGCACTGCTCTAATGATTTTGAGCATCTCTTCAGGTGCTTGCTAGCCATTTGTGTATCTTCTTTAGAGAAATGCCTTCAAATGTTATGCCCATTTTTAATTGGCTTGTGTTTTTATTGTTGATTTGTCAGAGTTCTTCATGTATTCTGAATCTAATCCCTTATCAGATATATGATTTTTAAATCTTTTCTCCCATCCTGTGGTTTATCTTATCATTTTCTTAACAATTTCCTTTAAAGCTTGAAAGTTAAGTTGATACAATCCGTTTTTTTTTCTCTTATTTTATTGTGCTATTGGTGTTATATCTGAGAAACCTTTGCCTAATTCAAAGTCACAAGATTTATTTCTGTTTTATTCTATGAGTTTTAGATGTTAGCCTGTAAACATTTTTTAGTTAATTTTTGTACAAATCAGTTGTCATAGCACCATTTGTTGAAAAGACTATTCTTTCCTTATTGAGTTGCCTTGACACTGTTGTCAAAAATCAATCAATCTTAGTGGTACCTGAGTGGCACAGTTGGTTAAGTGTCTGACTCTTGGTTTCAAACCAGGTAGTGATCTCAAGGTTTTGAGATCAAGCCCCACAACCTGCTCTGTGCTCAGCAAGGGGTCTGCTTAAGATTCTCCTTCCCTCTCCCTCTGCTCCTCCCGCCCCCCCCCACATGTTCACACTTTCTCTCTCCCTCTCTCAAATGAATAAATCTTTAAAAAATAAATATTTAAAAGATTTTTTAAAAATCAATTGATCTTAAATGAAAGCATTTACTTCTAGATTCTCAAGTCTATCCCATTGATTGATATATATATATATATATATATATATATATATATCCTTTTTTTTAGATTTTATTTATTTATTCATGAGAGACACGGAGAGAGAGAGAGAGAGACAGAGACACAGGCAGAGGGAGAAGCAGGCTCCATGCAGGGAGCCCAACGTGGGACTCGATCCCGGGTCTCCAGGATCATACTCTGGGCTGAAGGCGGCGCTAAACCGCTGAGCCCCCCGGGCTGCCCTATATATCTATCCTTATGCCAGTACCATACTGCATTGATTACTATCACTTTATAGTAAATTTTGAAATCAGGAAATCTAACTTGCTATCTTTGTTATCTTTCAAGATTGGTTTGGCTAGTCTGGGACCTTTGCATTTACATAGAATTTTAAGATTAGTTTGTCACCTTTTTTATAAAGGCAGCTGGAATTTTGACAAGGATTACATTGCATCTGTAGATCAGTTTGGGGAATATTTCCATCTTAATAATAAGTCTTCCAATCCATGAGCAAGAGATATCTTTCTGTTTATTTAGATCTTCCTTAATTTCTTTCAAAAATGTTTTAGTTTTCAGTGTATAACTTTTTAAACTTTATTCTTTTTTTAAGATTTTATTTATTTATTCATGAGAGATACAGACAGGGAGGCAGAGAGAGAGAGAAGCAGGCTCCATGTAGTGAGCCCAACGTGGGACTCCATCGTAGGTCTCCAGGATCATGCCCTGGGCCGAAGGCAGGCACCAAACCACCGAGCCACCCAGGCATCCCTAACTTTATTCTTAAATATTTTATTCTTTTTGGTGCTACCATAACTGGAATTATTTTCTTAATTTCCTTCTTAATTGCTCATTGCTGTTATACAGAAATACAATTAATTTTTGTATATTGATATCGTACCCTGCAAGTTGGATGGATTTATCAGTTCTCATGGTTTGTGTGTGTGTGTGTCTGTCTGTCTGTCTGTGCATGTGTGTATATGTGTTTGAATTTCCCAGAATCTCTTTCTTTTTTTCCTCTAGGATTTCTATATACAATATCATGTCATCTGTGAGTAGCTTTATCTCTTCCTTTCCAATCTAGATGTCTTTTATATAATTGTTCTGGCTGGAACCTCCAGGACAATATTGAATAGAAGTGAACTATGTCTTTTTAAGAACTCATTATGAAATATGACATCTTGGGAACTTAAAAGCTGTTCAATATAATAACATTATTAAAGTTAATATACTGAATGAGAAATTTCAAATGACGAATTCAATATATTATATAAGGAACACTTATATCATGCTTGCTATGTATCAGATAGTTTTAAGCACTTTGCAAGTATTTATTCTTTGAATCTTTACAACAACCCTATGATTAGGTACTATCATCGAGCCAGGGTTAATGTATCCGATATACACAGCAGTAAGTGACAGAGCTGGAATTTAAACCCAGGCAAGTCAGTCCAGAGTCCTAGCTCTTTACCATTTGGAATGCTGACTCTCATATATACTTATTCATCAAGTAGCTTAATGACGAAATTTGAGAAGCATTATTTTAAATGTCAGGAAAAAAGACAAGCATGCCAGCTATCATTGCTTTTACTGAACATTGTAGTGTAGGTTCTAGTAAATGCAAGTCAATAGAATTATTTGACAAAAATTGGAAAGGAAGAGACCTAACTGTCATATATTTGTGGAAAATATGGTTCTCCACACAGAAAATTCAATAGCCTCTAAATCCAGCCATTTCAATTTTAAAAATCAGCAGATTTATGTCTACAAGGACTGCATACCAAAACTGATGGCATATTCTTAAGCACCACTAATAATCCATTGGAGATTAACATAACATCTGTTATTAACATAACAGAAAAAAATTCCACTCAAAGCAAACACTGTGAGATAGATAAGAATAGATCTACAAAAGATAAATAGTGGAATGAAGAATTAAAGAAAAGGAAGCCGACCACTGTAACTCTAGTATAGGGTTTCTGCAGGGAGATTCACATAAAGGAATTTGGCCAGATTGAAAAGGCTTGAATATATACTCCACAGAAGGCTTTTCAGCAAGGAAGTGGCAAAATTAATGTTGTAATTGAAGAAATTCATTCTGACACCAGTTAAATCGAATCCACTGGCCTAAGCAGGTCAGAAAATGTGGTGCTAGCATTCTGTTTTAACCACCTCCCCAGTGCAGATTTTTATAACTGGACCATTCTCAAGAAAAAGCAACATACTGCCACTGGCTCAATAAAAGAAAAACCAGTATTTTAGAGCCGACTATGTTTTTCCGTACAGTAAAACTGAAAAGCAGAAAACACTGCTACAGTGCTGCTTGTCAGATAAACTCTGTTTGGCCCTCATATTTTCAATATGAGGTCAAATGACGGAATCTTGAGTCATCCAGTGGCCTGGGTGATGACCAGGTCTTCTAGCTAATGACTAACTTTGGCATTTAGAAAGAAGACTAAGAATATCACTGTGATCATGAGCAGAATTCACTTACTTAAAAAATGAGACTCCAGGCTAGTTTTATAAAATTGTAATGAAACAACAGTAATAAGAGGCAGTAACTCTAAGGGTTAGAACGCAGGTTAAGATTTTCACATCAAGGGCCGCCTGAGATGCTCAGTCGGTTAAGCATCTGACTCTTGATTTCCGCTCAGGTCCTGATCTCAGGGGGTCCTGACCTCGGGGTGGAGGGATGGAGCCCCGGTGTCCAGCTCCACTCAGAGTGTAGAGCCTGCTTAAAATTCTCTCTGCTTCTCCCTCTGCTGCCCCCCCCGACCCCGGCTCATGTGTGCACATGCTCCCTCTCTCTCTCTCTCTCTCTATCTCTCTCTCAAAACAACAAAAATTTCACATCAAACTCTGAGGTTAGTTTGGTGCTATGTAGTGGGGGTCTCAGTCCCCAGCTGATCTGTTCCTGCTGCACGTAAGTAACTACAGCAGGCCCTTAACTTTCCAATTTCTTTAGAACATTTTCATTCCCAAGTATTTATTGGGCACCTGCTGTATATCAGGTACTGTGCTAAGTCCAAGGATTTGAGATGAGAACAAAGCAGGTGGAGTAGCTCCCATCTCGTGATTCACATTTCTGCCTCAAGTCCATCCGGTTGCACACTCTTCCTGGGCTTTCATGATGCTGCTCTTCAGAGTTTTTCCCTGCCTCCCGCATCACTGTCTCCCTTCATGGCTCCTAGCAGTTGTGCTTCATCTTCAGCCCTCTTCTCTCCCAATATTCTTCTAGCGCAATCTCATATACTTACATTTTTCTACTTCGTTCCTTAGCAAAATTATATACATATATATGTGCACATACAACTCATGTCTATATATGAATTTCATGTCCATGGTTTAATAGATGTGTGGATGTATAATGATGTGCCAAGCACCATTCTAAACAGTTTGCAAGTATGAACTCCTGCAATCCTCATACCCACCACTTGATGTAGGTAATACCACTTTTTTTCATTTTTCAGATGAGGAAGCCAAGGCACAAACTGACCAAGAAAGTGGCTGAACTCAAATTTGAACCAAGGCAGATCGTGCCTTCAGCCACTATGCTATGCACACTTCCATGACCTCAAACTATGCGTGGATGCTTCCTTCACATAAATCATTAAATCACAACCTTCCATATTGAGTTTCATTTTCCAGTGGCTACCAGGTGTCTGGACTTGAACTTTTCTCAGACAAGTCAGAATCAGTTGCTCCATTTCTCAAGTCACCTCTCGTTCATGTTTCTACATCTATGTCAGGTCCCCATCAATTTTCCTTTGGTAACAGCCTCCTAACAGGGTTTGCTACCCCAGTAGCTGTCAAAGAATGGTCCAACATCATCTGGGAGTAACTGATAGCATTCCCAGGGGTCCACAAGGTCAAAATTATTTTCATAGTAATACTAAGATGCTACCTGCTATTTACCTGCATTGACATTTGCACTAATGCTGAAAAATAAGACAAAACAAAACCCACAGTGGTGGTACAACTTGCTGGCAACTTAGCATACATAAGGTGGAGCAGCAAACTATACTAGAACACTACTGTATTCTTCACCACCATTACTGAAAAGTATCTTTGATGAAGCAGTAAAAATTACTAATCTTTCAAAATTTTGACTCTTGAGCACAAACCTCTTAAGTATTCTATGAAATGAAATGGAAAGTACACAGAATGCTTCTGGCATATTGAAATAATTCTCGTCTCACAGAAAAGCAATTATGTCAATGTTTGAGTTGCAAGCTGGATTTTTGAATTCTTCATGGAATATTAGAATAACATAATATTTATCCCAGTTAAAATATCAGGAAAATTAGAATTTTGGAAATCCAGTGTCTGATACCGTGAACCCGATTATTTCCAAACTTGATTTTTTTCTGTTGAGGTCCACGATGGTATTCACAAATTTTTTAATAATTAATTGAAATGTATCAACATTTGGAATATTTACGTAGCTTAGGAAACCAATATTTTTCAATGACCAATCTATGAGGTCACAAAATGATCCATGGGGACAGGATTCATCCAAAATGCAGGATAGATCAATTGTCTTTCGTGCAATATAGGAACAAATATGGTTTCAGATTCCACCTTGGAACTAAGCTTTATGAAATTGTCATTTTTTTAAATAAATTTATTTTTTATTGGTGTTCAATTTACCAACATACAGAATAACACCCAGTGCTCATCCCGTCAAGGGCCCCCCTCAGTGCCCGTCACCCATTCACCCCCACCCCCCACCCTCCTCCCCTTCCCCCACCCCTAGTTCGTTTCCCAGTTAGAAGTCTTTATGTTCTGTCTCCCTTTCTGATATTTCCTACCCATTTCTTCTCCCTTCCCTTATATTCCCTTTCACTATTATTTATATTCCCCAAATGAATGAGAACATATAATGTTTGTCCTTCTCCGACTGACTTACTTCACTCAGCATAATACCCTCCAGTTCCATCCACGTTGAAGCAAATGGTGGGTATTTGTCATTTCTAATAGCTGAGTAATATTCCATTGTATACATAAACCATATCCTCTTTATCCATTCATCTTCCGATGGACACCGAGGCTCCTTCCACAGTTTGGCTATCGTGGCCATTGCTGCTAGAAACATCGGGGTGCAGGTGTCCCGGCGTTTCATTGCATTTGTATCTTTGGGGTAAATCCCCAACAGTGCAATTGCTGGGTCGTAGGGCAGGTCTATTTTTAACTCTTTGAGGAACCTCCACACAGTTTTCCAGAGTGGCTGCACCAGTTCACATTCCCACCTACAGTGTAAGAGGGTTCCCTTTTCTCCGCATCCTCTCCAACATTTGTGGTTTCCTGCCTTGTTAAATGAAATTGCCATTATTGAGTTTTGCTTTCTGATCAGAGAATATTAGGCATCCTGAGTTCCTCAGCTATGACACCAGCCCACTGCATGGAACACCCACCCGGGCCCCTCCGAATCCCCCCACCAGGGGACTTCTGACGTGAGGACAACCTTGCAAACACGAGGCTCATGCTGCTTGCTGTGCTGTGAGTACTGGCCCAGGAATGCCACGTCTTTTGCCAACATCCATGATTTGGTGGCAGGCTAACCCGTTTGCTTGCAAGGGAGCTAAAATCTCAGACTCCTCACAGTTCTTGGCATCCAATGAATGATGAGAAAAATCTTTTAACTCAGTGAAGTGATCATGTGAGGCGATCCTGGGGAATAGATGAAAATGATTAGGATAGAGATGGTCTGACCTACAGGGAATAGGCCCACTGAGAGCATTTGGCGTAAGTAAAACATGACAAAATTTCACTTTAATAAGTGGCGATGGTATGCCAACGGTCAGTGAAGAGCTGGAACGAGACCCAAGCATCAACAGCCCCAGAAATTGACATTTACTGAGTCCTCCTCGTGAAGAAGGTGTTGTGATACAGATTGTATTTAATCCAGCTACAACTGAATGAGATCATTATAATCAATACTAACACTTACATAGTACACATTATGTGAACTTCTTCAAACACATGAATTCACTACACACGCATCACACACAACCTTATAAGGTAGATATTGCTTGACCACCATTTTTGCAAATAGGGAAACTAAAACAGCGAAAGGTTTAGTGATTTCCCCCAGGTCCCAAGAAACCACAGACAAGTAAATGTAAAATGGTAGAGGCAGGATTTGACCCGAGGAGGTCTTTTTTCCAGAGGCTATGCTGTTAACCATTCTCCTACACTACCTCTTAGGTACGTCGTGGGTAATCATTATCTGTATTTTACAGCTATGTAAAGTGTAGCAAAATAAACCAAAGCAAGAAAGCCAGGAAGTGGGGAAACCAACAATACTCTGCTTAACATAAAAAGATGGAGGTTATGTACTCAATCATATAAATTCGATTTCTACTTATTTAGGTTCTTTTAAATTAATCCTTTATTTGATTGCTTCGTTTATGTATGCACTTTGATTACTATAGCAGCATTAGCTAGTCCCTTTATTATGTCACATAATTATAATTTCTTTCTGTGTTGAGAACAGTTAAGGACTAGTCTCTTAGCAACTTTGAAGTTTACAGTACGGTATTGTTAACGATAATCACTATATTGTGCATTAGAGCTTATTTATCTACTAGCTGCAAGTTTGCACCCTTAAACTACATCTCCCCAATTCCCCCACCCCATGTTGTAAGTTGGCAAAAGTTTCTTCTTTCTCGGGGCTAAACAATATTACATGTATGTACACGACTGGTTCTGATTTAAAGGAATTCCTTTGAAAATTACTACAGAAAGGAGTCTGCCCCACGCTTAAATGGGACCTGCAGTCATTGCCCTGGTGATGAAAATAGGCAAATGAGGTAGGCAATATCTTACAGGATGGCTTCACTCAACTTAGGACTCTGACTAAGGGTGACAAGAACCCCGTTCAAAACTCAGGGTCAGCAACAAAGGGAACCAGGGCCTCACTCCTCTCTCTCTCTCTCTCTCTCTCTCTCTCTCTCTCTCTCTCTTTGGTATCTCCACCTCTCTCTGACCATTGCCATCTTTCTCAAAATCAGATTTTGTCCATGAAGCTGAAACTATGGATATTATAAACTCCAGGCTCATATATTACTAACTTCACCACCAAAAAGAGAAAGAAAAAAAATTCCCAATTCCAGTTCAAAAGATACTCAGGAAAGTATTCCATCTAGCCTGGCTAGAGTCATTCCCTAATTATGACCAATCCTTGTTGAGTAAGAGGGTGACATGTTTACCGATCTCTGGATGGGGGCAGGGTTGGGAGTGTATACAGAGCAAGTCAGGAAAAAAAAAAAAAAAAAAAAAAGATCAATAGTTCCTCCCAGGACCATGTGATTGTAGCCAAAGAGCTACTCTCCAAAAGAAGTAGGCAAAGAAGATGGACAGTCATCTCAGGCAACCAGGGCCAGTAGGTCTTCACAATATCTGGACAGGCACTCTTTCTATTTGGCTCTGGCACCCTTTCCATTTGAAACACATTTTGGAATTCAATACATAATTCAATTCAGTACAAGGCTGGGTTTCATTGCTTTATTCATGGATATCTTGATTTCTCTAACAAGACAACCATCTCCTTGGAGAAGGAAACTGAGCCCACACTGGGTATTTCCATACACTTAGTAAATTCCTGGTGAAACCATGTCCAGCCAACCTTTGTTATCACACCACAATATAAAAACCTTTCTTTGGTTGATAGAAGCAGTAGTTTCAGAAAGACTGATCATTGGAAATTCTTCCTCTTTAATAGACAGATGGCACAAAGTTTTGCTCCCAGAGAGATGGTCCCCACATTATTTTCTTCAAACACTGACAGCTCACTGTCACTAACAGCTCAATGTAACCAAATTAAATGCCCACTGATTTGACTCTGTGATGGTACTTAACACATTCCAGGTTTTTTAATGTTTATAATACACTCTTCACATGCTCAATTTTTAAACTTAAAATAGTATCTACTATTTTTTAAGCACTTGGTTTGGTGTTTTTATATATCTTAGCTGATTGGACAATGCTAGCATTTACACACATCATGCATCACACACACAAACACTCACGCTGGGACAAGATACACACACGCACACACACACACACACATACACACAGAGTTAAGATGATTGAAGAAGCTGAGGTCTAGTGAAATTAAGAGATGTACCCAAAATCCCAAACTTATGATCTCTACATGTTATGTAGCCAGAGTTGCATCGAAGTCTGACTTCCAAGCCTGCCTTATGGCACTACATGGCCAGAAAATCACTCCTACTTGCATCCCCACCGGTTGTACAGAACTATTATCTGAAAGATAATTCATCCTTTGAAAGAATTAGTGTATATTCAGTCCAAGCAAAAATGTTCACCTCCTAAGATAATGACACTTTCTCTCCACAAATCCAGCATGGAATTTCCAAACATTCATAATCATTTCATGTTAAGCTACTTGTTTAGAGAAGTCCTCATCTTGAACACTCTGGGCTGTCAAGAACAAGGACAAATTTGTGTTCTCAGGGTACAGAGATGACTTTCTAAAATTATCTTCAGAAACAAAATCATCACAAAGATTTTGGATGGTGAGGGAAAAACTCTTTTTTTTACATTTTGTTTGTTTTCTCTTACCAAAGATATTTTCCTCACATACTCTAAAAACCTCATTTGGGGCAGAAATCAAACAAAGCCGGCTTCAGTCAGGGGTAAAAAAAAGAGAAAAAAAAGAAGACGTGAGCAATAGGCAACTGCTAGCTAACGGCCTTCGCACATCACTTATGTGTCAACACCTCTCCTTCTGGTAGCCATGTTGGTACAGTCACCAAGAAAGGAAAAAGAAAAAAAAAATCTTAACTGAGGCATGTGAGCCCAACAGGGACTGAAGAGAATGGCAAAACAGTGTCAGCAAGTGGGATAACTATGGGTAAGAAGGGGGCCATGTGGTTGAACGCACAACTCTTCCTATTTCACTACAATAACTACAGAATTATGTGGGATAAAACACATTTGTTACCAAAATGGAAACTCTTTCTCCTTTCTTAATTATAGAATAAACTAAGTAAATATAGTCTGAATCCAACAAGATTATAACACACAGAAAGAACTCCCTCAATTTTTCTCTGAAACTAAAAGAACTCAAGGAGTTTGAATAATGCATGTTTTGGCTGTTGGTTGGTTTTCTTTCTTTCTTTTTTTTTTTTTAATTTCTTTACTTTTTTGAAAGAAGTTAGAATGTACCAGATGATGTCACTGATATATCTTGAGAAGGGAGAAGAGACAGAAACAAAAGACAAGGAAGTAAATTTAAATCAGCGTTCTCTGCCTCTACCAGCTGGCTGAAAAAGTAGTATTCCTAATAAATTTGAGACAATTCACAGCCTAACTGTAATGGAAAGAAAACTCGGTGGTAGTTTAAAGTAACATACAAATAGTAATATATGTGTGATGATTTTGATATTGAAGCCTTATATATATCTATCTGAATATCAAGCCCACAGACTAATATGTTGTCTGTATGTTATGTATAAACATGTATATTCTAATAGCTTTAGTTTTTAAAGATTTATTTATTTATTTGAGAAAGAGAAAAAGAAAGCATAGAGGGGCAGAGGGAGCAAATCTGAAGCAGATGCACACTGAGCACAGAGCCCAACATGGGACTCTATCCTATGACCCATGAGTTCATGACCTGAGCCAAAACCAAGTGGAACGCTCAACCAACTAAGCCACCCAGGCACCCGCCCCCTATTCTAATAACTTTAATTATAACTTCACAGGGTTTTTCTGGAAAGAGAATTTGTTTTAAATATGGTTTTGAATTTGGTAGGCATACGTCTGCTTGTAAGCCATTCTTCTTTTTTTAAGATTGATTTCTTTATTTTGGTGGGTGGGGGGAGGTAGTGAGCGGCAGAGGGAGAGGGAGAGAGAATCTCAAGCAGACCCTGTGCTGAGCGTGGAACCTGCCTGGGGGCTTGATCTCATAACCCTGAGATCATGACCTGAGCCAAAATCAAGAGTCAGACACTTAACCAACTGAGCCACCCAGGCGACCCTGTAAGCCATTCTTTAAAAGAAAAATTTCACATATCCATACAATACCATATTAGGAAATACAGTGAAATAAAATTTCATTTATAATACCAATAGTAAAATAAAAAGGAACAAATATAAATATAATTTGCAGGCAGCCCCAGTGGCTCAGTGGTCTAATGCCACCTTCAGCTTGGGGTGTGATCCTGGAGACCCGGGATTGAGTCCCACGTCGGGCTCCCTGCATGGAGCCTGCTTCTCCCTCTGCCTGTGTCTCTGCCTCTCTCTCTCTGTCTCTCATGAATAAATAAAATATAAATAAATAAATAAATAAATAAATAAATAAATAAATAAATATAATTTGCAAGATCCATATGGAGGGAATTTTTTAAACACTGATAAGAGGTCTAAAGAGAACTTGGACAGTTCAAAGGACATACCATGTTCTTGAATACTGTAATAAGAACACCAATTTTCTCTACTATAATTTAAAATTAACATAACCTCGTTAGAATAACTAGGATTTTTACAACTGGACAAAATTATAAAGTTAATATGTAAAATAAACGTGAAAAAACAGGACAATTCTGGGGACAAAAGGCATAGAGTGGAGGAAATAGCCTTAACAAATATTTAAAACATATTACAAATCTGTAATAATTAAAACAATCAGTACCTGCACATGACTAGACAGAGAAATCAATGGAGCACTATGAAAAGCCCAGAATTAGAGTCAAATACATACCAGAATTTGTATGTAGTGAAAGTTGGATTAATAACTGATGTTGGAAAACTGGGTAGTCATCTGGGAAACAAGTTCATTCTATCTGTAGTTCCAGTACACAAAATAAATTTCAAATAAATTAGAAGAAATCATGATGCATTTTAAAAACATACAACCTTAGAGTGTAGGAGAATTTCTAAGTATGACTCAAGACCTAAAAGTATAATTGAACAAATAAATACAACTCTAAGAAGGCAAAAATTTCTGCATAGCAAAAACTATTAAAAGCAAAATGGAAAGACAAATGATAGACTTGGAAAATATATTTCAGGGCAGCCCGGGTGGCTCAGCAGTTCAGCGTCGCCTTCAGCCCAGGGCGTGATCCCAGAGACCCAGGGTCGAGTCCCAGGTCGGGCTCCCTGCATGGAGCCTTCTTCTCACTCTGCCTATGTCTCTGCCTCTCTCTCTGTCTCTCATGAATAAATAAATAAAATCTTTAAAAAAAAGAAAGAAAGAAAGAAAATATATTTCAACAAGTATCACAAAGGACTATATTAAGGGCTCACACAAGTCAAAAAGCAAAGCCATTCACCCAAAAGGAAAAAAAAATAGGAAAGAATATGAATAGACAGTTTATAGGAAAGGAAATAAAAATGAGAGAAATGCAAATGAACTTCACATTGAATTATCATTTTTTACCTCTCAGATGGGCAAAGACCCAAATGATTTATTGCAGACTCTACTGGCAAGTGACTTGGGAACACACGCTCCCATGCATGCTGGGTGAGTATTGGCAAGACTGCTTTGAAGTATAATATAACAGAGTCTATCAAAGCTGCACGTATGCATATCTTCAGCCCAGCAAAGACTGTCTCGCAGATTTACTCATGTGTACCTGTGAAACACAAAGGCATAAGGTGATACACTGCAGCTTAAAACAAAAACAAAAACAAAAACAAAAACAGCAAACTACTGGAAACCGCTTAATACCTTGCTATAGGGGTTGGCACAATCAAAGTTGGAACACCTGTTCTAGTCTGCTAACTTCATATAACTCAAAACAACAAAGAAATAAGCAAAACACAGGCACACCATATTTATGATGGTTCAAAACCCCAGTTTCCAGGGCAGCCTGTAGTCCCACTCCTTGTCCTGGTAGTCCAGTTAATTAGCACTGTCTGTGTGAGAAATAATTCAGTCGCCCCAAGTGTTTAATTCTTGGGAGTGAAGGAAAAGAGTAGGGGTGAGGCGTGAAGGAGAATACCAACTGGATGAAGAGGAAAAGAAGAGAGAGACGAGGCATCCCGGTACCACTCCTCAATTCCCCTTCTCTTGGCCCTCTCAACGCCGTGTCCCTGGAGCCACATAGCCTGAGTTCAAATCCTAGCTCCCCTACTTACAGACTTTATGACCTTGACAAATTCCTTAATCTCTTTCTGCCTCAGTTTCCTTACCCATAAGATAGGGGTGCTAGTACCCATCTAACAGGATGATTGGGAGGATGTGATGAGCTAACATATATATGGCGCTTAACACAGCCTCAAAGTACTACAGACAGATTGATATTCCTGTGATTCGTAGCGCTTCTGCACGGCTACCACTTCTAGACCTTGACAAAGGCAACACACAGGAAGACTTAACTACTAGAAGCAATCACGGTTAAGATCTAACTATAAATGGGACCCGCTCATTCAGCAATTTTTTCACTGTGCACTTATGTTTAAGGCTCAGAGTTAAGCTCTAGGGGAATAAAATTACACAAAATCATATCAAGCACAGGAGAAAAATAAGATGGGCTGGCACTCAGCCTACATGCAGAAGATGACACTCGGTTTGTTGATTATAGCTTTCACTCAATTAAATTCAGCGAAATACAAATGTGCTAGTTCCCAGGAATTCGTTAAGCTCTTGATTATCTGGCAATCTCAATAAAAATTTCAAAACAGAATAATATAGACCAATCATCTATTACCGAACGATAAATGGGGATTTGTTTTTTTTTTGTTTTGTTTTGTTTTTTTTTGATAAATGGGGATTTAGATGGACTCTCATGGTCAAGACCTTTGGGACCAAGATTGACTCAAGCTTGAAACTGGCTCTGCCACTGCCCATGGGCTACCTTGGCCAAGATACTTTCTCTCCATTGAGCTTCACATATGACGTGAGTCACTCCGGCGACCTACTTACTTCAAGTGTAGTTGTGAGGATTAAACGTTTGTAGGGCATTCACCTAGCACTGAGCACATAATAAATGCTTAATAAATTTTCGCTAGCATCATTATTTTTATTTCTCTGACTTTAAGTACCCAGCACTCATTTTTCTATCCACGTTATATCTTCCCTGCCTGACTTATCTCCATTTATCCCGAAGCAAATGAGACAAAAGACAATTTGTTCTTGTTAGAGTATTCAATATTTTAAATGTATTTTCAAAAACCAGTGACTGGCTGATATTTCTCATAGCGGGAGTATAAACTAACTCCCCTTCAGGGAGTCACATTTGTTTAGGTGATTTCTAGATTTCCTATTTAGGCAAGGCCTTCATCGGCAAGACATACTTCTTCTAATCCTGCTCTGAGTGATGGAGCAATAAAGACTCCCTCCTCCTCCCGCATAAATCACGGATCTGCAGGATGAGGACCCAGTCGGTGGGGCTTCACTTGTAAAAGACACCTGTGAACCACTTCTTTCTTCAGCACCCAGCTGCAGCACCAAAAATTTTCAGCTCTACATCATCTCCCTTATAATCATGTTCTAGGCCAAAAGTTTTGCTAAGCTATTTATGTTTAAAGGCATTTAACTTATCATTTTATAGTATTAATAGGAAAGCAACTTAAAATTATTTGAAGATTGAAATAGAAAAAAAAAGTTGATGAATTACTGGGATAATAACTAAAGTGCATCTTAGGAATTTTAATGTCACATGTTCCAACAGGAAAAAAAAAGCGTGTTTGAGAACTAAAAAGATTAACTGAGAACTGAACTCTGAGGCAGGTATTTTTAGGAATCTTTGGTAATGTTTTAATGTCAGTTAGCTTAAGAAACAAAGTGTTTGTTTCTTGCAGTTGCTAGGCAGCATATTGGGTTTGATTTGGTTTCCAGTCATTTGAAATAACAGTGCCATGATTATAATAGTAAGACAGTATCACCTCTTTCTCGATTTAATATTAAAATACTTAGGAACAATCAGCTTTGGTGAAGTAATTATTACTTAACCTATTTTTTTTTCATTGTTTTCCATATTCTTATTCCAGGATCCTGGAGCCACACACCGTAGTCTTAAAAGAACATCTTATGTTCTAATTATTCATTAGGCTGCATTTCAATTTTAGACCAGAAATTCACATAAAATGCATGATACTGAACTTTGTATCCTTTTCTATAAATCTCCTCATGCTCTAATCATTAAGTTACTGAATTATCCAATATTCGCTTTTTAAGAAGGCAAAGGAGCAGCATTTCAACTCTTGAAGCAGGATAAACTTCAGACATTTTGTCTTTAAAACAAATACAAAAATCTAATACTCCAACCAAGCTGCAAATATTAGTCATCTACTGTTACTGTCACTATGCATTTTTGTGAGCTTTTAACAGATATTGTTTTACTATAAAGTTAATATGCTTTTTCATTATTTTTTTATTTTTTATTTTTTTTCATTTTTTTTTTAATCAGACACTTTTAAGTAGTATGAAATGAAAAGTAACATCCCGGGGATCCCTGGGTGGCGCAGCGGTTTGGCGCCTGCCTTTGGCCCAGGGCACGATCCTGGAGACCCAGGATCGAATCCCACATTGGGCTCCCGGTGCATGGAGCCTGCTTCTCCCTCTGCCTGTGTCTCTGCCTCTCTCTCTCTGTGTGACTATCATAAATAAATAAAAATTTAAAAAAAAAAAAAAAAAAGAAAAGTAACATCCCCCTTTTTACTCCTCCTCACATTCAGTCCTACTCCCCAGGAATAATCAGTACTAACGTTTTATGACCATGTTTCTAAGTTCTGCTTGGAAACCAGCATTTTGGATTTTGACACCCAACTCGTGTATTATTGGAGCTTGAGTGTGGTCTTTGTTACCGCCCAACCAAGAGTTTAAAAAAGAGAAAGAAGAGAGCAATTTTGCCAGCAAAAAACGACATCTCTGGACCCAACCCTTTCCCTCCTGGCTCATCTCTTATAGCACCACTTTATCTCCATTCCATTTCTGGACAACATGCACACACAGGCCAAGGACCCAGCTAACTTACCCTATTGGATGGGAATTTCTGGGTGTACGTTTTTAAAAGATTAATGTTCCTAAAGTAGTTTCCCAGTACTTAGCTCGGTCTAAGTTTAAAGTAGCAAACAATCTCTCCCTCCCTTCCTTTCCCCTGCTTTCCCTCCCCCTCTCTTGCTGCCTCTCCCTCCCCCACCCCAGCTCTGCCCATGTCTCTAGTTCTGCTAACTTTCTTTTTGTTCACATTATTTATTTCATTTATATTTCACATACAAGTCTGAAGGGCTGGGATGACCTGGGCCCCTCAGGGGAGACTGGATTTCCTCTACAGGGACGCATACAAGGCCACCCTTGCTCCACAGGCACCCCTGAACCCCTGACCTCCTCCGGCCTGCGCCCTAGGGCTTGTCCTCAAGGTTCACTTTCCTGCGTAGTCTAAGCAATCTGCATCCTCCAGCCCTAGGACAACCTCTGTTCTCAGACCCATTTTTGGTATCTGGAAGATTATTTTCCTTCCTGTTTAGATCTGGCTTTTTCTATAATGAGAATTCTGTATTCTCTCTCTCTCTCTCTCTCACACACACACACACACACACACACACACAAACACACACACACTTGGAACCTCTACCATAAGCTGTTTTTCCAAACTGTTCCTCAGCAACCATACTGTGAATTAAAACCATCCTGGGTATTCGGCTTATGCTTGTCATCAACACATTTTAGGATGCTCATCCAGCCCATGCCTTCTTCTCTGAGGCTGCATCTTGGTCCAGTCCCAGCAGTTTATATCACATGACACCACCACTCCTTGGCCAGCAGCTGATTGGATCACTGGCAGACATCTGACCCTTGTGCTGGCTCCCACCAGACCCCCCCTTACTTGAGAACTTGAACTAAAGAGTCCCAGAAACTGGGAGTCGGCTAAAATTAAAAAGGTACTGTGGCATCAGGAACCAGGTGGCCATTTGGATGTAATTGTACTGATGAGGAAGCAGAAGGAACCAGATTTCAGAGAGAAGAAAGTGAAATCGCATTCAGAAACAGGCAGAAACATGAGGCCATGTGACTAGAGAAAGTGAAAACAAGACCAAGAATATAAGAAAACAAATATGTCTTAATTATTGACAACTTCCCATTTCTTTACGAAGCAACAAATATATTTTCTGATCCTGGATGGTTTTAGATATCCCAGAATTCTTTTTTTTTATTTATTTTTTATTGTTGTTCAATTTACCAACATACAGAATAATCCCCAGTGCCCGTCACCCATTCACTCCCACCCCCCGCCCTCCTCCCCTTCCACCACCCCTAGTTCGTTTCCCAGAGTTAGCAGTCTTTACATTCTGTCTCCCTTTCTGATATTTCCCACACATTTCTTCTCCCTTCCCTTCTATTCCCTTTCACTATTATTTATATTCCCCAAATGAATGAGAACATACAATGTTTGTCCTTCTCCGACTGACTTACTTCACTCAGCATAATACCCTCCAGTTCCATCCACGTTGAAGCAAATGGTGGGTATTCCTCGTTTCTAATGGGTGAGTAATATTCCCTTGTATACAGAGACCACATCTTCTTTATCCATTCATCTTTCGATGGACACCGAGGCTCCTTCCACAGTTTGGCTATCGTGGCCATTGCTGCTATAAACATCGGGGTGCAGGTGTCCCGGCGTTTCATTGTATCTGTATCTTTGGGGTAAATCCCCAACAGTGCAATTGCTGGGTCGTAGGGCAGGTCTATTTTTAACTCTTTGAGGAACCTCCACATAGTTTTCCAGAGTGGCTGCACAGTTCACATTCCCACCAACAGTGTAAGAGGGTTCCCTTTTCTCCGCATCCTCTCCAACATTTGTGGTTTCCTGCCTTGTTAATTTTCCCCATTCTCCCTGGTGTGAGGTGGTATCTCATTGTGGTTTTGATTTGTATTTCCCTGATGGCAAGTGATGCAGAGCATTTTCTCATGTGCATGTTGCCCATGTCTATGTCTTCCTCTGTGAGATTTCTCTTCATGTCTTTTGCCCATTTCATGATTGGATTGTTTGTTTCTTTGATATCCCAGAATTCTTGGAATAAGCTCACCTTGCTTTAAGAGAACTCAACTGGGCCTCTGTGTTTTACAGCCAAATAGTATCTCTAGTTATGATCTACCTTACTCTCTTTTCTTCTTTTTTATTTTTCTTTTTTCCTATCTTCCTTGGTTTTCCCTGACCCAAAGGATAATGTTATCTGGATATTTTCTCTTATCTCTGAATTAGGGCCAGAAATTGCATGACAGATAATCAATAAATGCTGATAGACTTTCATAGCATTGGGACAGAAATTATAGGATCAATTGTACAAATAATATAAGGCCTCTATTTCTTGATGCAAAATTTGAGGCATTAACGTGGGTACTGTAGAGTCTCTTTTTTAATTTTGTCCTGTTTCAAATATTTAACTTACTTTCTGTTCCTACAACTACCTGACATCTGAGAGGTAATCTAAGAAATAACTCTAAAACACAGAATCAAAGATTTAATATTTGGATGGAGGATGAGACACGGGAAAAATATATATATATATATTCGGTATGATAGAATAATAATGGACGGACAGTCTCAGGTTAAGAGAGGGTTTTTTTTTTTAAGATAAGGTTTTTAAAGACAGGAGACAGTTCAGGATACCTGAGGGAAGGCGTTGGAAGAGAGGAAGGTTAAAAGTATATGTACGTATGCTCAGAATTTCAATTATTTATTCACCCTGAAATCAGCAGGTTATGGACATCTCATTTAATCAGGACAGGTACTACTACTACTACTACTACTACTAATAATAATAATAATAATAATCAGGACAGGTACTGCATGTTAGGGCCAAAATGAGACTGATAAAACAAAGCCAGAAACTTAAATCTGTCAACTAAAGACTATCACTTCTTTCTTTGCCGATAATGTTATTTTTTTCGTAGGTGCATAAGTACTTCTCATAGAAGCTAAATGTGTTACACTAATATAAATGACTCATTATTGTTATTACTATTATATCCCACATAAATGTTTGAACTCAATCAACATTTTTGAGACACTCACCGGATATTGGCAATATAGGGAATTAGTCATCAACTCTTCTTACAGCAACCTTCAAGGTAAGAGTTACTGGTCTCTTTTATAGATGAGGAAATAGGAGTCTGAGAACTGTAGAAAATAATGCTACCCAAGGATACATGTAGAACATGCCAGAGTCCATGTTGTAACCCTAGTTATCTGGCTCCCAAATGAACTCTCTACTGCACCAAGTCCATATATTTTCATGTACAGGTGACCCTTGAGCAACAGAGGTTTGAACTCTACAGGTCCACTTATAGGTGGATTTTTTTCAATAAATACAAGTAATGTAAATATATTTTCTCTTTCTTATAGTTTTCTTTTTTTTCTTTCTTATAGTTTCTTAATAACATTTTCTTTTCTCTAGCTTACTTTATCACAAGAGTACAGTATGTAGTACATATAACATACAAAATACTTGTTAACTGACTGTGTTATCAGTAAGGTTCCTGGTCAACAGTAGGCGATTAGTAGTTAAGTTTTGGGAGAGTCAAAAATTATATATAGACTTTCGACTGCATGGTGGGACAGCACCCCAACCCCTACATAGTTCAAGGGTCAACTATATTTTGGTTTTGTTTTTTTAAGATTTTATTTATTTATTCATGAGAGACAGAGAGAGAGAGAGAGAGAGAGAGAGGCAGAGACAGGCAGAGGAAGAAGCAGGCTCCATGCAGGGAGCCCGATGTGGGACTCGATCCTGGGACTCGATCCTGGGACTCGATCCTGGGACTCCAGGATCACACCCTGGGCTGAAGGCAGGAGCTTAACCACTGAGCCACCCAGGGATCCCCTATATATTTTTTTTAAATGCAATATATAGACTTGAAGAAGCTCAATCTCCCATTGGAGTGCTCGCAAAACTTGGACAAAAAAATACCAAAAGCAAGAAGTCTTCAGTGCTCTTGAAGTCAAAGAAACAATGCTGCAACACAGCAATAAGAATCACAGAATGAATGAGTTCTGTGAAATTTCCTCAAGATGAAAAAGTTGGTAAGTTTCTAGCTTAAGCTATAGAGGACGTGATGGGAGGGGGGTGTCTGTGTTCATCACCACTGAGCCACACTGCTCTTACAGTGTAAACTGTAAATCTATTCTTCAGTGTGATTCCAGTCATTCCCAGTCTACTGTATTGTCATAAAGTTTTGAGTTTAAGAGAATGAACTCATTCTTGGCGTTGCTATAGGTCATATCTGATCTAAGCTGACATTTGTAGACTGATCTGGTTGCCGTTCCCTACCTTTACTACTCAGAACTAGCCCCTCATTCATGACCACAGGACCTGAATACAAACCAGAGGTAACAAGTCCTTGCCTTTAAAGAATCTTTAAAACCATGCTGCCCTGCTTTTGTCCTTTCTCATTGCCACTGATGACTACACCTCATTTTTAATTCATGCTTATTTAAACCTTTCTAGGGTGGGAGGGTGGGGAGAGGTAGGTAGGTAGATAGATAGGTGGATAGATAGCCTCTCTAGGTTTTGGCCTATCTTCTGAGCTTTGGCAACCAACTTTTGCCTAACAGACTGGAGTTAATAGTTAAGTTTCAGTTCCATGGACTCTTCTAGTTTTGTTATAAATCACTAATTTTGTGTATTTTGGTTGGCTTGGTTTCCTTTTTCTGTACTTTCTCTTCACATATGACCCACTCTCCCATTTAGACAGCAGTTCAGGCAGTTTAGAATAATAAACAACAAAAGTGCCAAATTTTGTAACTTTTTAGTTTCTAGGACCTGAGCTTTATTACTTCAAAAGTAGCTAAATAAAGAGTTTAGGGGATAAATATGTGCTATTAATAGTAACCTTGTGAGATCATACTATCAACTAGAGGCAGTGTTTATGGCTCACTTTGGAAATCAGATCTGAGAAAGATAATGACTCAGAGAACGGAGGACGAGAATTTGGATTCTGGGTCTCTACAGGAGTCTCGTGCCCTGATGTTGCTCACAGACCAAATCCAGGATTTGGGGCAGAGGAGTGAGGGAGGTAGAAGATGAGACTCTTGGAGTTCCTTCTCTCAGAGCTTAATGGAGTCTCTGAGATGCAGGGCTCAGTAAGGTGCAGGACCAGTGGAGTCATATTGGCTACAGAGAATACATAGGCAGAGAGAAGCTAAGAGAACTCCTAAAGATCCCATAGATACAGAGGGAACAACTAGCATCCAAAAGCTTTTCCTACACTAGGTTATGAGCAAGAGACAGTTTATTTTTTTGTTTGTTTCAAAATTTTACTTAGATTCCAGTTAGTTAACATACAGTGTAATATTGGTTTCAGGAGTAGAATTTAATGATTCATCACTTACATACAACACCCAATGCTCATCACAAGAAGCGCCCTCCTTCATACCCATCACCCATTTAGCCCATCCCCCACCAACCTCCCTCCATCAACCCTCAATTTGTTTTCTATAGTTAAGTGTCTCTTGGGACGCCTGGGTGGCTCAGTGGTTGAGCATCTGCTTTAGGCTGAGGATACGATCCCACATCTGAGGATCAAGTCCCACATCGGGTTCCCTGCAAGGAACCTGCTTCTCCCTCTGCCTGTCTCTGCCACTCTCTCTCTCTGTGAGTCTCTCATGAATAAATAAACCCTCAAAAATTAAAAAAAAAAAAAAAGAGGCTCTTATGGTTGAGCAAGAGATAGTTTAGCTGCATCCTGCAAGGACTGATGAACAGGACCAGAGAGGTAATGTCCATCTCAGCATCTTCCTGAGTGAATGGGTCAAAACAACCAAGGCAAGATGTAAAGCCTCCACATGGCTGTACCAATACTCTATAAACCATGAGAGAAATTGGCCACAAGCTTGGGGAAGGGATGGTGAAACCCTGAATTGACTTAGATGATGTTTCAGGGGCTCTGGGTAACCAGCGCTCAAAATGGATATTAATTTCAGTCGGGGAACAACTATACAAGTTCTATTTCTTACCCACATGTGTTTGTGAGTCGTCACTGCTGCCCTGCTAGCTCAGCGTTTCAGTTCATGCCTTTATGAACTGTGATTACTTTGGGGCATACTCCTCCACCTAACTCCTGGATTTAACAAGCATCGACTGCTTTACCAGAATTCCAGAAGAAACCAAGCGATGCTTTTAGTTTTAATTCTTTGAGCCTTTCTGATAATCTGATATCCAAAAATGACCACCTATTCTTTACCAGCCTTAAATACTAAGAACAGATTCTAAAGAAAGAAAAAAAAGAAAAAAACAGAGAAAGGTGAGCTTCTATTCAACTGTGAAACATCAGAAATATTTGCATATTTCTGCATCATGAAGTTATAGCCATTATTTGCATTTTAAAGGCATAGGAAGGAAGATATGCAGGAGTTAAAAAAAAAAGTTTTCTGTGATTACAAACGTCCAACTTTCAACAAGATGAAGATTTTTCTTTTCTTAAGATTGACCTTTGTGGACGGCCGTGTGACACCAGAAAGGAGGAAGGTCAATTAAGGCAGCATTCTGGAAAAGTGATCTTAAATCTACTACATATAAGGTGGAATCAGAGTGTGGAGCACTCCCATGGCAGGCTTTGGGTTGGGGAGGGGAGAGCGGGGGGATTAGGATGGTCTTGTTCAAAATTGCGAGGGTAGGCTGGATTACCAAAAGCCAGCAGATTGTCTAAGATTGGAATTAAGGTCAAACCTGTACACAAAATCCATGCTTCTAATCCGCACACCAAGTTTGGGAGCCAATGGGATGGTTCTACAATAAAACAAGTTGACCCAGCCAGGAGTTGAAAAGGAATAGTGCCAGTCGGATTGGATTTGGGCCCACTCTAACGACTTCATTTTAACTTAACCACCTCTTTAATAGTCCCATCTCCAAATACAGTCACATTCTGAACCACTGGGGTTTAGGGCTTCAACATATGGATTTGGGGAGGAACACATTTAGGAACACGAGCCCATAACCTTGTCTCCTCTAAAATTAGACTATCAGCAATAATAAACACAGAATGGGAAAAAAAAAAAAAAACCAACAGTCTCTTAAGAAACAGATCTTCCTACTGTTCACAGAGTGTTTTAGGAAGCCACAGAATCTTTTGGATTAATGGTCTCCGATAGAACACACAGAAACGTATCACATTATTTGAACTAGAAAATCTACAGACCCCTAAGAGGTCTTAAAACCACAAAATGCTTTATATCTTGGGAACTTCTGTATCATTTAAAATCATGGTTGGTTTGGGGATCCCTGGGGGGCTCAGCGGTTAAACACCTGCCTTTGGCCCAGGGCATGATCCTGGGGTCCTGGGATCGACTCCCACATCGGGCTCCCGGCAGCCTGCTTCTCCCTCTGCCTGTGTCTCTGCCTGTCTCTGCCTCTCTCTCTGTCTCTCAAGAATAAATAAATAAAATCTTTAAAAAAAATCATGCTTGGTTTGAACACTGCACATTATGGAAGTTAGTACGTGCTTTATAATATAGACTCTCCTTGGCTATCTTTTGTCTCTTAGCCTGTTTTACTACTCTTTCATTCATTTTTGCCTTGGGCCCCAATTCCCAGGAGTGGACTGCTTTTCCTAAAACATATGCACTCTGCCTAGAGGCTAATAGAGGTTGATTGATAGAAAATGTGCTCTTTCATATTCTCTGCTTGTCAATTTATGATTTCTCCAAGGCCAAATTCTTGCCACTGACCTCAGTCCAGGGAAGGTCAGTCCCAAGGAGAGGTTCCACGTATCCACAGGGTCATGACCAGACTGTGGCATCCACATTCTCTTTTCTACACTTAAAGACAATGTATTGGTGCCACGGGGCATCAGTATAGTCAACCCCTTGTTAGAAGGCACATTGATTCTGTATAAAAGCATTCACTGCGGAGTAACATTTCACTCCTTTTTTCTTCAACAACTTCTTTCCCCACTGCTTCTGATAGAAAAGCAGCTATAAAAAAAATGATTATTTTTACAATTCTTAAAGCCTTACTCCTGCTTCATGCTAATACAGGGCTATCATTCCATTAGAATACATATTGATTTTGCATAGAGTCCCTATGACTAAAGTCATCATTTAAAATATAAATAAAAGATTCTGTCTGGGGTCTGACCTTCTATCTAGTGAAATGGAAATTCGATTCTGTAATTCTCTGTGGTCCCTGCAGTTTAATAAGCTACTTGATAATTTAATCTACTTTTCTCACCGTTCACCGTGCTTCAGAAAAGGAGACTATGGAGGTACAACATTCATGTATTTGGGCATTGTCAACACTGCTGGAAAGGAATGATACTGTACGTATTTAAGGCCAGTATCCAAATATTCTGGAAAGCCGAACCACATAAATATAGAACACTTTACACCAGTCACTACATAGTTGGGAAACTATGCATCAGTTAAACAAAGAAATTAAACACATAGGGCCTGCTACATTTAAATATTTAAGTGCTACATTTTAAACAAATCATATTATTGTAGGCCAGAGGATTTCCAAGGCAAAAAGTAAAGTCTGAAACTTTTATAGAACACCTTTTTTTTTTCCCTTGAGATTTTGAACTTCACACAATAATGCTTTTCATTTCTGTACTTTCTCCAAATGTTTTCAACTTCTTAGAGGCTACATTGTTTTGTAAGAATAAACTGTAGGTTTTCCAAAGAGCCTCTCTCTCCCACTCAGCTGCCCTGAGGGAATTAGAGCCTGTGCACACAACTTATTTTCATTTCCCTCACCCTAAAAATGATCAAATAAGGACTGCTTCCTCACCAACATTTCTAGGGCAAGAAGCTCTGACAAGTGCAACCTTTATCACCACAAACATCTCTTCTCTTTCCTGCTCCGGCATGTCCGAAGAAAAAGGTTTTCTGACACACACCAACCGTGTTAGAATCAGGGCTCCAACAATCACAAAGACACACAAGGTGAATATACAGTTTTAAGCCGTTGGAAAGTGGATACGTTGAGCATCCCTGGAATCCTGCCACTGACAACCGGGAAAGCTCAAGCACTGCCACAGGATCAGTGCTGGTGTCTTCAGAATCTGCCCCTGCTTGCCACCAAAATAGACACATGCTGGCTGCACAATTCTCAGCATCCTGGTTCAAATCAGGATACTGCATATTACATATTCTTTACTATTTTGGAGTTGCCATGGCAGAGAAGAGAAGAGATATTTTTGTTGATGGAATGTCTCTTAACAGAGCTCCTTATTTTGGCCTTCATGACTTTCTGACGCAGTTTTCAGATTTACTTAAAAATCCTTCTAAGACTTTCTTTAAAAAAAAAAAAATCTTTGTGACAGTCAACATTCCAGCATCCCAGAAAGAGTAGAAGATATGTTGTTAAATGCACAAACAGGCAGATGATTATATGGAGTCCGGATGAAAAAAAGGAATAATCTGTCAAAATTCTAATGAGCTTTTTAACAACTTCAGTCCAAACTCCTGGTCCTTTCTCAGCTTCCCTTTTCCTTTCTCTTTCCATTAACTCTTGCCTCCTAGTGCTTCACTGCTGCCTTACCATTTAAATACAACCTAGTGTATCAGATTGGACTAGGTTATGCTGTAACTTGAAAGAGAATCTCAATGGCTTGAAATAACAAGTCTTATTATTTCTTCCCCATGCTGGGTATCTTTTGCAGATCAACTGGGGACCTTGTGCTATTCTCCCCCAGAGTAGCCTCCATCTAGAACAGGGACCAACAGACTATGGCTGATAGACCAAATCTAGCAATTTGGTAAAATATACAAACATATGAGTTAATAATGAGTTCATAATGAATGCTTTAAAAAAAAGGTGGGAGGAACAGATGGACAGTAAAACAGAGCTCATTAGATACTATGGAAATTTGTAGGAGCATGGAATTGTTACTCCATAAATTCATAATAAAAGGGGAATAATTATGCATTCTATCCTGCCTTTCTTGGATGAATTATCTCAGAGTAACCAAGTATCTTTGGTGGATGAGAACAGGTCATTCTATTCATCAAAAATACCAAATAAATGCAGGTAAAATGATGGAATTAGAGAATTGCCATTTACAATTTTTTTTAAGATTTTAATTATATATTTATTCATGAGAGACACAGAGAGAGAGGCAAAGACATAGGCAGGGAGAGAAGCAGGTTCCCTGCGGGGAGCCTGATGCAGGACTTGATCCCAGAATCCCGGGATTACCAACTGAGCCAAAGGCAGACGCTCAACCACTGAGCCACGCAGTGGCTCATTTTTACAAATTCTAATGAACTAACCGATTTAGGATATGGTCGTCGATGGAGGTAATAACATTAGATTAATGGTTGATGGGAGACTGTGAAATAAAGGGATAGTCAAGCTATCACCACTTGCACCTATACAGCAATCTTAGTAACATGGAAGTGAGATGGCCTGACATGATATGTCATCTGATGGGATGTAACAGGAAATACTACATGTGTTGGAAATATACAGAATTATCTATGGTATTTCTGGCCAAAATAATTTAAGACTAATTCTAAGTTTCCACATCTAAATTCCATTCTATAGGAAATTCTACAGATAGAGAAACAAGTCAAAGGACATCATAGGAAGAAATGTGCCAAATGCAGAATTTCTCAGGACACCTGGTCAAGTTTGTTCAACAAGTCAACAGCATGAAAAACCAAAGGAGAGAGAACCATTTCTACACTACAAAGAAACTAAAAGATCTACTAACCAAATATAGTGAGAGTACCTTGCTTGGATCCTAATTCAAAACAACTACAAAAAAGACATTTTTGGATAATTGGGGAAATTTGAATATAAACTGAATATTAGATAATAATAAAAATTATTTATAATTATGTAAGATGTAATGACATGGGGGTAATGTGAGATAATTCTTTCCACTTTTTGAGGTGCATATATATTTAGGGATTGAAGTGACATGATTCTGGGACTTGCTTTGAAATACTTCAGCAAAAGTAATTAGAGGATTGATGAATCAAGTATGTCAAAATGTTGATGTTTGTTAAAGTTGGGTGGTGGGTAATTTTTCATAATAAAAATTTTTAAAGAAAACAGGAAATTCTAATATCACAAAAGTGACAACATCTACAAAATGGTTTAAATAGTCAAAGCTGGGATGCCTGGGTGGCTAAGTCTGTTGGGCATCTGTCTTTAGCTCAGATCATGGTCCTGGGCTCCTGGGATCAAGTCCCCCATCAGGATCCCTGCTCAGTGGGGAGTCTGTTTCTCCCTCTACCCCTTCCCCCTGCTCATACTCTCTCTCTCTTTCAAATAAATAAATAAAATATTTTTTTAAAAAAATTAAAGATCAAAAAAAATTAAAGGTCAAAGCTATGATGATCAAAATTTCAAATGGGTTCTTGATAGTATTTGACAAAATCACTCTAAAATTAATGCGGGAGCGTCTGGGTGGTTCAATTGGTTGGACGTCTGTCTTCCACTCCAGTCGGATCCTGGGGTGCTGGGATCAAGTCCTGCTTCTCACTTTCCCTCTGCCCCTCCCCCTGCTTGTGTTTTCTCTCTCTGTCAAATGGATAAGTAAAATCTTTTTTATAAAAAATAAAATAAAATTAATGTGGAAGCTCAAAGGGTCACATAGAGCCCAGACAGTTATAACAATAACAATAATAATAAGCTCATAGAGACATGCTTACAAAGTCTAGAGATTTCCTGTAGTGCAGTAGTAATAAAGACAGTGGGCTACTGACACAGGAAAAGACAAATACACCAGAGTCAAAGGATGAGATTGATTTCATATAAAAATGGATTCTCAATTTATGGCAGAGCAGACTTTACAGAAGGCTATAGAAAGGGAACTATTCCATAATTGCCACTAAGGCAATTGGTCATCTAGTTATACACAAAATCAAATCAAATCCCAGTTAGAATCTTAAAGGTGGAAGACAAAACTACAAACTCTTTAGAAGATGTATGTCATGACAAATAGATCGTTGTTGGTTTACAAAGGAATCCCCTGGTATTTCCAAATTCCTGAACAAACCGACACTATTTCCTGGCAATTTTTCTTTTTCTAGGTTTAAGATGGGATGTTCATCCATGAGGTCATACTGAGGAATCCCTAGGCCAGAAGATACCAGGCAGCAAGATATCCTGCCTGGCAAAGAGCAATCCAGTGCGCACAGTAGTGTTAATGGCAAAGACATAAAATCTGTTCTTAAGTTCTGAAAAATTTGACAATTACTACAATTTTTATGTAGGAAAATAAAGAAAACCTCTAATCTTTCTTTAAAGTGAAAAGAAAATCTGTAACTATGCATTTAAATGGTCTTTTTAAGAAACAAATTGTCATCTATACTCTTTGCATGTGTTTTGGGCTTTGATTTTAAGAGCTCCACAAACAGTGATGTGTGCCTAAAAATTTTCAAAGTTCAATTTAAATATCATCTCTTTATGTCATTATTCCTTTTCTGTCTTCCTCGCCCTGTCCCAATCTCCATCCAGGGTGAGTATTACCATAAATCAATTCATCAGTTGTTTCCTTTCACTAATGCTTTTCATGACTTAAGAAATTCCTCCCTATCCTGAGTCAGAAAGATGTTCTGTTATATCAGGAGTCAACAAATTTTTTTATGTAAGGGACCAGAGAGTAAACATTTTAGGATTTATAGACCATACAGTCTCTGTAACAGCTACTCCAATTTTGCCACTGGGAAACAAAACAGCCTTAGACAATACATAATAGGTAGGCATAGTTATATTCCAATAAAACTTCCTTTATGGGCACTGAAATTTGAATTTCATATAATTTTCACATGTCACAAACTATTATTATTATTGGGTTTTTTTTCCAACTGTGTTAAAAAAAGAAAGACATTCTTAACCTTTGGGCACACCAAAAACAGGTGGCAAGCCTGATTTGGGGTAGACCATAGAGTTTGAAGGATTGACTATAGAGCTTTACATCGAGTGATTAAGGAGCCATCCTCTGTGGCCTGGGAAATTATGGGGAGTAAGTAGGGGAGGAGAGAGTAAAGCTATTAGATGTTTGTTTCTCAATTTTTCTCCATTCAAACTCTGCTCAGTGATTGAAGAGATGCTATTATGTAAATGACCCAGGTAGGAGGCTATTGCTCAGATCTTCAATTGGGGCTCCACAAAGCAATCCCTCAAAGCTTCCCCACACTAATAGGCCCACCTGGGTCAGCCTGATGGTACATGAAGAGGAAGAATTAGGACTCCTAGCCCAGCCTCGTTACTCATTGGAAGTAAATAGGCAAGTACCATAGAGAACAATAAAGCACAGAAGATGGATAAGATGTGTGAAGATGATTGTCATCTGAAATATGAGGTCAGGGAATTTTTCACTGGGAAAATTTTGAGGAAAGAGAAAAAAAAAGAAAGAAGAAAAGAAAGAAAGAAAAAGAAAGAAAGAAAGAAAGAAAAAGAAAGAAAGAAAGAAGAAAGAAAGAAAAAGAAAGAAAGAGAAAAGAAAGAAAAGAAAAAAAGAAAAGAAAAGGAAAGAAAAGAAAAGAAAAAGAAAAAAAAAAAGAAAAAAGAAATAAAGAAAGAAGTCAAACATCCCAGGAAGGAAATAAGTGCCTCAGCTGAGGTGTCTGGCATGTTCCAGGTATAGCAGGATGGCTATTGTACGGGGACAGAGTGATCAAGAGAGAAAACAGAATGAGATTAACTGAAGGAGATCATGGGGGTTTAGATGGTTGTAAGGGGCTCAGGTCAAAAGAAGAATTTTGATTTTATTCTTTAAGAGATGTTAAGCCATCAGACGTTTTTATGCAGAGAAGTAACACGATCTAACTTTCATTTTTACCAGATCACTTCAGCTGGTATATTGAGAATAGACTCTAAGTGTTGAGGACAATTCCATAAGACCAGCAGGTTGTTTCAATAATCCAGGGGAGAGATGATAGGACCTCGCATTGGGGCGGTAGTGGCAGTGGTAAGAGTAGTTCTGGATATAGGTTCAGCTCTGGATTTATGTTGAAGGCAGGAGCAATGGGATTTGTTCACAGAATAGATATACGTTGCAGAAGAAAGATGGAAGTCAGAGACAAATCCAGAGTTTCAACCAAAGAGCAGCTGAGATTTGGAATCCTTATTTTAAGCATCTAATCTTGTGCACCAGGCAGTGATTCCTTCAATGATCACTGGGACAAGTAGGATGTTTTCTACTCATTGACTTAACTGGACACTTCTACATCTGGGGAAGCCCCTGCTTCTGCGGCCCACTTTCTCTGCACAGGGATTCCTCTTCGGGCAGCCATCTTTCTTCTTAACTTCTTCTAATCTGGTTCATTGTAAACATACAAAGGGCTAGAGTTTAACAGAGGACACTAGATAGCCTGCTTTGTCAAAATTTTTAAATGAAATTTTACAATTCTAAAATGACAGGCTCTGTTTCAAGGGTGGCTCCAGACTGTTATTCGAAGTAAAGTATCTGGGCTCACTTTTGTTAGCCTCACTGTCAATAAGGGAACTTTGTTTGATTTGTTGCTGCTGTTGGGTTTCTAATTTATTTTTGAATCTGAAGTTGGGTTCCAGATTACTAAGGGTATTATAAAATGAACACGAGAAAGCTGGGGTACTTATGTTTGTATTTATGTCCATTAAATAGGCAAGGTAGCTCCATTTCTTCATCCTCTTATCCCTGTTCCTAGCTCTTACTCCTCAAATACTGTGTAAGTTAGGTGTGGTAAAATTTAACATCTACCTGACGGTTCTCAATCGTTTGTGTGCATGAGAATCATTGGAAACCATCAATAAGATGCAGATTCTCAGACCTTACTCCTAGAGATTAAAATTCAGCAGATTTGTGGTAGACCACAAACTTCCCAGATGAATCTGCTGCAAGTGGAAAATAGAGCACATTCTGGAAACACAGATTAGGCCATCCAGTTCAAGTGGTGAGGAGCAGTACTGGCCCAGGATGCCAGAACTGGAAAGGAAACACTGAAGAAGGCCAGAGCGCACTCAGAAAAAAAGTGAGCCTAAGGTATCACCTTTGCATGCAACAGTTCTACCTAATATTGAATATGTTTATACTTGATAGTTGGACTGGGTTATGTGGGGACTGTGAAGTCTTCTTGACCTCTGTTCGAAGGTCTAAGAAGCCTACCAATTAACTATCACTATCTAATCTTGGCCAAATCACCTCATCCTTCTGGACCTCAGTTTCTTCATCTATAAATTGAGGAAAAAAATGCCTAACCTATAGTTGAATAGGCCATTTATTGAACTAAATGAGACAATATAAATAAAGCATTTCTAATTCTACCCTACACACAGTAAACATGCAATTAAGCCTGATTATTATTATCAGAGGGTATAAGTAATACTTGTATAAGGTATTTAAGTATGAGTAAATAGCTTGGTGCACACACATACACATATTCATCCAATATTACACAATTCTATTGTCATCATCAAACACAGCCCTGACACCTCAGGGTCTTTTTATAGATTAAAGAGTTTTTTTCCGAAGCCCATATTCTCTAGTTTGTATTAATTTATAAAAATTAAAAATTTCTTGCCATTCCATCTGTGAGTACAACCTCTAAAACAAAAGAACAAGGCCTACCTGGATCTCTTTATATGGCACATTAGTGTATGTTCTATTTATAGTAGGGAACTTCATGAATGCCTTCAAGAATCTTCATCTTCTTAAATATTTACAAAATTCGCTTTAATCTGAGTTATTTTAATAGACTAACAAGCCAGTTTGAGCAACTGACAGCACAAGAGGTCTGACTCTATATTTCTAATTCATATCCTAATGGGGATAATAAAAAAAGATGAATAAAGGCAAGCAAAAAACATAATTAATGATTTGAGTCATAGCCTTTAAGTTGACACATTCCCACAGCCTTGAAGAATGAGAAATTTTTGAATGGTGATAAAATGGAAAAGAGTAATGACTCATGAGAATATTCTTGATTTTGTACTAAAAGATCCAAGCGTCACAACCCAATTTATATTATTTCCAATGTCCAGAGCCCACCACAGAACTGGAGGGACAATGATGTCAAAAGGTTGTAGGGAACGGGATCTAGACGCATCCCATTAAGTCTCTCCTATTCCAGGAGTGCAGGGTGAGGAACCCTGGAAAGCCTCCTGCAGTGGGTCGGTACCCAGTATCATCCCGTGGAGGTCAAAGGATGGCGCCAGAAGTACAAGTCCCTAAGACTATGAGCTATTACCACCCTGCTACTACCCTACGCGTACATACAAGTGGCAGTACTTTGTTGAGTAACACTTGATGTATGCGAGCCTGATCTCATTTTCCTTCCTCCCATGACAGGTGTGTTTTCGTTCTTCAGCACATCTGACTCCAGTTCTCAAAATAAACAAGGCCTGTTTATCAGGCCCCTTCTTCATCACCTCTCATCCCCTATCCTTCATCCCCACAAAGCTGACTCCTGAACCTTTAATGAAGGAGCCTCTAAGAAGCTGCTCTATGCTACTTAATCGATAGCCATAGTGTGATGCTATGGTTACTAATGATGTTTTTTGTTTGTTTGATTTTTTTTATTCAAGTATAATTAACATACAATCTTATATTAGTTCAGGTGTATAAGATGATTCAACAAGTCTGTACATCACTCAGTACTCATGGGGGGGGTGTACTCTTAATTCTCTTTATCTGTTTCACCCATCCCCCCCACCAACCTCCCCTCTGGCAATCACCAGTTTGTTCTCTATATTTAAAGGTATGGGGCCTTTATTTCTTTGTTTGTCTCTCTTTTTCTTTGTTCATTTGTTTCTTAAATTCCACATGTGAGTGAAATCATGTGGTATTTTTCTTTCTCTGTTTGACTTATTTCACATAGCATTATACTCTGATCCATCCATATGGTTGCAAATGACATGATCTCATCCTTTAATGGCTGAGCAATATTCCATTTTTATATGCCACAACTCTTTATCCATTCACCTATTAATGGACACGTGGGTTGCCTCCATATCTTGGCTATTGTAAATAATGCTGCAATAAACGTAAGGGTGCATATATCTTTTCAAATTTATGTTTTTTATTTCTTTGAGTAAATATCTAATAGAATTTATAAGATAATATGGTAATTCTATTTTTTTATTTTTATTTTTTTTAAGATTTTATTTATTTATTCATGAGAGACACACAGAGAGAGAGGCAGAGACACAGGCAGAGGGAGAAGCAGGCTCCATGCAGGGAGCCTGACTTGGGACTCGATCCCAGGTCTCCAGGATCACACCCTGGGCTGCAGGCGGCGCTAAACCACTGCGCCACAGGGGCTGCCCCTATTTTTTTTATTTTTTGAGGACCCCCCTCTGTGCTGGTTTCCACAGTGGCCGCACCAATTTGCATTCTCACCAACAGCGTATGAGGGTTTCTTCTTCTCCATAACCTCATGAACACTTGCTGTTTCTTGTGTTGTTGAGTTTAGTCATTCTGACAGGTGTAAAGTAATATCTCATCGTGGTTTGATTTGCATTTCCCTGATGATGAGTGATGTGGAGCATATTTTCATCTGTCTGTTAGCCATCTGGATGTCTTCTTTGGAAAGATAGCTATTCATGTTCTCTGCTCATTTTTAGTTGAATTATTTGTGAGATTTTTTGATGTTGAGTTGGATAAGCTGTCTAGATATTTTAGATATAACCCCTTATCAGGTATATCATTTGCAAATATCTCCTTCCATTCAGTAGATTCTTTTTGTTTTGTCGATGGTTTCCATCACTGTGCAAAAAGTTTTTTTATTTTGGTATATTCCGAATAATTTATTTTTACTTTTGTTTCCCTTACCAAAGGAGACATAGCTAGAAGAGTGTTTCTGCAGCTGCTGTCAAAGACATTGTTGCTTATGTTTTCTTCTAGGAATTTTATGGTTCCAGGTTTCATGTTTAGGTCTTTAATCCATTTTAAGGTGTCTGTGTGTTTGTGTGTGTGTGTGTGTGTGTGTGTGTGTGGTGCAAGAAAGTAGTCCAGTTTCATTCCTTTGCATGTAGCTGCCCCGTATTCCCATCACCATGTATTGAAGAAATTGTGTTTTTCCCTCATATATTCCTGCCTCCTTTGCCATAGATTAATTGGCCATAAAAATGTGGGTTTATTTCTAGACTCTATTCTGTTCCATTGAGCTACATGTCTATTTTTGTGCCAGTACCATACTGCTTTGATTACTACATCTTTGTAGCATATTTTGAAATCCGGAATCATAAGACCTCCCATTTTGTTTTTCTTTTTCGAGATTGCTTTGGCCATTTGGGATCTTTTGTGGTTCCACACAAATTTTAGGATTATTCTGTGAAAAATCCTATGGTATTTCTATTTTCAATTTTTTTGCTTTGGCCATTTGGGATCTTTTGTGGTTCCACACAAATTTTAGGATTATTCTGTGAAAAATCCTATGGTATTTCTATTTTCAATTTTTCTATTTTCAAAATTTTTCAATTTTTTCAACTCCATACTGTTTTCCATAGTGACAGTCCCACCCTCCTTAGCCTGCATCCAGGCATCATCATAATTCTAATTTTATTTATTTATTTTAATTTTGGGGTCTCTCTCTTTCCATACCAAACTTGTTATATTAGTTTGAAGGACATACACACATATTTTTGGGGGTTATCCGAAAGAGCTGTTAACTTCCAGTGAACTTATTCTCAGTCCACCTGCCCCAGCTCCATTTTCAAGGAGGCATGTTTGCAAAACCAAAGAAGAGTTCCTTGCCCACACATCACACCTTCACTTTCTTTCTGTATATGCAGTAGCACCAGATATTTGTGGATTCCTAAAACTCTAAAAACCCCACATAGCTCAGTTATAAATTTAACACCTGCTTCTCTTCCCCGTCCCCTCCCAATTTCCCACTGAGTATAGAAAGAGTTCTTCTAGAATTTATATGTTACACACTCACACTTAGAAAGTGTACCTTTGGCTTAGTACCTGGTGCATGACATCAAATGAAGGGTTGTCAACAATTGAATTCTATTTGCACTCCCTTCAAAGGAAATTTCAAAAGGATCATATTTGTTGGAAAGATGAATACAAATGATGTCTTGATCTAATGTTACCTCACTCCTAATCCTTTTTGTGGGAAGAGATATCCTCCTGACTTTACCTCTAGCACCTGCTGATATGCTTTCTCATGCACACCAATGTCTGGAGAGCAATATACACAAGTCTCCATACTTCACCACAAGGAAATCTTGTTTAGATGTTTGGACAAGTTAGTTGAGCTTTCATTTCTGTATATGCAAAATAGAGATAGTGATTCTTACCTTACAGGGTATTGTGGAGATTACCAAGTGGATATGAAACCGCTCTGTAAAGTAGACACATGATAAATATATACATTCAGTTAATACAATTTTAATGGGATTGGCAGCTCAAAGTCTCCCAGTTGGATGCCCTTGTTTCCTTAGTTAGGTCTCATCGGTTACAAGCAACATGAACTACATAAAACTATCTTAAGAAAAATGGGGGAAATGTTTTATAAGAATGCCAGAGTGTCAAGAAAACAAACAAACTAGAGCAGAAAAAATGGCAGAGCCGTGGAAGAGACTAACACCAGGAATTGGAAGATCCCTCGTACTCTTTCTATCTTGTCTTTTGTTTTATCAGTTAAATTAGTTATCTTCCCCAGCAATGTCCTTAGGCCTAGGAAAGAGAGACATCAGCCCTAAACTCAGAACTTTAGAAGGCCCTATGCCTGCCCTTCCCTGACTGTGACCTTCCCCATGAGGCAAGGAATCTGTGAGGTTAAAAAAATATGTTCCACACATGCATGGCCTCTCCTATGTATATGTGGGGACAGGAAGTATATAGAAAGTCTCTGTACCCCCTGCTCACCATTTCTGTGAACCTAAAACTACTCTATAAAATAAAGTGTGTTTTCTATGACAACACCACCAAAAGCTGTACCTTTCCAGAGTCCACATAGCTCTTTCCAGAACATGGTTGGGACACATGAGGCCCCAGAATTCCTTCCCTCCACTATCAGTGAGCCTGAGTTTATTTCCAGGACCTGCAGCAGCCTCTCTCCTGGATCTGTCTTCCCAAGGACAGACTGTTCTGCAAGTGTACCCCTCTAATTCCAAACATGGTCAAGACAGATGGTGATTAAATGAGTTCCTAGAGTGTCCATGTCCATGCAATATATGGCCCTTTGTGGTACTTGGTGGAAAAATGAGAAGCTACAGACTATCTCTTCCCTCAAAACCAGTTTTCCCTTGGGAGAATTCTGAGGAGTTTTAGTATTTTAAAATTCCAAACCTCATCCCCCAGGTTGTTGTAAATTATATTTGTCAAGATAGGAAGAAAGAAAATATCGTTTTTAAAAGTCTGTTTTCTTAATTTATGCCTTTCTGATATTTAAATACATGATATGAGGGCTACCATTTATACTTTTGCTCCTAGTGCCATTAAAGTTACAGTTAAGGGATGCCTGGGTGGCTCAGTGGTTGACCATCTCCCTTTGGCTCAGGACATGATCCCTGACTCCCAGGATCAGTACAGCATCAGGCTCCCTACAGGGAGCCCGCTTCTCCCTCTGCCTATGTCTCTGCCTCTCTCTCCCTCTATTTATTCTCATGAATAAATAAATCTTAAAAACTAAAAAAAAAAAAAAAAAAAAAGTTAAGGATAAGCCAGTTCTTTCCCAAAGGTAGGCTGTATGCTCCAAGGTAACAAGCAGTAGACTCTATCACAAGTGGAAAACAAACTCCAGTCTCCCAGCTCCAACCCCAAATTCCTGGGAGGAAGCCTGATTGGCTCAGCTCAGGTTGGAGAGGGGAGAAGGGTGCAGCTCCTTGTCCAATTATTTGAGTACTTTGAAAGTGAACCTTTCTCCAGAAATAAGACCATGAGAGGAGGAGACATCCCTGTGGTAGAATGAGCAATTCCTAGAGAAATTTAGCTAGGTGGATTCTTCTCTGAGTATCTTTTACCTTCCCAGGTAAAATTAAATGCACGTTTTACTCCTCTTATTTCAATAGAACAAATTGGCAGAAAATATGGAAAATCAATATATTCCAGTTGGAAGACAAATTATACCATGCCTTGTTATCTTTTTCACAGCTTTATTAGGAATGATTAATATGTACTATGGTGGAGAAGGAATTTCTGTTAAAGAGAAATTAAAGTTTTATTCAAATGATAATCCCTATCTCAAATATTTTTAAAAGGGGATCAGTGTGCTATTACAAGTCTAATACTTTTTTTCCTTATTAGAATACCAAGCTAAAGGGCTTGTAAGGCATTCCATTGATTTATTCTTCCCAATCTCCTTTGTTAAAAAAAAAAAAAAGTAACAAACCTAATAAGGTATACAAGTTTCATTAGAAAACACTTGCCAAGCCTTCTAGCTATAGCAGAATGAATACTTCATATTTGGGAACTCCAACAGTCCTATTTGGAAAAATACAAAGGACTGGAAACTAGTATTTGCTTTGGATACATGAAAAGCATCTGGAATAACAATTTTTCAGCAAGATTATCTCCATGTGACGGTATCAAATATGGAAGGAATGAGAAAGTATACTTCAACCTTTTCTGAAAGAAAAAGAAAGCTCATCAAGAGAAGAAAAAAGATAAGCATACATTGTTAGTTTCTTCATAGGTTTCTTCACCTCAAATAACCTAATGTTACTGTTTACACTTAAACTGAAAGGCCCATAGTTGTACCCAAGTCTGAAGCTTAACCTTCCCTACATTTTATGCAGACAAAACTTCTGCTGATTTCTTTTGGCTGCCATAGACAATATGCAACCATCCAGAAGTCATCAGCAATTCTAAACAAAGGCCATATTTGCTCAGGAGCAACAGAGGGTCCCTGACTCTATTTAAGGAAGAGCTTATGGGCAGTAATCCAATTACAATGGGGAATAGAAGTGGGGTCCTCAAACATTTTTGCTGGAGTATACAATTTAGGAACATTTAAATACCGTGAAGCCCCTCCAACATTGTTAAATCTAAATATAAAAAATTATCTCCGTTAGAAATTTAAATAGTAACAAAAGATGCAATACCAACATACCATTTATTTTGACATTTTCAAAACAAAATGGGTATAACACTTTTAAATATATCAAAAAGAATGTTAGTAATGTAATGATTTGGCACCACCATCATCCATTTAAAAATAAATGTGGGCAAGATCTTCTTTAACAGTTCCTTTTGCCCCTTAAATTGGTATTTCCCTGTCACTTCCTTCATGGACTGTACAATGTGATATATTTTCTGTTTCACATCTCATCTCAATCACCTCTATAATATTTCTTTGCAATAAGACTATGCATATATATTGACATTAAATGAGGTTTTCCCCCTATAATCACAATGGTCTAAGTGTCACATTACAAGTCTTCTGGTTATCATTAGTATTCATCATCAATTACTATAAACATCATAAAATATCGCACATTGGCAGTGTGCTAGGACTGTAGATGGAAGAGGGGTAGGGAAAGAAAAAGTAACAAAGGAAAAGTACAACGACTCAGGTAGATGAGTTTTTAGAAAAGATGAACATGAAAGTTTGAGATCGATAAATTGGCCCTCTGATACTTATACGGGTCCAGGTACCCACAGGAAATTCTCCCTATACCCTAGGGATTGCACACTTTGGTTTAAAGATCTTTGAACCAGATTAATTTATCTGAGGCTATGTTTATATAGTAAGCAAATTCTTACACAGATTGTATGTGTGAATCAATAAACAGTTAAAGTTTTGTAATAATGCTTTTATTGAACATTGAAAAAAATCAACCGGAAAATGTATTGTTATTTTTCTTTGGACTTGTTTCAGAGGCGTGGTAGAGATAATAAGGAACTAAAACCAATTTTTTGCCACTCCTGCTGTGCACAGTCACCTTTTATCACTACTACAGTCTGGCCTGCAGAAGCAGCTGGTTGCGGGGCACCTGGGTGGCTCAGTGGTTGAGTGTCTGCCCTTGACTGAGGTTGTGATCCTGGGGTCCTGGGATTGAGCCCCATATTGGGCTACCCACAGGGAGCCTGCTTATCTCTCTGTCTAGGTTTCTGCCTCTCTCTCTGTGTGTGTCTCTCATGAATAAAATCTTAAGAGAAGGAGGAGGGGGGGGGGGGGAGGAGGGGGGGGAGGAGGAGGAGGAGGAGGAGGAGGAGGAGGAGCTGTTTCCTCCAACCCTTCCTAAATTACTCCATGCTTGGTCTATCTAGATTGCTGGTCCAGGTGGAGAGAGCTTTTCTTAGGAAAGTTGCATTGCCTTCCATTTCTACAGGTAATTGACTCAATCCAGTCTGAATCTATGTCTGTCTTGAAAATTTTGCTGAAAGAGTCAAGAAACAGTGAATACACACCAACATCCTGATTTCTATTTACTTCTTTTAGAGCTTTGGTCTCCATAAACATTTTGTCCACTTCTCAAGTGATTGCAGATGACAGCTTGCCAGATATTTCTCCACAGTGTAATATGGCAGCCAAATTTCCAGAATGCAGTAACTGTGTTCTTGTACCACTCAGCCAATGCCCACTTTGAGGTAACAAATTTTGCATTTTTTAGGATACAGGTTCAGGCACTATAACAAAACCCAGAATAATAGTGGTTAAACAAAATCATCCATATTCATGTAACAATCCAAGTTTCAACAGAACTGGGCTGATATAGCAGTTCTGTGTTATTAGGAACCCAGGGCTCAAATTATCTTGATGCTCTGCTGTCCTAAGTAATTGCACTCATCAGAGAGGTCAGAAGTTGCACACATTAGTTATGCTCATATTCATTGGTTTGATCAGATGGCCACACCAAGTGTCAAGACAGGCTGAGAAATGCAATCATTTGGTAGATAGTCGTGTGCCCCAGCTAAATATTCAACCACATAGAAAAAGAAAGGGGGCTGGATATGGAGCACCACTAGCAGACTCCGCTACAATGCCCACCAGAGAAGCTGAGTACGTAAAATCCCAAAGGAGTCATTCAGCCCACTCTGGGTTAACTGCAATAGCAGTAGCTGCCACCTAACCAGGCCATGTGAGATTATCTGATAAATGGCTGTTTTCTGACCTACTGGCTGAGAATTATTCCCAAATAATCATTCAAATGATTTTGAACGATTTTGATGGGATTTATATCACATCAAAAGAGCCAAGAGCAAATAGATCAATATTTTCTCAGAAGAACCATGACTCGTTTAAGAGAACACAGAAGAAAATTTCCTTTACATAAGGGTGTTTTTCTCATTTGAAATATTATGTCCAGAAAGAAAATTTCTCTCCCTTCCTTCTTCCTTTTTCTTTCCCTCCATCTTTTTCTTTTTGGATTAGTATTTACTAAGCAGATATAAACCACCTTATTTATGCCAGGAACTTCCACATATATATTCTCCAATTTAAGCCTTACAACAAGTGTAACTAGTTTGAAAAGCAATTTTAGACCATATGGCAAAGACAGTTTATTGTTAGCCAATATGATTGCATTCCTTCTTCCTTAATGACAGTACCTCCAACTTAGCTGTGCACAAAGTTGACCTACCTCCCTTTGCACCTAAGTATGACCAGTGTAAGCAAAATTTTTCTGTACACCACGTAAAAAGTATCTTTGAAGGAAGGAGGAATAGCCTCCTTCTTCCTTTACTACTTCTGTAGGATGGAATGGAATATGATGTTGGAGCTTATTATGGGTTAAATTGTGTCTCCTTGCAAAAAATATGATTTGTTGAAGTCCTAACTTCCAGTACCTGTGAATGAGACTTTATTTGGACATAGGGTCTTTGCAGATTTAAACAAATAGAGATAAGATCATGAGAGTAAGCTTTAATCCAGTGTGACTGCTGTCCTCATGGGAAGAGGAAACTTTGAACATAGACATATAGGGAGAAGCCATGTGAAGATACATCAACAGACACAAAGGGAAGGCAATGTAGACATCCAGGGAGAAGATACCTGCGTGATTGACAGAGGCAGAGACCAAAGTGATGCATTTACAAGCCAAGGAACACCAAAGAATGCCAGCAAACAGTGAAAGCTAGAAGAGACAAGAAGAATTCTCCCCTACATCCTTTAGAGTATGACCACACATCTTCATTTCATACTTTCAGCCTCCAGAACTGTAAAACAATAAATTCTCATTGTTTTAAGACATTTCATTGTGCTTTGTTACAGCAGCCCTAGGAAGCTAATACAGAGCCTAAGCAGTCATCTTGGATCATGAGAAGACTTGCTATGAATATCAGAACAGCAAGACAGAAGGAACCTGGGGCCTTGATGACTTCATGAAATAGAGTTCTGAACTACCTGTCTGTGGAGTTTTACAAGACAAAGAGATGAATTTTAATTTTGAAGCAACTATTATTTTGAGGGTTTTGTTACTTACAGATGAACCTAATTCTGATAACGAGCCACATACTTCTCCTTCTACCAGGTACTACAAATAGCTCTGGTATCTAATACTAGCCTTCACTGAATGTTCCAGTTCTCTGTCCATTTTCTCAGTGGAAACGCTCAGGAGTGTGATAAAGCAAATTACAGATCCTGGCTTTACCAAGGAAGATGGCGAAATTAGGGGGGTTCTTTAGAATTGCTAAGAAGCAAATGGCTCCAGGGTTGAAATCGTGGTTATTTGGATTAAATATGAAATTAGCATAGCACAGTGAGTAAAAGAACAAACTGTGGCCTCAAGTAGTCTTGGAATCCAACTCCAACTCCTATGCCTTGCTAGCCAACAACACGTTTTTAAGTAAGTTATTTCACATCTCTATTCCTCATGTTTCTCATCTGTAATATAGATAAAAGAGTCATGTTAATGGATGACTTAGCTCGTGAGAGTATGAGTGAGAAGATAAGAATGACCTTACAGGATTATTTCGATTAAATGAGAAAAACACACAAAGGACTTACCACAGTTCCAGAGATATAGTATGTTCCTTCCCACAACAAGGTTTTTGTACATGTAGTTCTATTTCCATGAATGTTTTCTCACTGTCATTAGATTCTAATAGAACTATACTCGTCTAATTAAGTCACATTCATGCATTACCCTCAGCTTAGAGTTCATCTCTTCAGAAATCCTATCTTGATCCCCTCTGTAACTAAGTCACGTAATTTTATGATTTTTAATCAAAGCTCTTAGTAAAATTTGATCTAGGATAATCATTTGTGTTATTAGTTGATTGATTTCTGTCTTCCCTTCTAGACTGGCACTACCCAAAATATGGTCTACTGGCCGTTGCTGGTTTGCAAACTATTTGCTACTCATTCTCCAAGAAATAAATATAGAAACTAAGATTAAGTGATTATAAACTTTTATAGCAATTTGATATAGTAATCAGGGCTTATTTTTTCATGTTTGATTTTTTGTGTGGTTTTCATTCATTTCATTCATTCAAAGTAATTCATTTTTAATATAACTTAAAAAGTATCTGTATACATTGATTTTTTAAATTATTTAACTGATCCTAACAGAAAATAACTAACAAAATGCTAATTATAAAGCCTTCCCAATCAATAAGTACTTCAAATGTAAAAGGACTAAATCTCTAATCAAAAGATGTAAAGTGGTTAAGTGGATTACAAACTCAGACCTAACTATATGCTGTCTACAAGAAAGTCATTTTAGAGTTAAGAACACATATGAGCTGAAAATGAAAAGATAGGAAAGTCAGTACAAACAATAACCAAAAAGGAGCATGGGTGACAATATTACATCAGACCAATTAGACTTTAAGTGAAAAAAATTCATACGAGACAAAGAAGGACATTATATCATGATAAAAGGAAGACACAATAATTATAAATATATATGTGCCTAATGTTAGAGCACCTAAATATATTTAGCAAATGTTAACAAAACTAAGGGAGAAATAAGCAGAAATACAAAATGGTAGAGACTCCAATTCTCCATTTTCAAGAACATCTTCACATAAGATCAATAAAGAAATAAAAACCTTAAATAACACAATAGAGTAAGTGGACCTTACATATATACTGAACATTCCACCCAACAACAATAGAATATACATTCTGCTCAAGCACACACAGATCTCTGTCCAGGTTAGAGCACGTTAGGTCAAAAACCAAGTCTTAACAAATTTAAGAAGAGTGAAATCATACCATGCAGTTTTTCTGACCACAATAAAACGAAACTGGAAATCAACAGAAGAAGGAAAATTGGAAAATTCACAAATGTGAAAATTAAACAACATCCCTTTGAACAACCACTGCTTCAGAGAAGAAATCAAAAAGGAAATTCCTGAGACAATAACAAAAACACAACACACCAAATTTATAGGATGCCTCAAAAGCATTACTAAAAAAGAAGTTGATAGTGATACATGCCTATTTTTAAAAAGAAGAAAGATCTCAAATAAATAACCTACCTTTATACCTCAAGGAGCTAGAAAAAGAAGAACAAACTAAGCCCAAAGTTAGCACAAGGAAGGAAACAATAAAGAGAAGAGCAGAAATAAACAAAATAGACAATTTTTAAAGAAGGAAAAAAATTAACAGAATTAAGAGTTGTTGTTGTTGATAAAATTGACAGACAAACCCTTGGCTAGACTGAGAAAAAAAGAGAGAAGTTCAAATAGATAAAATTAAAAGCAGAAGAGACATTGCAACTGATGCCACAGAAATAAAAAGGATCGTAAGAGACTACTGTGAACAATTAATTATATGCCAACAAATTAGACAATCTAGAAAAATGGATAAATTCCTAGACATATACAACCTCCCATGACTAAATCATGAAGAAAAAGAAAGTGTGAATCGACGTATAACACATAGATTGTACCAGTAATCAAAAGCCGCCCAACAAAGAAGGCTTCACTGATTAATTCTACCAAACATTTAAAGAATTAATGCCAAAGTTTTTTTAAAAAATTGAGGAGGCGGGCACCCTTCCAAACTCATTTCAAGAGGCCATCATTACCTTTCTACCAAAGCCAGACAAAACAAAATGGCACAGAATGGCTCCCTGTCTCAGCACAAAGGCAGACATGCAAACAAATAATTGGAATATAATGTAATGGCAGAGCAAGGGAATGAGGAGAAAACATCTATGTAAGGTTGACAAGCTTATCTGTAAGAAGGGTCAAATAATTATTTCAATTATGTTTTAAAATTGTTGAATACCCACACCACAAAAATCCACAAAGAGAACTTTCCAATCCAGGGAGCATCTGGGTGAGTGAGCCGTGAAGGAGCCTTGTCTTCCTTGTCTACTGAGTGGACACCATGAGCAAAAGTTACCCTCTCAAGGTGAAAAGATTTAAGGACAAGAAGTTACCCCTGAAATCTCACCATGATGTAAAATTCAAGTTGTGAACATTTGTCATAATAAATTTTTAATTTTTTTTTTGAAAGAGAGAGAGTGAGAGCATGAGCGGGGATAGGGGAGGTGCAAAGAGAAAGGGAGGGAGAGAATCTTCAGCAGGCTCCAGGCCCAGCGTGGGGCGGGAGCCCATCCTCAGGATCCATCTCCCAGCCAGAGATCATGACCTGAGCTGAGCTCAGCTAAGCTCAGACGCGCTTAACCGACTGAGCCACCCAGGCATTCCTGTCATATTGAATTTTTTATTAACATTGAAACACCCAAAATTCTGCTAAGATCAAATCTGAAATTCTCTGACTGACATAAAATTCTCCATCACTTGGTCCTAATTTACCTTTCTCATCACTTCACTCCAGGAACCCTTTCCTAAGATGTATCGTCTTAGAGCCACACTAGGCCATTCATAGATTCCCTCAGCGTGCCTGGCACTTGCACAACTCTGTGCCTTTGCTCTAGCTAGTCTCTGCCTGCAATGCCTGTCTTTTCCTCTCCATCCAGCAAATTCTTATCCCCATTTGAAACCTACTTAGCCCCATTTGTGAAGCCTTCATGGCTCACTTACACTGTTCAAGCTTCACTTACAGTGTGAAGCCTTTGCAGCTCACTCACCCAGATAGTTTGTCTCTCACTCCCTTGCTCCGCCATTACATTATATTCCAATTATTTGTTTGCATGTCTGCCTTTGTGCTGAGACGGGGAGCCCCTTGAAAGCTAGTGTTAATATCCTGGTGCTTAAGCAGAATTGGCAAAAATGCAAATAGCCCAAGATGCTGCATTTAAAGCAATGATAGCAGTATTTCGTCATGCGTTCTCTCTTGCTATGCAATTTTTTTCCTGCACTTACCCCTTCTTTCATTTTGCTACTCTCAGACCCAAACACAGGAGAAAACAAATATGTAAGGTTGACAAGCTTATCTGTAAGAAGGGCCAAATAATTATTTCAATTATGTTTTAAGATTGTTGAATACCCACACCACAAAAATCCACAAAGAGAACTTTCCAATCCCGGGAGCATTTTCAGGAAAATGTAATGAGTATGTTTTAATGGACATTTAACTTACCAGCAAGATGTACTTTTAGGAGTTACATTCCAAATGAACACATTTCCTGAAGAAGAGAAGCAATCTATTTTCTATTAATAGGGTGTAGTTTTGCCAATAGAAACTTGAAACATAATAATAATAATAATTAAAGTGAATTTCTAGTTTCTTCAAAATAGTTTTTTGAATGAACATAATGGAGTTCAGGATCTCTGAGTTAGTACTATCAGGGAACCACATGGAACCCTGCCTTTTCTTTTTTCTCTCTCTCTCTTCCTCCTTCCCTCCCTTTCTTTCTTTCTTTCTTTCTTTCTTTCTTTCTTTCTTCTTTCTTTCTTTTTCTTTCTTTCTTCTTTCTTTCTTTCTTTCTTTCTTTCTTTCTTTCCTTTCTTTCTTTCTTTTTTCTTTCCCTCTTACTTGTGTCATGTAACCATTGTGATACTGTGTTGTGTCATGAGAGAGCTTAATATCATAGTAATATAATATTTCAATTTATCATAATAAAAATATTTTTGAACTATTTGAGGTAACTTTGAACACACTCAAAAGTTGTAGTACCAAAATGAAACGGTTTGAATGTTGCAGTTAAATAAACATCCTTCTGAACCTGACCTTTTGATATTTTATTTCATAATAAATCTTGAAGTAGACTCATTCTTCCCAAGTTTTTCTCACATAGAATAGTTACCAAGGTACAAGTTTTCTTTTTGTGAGTCTGACCCTCTAAACAAAATGACAACTGTGATAAGTGATACTAATTTTCAAATGGATATGTTATTCAACAATTTCCTGAGAAGGATACTATGCTGGACACAGGGGAAGATAACAAAAAGTTCGTTTCATATATCTTGAGAATCCACCAGATAAGGTCAAATTAACAGTAGGGAAATAAAGGAGGAGCTCAGCTCTGATAACAGGCTCATCCATGGGAGTAGAGTAGACACTTGACACAGATTCTGAGAGAAACCCCAGTGAGAAGACAATGCTGGTATCTGAAACACTGCAACAAACAGTAGGTGGTAGCCTGGACAAGTAGCCCAGCAGGTGGTTTTTACAAGGAAATAGGAACCCTCCTAACCATGACATAGCTGATGAGTACAGACTAGTCGTCCAGGAGCTTAAAGGAAAGCTAAAAGAGCCACTTAACACCAAGTCAGCAGTAGACAGACAATTGATGCAGTCACAAGCTAAGTCTCCAGGACCAAGCAAGAGTCAGGCAAAGCATCAGACCCCAGGTTTTAAGGTAGGTGGCCCATTTTTAGAACCGAGGTACAATGTCAGAAACCAATTTGGAGAAAAATTATGACATTGCCTTGCACAATTCTTTAGATTACTGTTACCTCTCCTCAGTATTGGTTGAAGGTTAGGGTGAGGTTGCATATGCTTTGGGGTTCAAGTGCAATCAGCAGTAGGGAGGAAAGTACAGCAAAATACAGCAAACACAGCTGAGAACTGGTCCCAGAACTCATGACTGACACTACAAGAACTGAGAGGGGCCAGTGAAGATGGTACCCAAGAGGAAACAGGAGTTACTGTTTTACTGCAGGGAGAATTCATAGATACTGAGTTGGTAAAACAAGAGCTGTTCCCTACTGTGAGTTTCAATATAGCGATGCTGTCTAATGAGTAAAGAGTAGGAAAACTATGGTATGTATTCTGAAAGATTTAGGCTATAGATCAATCCAAAATCATTAACTTCTATGATTCCTGCGACTTTAATGTGTTGGAAGGATTAAAGCCTCTACAGTTTGTTAAAGTTCTGGGAGAACTTTGGACAGATGACTGAGCCTCACATGTGAGTGAACCATTGAACTTTGCTCCCTTTTAATTTCCTTCTCTCTAGCTATTGAAACCTAGAGTTATATAGCTATAAGCATACACTTCCAGCTTACAGTATACAGCAAGAACTTGTGACTATTCTTTCCGGTACTGTAAGGTCAACCCAGCTGGTGAGTGACACCAAGAACAAAGAGATAAGAAGATGACAAATGCTATTTGGGATCGAACCCAGGGTCATTGCCTATCTAGCTGAGGAGTAAAGAATGGGTTGATTCAATGATAACAACCACCAAAGTATCTGGGAATATGATCCTCAAATTATCCCCAGCCTCTGGGTTTTCATCATTAGCCAATGATTTTTTTTTTTTTTCAAAATCATGCCTTCTTTTACATTTGTGAGTTGAGACCGATAAATGGGTTGTAAAATCATTTCAGTAGGTTGGGGCCAGAGTTTTTAATTATATAGAAACGAATAAAATAGAACTCAAGAGTAGGGAATATGGACAAAGAGAAGAAAAGAACTTTTAGTTATGTGTATGCACGTGTATGTGTTTGTGTATGCTGAGTCCCAATATAAAATACATTTCTTTCCGTGGCTTACAGTTCTAAAAATAGATACAGACATAGACCTAGATATGGATATAAATATGGAGATAGAGATATATAAAAGAAATAGCTGGCAAAGTCTCTCCAAAATGCTATCATCAACCCCATTGGAGGCACTCTCTGTCATAATATTCATGGGCATCTACAAAAATGCAATCATAATAAAATAGCTATCTGTGGCAAAACCAAGTAAAATTAAAAGTTAAAACAGAACAGGCTACTTAAAGTTTGGAGGTACTTAAGCTTACCTACTCCATAGTTAATTCTCTCATGTTAAAAAAAAAAATCAAGGGTGATTTAAAGAACATCTAGGCTCAGAATACTTGTCTTCGATTCCATTCCTGTGTTCTGAGTATTGTCATTCACCTTCACCCAATTCTAATACTGCATGTTTTTCACACAGATTATTTATGATGTCTTCTCTATTTTAAAAAAAAGTTTCTTTTTTCCACTGTAGAATGAATTCCCATTCAACAAAGAAAATGTGGAAGGAAAATCTTAGAAAAACTCTTAGAAAAAAAAAAAAGAAAGAAAGAAAATCACTCTTAGGCCTAACATTTAAGTCAAATAGTGAAGATTTTTGTAAGCAGTGAAAATTGTCCAATACTTTCAGAGAGACTCACTTTAAACTGCAAGAACAGGTTTAAAGATCACATTATTTAGGGTCTTCTGCTTGATTTATTTTATATATTTGAGCTATACAGACTTATATAAATGTCCTTCCCGATAAAATGAAGAGCAAGTCAGTAGAGCACTGCAGTGTCAGCCTTCGTGCTGGCAGAAATACCCACTGATATTTTGGAGTGGGGGTGAACGCTGGAATTCCTTTTAAACAGACTACCAGCTGCATAATTCTCTGATCTCACACCCACTTGTGCTGATCTTTGTTTTCTCTGCCCAGGCACAGAATGGAAAGAGATCCGAACTGAATTCTTACAGGGAGGCAGTTTGACCCTCCACTCCCATTCTGCTCTGACTCCAGTTCAAAGATAGAAATGAAATCCAAGCAGGGTGTGGTTACACTGTGGGATGTGAGTTTGGCCAGAGACCGAGCATTGTTATCTCATCTGTTTTACCCAATCCCTGAGCTCTCAAACTCCTAGCTCTGATTCATTCTTCCTCAACCCTTTGAACCTTGAACAGAAAAAGCTGGCATTTTAGAACCGGATCAGAGTGACAAGTATCACCTAAATCCAGAGTCCTTACTGTGGTCCATACGATGCTTCATCATCAGGCTTCTGTCTGCCTGTGGCCCCCTCTTCTACAACCCTCCCCCTCCTTGCACTGCTCTTCCTTTCAGGTCTCCAACATTTCCAGAATGCTCCTGCTGCACATGCAGTTCCCTCTGCCTGCAAAGCTTGTCCATGGGTTTCTGCATGGCCTAATTCAGATCACTGCTCTACTTCCGGAACTCAAGATTTCCTGACCCCATCACTCTGTACCTTACTCCATTTTCCTCATAGCACTTACGTGCTTAGCTTGATTTCTTCTGCTTACGAACATGGCTAAGAATCTTGCCCTTGCCCTTGTTCTGATCCTTGACAAATTACATACTCATACCTCTTGTTCTCCATTCCCTTATTGGTAAAAATGAATTATTGCGCAGTTCAAATGGAATTACATGTAAAAGCTCTGAACTCAGTGCCTCCACATTAGAATGCAAGTTTCATAATGACAAGGATTTGCAGGTCTAAAGCTGTACTTCAACCCCAAAACAGTACCAAGAATTGGTTTAATAAATATACTTAGAAGGAAGGAAATCTGAGAGGGAGGGAAGGAGAAGAGAGACAGGGAGAGAAGGAAGGAAGGAGAGGACAATTATGGGCTCCAGAAATTCCAGAAATTTTAATTTCTGATTCATTGTTATTTACTTTTTTCCATAAAGTGGCTCTGAAATGCTTCTATGAAAGAATAAATGTATGACAAATGAATATACACCTACCTTTTCCTAATTCACAAGAGGTCCCACCTGCCTTCTTACCATCTGACTCCTTTAAGTTGTTGAATGCTTATTTTTTTTTAAGATCTTATTTATTTATTCATGAGAGACACAGAGAGAGGCAGAGACACAGGCAGAGGGAGAAGCAGGGTCCATGCAAGGGGCCTGACGTGGGACTCGATCCCGGGACTCCAGGATCACGCCCTGGGCCAAAGGCAGGCACTAAACCGCTGAGCCACCCAGGGATCCCCTGAATGCTTATTTTTCAAGATACCTGAAAACCAGCACACAAAGTAAAACATGAGAAGTAACATTCTGAAGCTATAGATCAGAAAGGTAATAGTTGAGACGCAGAGTCTAGCAAGACCTACCAGGATAGGACAGCCCATATAGCAGATGGCTCATAATTATGAAGTTATGAATTCTTGGCATGTCCACTGATAGACACTCTGGGAGACCTCACAAACAAAGCCTAGAACCAAAGGCATCTGCCGACAGAAGTCCTAAAAGAAGTCTAGGCAAGCATAACATCAATGTCAGGGAAATCTAACAGCGGTCTTCCCGTCAACTGTGAGCTTCATGGGCGCAAGGACTGTTTCTGATTATTCTCTTCCATATCCACAATGCCTACCTAACTCCTTACATGTTGCGCATCTCCAATGATTATGAGTTCAGTGAATTAATTATGAATAAATTAAGGTCTTTTTTCAGTTGAAGGTAAAAGGCCTTTCTACAATTCTGTTACACAAACAAGCAAACAAAAAACAAACCTGAAGAGTCCTGGTTTAGATTTGATTTCAGAAACAGCTGAACGCAAGGCCCAAATACTATCAGCAGGATGTGTGGTCTCTCTTGTCTTCCCATTCTCAGACCACCAGCACTTCCCAGGGCTATTTGCTTTCTTAGCCTCATCCAACAAGAGAAGAGAGAAGCCTTTCGCATACATGAATGAGGGGAAGTGGGACCATACAGCCTTGCCTCTGCTTAGAACACACACCACTTTTGAGGCAATCACTGGAGTTAAGGGAATGCAAAGTGTTGATTGTCTGAAACCTCTTTAAGGATAGCATAAGGTCAGCCTCACAATAACCACCTGTGCTGACAGATGGAGGGGATTCACCAAAGGGAAATCTGGTTAAGGTTATTTCCTAGAACAAGTGTGAGTGAGTGTTGGGCTCTGTAAAACAACAAATGTCTACACTGAGGCAGCTGGCCCAGGCATAATGAAGGTGCTACCTTGAATCAAGGTAGTCTTGCAGCAGAGACCCAAACATGAGGTCTACACAAGGCTCCAGTCCCGGGAGGCAGAGGGGGGGTCACTGATGGGAGTAAAGCAAGGCTGGAGGACTTCAAGTACAGATTGGGGCAACCACAGAAGTGGGACTCAATCATGAACCAGCATGTTTAGGCACTGCTACTAAAACTAAGGGGAAGCGCAAGACTGCGGGTGAACTTAAAATGAGACCAGCTTCAAGGCTGGTTTAATATTAGGCTCTCAAACACTTCCTTTAAATGAGAACGTGGTTGGCTTTGGTGAAGCCAAGAAGATGGTAGCACTCAGTGATGACTTATAGGTTGTAGGAGTACTTCTGCTGTTAGATGTATAAAAATCAGGATGATAATAAGGTTCAGAGTATCACCATGAGGACCCACTTATTATCCTCTTACTCAACTAGGGTTTAACTATCTCCTCCAGTGCTGGTACTTTACCTTTACACATGGTTCAGATTCTTATATTAAACCGTATGTTGGACATTATCTACAAAGATGTGCCACAGGTAACCCTACTTCAACTTCCTACTATATTTCCCACCCTTCCTTGCCCCAACCAATACAATATTTTCCTCCAAATTTGGCTCTTCACCTATATTGCCGGTCTCAATTAATAGCACCTTTGTCTAAGCCAGAAATCTATCCACACCTAGTCTTTATCTCTCCCTATCTGTCTTATGATCTATCATCTCTTTATCCTTTTTTTATCATCTTTATCTATATCACTATCTCTATTTCTCCTCCTGTCTAATCAAGCCTTTTATTTCTTATATTTCTTAGTTATTGCTTGACTTTATCTCCTTTTCCCTAGCCTAAAAACTGTTGCCCTGAATCAGGCTCATCTTTTGTGAAAAGTATTTCAATTGCCCCCTTGCTGGATTCCTTACCTTAAGATATACATTTCTGAAAACCATAGTCCATATTTCCTCTGTGTTCCCATAGCATTCTGTGCCTGCTTCCAACTTAATATTTACAACATCATATTGTGATTATGGGTTTATGTGTCTGTTGCCCTGATTAGACACTGAATTTCTCAAACATGAGAATTCATCTTTGAATCCTTAGTACCTAAAACATAGTGTCTTAGAAGCAGACCAAATCATTGAGTATTTCTATACTTAAAGACAAGACTGGATCAACAGATACTTCCAACTCTTTGCTAATCACATGACCATACACAAAATATCAACAGTGCCTTGTCTTAGGACCATTGTGTAAAATAATTTTCCTTGGCACTTACAGTGCAATCGAGGAGAACTTTTTAGAATTGGAAGACAAAATTCTACTCTATCGGAATCTTTTCCTTTGATGACATGATTTATTTTCACCAGCAACTTGATGCAATGGCCTGTGGTTCTGTAATATGCATATTATATCTTTGAGGATGAAAGAAAACATTCCAAACTTGGGCTGTGTCCCTCAATTATAATTATAGATAGCCTACTTTGCACCATCATTCTGGATAAAATACAGAGTATCTTCAGGCATCAATCTGAAAACTCTACTATGATAGTGTAACCTCATCTAAATAATCAATCTATAACTCCAAGTAGACATAGGGACATATAAGTATTACCATGAGCAGACAATAAAGTTTCTTCTGAATTTATCAATAGACTGAATTGTGTGTAATTGTTTTGGCTCACCTACTTAAATGATACTTTGATTATGTAAGATAATGACATTTTTAATCATGTTTCTAGGTTACAACGTGTGTTTATCTTTGCTTTGATTGTGATATGTGACCTGCTTTAACTCTTCAGACAAAAAACATTATATAATATGTTTATAGGTATGTGCTTTATAGTAAAATTGTTTAGATGAGTCTATGCTAGGCTCTGATTCTAATAATGGGAATTTTTTGTAAGTGCCCTCTTCTTACTCTTCCCTGTAAGAAAGTTTAATTGAAAATTGGAAAATTTTAGCATTTTTAAGGAATAAAGGTACTTATTGATGTTTATACATTCTTAGATACCATGACCAAGTTCCCTTCTTTTAGAAAAATAAATGTCATATTAGAAAATGTTTATCTTGTAACTCCAATGAATAACTTAGAAATAATACTGATGAATTTGCTCAAGACACAGCCTTAGTGCTATATGATTAAAAGGCTATAGGTGATGAATGCTTGCAGAAATAAGTGATCTACAAGAGTCAAAGTAAAAAAAAAAAGGCACAAGTTAGAGATAATGTTATTTTCAGGGGTAACTAAATATGCAAAATGCATTGTCAAGTCATTCCAAAAGATCTAAAGCTTGGGTCTTCGAAGATAATACATAGCCTTGGGTTTACTTAGTAAACACCCATTAGGTTATTTAATGATTTATGATTTAAAGTAAGTAAAAAAGCTTACTTTAAAAATGCACAATTTCTAACACATTTAGCAAGGACCCAAGATGATGACAATTCTAAACTATACATATTCAAAATGAGAAAATTCACTATTTTTCATCTTTTCCTCAATATGCATCTTTTTAATTGATAAAGCAAGCTCCTTCATTCATGCCAAGGACTGCCTGCTTCTATTAATGATCTCTACTGTGCTAGCATGTTGGAAGTTAAATAAAAGTAAGAATTGTTGAGGCAAGATCACTTCCAAATATATTAGTTTTACTTATAGACATATGAACCCTGACCTTTTGGATTTGCAATTATACAATAACTTCTACTAATGCGTATTCTGTTTCACAGTGCTTGTGTGTGTCTGTATATGTGTGTGACAAGAGAGAGAGAGCAAGAGTCCAGCTTTCTTTTCTTCCATGAATCAGTAGTGTTGGGTCAATAAAATCAACACTCCTATTTCACTCATTAAGTGGAAATAAGCTCTCATGCCAATAGGTATGTGTGTTGATTATGGTAAAAACCTTTGCCCAAAATATACAAATTATATTAGTTTTCCAAATAAATATTCAAAAAAAAGTTAAACAGTTGGAGTTTCCTTATTTTTTATAATAATGTTTTTATGTGCATATACTATTCAATGTTCTATGTGGCAGAGAAAGACAAATGAAAATACCACAATTTGGGGTTAAAATGAAGGGTCATAAATTGGTAGATCACAAGACAATTCTACCCAGCAGGTGTGTTTTGACAAACACATTTCTAAAAATTATTTAATTCCCAGCATTAAGTGATTGAGAGATTTTGTAAAAAAAAAAATCTATATTGGAGTTTCTCTTGACCATCAAAAGATCTAGAAATTCCCATTACTATGTAAACTGAGCGGAGTACTGCTATTTCCTTTAGACTGAGTGTGAATCTTCAGCTTAAGAATTTTCTCCATGCATGCTATACACAGTCTGCTTCATCATCCATATTATCCATATTATCATCCATATTATCATCCATATATTCCCTCCTGCAAACATTTGAGGTTGCAATTCCTGGTCTCCAGAGAGTATAATTTAATTATCTGGTAAATAGGTTAATTAAAAATTTATTTTCCCTGATTCCTCCCCATGCTATAGTGAAGAATATTGATACCTTGATTAAAGTATTCTATTAAATATATATAATAAACACAAAACAAAAAATAATAAAGTATTCTATTGATTAGCTTCAAAATGATTCCTTGTAAGTGTGTATGATCCTTCAAACAAAATGAAGCAAAACAAAATCCTTTTCATTGGTTATTCTAAAACCAGAAAGTCAAGTCTTTCTGCTCAATGGATTACCAGTTTTGGTAAAATGTATTTTTGTAGGTTCAGATTTCTGTATAGTTATTTATCCTTTTACTAATAAATAAGTCTTAATGATAGTTGACAGGTAACATTATCTTCTTCTTTTTTTAATTTTTTTTTATTGGTGTTCAATTTACTAACATACAGAATAACCCCCAGTGCCCGTCACCCACTCACTCCCACCCCCCGCCCTCCTCCCCTTCTACCACCCCTAGTTCATTTGCCAGAGTTAGCAGTCTTTACGTTCTGTCTCCCTTTCTGATATTTCCCACACATTTCTTCTCCCTTCCCTTATATTTCCTTTCACTCTTATTTATATTCCCCAAAGGAATGAGAACATATAATGTTTGTCCTTCTCCGACTGACTTACTTCACTCAGCATCTTCTTTTTTTTTAAGATTTTATTTATTTATTCATGAGAGAGAGAGAGAGAGGCAGAGACGCAGGCAGACAGAGAAGCAGGCTGCATGCAAGGAGCCTGATGTGGGACTTGAACCTGGGAATCCAGGATCACACTGAGCCAAAGGCAGGCGCTCAACCGCTGAGCCACCCAGGTGTCCCTAACATTATCTTCTTATACAAAGCATAACATATGTCCATGGAGGTAGTCCAAGATCAAGACACCCAGCCCTTAGCTTGTGGATTTATTTACTGACTTTCTTTCTTTTATTTCTGTAAAAGTGATATTTTTAGAAAAAGATTTTTCCTTAAACCATGTAGGAGAGATTCTTGGTATTAAATGATGATGGGAAATTATTTTTAAAAAAATTTTTCCCACTGACATTCATTATTATGATGATGCTGTCCACTATAAACGTTTCCTATTTGTTCAAATATTAGACACAGGAAAAAACCAAGCATATGAATATTCCAACACACTGTCCATATTTATAGTAATTTTAAACTCAGAAAATTTATGAAGAGGTCTGCTGAAAGATACATTGTTTGAGTTTTACCTTGAGGCATTTTCCTAGGGCTGAGTTAGGAACGAAATTTTGCATGGAAACATTGAGGCATCTTAGCTGATGTTAGCGAATGGAGCTTGCTATATTTAAAAGTGAGGCATTGAACTGTTGTCTCCTTATATGGATGTAACAGATTAACCTCTAGATTTTTTAAATTTAAGCTCTATTTAATGTGCACAAAAAGGGAGCTACCTGCTTATGTGCTGATATAAATATTTAAATGAACTGATTTTACCAAATGAAGCATTGTAGAATTTATATAACATAAGAATTCTAACAGCATTAAGTTAAACTTTACCAATTTTCCTTAAGAAATTATTATGTATTTTTTCTTCAGAAAGGTAAATTTGCCTGAAGAAAACCCCCTACAAAAACAACAGCTCTCTGTGTCAATTAAAGCTTTGGGAAATAATTTGAGAAATTTATCATTTATTGTCTACTACCTCCTACAAAGATGGTACCACCACCCATTCTCATTGGCCTTCAGTTCTTCACCCAAAATAGAGATGAATATGTGATGATCTCCCATCCTTTCCCAGTGCCCCATTTCACCTGTTCTTGATGCCTTAGATTGTGTGATGCAGACTGTGGCTAAAAACAAGAATAATTTATCCAGTCTCAGTAGGGAACTGAATCTATGACAGAACTTCAACCAGCTGAGTCAACAGGGGAAGGACAGATAATGCTGTTTACACACACCATGCATAATTTAAATATTCCCCTTGAACTGGATCATCCTAGTTCCCCTACCATCTCTCCCACCATTTCTCAATGCTCTTTAGTAGCTTTTATTTTCTCATTATAACATAGAATGGGATCTTCTTTTAATACTCTCAGAATCTTTTTTTATACATATTTTTAGTTTTTTCAAGTTTTTATCTTAATTCCAATTAGTTAACATACAGTGTTATATTAGTTTCAGATATACATTACAGTGATATAACGATCACATATATCACCTGTTGCTCATCGCCACAAGTGCCCTCCTTAATCCCTACCACCTATCACACCTTCCCCCCACACACACAACTCCCCCCTAGTAACCATCAGTTTGTTCTCTATAATTAAGATTCTGTTTCTCTATTTGTCTCTCTCTCTTTTTTCCCTTTGCTCGTTTGTTTCATTTCTTAAATTCCATGCATGAAGGCCATTATATGGTATTTGTCTTTCTCTAACTTATCTGCTTAGCATTATACCTTCTAGTTCCATCAATGTCATTGCAAATGGCAAGATTTCGTTCTTTTCATGGTGGAATATATATATATGTGTATATGTATTATATATATATATATACCACTTCCTTTCCCATTCATCAATCAATGGATGCTTGGGTTGCTTCCATAATTTGGCTATTGTAAATAATGCTGCTATAAACATAGGGGTACATGTATCCCTTTGAATTAGTGTTTCTGTATTCTTTGAGAAATACCAAGTAGTGTGATTGCTGGATTGTAGAGTAGTTTTATTTTTAACTTTTTGAAGAAACTCCAAACTGTTTTCCACCGTGGCTGCACTAGCTTGCATCTCCCCCCACCCCATAGTATATGAGTGTTCCTTTTTCTCTGCATCCTCACCAACACCTATTGTTTCTTCTGTTATTGATTTTAGCCATTCTGACGAGTGAGTGAGATAACATCTCATTGTAGTTTTCATCTGCATTTCCCTGATAATGAGTGATGAAGAGCATCTTTCCATGTGTCTGCTGGCCATCTGAACATCTTCTTTGAAGAAATGTCTGTTCATTTCTTCTGCCCGTTTTTAACTGGAGTATTTGTTTTTTGGGTGCTGAGTTTTAGAAGTTCCTTATATTTTTTGGATAGAAAGCCTTTATCAGATATGTCATTTGCAAATATCTTCTCCATTCCATAGGTTGTCTTTTAGTTTGGTCAATTGCTTCCTTTGCTTTTCAGAAGCTTTTTATTTTGTTATAGTCCCAGTAATTTATTTTTGCTTTTGTTCCCTTGCCTCAGGAGGCATATCCAGAAAGAAGTCGCTATGCCCAATGTCAAAGAAGTTACTGCCTGGGTTCTCTTATAGGATTTTTATGGTTTCAGGCCTAACATTTAGGTTTTTATTCCATTTTGCACTTATTTTTGTGTATGGTGTAAGAAAGTGGTTCATTTTCATTCTGTTGTATGTGGCTGCCCAGTTTTTCCAACACCATTTGTTGAAGAGACTGTGCTTTTCCCATTGGATATTCTTTCCTGCTTTTCAAAGATTAATTGACCATATAATTGTGGGTTTATTTCTGGGTTTTCTATTCTGTTCCATTGGTCTCTGTGTCTATTTTTGTGCCTGTACCACACTGTTTTGATTACTACAGCTTTGTAATATGACTTGAGGTCTGGAATTGTGATGCCTCCAGCTTTGCTCTTCTTTTTCAAAACTTCTTTGGCTATTTGGGGTCTTTTGTGGTTCCATATGAATTGTAGAATTGTTTGTTCTAGTTTTGTGAAAAATGCTGGTGTTATTTTGATCAGGATTGAATTAAATCTGTGGATTGCTTTGTGCAGCATAGACATTTTAACAATATTTATTCTTTCAATCCATAAGCATGGAATGTTCTTCCAGTTCTTTGTGTCCTCCTCAATTTCTTTCATCAGTGTTTTTTCAGAGTACAGATCTTTCACCTCTTTAATTAGGTTTATTCCTAGGTATCTTATTATTTTTGGTGCAATTATAAATGGGATTGTTTCCTTAATTTCTTTTTCTTCTGCTTCATTATTAGTATACAACAATGCAACAGATTTCTGCACGTTGACTTTATTTCCTGTGATTTTACTGAATTCATTTATTAGTTCTAGCAGGGTTTTTTGGTGGAGTCTTTCAGGTTTTCTATAAATAGTATCATGTTATCTGCAAATAGTGAGAGTTTAATCCTGCCATACTGATTTGGATGTCTTTTATGTCTTTTTGTTGTCTGATTGCCGTGTCTAGGATGTCTTGTACTACACTGAATATAAGTGCTGAGAGTGGACACCCCTATCTTGTTCCTGACTTTGGCGGAAAAACTCTCAGTTTTTCACCATTAAGGATGATGTCAGTCAGCTGTGTCTTTTTCATATATGGCCTTTATTATGTTGAGGTAATGTTCCCTCTAAACCCACTTTGTTGAGGGCTTTATCATGAATACATATTGTGCTTTGTTAAGTGCCTTTTCTGTATCTATTGAAATGATCATATCCTTTCTCTTATTAATGTGATTTATCACACTGATTGATTTGTAGATAGTGAACCGCTTTTGCAACCAGGGAATAAATCCCATTTAATTGTGGTGTATGCTTTCTTAATATATTGTTGAATTAGGTTTGATAGTATTTTGTTGAGACTTTTGGCACCAGTGTTCATCAGGAATATTGCCCTACAGTTTTCTTTTTTAGTATTGTCTTTATCTGGTTTTGGTATCAGGGTAACACTGGCCTCATAGAATTAATTTGGAAGTTTTCCTTTCTTTTGTAGTTTTTGGAATAGTTTGAGAAAAATAGATATTAGCTTTTCTTTAAATATTTGGTAGAATTCACCTGTAAAGCCATCTAGTCCTGGACTTTTGTTTTTTGGGAGTTTTTTGGTTAACTGATTCAATTGTTTTGTGGGTTTTCAGTCTGTTTAAATGTTCTATTTCTTCCTGTTTCAGATTTGGTAGTTTATGTGTTTCTAGGATTTATCCATTTCTTCTAGGTTATCCAATATGTTGGCATGTATTTTTTCATATTCTCTTACAATTGTTTGTATTTCTGTGGTATTGGTTGTTATTTCATCTCTTTCATTTGTGATTTTGTTTATCTGGGTATTTTTTATGAGTCTAGCTAGAGGTTTATCCATTTTGTTGATCTTTTCAGAGAACCGGTTCCTGGTTTCATTCATCTCTACTATTGTGTTTGTTTGTTTAGTTTCTATGTCATTTCTTTTTCCTTTTTTTCAGATTGTATTTATTTATTTGAAAGAGAGAGAGCTAGAGAGCACCAGCAGGGGAGGGGTAAGTGGAGCCCAACATGGGCTCCATCCCAGGAACTGGGGATCATGATCTGAGCCAAAGGCCGGTGCTTAACCAACTGAGCCACCCAGGCACCCCTATGTCATTTATTTCTGTTCTAATCTTAATTATTTCTTTCCTCCTGCTGGTTTCAGGTTTTGTTTATTATTCTTTCTCTAGTTTCTTTAGGTTAGGTTAGGTTAGGTTAGGTTAGGTTAGGTTAGGTTAGGTTATTTATTTGGATTAGGTAAGGTTAAGTTACTTATTTGGATTTTTTCTTTTTGAGGTAGACCTGCGTTGCTATAAACTTCTTCCTTGAAACTGCTTTTGGTGCATCCCAAAGATTTTGGACCATGGTTTTCATTTTCATTTGTTTTCATGTAACGTCTTATCTCCTCTATCTCTGACTGACCCATTCATTGTTTAGGTAGCATATTATCTAACCTTCACATATTTGTGGTCTTACCAGATTTTTTATTGGGTCATCCCCATTATGATTATGATTATATATGTCCTTTTTTTTTCTCTTATGATAGTCTTTATTTTAAAGTCTTTTTCTGATATAAGTGTTGTACTCCAGCTTTCTTTCGACATCCATTTACATCATAGCTGTTTCTCCATTCCCTCACTTTCAATTTGCAGATCTAAAATGAGTCTCTTTTAGGCAACATATAGATGGGTCACACAATGTCTTTTGATTGAAGTGTTTAGTCCATTTTAAGTCAAAGTGATCAAATAAATCAAATATGTATTTATTGTCATTTTATTATTTTTTTGGTTGTTTCTGAAGATTTTCTCTGTTATTTTCTTGTCTTTCATGTTTACTGATTTTCTTTAGTGATATATTTGGATGACTTTCTCTTTATTCTTTGCATATTTATTAGCGGTTTTTGATATATGGTTATCAATAGGTTTCTGTATAACATCTTCTATACATAGTGATCTATATTAAGTTGATGGTTGTTTAAATTCAAACCCATTCTTTACTCTTCTCCTCCCCATATTTTAGGTATATGTTGTTATATTTACATCCTTTTATTTTGTGAATCTCATTGATTTTTTTATAGAAATATTCATTTTGATAACTTTTGTGTTTCCTACCTTTATGCTGTCACTTTTGGTCTCTCCACTCAAAGAGGCCCTTTTAATATTTCTTGCAGGGCTAATTCAGTGGTCATGAACTCCTTTAGTTTTTGTTTGCCTGGGAAGCTCTTTATCTCTCCTTCTATTCTAAATGACAGCCTTGCTGCACACAGTATTCTGGCTGCAGATTTTTCCTATTTAGCATTTTGAATATATCATGCCCCTCCATTCTGGCTTGGGAAAGTTTCTGCTGAAAAATCACCTGATAGCTTTATGGGTTTTTCCTTATAAGTTATTATCTTGTTTTAGTGCTTTAAATTTTTAATCACTATATTTTGTCAATTTAATTACAATATGTCTTGGTGTGAATTTGTTTTTATTGATTTTGATGGAGTTCTCTGTTCTCTGTCCCTCCTGCATCTGGATATCTGTCTCCTTCTCCATATTAGAGAAGTTTTCAGCTACTATCTCTTCAAATACATTTTCTGCCCCCTTTTCTCTCTTTCTAGGACTCCTATAATACAAATGTTATTATGTTTGATGGAGTCACTGAGTTCCCTGAGTCTATTCTCATTATGCATAATTATTTTTTCTCTCTTTTATTCTGTTTGATTACTTTGCATTATTCTACCTTCTAGTTCATTACTTTATTCCTCTGCTTTTTCCAGCCTGCAGTTCATTCCATCAAGTGTGTTTCTCATTTTGCTTATTAAGCCCTTTATCTCTATTATGTTATTCATTATCTTTGTGTTAAGGGTTTCATGCATGTCTTCCACTCTTTTCTCAAGTTGGTGAGTATTCTTATAATTATTACTTTCAATTCTATCAGGCATGCTACTTATATCTGTTTTTCTTAGATCTCTGGCTGTGGCCTTGTCCTGTTCATTCATTTGGGATAAATTCTCTCTGTCTTTTCAATTTCCTTAAGACTGTGCCTATTTCTCCGTGTTAGGAAAGTCAGCTACATCTCCAGTTCTTGAGGATAATGGCCTTATATAGAAGAGGCCCTCTAGTGCCCTGCTGTATAGCGAGTGCTACCTGTTCCCCAGGGCCTGGCACTTCCCAGAATGGCTCCAATGTGTGTCATGTGGGCTCTGATCTTTTGTCCTGACTGCTTCGTCCTTTAGGCCACTTGTCTGCAGAGGCTCTCTTTGCCTGTTGTGGGCAGTGTTTGGTCCCTAGCCTAAATGTAATGCATTTTAACTAGGTGTGCTCTGCTCTGTTTGTGAAATATGATCTGTTGCCATTGACACTGGAACCAAAGCTTCACAAAACTCATGCCTCAGGAGACATGGTGTTTGGGCTGATATTCCTAGGGCCCAGGAGGGACCCACCCACCACTCTGGGTCTGAGGCAAATATGACTGGAATGGGTGGTTCCACTGGACCACTGGGGTTAGGGCTTGGTGTAATTAAGATAGGTAGGAAGTGTCACTGCTGCACTAGTTCCCAGAAGTGGCTCTGTGCTTATGCTGAAGAGCAGGAGAGAGAAGTGATGCCTGCCAGTTTCTTTGTTCCTGGAGGGTTTCCCTGTGAACACTATTTCTCTGGGACACCCTACAAGATGAGCTAATAACTGTGTGGCCCAGGTGCTCTTTGGATTGCTTTTTCCATGCTGTGTGTCTGCAGTTGTTTGCCTGCCTTCTCTCCATGAGCAGTGCAATGCACTCAGGGCTGTCTCTCAGCTAAGCCTGCTGACCTTTGATACTCTAGGCTTTAAGTCTGACTGGTTGCAAGAACTCACAAAATGTGGACCTTCTCACTTTCCAAGCCAATTGCTGTAGGGATTTGTTTTCCCAGTGCACTCCCCTGTGTGATAATCTGTCTCTTGCCCTTCTCCAAGACCATGGGTCCCTCCCCACTGCAATAGCCACAACCCACTTGTCTCCCAAGCACTTCCTGCCTCCTTTGATGTGGCCTCTTCTTTACCTTTAGTTACAGAGTTCTGTCAGCCTTCAAGTCAATTTCTGGGGTACAAGGATGATTTGATAGTTATCTAGGTGTATTCATGGGACAAGGCAAGCCTAGGGTCCTCTTACTCTGCCATCATCTTCCAACCTCTCTACTCTCAGAGTTTTAAACCTTACTCTTGGTCTTCAAACACATCAGGAGCTGTTCTCTACAAGTACATACATCAATTTAGCCTCTTTGCCATTGGTTAACATGGTTCGTCCATTCATACCTATAGATACTAGCCTGGGAACACCCAGAAGTTGGGAAGGCAGATTATAATAAGTTCCTGTTACAGCTTTATGTGTAAACTTTGTTCTTCCTATGTACCATATTACCACCCTCAGGACAGAGATTATTATATTACTTTTTTATGGATCATAGTACACAAAAGGTGCTTAAACATGTTTGCTGACTTAATAAAGAAACATAAGGAAATCTCATGGCTTAGATGGACCTCAAATTTTAGTATGCATAAGAAATCATCTGAAGGGTTTTAAGCTTATTTTAAGATTATAAACTGCTCTATCCATGTATGCAGTAAAGTAACCATTTTTCTACCATGAACCTAGCTCTTGTACTCACATATACAAGATAGAAGAGCTATGTAAAGTTTAACAGTAGTGTAGCAAGACTATAAAATAAATTGATTTCTCTAAACTAGACAAGAATATGCATTTGATTATTATTTAACAGTAATGATGTGTACTAACCAGTAGGGGAAGAAAATAGCATAGAGGGGAAACTGAAGGGTGTTTCTGGGAGCAGCAAGGGTGGAGTTGCCAGTGGCAAAAATAGGGCAGTTCTGCTCCGAAGCTATGCTGTCTGGCAGCTCCAAAAGGGTGAACTTGAGTTTTCTCCTCTCTCAAAAAACAGGGTGCAGTGCTCTACTGTCTCTCAATTCTTTCTTCTAATCAAGAAGAGCCCATAGTCAAAGCAATCTGCATTCTATGCGGAAGGAATGAACCATATGCTTCTCTGCTGTTTCACCTAAGCTTAAATATAACAAGAGAGGTGATTTTCAATGCCATTCACTAAGTCCAAAATGTAATAGCAGTGTAATAGCATCAACAAGAAACGATCCAGTTAGAAGTCTAAAGAACGCTTTAAAAATCAATGTTAAAGATTAATTTGGTTTCATTGCAAAGAAGGCAAGCGCACATTGAACGAGAATGTAATGTAGCAAAAGCAGCAAGAAGGGTTCAGTGGAACCAAGCAATCAAAATGCCTGTATTCAGATAAGAACAGTTTCTTCTTTTATTTAGAAAAAGGTCTCTGATTCTAAGGAAAGCTCAATGTTTCTTAAATTTGTATTGCTTCCTCATGTTGAAATTGGAGTTGTTTTTCTATCTAATATAAAATTATTCCTTTATATTTGAATAACTGCTCAGACCACCAACATCAGCCTGCTATCCTTATGAACAAATAGAGTTTTCAATAAAAGCTGAGAGAAGCAACCTCTGCCTATCTACTTTCAAAACTAAAGGGTTTTTCAGGTTTCTCTGATCAAATCACAAACAAAACACTGCCTTTTAGTGCTTTGACCTGCCTTCTGGTGTCACTGAACTTGTTCTTTTTTTCTTTTGTCTTTTTTTTTTTTTTCCTCTTTCCTGTAACCTGGGAATTGGGTCTAAAAACTTGATTAGATTTAGTTTAAACATTTGTGTCATACTGACACTATAATCCTGTGAACACACCCAGAACCACAAACTTCCGCTTGTCTGTTGTGACACTGGGTTTGATAGCTGTATTAAGTCATCAAGTGCCCCCACTGTAAAAGTAAGGGTTTGTTTTTTTTTCCCTTTGCAATTAACAAGTGACTTGCGGACATACTAAACAAATATTTTCTTCCTCATCAGCTTCTCACCTAGTGATTTTGGCTCTATCGATTATCTTTGCCCAAATCAATTTTCCATTAAGAATTCCAAATGGTGATTTTTCTCATTCTCTGTCTTCCATATTAATGAGCTGACGTTGTTTTGTTTGAAAAGTAGGGGCAGTTTGGGGGTACCTGGGTGGTTCAGTGGGTTAAGCGTCTGACTCTTAATTTCAGCTCAGGTCATGATCTCAGGATCATGAGATCCAGCGCTGCCTTAGGCTCCACATTGTGTGTAGAGCCTGCTTGCAATTCTCTCTCTCTCTTTTTCCCTCTCCCTCTGCCCCTCCCCCCAGTCTCTTTTTTTCTCTCTCTCTCGAAAAATGTTTACAAATTAAAAAAAGAGAAGTGGGGAGAGTTTTTACACATTAACTGGTTTCAATACTGCTCTCAAAAAACATACAATAAATAATTTCTTAACCTATTTCCAGACCAAGTTGTTGATATAATGTCACATCCACTGGTGACACATGAGCCTGCCTCTCTCTCTCTCTCTCTCTCTATTTCTCTCTCATAGTACATTATTAATGTCCACTGCTATATATTCTTAAAGTGATGTTTCTACTTGCTCATCATTTATTATATAATTTTTCTTCTACCCAACTATTTCCTCACAGTCACATTTGCTCAGTGGTCATATTCTGCTTTCTCTGCTTCACATGTTATTTCTGGACCACCTGTGCCAGAGGCCTAAAGCCATCTTCACTTGAGCTCTGAGACTCTTAAGAAAGCAATGTATCCAACTCTATATAGTCAGTACCTAGAACTCCATTAGAGGGTAGGAGATACTCTGTAAATTGAATTGAATTCATTTAAAGGAAACATGGCCTAACCAATTGGAAATGTGGTAGCAAATTCCTTCCAGCCTCACCTTCCACGAACACAGAACTTCTGATAATTTTTGTGTCCCCATAAGAAATTAAATTATTATGTTATAAGAGCTAAGTTGACAGATATAGCAAATAAAAATACAGGGCACCCAGTTAAATTAGAGTTTCAGAAAAATTATAATTTTTACTCTAAGTATTTCCTGTGAAATACTAGGGACATACTTAAGCTAAAGAATTATTTATTTGTATCTGAAATGCAAATTTAATGGGGAAGCCTATGTTTGTTTGTTTGTTTTGGGGGTATCCTATGTTTTATCTGTCAACCCTACATGACAGGCACTTGGTCTTTGCTTACGCTTAATGTTTACTGATTGATTTCATTTATGTATGTTCACTATTGCTCAAATGTCTATCACAGTAAGTGCTTTTTTTTTTTTTTTTAATTTTTATTTATTCATGATAGGCACACAGTGAGAGAGAGAGGCAGAGACACAGGCAGAGGGAGAAGCAGGCTCCATGCACCGGGAGCCTGACGTGGGATTCGATCCCGGATCTCCAGGATCGCGCCCTGGGCCAAAGGCAGGCGCCAAACCGCTGCGCCACCCAGGGATCCCAGTAAGTGCTTTTTATAGTGATAATCACCAGGCTCTCCTCTTTGACTTAAGTACTACCTAAGCAAAGCTAACTGTGGCTGTCAAATAGAGATAATAAATACTTTTGGTGTCTATTTTGAATTTATGCAGATTTATGTGCAAATTTAGTAATTATTTTTATCTCAGCATTTCTGGCAAAGACTGTTGGTTGGCTATGAAGTTTATTGTTCTCAAAACATACCCTGTATGTCTTTAATGTGAGTTTTTATTCCCTGATATAAAAAGGTAATTCTATTCTAAGAAACACTGGAGGACTCAATCAGGTACAGGACCTCAAAACCTCAGTGGTATCCAACTTTGCTAGGATAAGGGAACAAAGTCCTATTTTTTTCACATAGACAATTTAGCTCCTGGCTACTCCATAAACTAGCTTATATAAATGGGCATTGATTTTCAGGCTTTTGTGGAAGAGATGTATTTATAGTTGAATCTGCAAAATCCATTTAATTAGATTTTTTCATATATTTTCTAAAAAATGAATAGAAGTTAATATACTTTCTATAAAATATACTACTTCGTTCTGACATGACTTAAAGTTCTCAAAATGGTGAATGTGAATTACTGAATGATTTTCAGACTGTTTGGACCACAGCAAATTCAGTCATTCAAACCTCACTATCTTGATTAGAAGTTGGGCATCCATCAAGCTGCATGTACACGGAAAGTTTGTTTACAGTATATAGTGGATATCTTTAGTTTTGCCTTCCCAATCTTTCATGTTTCTTTTAGTAGCAGCAGCCTGAGTTTTGTTGGGAAGCCACCCTCCCTGCAGTGTCAGTCCTGTACTATTGTAGCTATTAGTTCTAGGAGAGGACAAATGACCTAGAACGAACCAATCGGTGCACAGCATGGGAGTAAGGCAATACAGCATTGGACATGTTACATTTGAAGTACAAATGGAGGACAAACAGTTGGAAATATCAAACAAGTAGATGACTACTTAGGCCTAGAACTCAGATGTAAAGAGTTGTTGGAGTTACAATGCGACTCCATGACACTGTGACTGGCTTGAAGACAGGGAGAAGCCCATCTTACTAGCATGTGTATATCCCCAGCATCTAAGTACAAAGAGTGCCTGACATATCCATTCATGCAATCATTCATTCATCCAATTCATGCATTCACACACACACAAAAAGTGTCATTTGAAATACTAGGGAAGGGAGAAATGGAGAAGTACAGAAGTTGAGGGAATTTGTGTGAGAGAAACTGTTTGTTCTACAAACAGGGAAGACTGGTGGCTTGCCAGAAGGAAGAGGGCAAGAAGCAAAGGAAGATGAAACACAAGAAAAGGGTTGAGTCACATAAGGGGTTGTGAAGGTTGGGAGAGTTAGCAAAGGGAATAGAAGAAGCAGCTGAAGCAGGGTGTAAAATCCAAGCACCAAGGAACACTGGACAGGAAGCTGAAACCGGATGCCATATTATAGTGGCATCAATCCCAATCATTGCTTTTCTCCAGCAATGATCTCCCTTTCAACCAAGAATTATGTCTCCCTGTCCTGCCTTCCTTTAGCAGTGCTTCTGCTGCTCCTATAGCATTTGTCAATATTTTCTTATAGTTGGCTAGTCTGTCCACCCTCACGTACTGTGAATTCCCCATCTTTGTGTTTCTAGCACCTCGCCTAAGGCCTACGACATAGTAGGCATGCAATAGGTGTGTGTTCAATTGAATTGAAGATCTAAATTGCATAAGTAACTCTCCTGCAGATTATAATCTGAAAAACAAACTAAATGCTTGTTTTAATGGGAGTATAAAAATGTGTTTTGAGGGGAAACCTTGAGGTTTGACATGAAAGGTCGATGAGTCCAGTGTCATTCAAAAGTGATAAATGGGAGATCCCTGGGTGGCTCAGTGGTTTAGCACCTGCCTTCAGCCCAGGGCGTGATCCTGGGGTCCCTGGATCGAGTCCCACATGGGGCTCCCTGCATAGAGCCTGCTTCTCCTTCTGCCTGTGTCTCTGCCTCTCTCTCTCTCTCTGTCTCTCATGAATAAATAAATACAATCTTTTTTTTAAAAAGTGATAAACGTGTAAAACCAAACACCTAGTATTACAGATTGCTTAGATTCTGCTTGTGAAAAAAAGATCAAATTAAAGGCAAAGCTTTCTGGACCCAAGTTGCCATGTTGTTGCTCTCCACTGTCCACAGCTGCACTTCCTCATGAGATAATCATCAGATGCTGTCAGAGTGTCTGTTTCTTGTGTAATGCCAAGTTTTCAAAAATAAAAATGGGTTCATGGTAGAATTGTAGAGCTGTAATCATTCAAAATGTTTGTCACTTCTTGTGACCTCTCTAAAAATATGTAAGGTCTACATGGTTGGTCAGCTCCTCTGCTGAAATGCTCAACTCTTCTGTGAACTCAGGAGAGCAAACTAAGACTAAACATTTTACCCATCTATATGTTCATAAATGTAATAGGTAATATGGCGCAATTAAAGGACTGATCCAAATCTACCAACATTAAATAAAAGATTTTATAAACAAAATTTGGAGTTTTTAAGGAGGTTACTTGGCAGCATAAAAGGAAAAGAATACTCTAGGGAGGAAATAATGCCTTATGCAAGACACCAAATTGCCCAAGTAGAGTGGAAGGGGACACCAGCTTTAAAGTCATTGATTATGGGGCACCTGAGTGGCTCCATGGTTGAGCATCTGCCTTTGGTTCAGGTCGTGATCCTGGGGTCCCAGGATCCAGTCCCACGTTGGGCTCCCTGCATGGAGCCTGCTTCTCCCTCTGCCTGTGTCTCTGCCTCTCTCTCTCTGTGTCTCTCATGAATAAATAAATAAAATCTAAAAAATAAAAAAAAAGTCATTGATCAGGCCATATTTAATAGCAGACTCCAAGTGTGAAATATCAGGGATAGCGGCTCTGTCTCATTTGCTCTCTTCCAAGCTGTCAGAACATTAAAACTGGAGCTGGCCCGGAATGTCAGAGGGCTAATCAGCTAGCTTACCTTCAATCTCACGCTTATTTTTACTCCCTGTGACCAGAATAAGATGTAAAATGTGAGTTTGACTGTTAAAAGTACTTTGACCTAAGGTAATTTAAATCCAATTGGATTAGAAAAATGGTTGCACCCCTAAAACTATTATTCAGTTTAACATATTCCTCTGCACTGAGGTTAGTAGCCAAACTGCTAACTTTGCTTTACTCTGTCATTGTTTCTTTTGCATATTCCTGCCACAGAAACTTCTTAGAGGATTAACTGAAGTAGGAGTTGGGTATTTGTACCTGGCTAAAACACCCTAAAAATATAAGAAAGTGTTGACAATTAATGATTTTTTTAAATTGAAATGCATTTTCCTAGACATTGGTTTAGACTGTGTAATGTTACTGAAATTAATCTCCTTATAGATTTGTTTCCTCCATTAGACTGTTAGTTTCTTCTGGACAAAAACTACTTTGAGTCTACTTTACATTCCTAGAGTATAACACAGAGCCAGGCACATGGTAAGCATTTAAATTCGTTGAGAGGGACCATTTGTCCAGTGCCAGTTGTATAATTAGAATTTTTTTTCTTTCTTACAGAGTTAGGAACAAAACTGCAGTGACCTGCTGCTATTCTGAGATGCTGACTATCATGGAAATTTTCCCGACCTGCTTTGTTGGGATAGCCCAGCCGCAAGCTCTACTCAATGTAAAAACTGTACCAAGTATCTTTTGTAAAACTTTGGGGCAGTTAGTGTGAGGCTATGCAAGGAATACTAAATTGGAAGTGTTCTAATCTTGGCTCTGTTACTTAATCTACTAACTATGGGAAAGCCACTTCATCTCTCAGGGGCCTTAATTTCCTCTTCTGTCCATTAAGGAGTTCGTATTAAATTATCTCTAAATTCCCTCCCAGCATTAACATTCACTTAAAATTCATCTTTGTATTTCTAACACAATGCTGGACCCATGATATGAGCTTAATATTTATTAGTTGAGTTAGGTTGAAGTGCTAGGGTCTCTAATACTTTACAATGTTTTAGTTTAAAGCAAACATTGATTTCAATGTTAAGTTTAATATTAAAATTGAAATGGTCTCCAAAAAAAAGGTCATTTTCCTCTCATTTTTCCTTTACCCAGCTTATATAAAAAACACACAGTGAGAAAACCACAGTAAGGCATCTTATACTTTTTAAAATCTTAATTTGACAAGCTTTACCTTTATGATACAATATTCTCTAAGAGAATGAGATTTTAGGAGGAAAATGTTTTAAATTCCTTGTGCAGTTACCTCAAGAAGTTTTGATGGCACACAATAACTACTAGCAATCTATAAGTGAAAAAAGCACTAGTTTTACCTTTACTTCTGTAACATAATATATTCCCTCAAATAACTTCTTGAAAACCTTCAATTTACTTATAGTTATTAAATTAATTTCAAAGTAACATAACTATCTTCACTTTTTAAAAAGTCTGTAATGCTATTTACTAACTCAGGTTTTTTCAATAAAATTAGTGTAGTTGACATACTTAAATGATTATAACCCAAATCATATAGAACTCCATACAAATATGGAATTAATTTTAAGTGGTCATTGTTAATTGGTTGAGGTTGAACACTCATCTCTCAAAAGTAGTAATGCATACCTGCTGGAGATAAAGTATCATTATTATTATAAGGAAGAAAGATTGATATTTTTTTGTCAGTTTACCATATGACAGGCACTTTGCATTATCTCATTTGGCCTTCTCAATAATTTTCAGATTACGATCATCTCCATTTTTAAGATGGGAAAACTAATGCTTAAAGAAGTTGTTTCTTGCTCCAGAAAAAACAGTAGTATTCCAACCCAAGTTATCAAATAACAAAGCCTGTATATGCTCCTAAATATCATGCTGTGTTAACTTTGTTATATTAACTGCCTCACATCATTTTTTCAAGAATTCATGAATTTGTCTGAATATCATCAAAAAGCTTTCTCTAAAACTAGTCACTTAAGAGTAAAAGGTCAGTATCTCCCCCAAGAGTCTTGAATTAGCAAAAAAGTTTTAATTTCTAGTATGAATTTACCACTTCCTCTGATACATGATAATCAAACTACAGTTATAAAGAATCTCCCTATCACTAGTAGGGGACATTATTAATGCTCAACATCACTGAGAATATCAACCACAAAAACAACTGTGGTTTAGTATTTCCCTTTGGGAGATAGTGATATCAAGACTTTGATAGTTAAGTGTATGTTGAGTTTATCCAAAACTTTAGACCAAAAAAGTTCTCAGCAGTTTCCTTACTAAATAGTCATTTCAAAGTTCTTGTCAGTGGACCTTTAGAATTACCTCAAAAATATACTTTTATTTTATTTTTTTTAAATATACTTTTATAAAACACCTTCATTTGCTTAGAATATTAACCATTCCAAAGTAGCGAAACAACAGTTGGATCCCTATAATCAGTCATATAGTCTGATGATCAATCAGAAAGTATTTACTAATCTCATGCTTGGAGCTCAAACTTCTTTTATGCAACTACATTTCAAGAATTTTTCCTTATAAAGGATGAGTCAAGATATTCAGCTATGCATTTTTTTATAATAGGAAATTGTAAAATGCCTGAAAACTCATCTAAAGAAGATTGATTAAATAAAACACAGTATATTCTTATAAGGTAGGCCTCTATTCATTGCCATGGAAAGATGTTCATCATGTATAGCTGAATGAGAAAGATGATTATTCTTTCTGTATAAAGTAACTTCTTTTTTGTTTTTTAAAAAGTAAACCTGTTCTAAACCAGAATGAGATATCACTTTATACCCTGTCAGGATGGCTATATCAGAAAATCAAGTAAAAACACATGTTAGTGAGGATGTGGAAAAAAGGGAACACTTGTACACTGTTGGTGGGACTATAAATTAGTGAGGGTCACTATGGAAAACAGTATGGAGGTGCCTCCCAAAGCTAAAAATAGAACTAGCACATGATCCAGCAATTCCACTTCAGACTATTTATCCAAGGAACACAAAAACACTACCTCAAAAAGATAAATGCACCATGTTTATTGCAGAATTATTCACAATAGCCAAGATATGGAAACAACCTAAGTGTCCATGAATGGATGAACAGGTAAAGATGTGATACACACACACAGTGTGGTGCATGTGTGTATAATGGAATATATATATGTAGTATATATAAAATGGAATATTATTCAGCCACAATAAAGAAGGAAATCTTGCCATTTATGACGACATGGATGGATCTTGAGGACTTTATGTTTAGTGAAATAAGTCAAACAGAAAAAGACAAATACCATGCAATTTCACTAATATGTGGGGAAAAAAAACAGCTCATAGAATAGTTGATGGTTGCCACAAAGAAGTGGGGTTTGGGGCTGGAAAATATGGCTGAAAGGGGTCAAAAGGTACATATTTAAGGTCCACCTAGGTGGCTCAGCTGGTTAAGCACCTGACTCTTGGTTGTGGCTCAGGTTATGATTTCCTGGGTGGTGAGATTGAGCCCTGCATTGGGTTTCACACTCAGCGGGGGGCCTGCTTGAAGATTTCCTCCCTCTCACCCTCCTCCATGCTCTCTCTCAAATAAATAATCATTTTTTAAGTACAAATCTACAGTCATAAAATAAATAAGAGGAGCTCCTGGGGGCTCAGTCAGTTACGCATCTGCCTTTGGTTCAGGTCATGATCTCAGGGTCCTGGAATCAAGCTCTACTCAATGGGGAATCTGCTTCTCCCTCTCTCTCTGCCATATGCTCTCTCTCTCTCTCTCTCTGTCTCAAATAAATAAATTAAATATAAATAAATAAAGTTATATAGATATAATGTACAACATGGTGATTATAATTAATAGTACTGTATCATGTATTTGAAAATTGCTAAGCGAGGCAGGCCCAGTGGCCCAGCGGTTTAACACCACCTTCAGCCTAGGGTGTGATCCTGGAGACCTGGGATTGAGTTCCACATCAGGCTTCCTGCATGGAGCCTGCTTCTCCCTCTGCCTGTGTCTCTGCCTCTCTCTCTCTCTGAGTCTCTCATAAATAAATAAATAAAATCTTAAAAAGAAAAGAAAATTGCTCAGAGAGTAAATCTTAAAAGTTCTCATTACTAAAAAAACATTTTGCAACTATTTATGGTGATGGGTGGTGATCATTTCATAATATATGTTGTACAGTTAAAATTAATATAATGTTATATGTCAATTATAGCTCAATTTTAAAAATTCTAATAAATAGGAAAGGGGGTGGAGGATGGGCTAAATAAGTGATAGGTTTTAAGGAGGACACCTATGATGAGTACTGGGTGTTATATGTAAGTGATGAATCACTAAACTCTACACCTGAAACCAATTTTACCATATATGTTGACTGACTAGAATTTAAATAAAAACTTGAAAGGAAAAAATTAATAAATAAATATACATGTGTATGTATTCATGAATGTATTCAAAGAAACAAATCTGGAAGATATTCTATGCACCAAAATATTAGCAAATTTTTGAGTAACAGAATTACAAGTGACATTATTTTCTTCTTTATAGGTTTTATTGTTTCCTAATAATTTTGCAATAAGAATAAATTAGCTTTATAATCAGAAAACAAAACTGATTCAAAATAAGGTTGATGAGCATTTAAGGGGAAGTTTAATCTATGGTCCCTGAAAAATTATTACAATGGTCATATATTCAGCACATTTGAAAAGAATCTATTTCGTTTGCCACAGCCCCAGTTGGAAAACCCAGTATCATTCAGTTAATCAATCATAAGCATTTGTCAAGCATGCACGACATAAGGGACATAATGCTTCAAGTGTAAGAGAATAGAAGAAATTAAATGTCCCTTAAAGGATCTTAGAACTGGAGAATGAAAACACATCTACAGGATCCATTTTTTACTATTAAGTAGTAAGGAGTGTAAAAACTTGCTAACTGGTGTTTGTGAGAAGGAACTTTATCTTTCGCCAACTGTTGAACCAGTTTCATGCTTGTGCTTCAAATGAGGTTGATGCAGACCTGTAATACTTTTTGTGTCATTTTAAATTTCTAATTTTAAGAGCATTAGTGTTTTAAGGCCTTTTGGACTCTACTGTACCAAAAGCTGAATTTATTAATTTATTAATTTTTCTCCTATGACAATGAAAAAAACTAAAACTAACAGTTGGACTTTATTTAATATAACTGACTTTTTATTAAAATCATCTGAAAATGTAATAGTCTTCACATCTAAATTTTCTTCATGTCCAGAACTTACATTTTAAGGGCCACACTTTTTAATGTTTTACCTAAATATTCACAAAGTACATCCTTGCCTTCTTAAATAGCTAAATAAAATGTGATACTCTCCATAATTTGCTATAATGAATATTCTCTATTATATAAATTTGTTCCAGACTACTGAAGAGTATAAGACTGCCCATTTGTTGATTGGCTCCATGCTGTTATGTTTTCTCAGATCTTGTGTCTGCTTTTTGTTGTTATAGTTTTTAAACAATATAGTCTTTCACTCTTCAGGTGTCACCTGTCACTGGCTGCCAAGTATCTGACTTTAGCAGTATCTCTCTTTATTTTTATTTTTTATTTTTATTTTTTTACCTAATTTACTGCAGGCTAAGAATAAGACCTGGTGAGGAAAAGGTAGGAGCCCTCATATGTAAAGTAAATGGGTTCAAGAACTTTGAGACATTTACATTAGTTGCTCTGGGGTCTTTCTTGTCTTCTTGATTCTCAATACTGCCATTGATTGCTGACGATCTTGTAACCTCCAGATTTCTGAGATGTTCTGTATTCATAAAACTTTGATGGGAACTTTTCAATTGACTTTAATCATTAAATTGATCTTAGAATCTTTATATTTTAAGTTTGAAGGCAGGCATCCTTCTGAAGAAAAGGGCAAAAGAGATACATAGAATAAGTAATGAGAAATGATGCAAAATAACAAAAAAAAGAGAGAGATATACAAAAGGAAATGGAGGGAGAAGTGGAGAAAAAAGAAGCGAAGGAATAAGGGAAGGTGAGGAAGGAGAGGTGAGGGTATGATGGACAAAGTGGGGGACAGAGAAATGGAAAGATTTAGAAGGGGGAAGAAAGGATGCAGAGAAAGGGACAAGAGAAGAGGAGGAGAGAAACTTAAATCAGCAGTTGGGAAAGGAGAAACTGAGGGGTGGAGAGAGAGAAACACAAAGATTATGGGAAGAAGGAGGTAGAGAAATCAAGGCACAGAGGCAGAGCAATAGAGAGATAAAAAGAGAGATAAGAAGGGAGAGATAGGAGCACTTGGGTGGCTCAGTGGTTGAGCATCTGCCTTTAGCTCAGGTTGGGATCCGGGGGTCCGGGGATTGGGTCTCACATTGGGCTCTCCATGGGGAGCCTGCCTCTCCCTCTGCCTGAGTGTGCCTCTCTCTGTGTGTCTCTCATGAATTAGTAGGTAAAATCTTTTTTAAAAAGGAAGGAGGGAGAGATATAGCACCTGATAACACCAAGAATATGGGACTTACTGGGGACCATCTTGGAAGCAGACTCCCTACCACACTTAGTTAACCAGTTTGATATTATTAACTGGAGTTCATATTTAAACTGCTGAAAAACAAATGACTAGAGTGTAAGATGGCTTTTGAAAACTTACCTGTTTTCTTCCAAAGTTCTAAAGAGAGTAACTAAGCTGTATTGAAGGTTATATTAGTAATATTTACCATTGTAACAGGAAAATTATCATCAAGTTAGAAACATGACTTTACAAACATAGCATAATTTTTTCTGGCTGCAATATTGACAGTCTTAGAAGTTAGGTGGTTTCTCTTTCATTTTTTATGATGTATAATTTATCTATAGTAAATTTCACTCTTTTTCACGTACAGTTCTATGATTTTTGACAAATGTATACCATTACATAACCATAACCATAATCAAGATAGAGAACAGCTCTATCACTTCAAAATATTAGTATTTTCTTTTTCTATGTTCTTCCTTTTCTTCCCTTACTCGGGCTGGAGGAAACATTTGTCTTCAGAATTAAGTCAATAATGTACCAGATATAAGAGAGAAAACTACACTGTCAGAGTTCATTTCAAGAAATGAGGTAAACAGCGTTGAAGTGTGATGGAAGTGATGGAGGTAAAGGAAGCCTGAGAGGGTGCCACAGTAAGCACACAAGAATGCAATAAGAATGCACACCAGACCAAGGCTATAGGGACAGATTTTCAAGCTTTCATTCCATGCTGGACTAATCTGATATCATACCAATAGTTCTTGTACCTGAAGTAGTAGAACATTGCAATGGTCTTCAGGAAAACATGCAAAGGAATGGACTTCTTATCTATTCTAAGGTTTGTTTTTAACCTATGTTAAAAGAAAAGTGAGGGACACCTGGGTGGCTCAGCGGTTGAGCGTCTGCTTTGGGCTCAGGGCGTCATCCCAGAGTCCTGGAAGCAAGTCCCACATCAGGCTTCCTGCATGGAGCCTGCTTCTCCCTCTGCCTGTGTCTCTGCCTTTCTCTGTGTCTCTCATGAGTAAATAAATAAAATATTAAAAAAAAATAAATATAGTATAAGTTACACCAAAAAGCACTAAGGAGCTGTATTTTGTAAATTAACTAGCAGAGGAACTATATTAATTATTTTTAATGCACGAAGAATACTGAATGTTGCATTTTTGTTTAGAAATCAGATTAGGGGCAGCCTGGGTGGCCCAGTGGTTGAGCGTCTGCTTTCCGCCCAGGGTGTGATCCTGGACCCCAGAATCAAGTCCCACATGGGGCTCCCTGCATGGAGCCTGCTTCTCCCTCTGCCTGTGTCTCTGCCTCTCTCTCTGTGTGTCTCTCATGAATAAATAAGTAAAATCTTAAAAAAAAAAAAAAAGTGAAAATTAGTTACCTTCCCAGATAGAAATATCTTAGCTGATTGCCTAATTGGATATAAATTCATTAAGAATAAGAATATTTTCAAGGTGCCTGGGTGGCTCAGTTGGCTAAGCATCCAACTCTTGGTTTCAGTCAGGTCATGGTCTCCTGACCCCAAGACAGACTCTGTGCTCAGCAAAAAGTCTGCTCATGATTCTCTCCCTCTGCCCCTCCCTCCTACTCACCTGCACACTCTCTCAAATGAATAAATAAATCTTAAAATAAATAAATAAATAAATAAAGAAAGAAAGAAAGAAAGAAAGAAAGAAAGAAAGAAAGAAAGAAAGAAAGAAAGAAAGACAGTCTCATGATGAAAACCAGGTGATGGGGAATTGTTGAATCACTATATTGTATACCTGAAACTAATATAACACTGTATGTTAACTACCTAAAATTCAAATTAAAACTTAAGAGAATGAAAATAAATAAAAGTAAGAATAAAGACATTTTCATTCATAATTTCAATCTGTTTGTTTTATGTATCTATACATATCTGGCTAATATAACTCTTATCCCTCTCAGCATATCTTTCATATCTTCTTTTACACCCATAAATGAAAATGGAGCATATACAGTCTTTATTCCTAGCTACTCAGATACTATGTATGTATGTATGTATGTATGTACTAACAAGGCATAAAAGAATGCCATAGTTATAGAATTTTATCTATAAAAATAAAAAATAAGATATAAAAAGGATAAAACTCACAAAGATGAATCTGAATTGGGATTAAAGTGAAATAAATTAAGATAATTTCTGAAGTAAATATCAAAGGAGGCTTGGGTGGCTCAGTAAGTTAAGTATCCAACTCTTGATTTTGTCTCCGGTCATGATCTCATAGGTTGTGGGATCAAGCCCCTCGTCCAGTTCCTCACTTAGCAGGGAGTCGGCTTGAAGGGTTCTCTCCCTCCACCAATACCCCCAAAATAAACAAACTTCTTAAAACACAAATATCAAAGGAGTTACATATAATTTACACATAATACGTGAATTAATGTGTGTGTATATCAACAGTGAGAAAGATTATGAGAGGTGAAGATATCTACAATAGGTGTAATAGTATTGGAGAGTTAAATAAAATTCATACAGTTTGGGAAAACTAGAAGTTTCTAAAGCCCAATAGGTGTATATATAGATATAGATTAGATAGATGATAGATAGATAGATAGATAGATAGATAGATAGATAGATAGATAGATTCACTCTTGGTGAATGAAAGGAAAATGGAAGAGTTAAAAAAAAAAGGAAAAAGAGATTAGGTTAAGATGGAGAATTCTTAAGAAAAATGGAAAGCTGATAGATTTGGAGAAATCGTGCAGACTAAGAAATCCAGTGTCTATCAAGTAGTTGTCAAGTCAAAGCAACTACTCTCTCCGGCTCTATATTATCCTGACTTAGCCTCCGTTTTTAACAAAACAAATAAGCAGGCAAACAATAAACCACTGAGCTTAATTTAGCGTGGCTCATTTTCCAAGAGCTTTTAGTTGTGCCTAGTAATCACCAAACTCTTCTCAAAGCTTCCATTCATTTTATGTTTCTTTAAAATTGAGATATAATTTATGTATAATATTATGCGAGGTTCAGGAGTACAACATAACGATTTCATACTTGTATATACCATGAAGTGATCACAATAAGTCTAATTTCCATCTGTCATCATTCAAAGTTACAAATTCTTTTTCTTATGGTGAGAACTTTAAAGATTTACACTCTCAGCAAATTTTAAATGTGCAATACATTGTATTCCTTTTATGTCTTTCTTAAAGTTTTTTGCAGGAACTGAGTGTATAATTTATTGATGTATAGTTACTAGAGAAATGTGAAAATACAAAATGACCTGGGATCCCTGGGTGGCGCAGCAGTTTAGCGCCTGCCTTTGGCCCAGGGCGTGATCCTGGAGACCCGGGATCGAATCCCACGTCGGGCTCCCGGTGCATGGAGCCTGCTTCTCCCTCTGCCTGTGTCTCTGCCTCTCTCTCTCTCTCTCACTGTGTGCCTATCATAAATAAAAATTAAAAAAATTAAAAAAAAATGACCTGATCACTGTGAAAAGCCAATCTATTCAATTAACGCAAGAGAGCTTATCTATTAGTTAGCAGTGTAATAAATGAGGATTTCTAGCAAAATTAGACTCTGTCATTCATCATCCTTCCAGAAACTATCCTACATTCCTTCCATTTTTGACACCCCATATACAGCCAGTAATTAAGCCTTATTGATTTCTGGCCCCTCCTCTCCATCTGTACTATCACTGCCCTTGCTGAGGCTTCCTCCAACTGTCTGGTACCACAAAGAGATATATCCAGTGGTTTCAGAGAATAAATGGTGCTGGGGACACCCATTTATGAGTTTTTTCTCCCTCCTGATCCACATTCCACTATTGCTCTAGAATTTACAGATTCATTTTTTATGGTACCCTTTTCTGCTCCCCAGAATCCAACTTCTCTTTTTTTCCAGACTGATCTTTCTGACCCAACTATCTGACGATAACTACTCTCCTGCTAACAGTTTTTAATGGTTCCCAACATCAGAAGTAAAAGAAGCAATTGCCAATGGACATAGGGTCTATGCAAGTGGAATAAAGTAGATCAGTTGGGGTCTATTGCAGAGTGGTGACAGGAGAGAGGCTAGAAGTCCAGATTTGCACATGAAATTTCTCAAGTTTTAAATGTAACAACTAATTCAATACTTTTTAAACACAGCAGGAGTCAAACCACTTTTGTAGTCTGTGGGCATTTAATCCGCCAACTCTGATCTGATACAATAAAATCCAAACTCTTTAACATGGCATAAAGGGCTCTTCATGATCTATTTCCTACCTACCTTTCCTATCCTATCTTGGCCAGTTCATCCTGCCAAAAAAAAGCACGTATTCTTCATCAATTGCAGGTTACTATCACTTTCAGAAGAAGCACAGTATTACTTACCTTTGTATTTCTGCTTCTGTTCCTCTTATGGAGTGTACTCCCAACTCACACTGCATTACTCCCAAACACCTCATCCAATTCATCTTTGATTGTCTTGCTTAAGTGTCATCTCCTCCCAGAAGCCAACCGTCCCCTCCCTGGCCACCTAGGATAGATATCTTTACAGTGGTCTCACAAAGCATTGAGTAAACCCCAGTCATTATCTACAATAAAGACTCTAAGAGAAGAAGCAAGTATATGTGGGGAGCTAAGCTCCATTTCATGTTTGTAGGGCTTGGATATTTCATGTCAGTAGGCAAGTGTATAAATAGGTATGGGACTTAGATGCAATGTCTGGCCTGAGAGGGGAATCTGAGAAAAACTTTGTAAAGGGAAAAGAAAAGAGAGCTATAGATGAAATCCTCGAAATAAGGTGTGAGCAGAGAAAAAGCAGAGAAAAAAGCAGAGAGGAGTCTTACAAGTAGTGATTTGAGGGGGCGCCTCGCTGGCTCAGTCAGCAGAGCATGCAACTCTTGATTTCAGGTTGTATGTTGGAGCCCCACATTGGGTGTAGAGATTACTTAAAAATAAAAATCTTTTTTAAAAAGTGGAAGTTTGACAATTAGGAGGAAAACCAGAAGAAAATGATGTCAGAGAAGATGAAGGAAAATTTTCAAGGAGGAGGAAGCATACTCATCATGGTTAAATACTACACAATGTCCACTGGATTTAGTGATAACATCGATAGTCATTGTGATAACAATTTTTAAAGGAATAGTGGTTGTGAAACCAAACTAGGAAAAAAACAACAACAAAAAAAACAAAACAAAACAAAACAAAAAAAAAAAGAAACCAAACTAGGGTGAATTAAGGAATAAATTAAAAAATGATGAAATTGAAACCATGAATAAAGATTTCCTATTAGGATTATTTTTTATGGTTTGAAGAAGAAACATTAAAATTGTATATCAGAGGAAGAGGGACATTTTTGGAAAAGTTATTAATCTGTTTATTTTTAGCGTTTCTCAGTAGGGAAGGTATTTGCATTTTGAGAAGGGTAATTTAATATTATGTGAATTTCCTCATATTGTAAGTTATTTAGCATTGCTGCCTCCTCTCTCCCCACTATATCACAGTGGAACTCACCAGTTACTTTGATAACCAAAATATCCCCATCTACATTTCAAAATGCTTTGGGGGCAGTGGTACTTGTCCTATTAGAAAAAAGCACAGCATAGATTCCCCCCCCCCAAGGTTCTTTTTCTCTCTCAACATTTTACTATGAAAAATTTCAAACAGAAAAGCTGAAAGAATAGTATAATAAGTATTTGAATGCCCACTAGCTAGATTCAGATATTATTGATATCTTGCCATATTTGCTTTATCTACTTATGTATGTGTGTTTATATTTATGTTTTATTTTGCTAAACCATTTGAAAAGAAGTTGTCAACATATGACATTTTATACATGCATCTCTTTAAGTTAAGGACTGGTTCTGTAATCACAACATTTTTATCACATCTTAGAACACAAATGACAAAAATATTCCTTAACATCTATCTAAAATCCAATTTATATTCAATTTTTTGCAATAATCAATAACTTTTTTTACCAAATCAGAACCCTAATCAAAATTTACATGTTTAGTTTGGTTGTTATGCTTTTCAGTTTGTTTCAATCTAAAGCATCCTCTGTTTTGTATTTTTTACGATATTAGTTTTTTTAAGAGACCAGGTCAACTGTCCTGTAGACTATCCTACATTTGGGTTTTTCTTATTAAATCCTTATATCTAATATGTTCTTCCAGCTTCCTTACTTGTTACAAAATAATATTAGATCTAAAAGACCTAATTTGGACTCACGCTATTCATTTTTGGCAAAAAATATACCACAGATAATGCAAAGGCACATAGTGGAGGTCCTTCTTTTGTTCTTGGTACTATGATTGATCATGAATTGAGTTATTGCCCACTATAAGTTGTTGATTGTAGGGAATATGTATGTACATTGTTATAACTTTAGCCATATCATTGTATGGAATTTGGTACATGGGAGTTGCTCATAAATATTTGTTGAATGAACAGCTCAATAAATAAATGATATAAACTGAGTTTAAGGGATAGCTAGCAAAATAGAGGGAGTAGGATTCTGACACACAAGTTCTAAAATAGACGGTTATAGATCTAACTGTAGAAAGAAATCATTGAGCATTTATTCTGTATAGTTTTAAATTTTATGTTTTATAGCATATAATTTTCTGCTCATTCTTATTATGATGATGGTGTTCAAAAACATATGCTGATGTTGTTTGCTGTGAAAAGTGAAGTAGTACAGAGATATTTCCTACGGGGAAAAGTCCTCACTTGGTGTAACAAACTATCTCAAAGAAATAAAATATTATTAACAAACCTGAAATTGTCTGATGATCTTTGTCACTTGATATCAATAATATTGCTACCAGGTAGGGTTCTTTGTTGCCAGCACAGAAATTGATTCTGCTAAAATAAATTCTTAAATTTAGCTTTAAGCAAAATTAATTGATTGATTAATTGGAAGGATAGGGATAGTTCCCAAAATTGAAGACAAAAACAAAAGCTAAAAAACCAAGAGTACAGAAACCAAGGTAAGTGATGACAAGAGTAGATAGTCTGTCTAAGGTACCATCATCTGGACAAATAAACTTTGCTAAATGATAAGGAAAGCTAATCTGATTGGTTAAGATGGAGTTATGTCATTTTTTTGTTATTTGTTACTTGTCACAGTTTTTAATTGGGGACAACTCCCACTATGTGAATCTTTTTTTTTTTTTTTAAGATTTTGTTTATTCATGGGAGACACAGAGAGAGAGAGAAAGAGGCAGAGACACAGGCAGAGGGAGAAGCAGGCTCCATGCAGGGAGCCCGACATGGGACTCGATCCTGGGTCTCCAGGATCACGCCCTGGGCCGAAGCCGGCACTAAACTGCTGAGCCACCCAGGCTGCCCACTATGTGAGTCTTGTCGGGAGAAAAGACCATGCCACCCACTATAGAAGTTACATGAGGCTGGACATTCTCTCTTCCAATCTTTTGACAGTTAAACCTTGGCCACTGGCACTAGGTTAGATCAATGGGGCATTCATGCAAAGGACTTTGAATATAAGAAACTTTCGGAAAGCTGAAGGAAAAGTTCATGATATTTCTCAGCAGTGGTGGTAGAAGGGTCAGCAAAACGTATCTGTAAAGGGCTAGATGGTAAATTGTTTAGATATTACGTGTACATATAATCTCTTTCCCATATTCATCTTTATTTGTTCAAAATCCTCTAAAGATGTAAAAACCACTATTTACTCACTGGCAAGAAAGCTGCAGTTATTTATCTGAAGGTTTGATTGGGGCTGGAAGATCTGCTTCTAAGTTCATTCATTTGGCTGGAGACTTCCATTCCTCATCATGTTGGGCCTCTCCATAAAGTCCCACAGAGTGAGTGATCCTAAAGAGTGAGAGAGTGGGATGCCTGGGTGGCTCAGCAGTTAAGTGTCTGCCCAATTTTGGAAGTGACAGGTCATCACTTCTGCTGTATGATATTGGTCACACAAAACAACACAGGGACAACATGGAAGCACTACACAGAGTGTGAATACCATAAGGTAGAGATCACTGAGGTCCTTCGTGGAGATTCATTACCACAATTATTGTAATATCTACTGTCTGGTGGTGGTGGCACCAACAATATCATTCTATTAGAGTTTTCATATAGTATGATCTTGAACTATACTTGTTATTGCTTGCCTTAAATTTGTTCTTGCTCATTCTGGGAGCTCATTCTCCAAGCTTCCCACCAATTCTGGAGCCATTCAACATCCTTTCCATAAATATCTTTTCTGCTTATGGAAGTATGGTGGGCAAACTTCTAAGATGGCACCCAGGATTCTTGTCTCTGGGGTACACACCATGTATAACCCATTCATCTTGAGCGTCAGGAGAAACTGAATATGATAGATTTCACTCCTGTGATTAGGTTCTATTACATAACAAAAGTGAAAGATGTAAACAATGTCCCAAACCAGTTGATTTTTAGTTTGTCAAAAGCAGATTTTTGTAATGCCACTTTACACTTAGGTAAAATGGTACTGATGCTATGGAGAACAGTATGATTGTTCTTAAAAAAGTTAAATATACAATTACCATATGATCCAGCAATTCCACTAAGTATATACTCAAAGAATTTAAAGCAAGGTCATGAAAAGATATTTGTACACTCATGTTTATAGTAGTTTTATTCATAGCAGTTAAAAGGTGGAAACATCCCAAGTGTCCATTGACAGGTGAATAAACAAAATGCAACATACAGATATGTATACACACACACACATGAATATTATTCAGCCTTAAAAAGGTAAGAAAACTTAGACATGTGTTACAACATAGATAAACCTTGAGGACATCATGCTAAGTGAAATAAGCCAATCACAAAAGACAAATATTGTATGGTTCCTCTCATATGAGGTGCTTAAAGTAGTCAAATTCATATAGAGTGAGTAAAATGATGATTTCCAAGGACTGAGGGGTCAGAAGATGGAGTTATTCTTTAGAGGGTACAGAGTATCAGGTTTTCAATATGGAAAAACATCTGAGGATGGATGGTTGTGATAGTTTCAAGGCAATGCAAATGTTGTTTTTTTTTTTAATGAGAATGTTTTTAATGCCACTTTACACTTAGGATAGTAAAATCTAGGTTATATATATTTTAACACAATTTAAACTTTAAAATTTTAAAATGTAAAAAACAAAATTTTAAAGATTATCTTGAATTGGGCCAAATACATAGAGAAAGCTCTTACAAGAGGGACTGGGACCTTCCTAGAGAGAGATTCTCCTACTGAACACCATGTTGTGAGCTGCCTATGGTGGAGGCCACATGGCAAGGACTTGCAAACAAGCCTTAGGGGACACTACACTCTCGATTGATAGCCAGAAAGAAAATGAGGGCCTCAGATTTACAATTACAAGGAATTGAATGCTGACAACAACCAGAGACCTTGGGAGAGGACCCCAAGGCTTAGTTGATGATGTAGCCATATCTGCATTATAGCCTTGAAAAACCTTGAGCAGAGGACTCTGCTAAAATGTGTCAGACTTTTGGCCAACAGAAATTATGATTTAAAAATCTGTGTTGTTTTAAGCCATTAAATTTTTGTTGTAATTTAGTGCAAAGCAATAGAAAACTAATATGAATATGCAGTATCAGTCTGCTATTTGCAATCAAGAATCCTGACTGGTTCATGCATCCACTCTTGGCCAGGGGACATAATTCCAAGACTCTGTGCCATGAAATAGTACTCCTTCCCTTCCAGGAAAAGCTATGCAATACTATTAACACAAGGGGAAAGGCAGGCCAGAGAAGTGAAACTTAAAAAAAACGATGTTAACCACACTGTAAGTATGTATGTGTGTATACATATTTAATTTAAAAGTCAACTGGTTACCTACATATTATTGTTATTATTATACATTTTATTTAATCATTTGAGATAGAGAGCATGAGCGGGGGGCAGAGGGAGGTGGTGTTGAGGGAGAGGGAGAAGCAGGGAGCCAGCTGGGGGGCTCAATCCCAGGACCCCAGGATCATGACCTGAGCCAAAGGCAGACACTTAACTGACTGAGCTACCCAGGTGTCCCCTGCATATTATTTTATATCTAATTTTCCTCTAATTTTTTATTATTATTTTTTAACCAAGTCTCCACTGTCTTAATAGTAGTGCTCCAAGTCTTCATTGATTTCTTATCTTTAAGTTATGATGATGGAGTAGAAATAGAATTGCCCTCAAAAAAAAAAAAAAAAGAATTATTTTCTCTGTAAGTTCGAATCATTTAGTCTAGCCAGACAACTTGATTGAAGCATAATTGGGGACAAGCCAGTAGGACATGTCTAATACTCAAAGATGCAATCAGAATGGACCAATGAGCAAAGGAAGAAAGTGGCAGGGAACACAGTTCTCACTATCCCATTAGCTTCCCTCTACAACTCCATTCAAACTGGCTTTCTAAGTAGAAAAAAAAGGCATTGTCCATTCTGGTCTAAATATACGAGGGTTTGGGTAGCTCATCACTGAAGGGATGACTTTTCAGTCTTTGAAAATTTTCTTTTAAAATGAGATAGGTCATATTTTAAGCCTTAATTAACCAAGATCTTATTTCTCAGCTTATGCCAAGGATTGATTAAATCTGCTAATAGCAAGAATGAGTCACAGGATAAATTCTTGAGGAGGAGAGAAATGTTTCACAGATTAATTAAGCCTTCTTCATATTTTATCTAGGTCTCTCGGAGTTACTCTGAATAGTTCTGTGTGACTCTTTTACAAATCCTCCAATCATTCCCATCATTTTTACGGTAAATATGTCCTCTTGTTCACATAGAAGATGTTACGTAATAAAGTTACTATTTCTCCAGTTTTGTATCTTGTTAATGACTTTCTTGATGTTTTGTGTTCCGGTACTATTAACCTGTTTGTCCTTCTGCTTTATGCATATAAAATTCCCAATCCCTACACCGCCTCCCCCATCTCCTTCTCACACACATTTCATGTTTGTGACTAGCCAATTTCTATTCTGCCTTGAGGATAAACTACCTTCTCAAAGACTTCCCTGATAGGCCATGCTTATCTACCCCTCCCCTCAACCCCCACTGAAGTATACTCCTCTATGCTTCAACGGTATATACTGCTTTCTCTCTAACCCTTTCCTTACCCTGCAGGATGATATACACACATAGTGCTTATAATAGGAATAGGCACTCAGTAAATTCTGTCCAAGTACTAGCACTTATCATCATATTAAAATTACCTGTTTCAATACCAGTTTCCTCACTAATGTGTAAAAGACAATATCTCATTCATTTCCTTTAAATTGGCTCTTAGATTATAGTAAGTAATCAAGAAATATTCATTGAAATGTAATATGCTAAGGAGCTTTTATTTATTGAGCCCTATGTCAAGCAAGACTTCTAAAATAGTCTCAAAGAGATGTCCCTGCTTTAATCCCTTAGAACCTATAAATATGATGGGATATCGTCCCAGTGACTAGTCTCTATTATACGCTCAGTTGACCTTAAAATAAGGAGATTATCTAATTTCATCAACATTTCAAACCAGACACCTCTCTCAGGTTGGTGGCAAAGGAGAAGTCAGAGACAGAGGAAACAAAGCATGAGAGCCAGCATTGTGGCTGGCTCTGAAGATGGAGGGGACCATGCCTAAGAAACAGAAAGGCCTCTAGTGGCTAAGAATGACTCCCAGTCTACCGCCAGCAAAGAAATGGGATCTGTCTTACAACTGCAACTTGTATGAGCTCCCAAGGGCCTCCAGATAAAAGCCCAGCTTAGCTGACACCTTGCTTTTGGCCTTGTGGTAACCCTCCCATAGAGCCCAGCTGAGCCTACTTGGACTTCTGATCTACAGAACTGTGAGATCATAAATGGGTATTGTTATAAGGGCTACGTGTGTCAGCATTTCTTATGGCAACAATAGAAAATGAAGTATGTGTGAACTATACGCAGGACTCTACACAAGTATTGGGAATGAATCTCACTTAAAGACTCCTCATCTTTTCTAATTTTCTATAAAGAACTTAATTTCAACCTTACACCTGGGAAACTCTAAATCAGTCATTTTTGGTGGTCTTTCACCTCTTCCAAGGTTGTGTGTGTCAAGTTTCTGAGAGGACACTCCCCAGTGCTACTGCGGTCATCCATCACGTTTGTACACTCGTTAATATTGGAACATCTATCCTCGCCTGCATGATGTCTTCAGGTGTCTTTGTGACATTCAGGTTCCAGCTAGGGGTAGATTTACTGTCAAACTTCAGGGCCTCTCACTTGAATGGGTCCTTTCTAAGGCCTTATACTTGAGTATTTGAAATTGCCCATCCTTTTTCTTAAAAAGGAATCACCAGGGCACCTGGGTGGCTCAGTGGTTGAGCATCTGATCCCGGAGTCCTGGGATTGAGTTCCACATTGGGCTCCCTGCAGGCTCTCATGAATAAGTAAATAAAATCTTTTTTTAAAAAGGGGGGAAGGGGAATCAGCAAATCGTATAAATGTAAAGCACCACAAAACCTGGATTATTCCTCAGCTCAGAACTTTCCTGATTAAAGTAATCCCTTCTTCACTACCCCACATTGCCCCAATGGCCAGTAACTTCAGATACTGTCTTTTAGTTTCTCTCTCATCCTAATTTTTTCCTTTACTACACTTAGCAATATGTGGATTTGTTTATTCATTTAAAATGTGTTCATTTTCTGTCCCTACCCGCTAGAATGTAAGCTTATTGAAGGCAGGCACTTGATTTACTTATTTCAGTATCTCCAGAACCTAGAATAACAATTGACTGATCAACTTCAGGTCTTGCCAAACTGCTACTGGCTTAGTCTATTTGGGCTGCTATCATAATATACCATAAAGTGAGCAGGTTAGAAACAAGAAACATTCGTTTCTCACAGTTCTGGAGGCTTGAAGTCTTAAGATTGAGGTAGCAGAGGATTCAGTGGCTGGTGAGAGCTCTCTTCCTGTGCCCTCATATGGTGGAAGGAGCCAGGGAGCTCTCAGGGACCTCAGAGCACAAATGGGCACAAGTGACCAAACCACCTCCCGAAGGCCCTACCTCCTATCATCACCTTGGGGGATACGATTCCAACATATGAATTTTAGGGGGGCACAAATATTCAGACCATAGCACTTGCCAGTTTTGGGGCGCAGCTATGGTTGGCTAGGGAGGGTCCCAGGCATAGTAGCCTCTCTCAATCAGCCATCCGCCCTCAGAGCCTATCACATTCCTAGGGACACTTTCAGGGATCAAGTAGCAAATTCCCACTGCTCTAGAGACCCACCACCGACTTCTTTATCCTTTTAGCTTAGGCATCACTTTTCATTCTCAGTGATTCTTTTCTGTGGCAGTACTTAAGGGTCAGCTTGGAAGACCTCTCTGCCTGGTTCCCCCTTTTCCACTCCAAATAAAAATAATAACTCGTGATATTATGAATGGACATTGTTAAAGTGAGGACAAAATTTAGAAAAATGTTTCTGTTTGTATTGATCTATAATACTACGTAAATGTGGCTTCCATAAATTTCATAGCCACCTGGCACACAACTTCCAACCAGATTATTAGCTTTAAATTCTTTTAAATGGTAATTTGGGGGTGGCCTTTTCAAGCTCCAAAGGAAAGTGTTTTGAAAGCAACTTCTGCTTTCTTCCCAGCCACAAACATCCCCTGAGGCAAGGAAACAGAGTGCTATCAGTTTACATGAGGGAAGGAAAAAGAGACAAATACAAGAAAAATAAATAAATAAAATCTCAATTTTTTTCTTTCTTATATGCATGATACATTTAATCTGAAAATAACCACATGAAGCTGCTATTACTCTATTCCCACCTGCTGCAACTGAGCAGTCGTTACCAGCGATGCTGTGTCTGTTGTCACTGCACATGTTCATTCTCACTAGTATTCTGCTCTGCACGTTTTTTGCACTCTGGTCTCTGGAAGAATTTGGAAGCTTTTCCTATAATTTGAGTTGAAGGACACTGAGTTAAATAAATCTCTGAACTAAATGCTAAATGCTAGTGTCCCAAGATGGAGCTCATGAACCTAAATGTTGGAGCAGCATTTACTTGCTCTTGTAATTTCATTACTATGGAGCTTAATTGTGAAGTTCTTGTCATGTTTTCTTCCAGAGCTCATAGATACTTTCATGTAAATTGGCCTTCCAGGGACACCTGGGTGGCTCAGCGGTTGAGCGTCTGCCTTTGGCCCAGGGTGTGATCCTGGAGTCCTGGGATGGAGTCCTGCATTGGGCTCCCTTCAGCGAGCCTGCTTCTCTCTCTGCCTTATGTCTCTGCCTCTCTCTCTCTCTGTGTGTCTCTCATGAATAAATAAAAACTTTAAAAATAAAAAAAAAATAAAAAAAATAAATTGGCCTTCCAATGGCCTGCTTTGATACCCTGAGGTGGGTGTGTCATGAAGGCACTTCTTGTAATCCTCACTAAATTAATTATAATTATTATTATACATGGTAATTAAAGTCAGCCAGTGTTCTCCCAAAGTGTGGGGCAGGTAGACTGGTAGTACATGAAGTAATTTTAGATGAATAGGACATTAAAATACCACTGAAGCACTTAGCAAAAAAGGCTATCCTCTTTTCAATGTACTTTAGTCTTTATGGTTATATTATGTAGAAAAATAACAGGTTAATGCTAATATGGCCAACACTTGCCCATCTTCCTTTTTAAACACATTGAGAGGAGGCCTTGGGCTCAGATCCTTGATAGGTAACCTAACTAGTATGACATTTTGTTTTCATTGCATTTGCTTTTAAAGTCTTCTTTTATTTATATCAATTGGAAATGTTTTCCACTTACAAAAATGACAGAAAGTTTCCTTAAAATAAATCTATTTTTAAAAGTAAATCTATTTAACTTTTTTAAAAGGTTAAAGGAAACATTTTAATAGTATCTGTGGTTTGTGGATCAGGCAAAAATCATGACAAAGTTTGGGGAACACTAAATAAAGCAATTCATATGAATGTCCATATGATGTTCTGACACTGACCATGATACAGGTTGTAAGTCATGTGAAGTAGAGGCAAGTCATCATCTGCTTAGAACTAGTTCTGTGCTCTGAATTTTTGCCAGACACTCATCTGATTGCCTGTTTATGGGGACCCAAGGAGCTTCATGGGAATATCAGCCACAGGTAATTGTATGAGGGTTAGGTTCTTGGGATTAAGCCAGATGTGATAGAACACTTACCCTGAAGGGTTAAAAGCAAGATACCCTTCACAGTAGTGTGTCTTTGGGTCTGGGGAGTGAGGCTGACTTTGTAACCTAGAGTCAAGGAAACAGGTTAGATACTATGATCTAGGCATCAGGTTGATCTAAAAGTAGAGTCTGAAGCAATTTAGGGTGATTCAGGGTTGGTCCCAGTCAACAATCCGGGTGGGACTGGATATTTTATGATGCTGGTTAGACTGTAAACTTTTCTTCGGGTTTCTAAAAACATTTGGAAGAAATTATTATACAATGGAAGAGAGGCTAGCCCAGATGTAGAGTACAGGAGATATGACCAAACTGCCTTCCTGACTATTCTATTCTTAACTGTATAAATGTAAATTGGCATTTCAGGTTTGAATTAGGGATGAGAACTTAAAGGTATGACTTAAAAGTATATATCGATATCTTACACACACTTTGTACCAAAATGCATTTCCAATTGTGTATTAAAAGTTAATAGGGAAAAAGATTCACTGAACAGAAAGTTGATTCATAGAATATTTGGTATGCTACATTGTATTAGTCATATATATCTTCACTATTATAAAGATTGTAAAGGCTGGCAAAGCAGTGAGCCATCAATTAAGCCAAGAAACATGTAGATCCCGAGAGTTCTTAACTATTTTAAGATTTATTTATGTTGAGAGAGAGACAGAGAGAGAGAGAGAAAGCACACACCCAGAGCAGGAGGGCAGAGGGAAAGAAGCTTCAAGCAGATTCCTCATTGAGTGCGCAGCCCAACATGGGGCTTGATCTCCTAAAATCATGACCTGCCCAAACCAAGAGGCAGGTACCTAACCAACTGAACCACCCAACACCCCTTAACTATCTTCTTTACTAAAGATTAACTTCTTTTTATGTGTAAGAAAGTTTTTACAATCTGGCAATTAACCAGTCTTTTAGTGAACAAAAGGCTAATTCTGAGATTTTTATTTTTTGCTTGGGTTGACTTTAAAATTTTTCTTTTCCCGTTCTGTGTTCACATATTACAATATAATCAAATATATTTTTAAGTTTAGAATAATTCATAAGTAAAACAAGTCTCCACATTGTGTACGTTGGTACTAAGTTAAGGCCATACACACACAAGCTTTTGTGTCTATGTTGTTATATTCTCTAGTTGTTTTTCTAATAATAAACCTGAATGCAAGTGTAGTATGTTATTGCTGGACTCTTTAGGTAATGATACATGGGAGAGAGAGCATAGAAAAATACTTATGCTTCTTGTATGTAAGCATTTAAAATAATGATTTAATTAAAAATTCTTGGCCAGCCTGGGTGGCTCAGCGGTTTAGCGCTGCCTTTGGCCCAGGGCGTGATCCTGGAGTCCTGGGATCGAGTCCCACGTCGGGCTCCCTCATGGAGCCTGCTTCTCCCTCTGCCTGTGTTTCTGCCATTCTCTCTTTCTCTGTCTGCCGTGAATGGATGAATAAAATCTTTTAAAAAAAATTCTTCAAATTGATCACAAGTAACAGATAGTTGGGGATATCTGAAGTGGAATTAGGTTTTTTAAAGGATGCATATTCTAGGGGACACCTACCTGGCTCAGGTGGTTGAACATGTGACTCTTGGTCTTGGGGTTGTGAATTCCAGCCCTATGTGGATACAGAGATTACTTAAAAATAAAATCTTAAAAAAAATTCCTTTTTGACAACTTCCTGCATGTAATTAAGACCCCCAATATGATAAACGACTTGCTGCAGCAAAAACCATTTAGCAAATTAATATAGTTCAATTTTTATTTTGTATTTTCATTTCTTCTGCTTAAAGTTTGAGGTTCACTCAGTTACTAAAGTTTTATGAAGTGATTAGCTTTGTGTTGTTTTTTAATTAAGAAGTTTTGTCTCTTCTGGAATTAACCATAGGTCTTCAGTATTCATTCAATAATAACATTTAAAAAAATCTTCCTTCCGAAAGCAAAGCAGGTGCCAGTTTAAGAGTACCTCCAAATGAGATGAATATGGAGTTACTGATCCTCAGAGCCAGAGAAGGAAACATTAACAGCCCAGGTGGGTTTTTGCTGTGTTTGTTTTGTTGACTGGTAGCCTTTGGTAACTGATACTTAGCTATTTATGTTTTATTAATAAACTTTCACTTGCTTTACTTATTAATTCTACATTTTGAAGTACTTGAATCAGAAATAGCAAACTTTCCATCAAACTCTTGTCCAAATGAAAACTTGAGATACCAACCGTATTCCAGAACACTTTTAAGGGCCACCAAATAGACCATAACATTTTTTGGGAAACAGGGTAAGTTAATTATGGCAAAGCAGTGAGCTATCAATTAAGCAAAGGGGCATGTAGATCCCAAGAGTTCTTAACTATTTTATTTTCAGCTTTTCTAGGTAGACAGAGGAAGAGCTGTACTCTGGAGTTCTTCAATGAATAGAAATTTTGTATTTCAGCACTAACAGTTCTTCAGCACCTAACACTATCATTATTCAAAGGCCTGATATTGCCTTTGGTGCATTATATACACATTACACTCACTTTCTATTTCTACAGTACTTCCAGGGGTAATAGTTTTACCCTCATTTGGGTTCTGCTACGATCCTAGTAATAATTGCAGTTCAGAAAATTCAGTCTTACAGGCAAGTGACTTCCTACATGCATTTTACTCAATCATTTCATTTCTCAATACGCCAGGCTGCAGGGTAGTCGACTGGTGGATAAGGAAAGCTGCATCCCCAGGATCTAGAACGATCCCTGACCCAGCAGCACAGGTGCAAAATGTTTGCTGAAGGCACCCTAGTCCTGCTCCCGAATAAAACCAGTTTCCGGCACTCGGTCTAGATAAATCCCTAAAGCTCCATTTGACGGTAAAAATTTAAACCCAAATCTCTTACTTTGGCTCTACATGTTCTAAAAACATGCAGTGTCTGAAAACAGGGGAAGCGTCTAGAAAAACAGCAATTGGTGAAGACCTCAGCTAGATGGCTTGAAATGCTTCAGGTATTTCTTGCAAGTCGTGTGTGTGGTTGTCAAGACAAAGATTAAAAAAATAATAAAATTAAATAACCCTGTTTTTAAAGATGATAATGAATTGCAAACTTTTTTAAAACATGTGACCTCAGAAGGTGGCTTAAATAGGTCATTACAGTCAAGGGGTCGCCAATGCCTAAAACAATGACTGGCTCAGGGTAAATAATCAAGAAACCCCAATCGAGTTGGTTTGCGTAGTATTAACGTTCCTTTGAAGCCCCAGAAGCAGCTGGGGCTTTACCCATCCTTAGAAAGCGACGGAGCTGGAACCAGAAATCCCTTAAAAGGTTAGGACGAGGAACAAGGCTGAGCAAGGCGGGAAGGGTAAGAGGGCTCGGGAGAGTTAAGAAAAAAAAAACAAAAACAAAAGCAAACAACAACTACAAAAAAACCAAAAGACACAACAGGGCAACAGCAAACAAGCCAGAGAGGAGAGAGCCGTGTGTGCAGCGGAGGTTGGCAGGACGCCACCGCCGGGTCACCGCGGGTCACCCCGGGGGCCGGGCGGGCACCCGGGAGAGACACCTCCGCAAGAGAGACCGCCGGCGCCTAGCTCACGTCCTCGCCTCCATCCCCGCCGGGCCGCGCAGCCAGCAGGAGGGTCCTCCCCGCCGAGCCCGTGCCAGGCGGGGACAACCTTCCCGACCCGTCTCCGCCCTTCCAGGTCGGTCCCCGCCCCCCTCCCCCCAGCGCGGCGGCCGGGACCACACCCGCTTCCCTCCGGTGGCCCGGCCGCCCTCGCCGCGGCTCGCGGGAGCGCTCTTCCGGGGGCGGGGCTCCGGGGCCTCGCGCGCATGCGCACGGGCCGCTGGGCGCCTCCCTGCCCGGATCTCGCGAAGTTACGTTCGATCGTCCGCCGGTGACGGGCAGCGGGGGGCGGGGGGCGGGGAGCCGGAGCAGGGGTGGGAGGGGCGAGGAGGAGCGGAGGAGGGGGGAGGCGGGAGGGCTCCTGCGGTCGGAAGGGAGGTCCGCTCGGCCGGGCGCGCCGCCCCAGTGCTCTGTGGGATACTGGAAGTCTCGAGCGTCTCCTCCCGGCTCCCAGCCCTCCCCGGGCCCGCTCGCCTCGAAGCAGTCACACCCCCCCCCCCGCCGGCCCGCGCGTCCCTCGCCGCCTCCCCCTTCCCCCCCCGCCCCCCTCGCGATAAGAAGACCCGGCGGCAGGAGAGGGGATGAAGATGGCGGACGCGAAGCAGAAGCGGAACGAGCAGCTGAAGCGCTGGATCGGCTCCGAGACGGACCTGGAGCCTCCCGTGGTGAAGCGCCAGAAGACCAAGGTGAAGTTCGACGATGGCGCCGTCTTCCTGGCCGCTTGCTCCAGCGGCGACACGGACGAGGTCCTCAAGCTGCTGCACCGCGGCGCCGACATCAATTACGCCAATGTGGACGGGCTCACCGCCCTGCACCAGGTCCGTGCGCGGCCCCGCGGGCTCTCGCCGGCCTCCCGCCGCCCTCCGGGGCGCGGGGGTGGGGGGCGGCGGCGGGAGCCTCCCTGCTGCGGGGTGAGGGGGCGGCTTCCCGCGAGGGCGGGGGGGGGCGAGCCGCCGGGTGATTTCCGGGGCCGGGGGCGGCGCGGGGGCGCCCAGGACCGTTTGTGGACGTGCGGCTGGGGTTTGGGGTTTGGGGTCGAGACGGAGAGGAGTGTCCTGGGCTTGTCTCCGGGGGGTGTCCGTGCTGCGCTCGGACGACGGGGGATGCTCAAGGCAGCGACCCGCAAGGGGCGCCTAGGGACCCCGCAAGGGGCGCCTAGAGACCCAGAAGGGCCCTTAGGGACCCGCAAGGGGCGCTTAGGGACCCGCAAGGGGCGCTTAGAGACCCAGAAGGGGCGCTAGGGACCCCGCAAGGGGCGCTTAGAGACCCAGAAGGGGCGCTAGGGACCCGCAAGGGGCGCTTAGGGACCCTCGAGCGGATGGGCGGCCCCGGCTCAGAGGGTCGGCATGGGGTTTGCTGTCGTCTTTTTGGGGGGGACTCGATGACCAACGATGATGATACTAGGAGTCATCGAGAGCCCGGAGCCGAGCGCCGCAGCAGCGGACGGCTTCCTGTTGGCTTCTTTATTCCTCCTGGTCCCTGGGGAGGGGGAGATGGGGTGTAGCGAGCCGGCGGGCGAAGGGGAGGGGGCGCAGGTGGGTAAGGTAAGGGGGCGTCCGGCAGGGCTTGCCCCCTTCCCCCTCCCCCTCCCTCCCCCCGCCCCGCCCCGCCCCGCCCCGCCCGGGAGCGCGCCGGAGGTCCTGCAGCCCCGCGGCTCGGCGTGTGCACTGCTCAAAGCTTAGAGACGCGGGGAGAGGCGCGCGGGGCACGCTTTTCAGAGCCGGGCACCAGGATTTACCTTTGGGGGATGGGGAGGAAAAAAGCCGTTCACAAACTTTGCTCAAAATGGATGCTTTGTGCACGTTAAAGTTTTATAGTAGTCCGATTGGGATCTCTCAATGTTAGCCAAATAAGGAGAAACTATTGGCAATCCGGAGATAATGTTGCCCTGCCTTTAACAGGCCAAAAGCAACACCACCACGCAGAGCGCTGCATTTAAAAAAAAAAAAAAAAGCGATTTTTTTTTTTTTTTTTCAAGCGACGGTAGTAGGTGACAAGACCTAGAGACCCTTTTTCACATTTTCTTACTGGGTGACTTGGAATCACCGAGAAAACTGCTTGTGCAACAGTGGCCTTCCCTCCACCGGGAGATCTGCGGAGCTGCCTCGGAGTGCCTCGGTTATATGTGGAAGCTCACAGCTGTTTATTTTATTTAACACCCTAACAAAAACCCTGTTCAGAGGTTGAACCTTGAGGCTTTCATATATATATATATTTTTTTTAATTTTATGAATATTGTCTTGGGCTTTTTAAAGGTGTTGCGGTGGCATTTCCCTTTTTACCGCTTCCTGTTTGGTGGACGATGACCGTTTTTAAGTTTTATTTAATTGAATTCTCCTATCAAACTTGGCTTGTAGCCTTTGTTTACAGAGTTGACTGGATGGATTGAAATGACTGACACATTGCAGGGCAAATCTGGAATTCAGAATGCGGCACCCAGTTAAAAAACACACACACAAAAAACTACAGCGCCGTCTTTGGTTCTTTTTTTTTCTCTTTCATTGACTTTAGAGTCTCTAATGTATAGCATACTTTCTGTTTGGCTGAGGTTCATTTTAAAAGCATAGCAAAGTCTAGGTTCCAAAAAAAAAAAAAAAAACCATGGTGCTGAGAATGAAAGTTTTGGCTCTAAAAATGATTAAGTAGTTATGTAAGATGAAGGATCTTTGAAGCGTGTTTTACATGTTTCAGGATGGAATTGATTCTGGAAGACACAGTTACTGTATGCTTAGGTCAAGGTACGATTGGATAATTGTTTATTTACATCAATACGTTTTATTAAAATTTTCACATAGAGATTTAAAGTTACCACACTTGGGGAGGGACCCAATGGTACTGGCTGGGAGGAAGAGGAAACCTTTTGATACTTGTATTAGAGTAGTATTGGCCTAGGTAGGAAAAGAAAATTCAGGGAACAGACTTCTGAAGGCTTTTTTTCCTCTCTCAATTTGGACATGTTGCAAGAAGTCCCAGACTTCTCAGGGTTTTCCTGATTAACTGAATTCAGGAGTTAGTTTGGCAGCATATAGGTACAGTCTTTTGGGGATTTTGTTTTAGCTGACAAGCCTGTGAGCAGGAGTTTAGAAGTTTATGCATAACCATTTGCATAGTATCTTTTTGTAATTTATCTGCACATTCCTTACGTCAGCGAAAAAGTCTTTAAAATATCAAGCATTAAAATTTGTATCGTGTTTTCTTCACTTTCATTTCTGTATTATCACCTCTTGTACTTTTTTCCCAGTGTGACTGAGAACAAGGAGTTTGCTTTGGGCAAATTCAGGACAACAGATAGTGAAAGGTGATAAAACTTTTTTAAAAAAATCACAAGAAAGTTTTAAGCTTTTCAGAAATCTCTTGAATGTTGCTTGTCTTACGTACTTAAATTATAAAGCCTAAAATTGACCCACTGATATAATAGCCCTTAAATAGTGTTTATTTCATTGAATTTTCAAGAAATCATATAATACCTAAAATATTTTTGCTGGGTTAATTATTGATTAGTCTTTTGGAATACACTTTTACCCTTTTGGTTTTAATCAAGTATCTAAAATTTCACTGTCAGGAGAAAAGTTTTAGAAACTTCACAACCTATAAATATCCTTCATCTTTTACTTCCATTTTTAATGTAAGCAGCCTATACTTAAAAGTTTATTGGCAGAATGTGCCCTCTCATTAGAAGTTACAAAAGCAACTTAATTTTCAGCTATTCTTTCTGTATAGAAATATGTCATCCAAATTGGAGAAAAAGCAGTGTTCTTGTCAAATTTCCTGTCTTGGTCTCTGGAATAGCCTCCCTCCCCGACTCCCATAGCTAGAAAACAATGCTGAACAGTACTGAAGCTAAAATAAACTTCTGATGTCCTAGAACTGAAGTCTAGAGTAGATTTTCATTTTTATTGGTGGACATTAATTAGCTCTGATTTTATAGGTACCTGGTGGAGTCTCTACCTTGTGATATCTGTATTTCAGTATGCATAGAGTTTTCTATAGAATGCCTTATTGCTGATTCCTCTTGATACCGGAGTCCATAAAATGCAAGACTGAGATTTTTTCCATCAGTGTTGAGTTTAACCTTTGATTTTACCTTAAAATCTTACTACTTTGTGCCAGTAACTGCCAAGTCAGCTTCCAGTTTTCACATTTCTGTAGAGCTCCAGTCCCTCATTTCCATTTTTCTAGTGATGATGTATTGATATGAAGTGAAATATTAATTCACTCTATTGTGATTTTATATTTAAAAATACATTTTAAGTAGTGACATAGTAAATAGATGTTCACCCCCTTCTGCCATAGAATAGCAGTTACTGCATTTACATTTAGCTTTGTGATTTCTTCAAAAGATTCTTATTCAAACATGGATTTTCATAGTTATAATTCAGTTTTATAATCTACTTTTATTAACATTAGTTTATATATATATATTTATTTATTTATATCTGTAGACTTTACCTATGTCCCTTTTTCAGTGTATTACTCAGTTTTAGATCAATGTCAGGAATTTTTTTTATTTCAGCCTGAAATAAAGCTTAAATCTTTCTTCACCACACCTACACTTCTCATTGATGCCTCTGATTCTTTTAATGATGTCAGTAATCTCTGGATCAAGCTTTAAACATTTCAGTTATTATTTAGTCATCCCTTATTCTACATATATCTAATCCATCTTAATAATTGCCTTTGTATCAATTCTTTTCCTTGCTACTCTCGTTATTAATCTAGTTCATGCCTTTATTATTTTATCCCTAGAGTATAGTAATTGGTTAATTGCTTTCTCTGCCTCTGTTCTCTCTCTGGTCCAATCCAACGTTCATGTTGCTGTTAGAATAATTTCTTAACAGTATCATGTTGTGTCACTCCTTCTTAAATTTAAAGTGTTTCATCATTTAGCTTATACCTGATAGATCTCCATTGTGTTCTATTTTTTTATTCTTTATTTCCATGCCTATGGTCTTGCTTTTTCTGCCACTAAAATATCCTCCCTCTCTTCTTTGCCAGTCAAAATCTTATTCTTCAGAGTTCAATAGAATTGCCAGCCAGTAGGAATCTTTCTGTCTTTTGAATTTGTATAATATTATGGTACTGGAGAAATGCTCTTCTCTGGAGTCTCATTGTATCTTATATTTTGTCTGTGCACTGCTAAATAGTGTTTGTTTTTAAGTTTGTCTTTCCTGATACACGATAAGGACCCAGTTTCCCACATGTTGTCTTTCCAGAGCCTGGCACATATTAGGTGCTCACTAAAGTTACTGACTTGTATCCTTTACCTTGTATTATAAGTACAGAGTTTTGTGGGTTTTTTTTTTTTTAAGATTTTATTTATTCATGAGAGACACAGAGAGAGGGGGCAGAGACACAGGTGGAGGGAGTAGCAGGCTCCATGCAGGGAGCCCGATGTGGGACTCGAACCCAGGACTCCAGGATCACGCCCTGGGCCAAAGGCAGACGCTCAACTGCTGAGTTACCCAGGGGTCCCATAAATACAGAGTTCTGTATGTATTTGTATATTATGAGATAAATTTTAAAGCCTTCACATCCAGTACTTAATGTTCTTACACATGGTAGAACTTATGTGTTTATAAAGTAAATGAAAATCTTTGTTGTAGATCTTCTGTGTAGATTTTTAAAAATATCTTGAGTTTTTAAAAAGTTTTTTTTTTGTTTTTAGACTTTTATTTATTCATTCATGAGACACAGAGAGAGAGGCCGAGACACAGGCAGAGGGAGAAGCAGGCTCCATGCAGGGAGCCCGATGTGGGACTCGATCCCTGGTCTCCAGGATCACACCCTGGGCTGAAGGCGGCGCTAAACTGCTGAGCCACCCGGGCTGCCCTAAAAAGTTCTCAATATTAACCTCTTTCCTATGTAAATCTTGGTTAAGTGATAGAAAAATATTTAGTTGAATCATTAATTTGCCACCTTCATTATAAGAGTCTGAATTAGGTCCTATAGAGAAATACAAACTAGAATTACATCCGTGTTCTGTGCTATTAATTTTTTTAAAGTTTTCCTTTTCAATACAGACTTGCAGATAAGTTTAGTATTCAGTTCTTTTGCTCTTAAAATACAAATTTTATCAACTTTAAGGGAGCCATTTGAAACTTCTTTGTAAAAATATGTAGCTCCCCTCTTGACAGTAAAAGGAATACTTTTGTGCAGTATTTTCTTAAGTGCTTAATCTTCTCAGCCAAGCCATTTTCAATGAATCGTAATCTGAAATGTAACTCTCTTTAAACGTATTCTAATAGGGCTACTTAAAGTGTTTTCCAACCAAAAGGAAGAGAGATTGGAGCAGTTGATATTGAGTCTGTTGTTAGAGAATAGTATGATTGCTATATATGAGAAATCTGTTTAAAACTGAGTATAGAATTTATTGTGTAATGTTTCGGTGAGGGATGTTAAGATCTTAGAAGAATCTGTTGAATCACTTGTAAGTAATAGTAATATCTGTTGAAAAAAATGTGCAGCATACATTGCTTTCTCTACATAATTTTCTTATTAGAAAGACTGTAACACTATGCTGATTGCTCTTGAAAGTTTTTTTTGAAACGATCCTAAATCCATTAAAAGAAAAAAAACCCACCTAAACAAACAACAACTTCTAACCTCCTCTAAACTGGCCCCTCACTTCCTGCAAATAAATGGACAGCCCTAGCCATATATGGGGTGTGCTGGTAGGGCACCAGTACCCAGACTGCTGCTGTTACAAGGTCTTCTCTGCAGTTGCTGCCATTGTGCTTCCTGGCAACAGTTTTGTGGTCTGGGTTTGAAGTGTCATAACCAAAACCATCTTTCATGAGCTTCAGCTAGTGTGATTGCAAGCCGTGACTGAGCATTTTCTAGGATAGCCAGGTAGAAGAAACCCTAGATGGAGTGGAAGGAACCACATTTTACAAGTACTGTTGACAAAAGTAAAGTACTTGTACTTAAAAAAAAAAAAAGTCTAGGGATACCTCACTGGTTTAGTTGGTAGACCATACAATTCTTGAACTAGTATTGTAAATTCAAGCCCTGTGTCAGGTGTAGAGATTACTTAAAAATAAAATTTTTTTAAAAACCTGGTTGATTTTTTTTTAAAGATGACTAGAAAGATGACTTTTAAGCGGAATGGGGAGTATAGAAAATTATTTTGTTACTGCTATAACATACTACTTCTCGAAGGTTCCTGAAATTGGTTTTCATTCCCTTCTGCTTGAAAAATATTGCTGTTTTCACCTCATCTTTTGAAATTTTTGGGGTTCCACAGTCATGTTGAAAAGATGGCAGTATTGGCATTTTGGGACATCCTCTTTGAGAGGTTGAAAACCTCCAACAGTCATTTTAAGTTTATTCTAAGTTGGAGTTCGGTAGTAGCCATGAATTATCATAGTGTTTTATTGAGAAGTAGCATTTGCTGAGGATTTGCTATATACGGACCATTGTGGTGCATGTTTTTACAACCAGTATCTCATTTAATTCTCACAGCATCCCTTTTTTCTTACTCAAGATTACGAAGGTAATAAAAGAGCTGAGTTCTAACATACAGGTCTGATTCCAAAGCCCAAACTTAACACCATGCTAGATTTCTTTCTTCCTTCCTTCCTTTCTTTTTTTTCATTCATTCATTCATTCATTCATTCATTCATTTTTAAAGATTTTATCCATTTATTCATGAGAGACACAGAAAGAGAGAGGCAGAGACATAGGCAGAAGGAGAGGAGAGGCAGGCTCCCTGCAGGGAGCCGGATGTGGGACCTGGATGTGGGACCTGATACCGGAACTCCAGGATCATGCCGAAGGGAGGTGCCCAACCACTGAGCCACCCAGGTGTCCCTCACCATACATATATATATGTATAATTTTTTTCTTCATCTGCTTTTGTTTTAACTAGCCAACTCTGTGAGCTTTCTGTAGTAACTGAAATGCAGTAACTGAAACTCTGTCCTAAATTTTAGGAACTGCCAAGATTGTTTTTAACTGGTTATTATGTGCAGAATGTTTGATCAAGTGCTTTGGGAAGTTGCAAAGGAAGTTAACAAAGGCAACAAAAACTTTCTTTTTTTTAGGACACGGAGTTTATTAGTCTTCAAACGTCTCCATTTTCCTTTATCCTAATAATCATTTATATTATTGTTTTAGATATTTTTATGTATGCATTTACAGAACATGTTTTGCTTATACCCACACACTCTTAACTTTTAATGAAAAGAGATACATTATAGGAAAACTCATATCAGTATTAATTTAAAAATAAAGAAAACAACCTTGAGTTTGTCACTACCATTTAATCTGCAGTTTATTTCCTATATAGTAATTATTTGTGCTTATAATTAGAACTTGAGATGTTACATGAAATGCTAATAAAATTACCTGAATTAACTTAATGAATTAATAAAACAAACTTTTAATGTTATTCATCTTTGATTTTAATTGGAAGCTTTTTGTTAGTAGAAATAAAAATATTTTTAAAATCATTTTGCAAAATTTAGCCAAATTATGTTTCAGGTCTTAACTTGGAAATGGCAATAGGATCTTTCTCCTCATTGATAGTGAGAGCATCATTTGAAATGTGATTTACTTGTCCATCAAATCACTGATTCCCAGAATTTTACATTCCATAGACCAATAAGATGTTTTCTTAAATTTCAGTGACTAATTTTTGTTTGCCAACGTGACCAGCTTATACTATCAACACCATTTTCATAAAGAGAATATTTTCACAACAAAAGGATATAATATCCAATTAAATAAAGGAAAGTGAGGACTCTTGTCAGTCTATAAAATTATTGCTGTATTGACCATATATGTTCTTGTTAGTCTTTCATGCAAGTAGAGAGAGTGGTTGAGGGTGAGCAGATTTCATGACTCTACTCCCTATGTCCTCTTTTTGGTAGGATAGGATAGCATGCAGGTGGTGGCAGGCCAGATCATTAGAAAACAAGTGCCTGGCTCCTGATTATCTAAGATGGAGCAAAAAAAATTCTAAAGAGATTCAGAAAACCAGTGAAAGCGATCCACCAGTTCATATTTTAGGAACCACCAGTTTCATATTTATACTAACATAAGCCTTTTTGCACATGTAATCTTACTCTGGAATGTATTTCTTAGCTTATTTATATTAAAGCACAACTCAAAGCACAAAGTGTAGACTTGCTTGACCACTGGGGCACACAGTGATTCTCTAAATTACTGTTTAAACTCTAAGTTTGGCACCTATACGCTACCTACTATTGTTAGTATATCTTATCTCCAGACAAAATAGTGAATTCCTTCAAAGAGGGATTTTGATTCATTTTTCTTTAAATCCCCTTTGGTATCTGAATTTTATTTTAGCAGCTGCACAGTGACTATTTGTTGGTTTAAAAAAAAATTGAATACAGTGTATATCAATCTTGTGAAGGGCTAGCTGAGTTCATAGAAAGCAAAATGATGGGTTTGTATGAGTAAGTACAAACAGAATTAACAAACATTAAAAATATTGTAATAAAAGTGCATATAAAATAACTTATAATGCTTAAAATGCAGAAGTAGCCATTGCTGCAGTAAAAATTTAGCAGGATCTTAGATTTTTCTGAAATGGAATATATTTCTGATTACCAATACAAGCAGAATTTTGCTCAGCTTATGCAAAATACTTTAAAAGTGATTTTTTTCTTCAAACAAAATTTTGGTTGGTTTAGAAAAGGAGTCCTTAGCATACCGGCATTAGAAGCTAATTCATATTTTTGAATGATTTTAATCACACAGGTTTTTTGTGTGTTATTTTTTTTTTTCTAAATAACCCTTTCACTGTGGATCCTTGTATGCCAGTATTTTCTGACCTTATTAGTATTTTGGTTGTTTATCTTTTCATTGTTATGCTGGCTAACCATAAAAAGACAAACTTGAGCTCTGTATTACTGCCCTAAGTGTGCTTGCTCGACCCAAATGCTCTTTCATGGGTGGAGACATTCCACATTGTCATGTGTTGTATAGGCATTTCTGAAATGACACTCGGTAGAAACCCTGGAAAGAAGTGAGGGCATTCCTCAGCTGTCACCTTTTTAGTGATCTGCTTAAATGCCTTCTGTGCATCAAGTGAGATATTCTGCTGGAAGAGCTTCACTTTTTAGCGTTACTTTAGCTTATTAAGTCATATTTGAGCTGAAGTCACATTTTTTTGTTAGTTTAACATGTTCTCTAACAAAAATATAAGGTTACAGAAAGTTTCTGTGAATTTCTTAAATACTTGCATAGTGCAAAGGAGAAATTTTGTGAGAATGTGAATTGATACGCTCTTAGAAGTTAACCATGTGGAAAAGTCTATTTTCCTGGATTAACTTTCAAAACACGCATACATGCATACCAGTTACCTTTACAGGAAACATATATATAATGTATATTTTATTTAGTCTTATTTTAGATGATTATGAATGTATTCTAGTATTTACAGTTTTGCTTAGAACTGGAACACTTCAGCTCCAAAAGTATATCTTCAATATTGAAGTTTTTTTTTTTTAAAGATTTTATTTTTTCATGAGAAACACAGAGAGAGAACGAGAGAGAGAGAGAAAGAAAGAAGAAAAGAAAAAAAGAAAAGAAAGACTATTTAGATTTTCAGCCTGGAGGTAGCCCCACGTAAAACCTTAATAAACTCTCCTTTATCCATTTTTATTTAGTATATAATTTTTTATAAATGGGGCTATATTTAATTTTCTGGTTTGTAAACTTTTTATCTTATTTATTATTTTTTTGGTAAACTTTTTTTTTTTTTTTTTTTTTTTAAAGAGAGAGTGCACATAAGTGGAGGTAGGTAGAGGCAGAGGGAGAGGATAGAATCTCAGGCAGGCTCCACGCTCAGCATGGAGCCAGAAGCAGGACTGGATCTCAGGACCTCAAGATCATGACCTGAGCCCAAACCAAGACTTGGCCACCTAACTGACTAAGCCACACAAGCACCCCTAAATTAAACTCTTAAAAAATACATACATATATATTTTATATATATATATATTTTAAAGATATTATTTATTTATTCATGAGAGAGACAGAGAGAGGCAGAGACACAGGCAGAGGGAGAAGCAGGCTCCATGCAGGGAGCCCAATATGGGACTCGATCCCAGGTCTCCAGGATCACACCCTGGGCAGAAGGCTGCGCTAAACTGCTGAGCCACCCGGGCTGCCCCCCAAAAATATTTCTATGTTAATGAATACTGATAACACCCTCCTTTTTAATAGCTATAGAGTATTCTTCTGTGTGTATGTGTGTACACATCCCAAAATTTATTTTCCCAGTTTTCTGTGATGAATTTTTAGTATATTTCCAATTTTTCATGACGTGGTGGATATTATACTATGTATGTCTTTGTTCACTCATGACACTGTATTGTTAGGATTGTCTTGGAAATTTCACTTGTAATTTTATGTTTTGCTCAAAATAACAGGCTGTTTTAATGCTTGTTGATGCAAAAGACATTTTCAGTAAAATCTCTGGTATATCTAATACAGAAGACTAACCTTGAAAATACTCTTGCTGACATATACCTGTTACATTCATAATGTGGTAATGTCATCTTTCTTCTCTAAGTCACCCATAGGAAAATTAGTTTTATTACTCCATGTATGTTAATAAAATTTGTGTATGTTATTTAAAATGTTAAGTAGTATTTATTTTACAGATATTTGATGTTACTCATTTAAATTAGTGATTAATTTATACAATGAATACATAAATCATTATTTACCATATGTCTGGCATTGTAAAAATCTCTAAAAACAACGTTCCCTGCCTGAATATAGTGTATAATATAGTGGGATGGTAGTATGAACAAATGATTACAATTAGTTAAGTGTTAGAATGGAAATAAAGGGTGAGATGAAAGTTTTTATTAGGAGGACTTAACCTAGAATATCAGAGAAGACATCCCTGAGAAAGTTATGGTTAAGTTATAGGTAACTTATGATCCTAATCCTTTCTTGTTTTCTGAATGCCCCTGTTCAGTGTCCCTTTTTAGTCTATTTCTTTCTTAAGAATATTCCAAGGTTCTCTTATGTCTGTTTTTTCTTTCCCATTTCATTTCTGTAGCTTCACTTTTCTCTTTATATAATTTGTTCTCCTTTTTAATATAATCCACATCTTATTTTTGATATCATAAGTCTTCCATATACTAATCTGAAATCTCAGGGCCATCTGTTTTCTTCTTTACTTCCTAGTTAAAATTACTATTTCCCATTACATGCATACCTGAAAGAGAAATGCTCCCATTTCCATACTAGCTTTTATGGTATTCATTTAACAAAATCAAAGGCCTCTTCTGTACAATATGCTATTAAATGCTGGGGGATTTTATTTTTAAGCAAAACAGATATCAGCACTGCCCTTGCAGTGTTTACAGAGTGAAGTTACTTAGCCATCAGGGAAATGCAAATCAGAACTGTATCTCATACCCACTAGAATGGCCCTAAATAAAAATAACAGATGATAACAAGTATTAACTAGGATTTGAAGAAATTAAAACTCTACACTGCTGGTGGTAATATGAAATGATGCAGCTACTTTTGAAACAGTCTGGCAGTTCCTCAAAAGGTTAGACATAGAGTTACCATATAACCCAGCAGTTATACTCCTTTTTTATATACCCAAGAGAATTGAAAAGAGATGTCCACACAAAAATTTGTACATTTATGTTTATAGGAGCATTACTCATAAAAGCCAAAAAGTGAGAGCAACACAAATGTCTATCAGTTGAATGGATGAATAAAATGTCCTATATTATGTTATTGGAATCAGTGGAATATTATTTGGCAATGAAAAGAAACAAAGTACTAATACTTGATACAATATAGATTAATCTTAATGACATTATACTTGAATGTTGGTAGCCAGTCATAAAAGACCGCATATTGGATGATTCCATTCTTACGAAATGTTCAGAATAGAGAATATGTAGAGACAGAAGATAGACTAATGGTTGCCAAACGTCAGACGTACTGAGGGGAAATGGGGAGTGACTGCTAATGGGTATATCCTTTCCTTTCAGAACGATAAAAATGTTCTAAAATTGATTATGGTGATGGTTACACAGCCCTGAATATACTACAACTTGAAATGGGCTATTGTAATGATGTGTAAATTATATCTCAATAAGCTATTAATATCTTTTTAAAAATAAAATTCTCTATTTGTGTTCACCACTAAGAATTGAGGCATTGGCAGAGGCTGCAATTATCTTCTCTTAGTCTCCCCAACTCCCACGTAGGCTTAGTGTTCATCACTGTAGTTACATGGCAAAGAGGATGGCCAAACATTGTCCCTGCACTAACACAGCTTGTAGGGTACTGGGATATGTAGGTAAACATAACAGGTTAATTATACATTTATGTCAGTTATGTGTAATGATATATAATGGTAGTAGTACAGAGTGCTATGGAAGTTTGTGAAGGCACAACTCACCTAGAATTAGGGAGAAGGAAGTCTTCTTGGGGAAAGTTGATGTTTGATCTGCTGAGTGATGAGTAAAAGCCAGGGTTGTAAGGGATGGAAGGACGTAGGAAATTATTTTAGAGAGAGGGAATAGTATGTTCAAAAAGCTGGAGGTGAACAGAAGTGTTGAAAGATTTTAATCAGGTTAAATGAGACAATCAGATTTTCTCTTTAAGAAAGATTACTTTGGGTGCAGTCCCGAGACTGCACTTGAAAAGAGAACAATACTGGAGGCAGGGAGACTAATTTAGGAAGTTGAGTAGTCTAAGAGATGAACTCACTTAATGGCAATGGAGTTGGAAAATAGTAGATGGACTCAAGACATATTTGGGAAACAGAATTAGTATGAATTGAAAGTGGATTGACCGGAGGTAATAGGAGTCAAAGATGTGCTTCTGGCTTGGAGTTGAGTGAAGGTGCTTTTCAGTGTGTATTCATTCAGTAAATACAGCATGCTTACTGTGTAGGTTAGAAGCAGAGTATATTTGATATTGGTGGAGACTGGCAATATTCAAGAAATTACAATGGAATGCAAAATGTGTGCTAGAGGATATACAAGTTTTTGAGTCACCATGGAGAAAGTGTGGCCTAATTATAAGCAATAAATCAAAATCTTGAGTGGAGTTGGGTTTTTTTGTTTTTTTGTTTTTTTAGTCTTGGACTTAGCCTTTTTTCTTAGATCTCCCTGGTCCTCTGGATGTGTGAATACCAAATAGAAAATGATTTGTGAGGCTATAGAAAAACCAAAGGATAAGGATTCATGATTAGATTTTTTTTAAGATTTTATTTATTCATGAGAGACGAGAGAGAGAGAGAGAGAGAGAGAGAGAGAGAGAGAGAGAGAGAGAGAGGCAGAGACACAGGCAGAGGGAGAAGCAGGCTCCATGCAGGGAGTGCAATGAAGGACTTGATCCCTGGACTCCACGTCATGCCCTGGGCTGAAGGCAGGCGCTAAACCTCTGAGCTACCCAGGGATCCCCTGATTAGATTATTTTTAAGATTTTGGTGAACTATCTAAAAATACATGAAAAATTCTGTGTTTTTCTGTTCGGCAGAGTCCATTAAGAACTTACAAGTAAGCCAAATTTACTTTTATGATATTGTGGGAAAGGGCAGAGTGTGTGTTTTTAGGGGTCTCGGGAATGGAGCACAAAGCTGTTAGGAATAAAATTGTAGTAGTAATAACAATCTAAAAGTCTTATTGCTTAAAATAATGCACTGTGAAAATAAGGTAATAGATTAAAATGAGAGAGGAGAGTACTTTTGTTTTCAGAGCATGTTGAATTTTGCTCAGAGTGGTGCAGTTAAAGCATTCATTCAACAATCAAAAACTTTCCCCAGTTCCTAAATTTACTAAGTCTTTTTTTTCAGGGCAAGCAAAGATAAAGTATTATTTATATATAAGAAATTTACAACTTGATATATTTTTCTTTTGTCTAATATATTTTTTTATTCAAGTATAATTAACATACAATGATGTGTTAGTCTCAGGAGTACAATATTCTGATTCAGCAATTCGGTACATTTCTCAGTGCTCATCAAGATGAATATACTCCTAATTTCCTTTATCTTTTTCACACTCCCCTTCCCCCCCTCCCCCCCTCCCCTCTGACAACCACCAACTTGTTCTCTAAGAGTCTGATTTTTTAAATCTTTTTTCTGTGTTCATTTGTTTCTTAAATTCCATATATGAATGAAATCATGTGGTATCTGTCTTTCTCTGACTTATTTCACTTAGCGTTATACTCTAGGTCCACCATCCATGTTGTCAAGATGTTCTCTTTTTTTTATGGTTGAGTAATATTCGTGTGTGTGTGTATGTACATGTACCACTTCTTAATCCATTCATCTATCAGTGGATACTAGGATTGCTTCCATGTCTTGTTTATTATAAATAACACTGCAGTAAATGCAGGGGTACATATATCTTTTTTAATTTGTTTTTGTTTTCTTTCAATAAATACCAGTAGTAGAATTTACTGGATCATATGGTAGTTCTATTTTTAATTTTTTGAGGGACCTTCATACTGCTTACAGTCCACAGGGGCTGCACCAATTTGCATTCCCACCAACAGTGCTTTAGTGTTCCTTTTTCTCCATATCTTTGCCAACATTTGTTATTTCTTGTCTTTTTGATTTTAGCCATTCTGATAAGTATGAGGTGATATCTCATTGTGGTTTTAATTTGCGTTTCCATAATGATTTCCCTGGTTCTTTTACATAATATATTTTAAAGGTTTTTTTTTTTTTTTTTCCCCTCAAAATTTGACTGGAGTTGCTTTGAGTACTTATGACTTTTTTGCATTTCAATGTTTTATTAAGTTGTACATTTAATGAGAAAAATAGCAGTTGTACAAAAAGCTTGTATGGGTTATTTTGACTGTGAGGAAATGTCTTTAGACTTGTTTCAACGTAGACAAAATAGGAAATGGTTATATATTAAACTTTAATGCAAAGTTAACATTGCGTCTTTTTCCCTTTTCAACCTACCCTTGACATTTAAAGCTAATCTGGGATGGGAGTGGGGGAAGAGATATATGTGTTTATGTGTAAAGTGAACTGATAATATATAAATTGTCTTCTTTCAAGAAATATTTAAGTATCGGGATGCCTGGGTGGCTCAGTGGTTAAGCTGATCATCTGCCTTTTGCTCAGGTCGTGATCCAGGGTCCCAGGATTGAGTCCTACACTGGGCTCCCCACAGGGAGCCTGCTTCTTCTTCTGTGTCTCTGCCTCTCTGTTTCTCGTGAATAAATAAATAAATCTTCAATATTTCTTTCTTTTTTTTTAAAGTATCAAAAAGTAAGTTTCGACAGGATGTATGGTATGATTCCATTTGGGGGGAAAAGTGGTTTGCATAGAAAATCTGGGGAAATCCCCAACTGTTATCAGTGATTATCTCTGTGAGAGAAATATAGTAATTTCGAATTATGTCATTTTTTAATCTTTTAAAACAAAGGAAATATGAAGATGAATCTGAGTTGGAAAAGAATGCTTAAATGACTACTTCCAGTAATGTTTTAAGGATTAAATAAGTGTAGAGATATTGACATAATTCATGGATTTTTGTTTGCCTAGTCATTGGCTACTCAAGGAGGGTGGTGTTTTTTTTTTAATTTTTTTTTTTTAATTTATTTATGATAGTCACAGAGAGAGAGAGAGAGAGAGGCAGAGACACAGGCATAGGGAGAAGCAGGCTCCATGCACCGGGAGCCTGATGTGGGATTCGATCCCGGGTCTCCAGGATCGCCCCCTGGGCCAAAGGCAGGCGCCAAACCGCTGCGCCACCCAGGGATCCCAGGAGGGTGGTGTTGATGGTTAAATATTTATTTCTGCATTTATGCCTACCTTTTCTCTTTAACCTTTTTATTTAAAAAGGAAAGACTGATTGCCAATATGATGGATACCTTGGGAGAGTTTTAAGAACAAGTAAGAAAATTAAGGGTTACTTAAATGTATTTTGAAGCTTTTGGCCAGTGGACTACAGAAAATTCAGACAAAAGATAAGCATAATTCCCAGAAAGATAGCTAGTCATTGAGGAATAAAGGGATTTTAAAAGATAAAGTTTCGATTTCAGAATTTTAAAAAAGCCCAGTGGGAGAAATGTAGACAAAAGTTCTAGAAAAGCAGTTTGGATATAGTGAACTCTTTTGCCTTGTTTTATTTGAATAGGTAAAGCATTTAATGATAAATGTTTTAAGAATGAATTGAAAAATGACCCCAAAACTCTAAGAATAGAATCAAGAATGTCGAAGCCCAGAGTTACATGAATTTTGTGAAAATACTTTTGAAGACAGTGAATAGAGGCCTTTAAAATTTTTTTCTTCTTATTGAAGTGTAGTTGACATTCAGTGTTACATTGGTTTCAGATATACAATATAGTTTTTTGATAATTGTACATACTATACAATGCTCGCTGGTGTAAGTACAGTTATCATCTGTCATACATTATTATAATATCATTTGACTACATTATGCTGTATAAAAAGAGGGCTTTTAAGAGTGGTAAACTGGAGCAAGAATAGAAGGAAGTAACTAATGGCATGGGATTTAAGTTACATGTTTTTACGTGTTTAAAATGTTCTACTCTGGCAAAATTCTGATATCGATTATTAAGCAGATAGTTTTAGAAAAGATTGTGTTGTTACTAGATGCCAGATTGAGTTTTCTGAAAACTAAGTTATGTTGCTCTATCTTTCACTTCCTTTTTTGACAAGATTGGTAAATTTAAATGAGGGAAATGTTGCTAATCAAGAATAGCTAGATTTTTTAGTGAACCACTTGGACAGGCTCTTGTTAGATGCTGTGGTTAATGTGACAAAAATGTGGTATGAATATTTGCAGGATTAGATGGATTAACTGCTGGACGAACTACCATATGCACATCAACCTACTGATTAATCAATCACTCACTAGCAATCAAGAGGGAAGACTAAAGTAGTAGTTCTTGTGTTCTCAATTTTGACCCTATCCTATTTAACATTTTCATAGCCAAAACTGTAGGAGCTGAAAACTTCAAAAAAAAAAAAAAAAAGCATAAAATAGTTGGTTTTAAACAATAAGATAGGGGCAGCCCGGGTGGCTCAGCAGTTTAACACTGCCTTCAGCCCAGAGCCTGATCCTGGAGACCTGGGATCGAGTCCCACGTCAGGCTCCCTGCATGGAGCCTGCTTCTCCCTCTGCCTGTGTCTCTGCCTCTCTCTGTGTGTGTCTCTCTTGAATAAATAAATAAAATCTTTTAAAAAAAGTAAGATAAAAAGATACTGGGTATTAGTGTAAAATATCTGAATTAATAATTGATAAGTATAGGTTGGCAAAGATCATCTTTGACATGCAAAAAGGCCACTAAAAGTTTAACAGCAAGCCTCATGTCTGACAACAGTGTAATAATTCTAAAACACAGTAAATCATTGTAAAGCTAAATCAGTGTAGCATAGATTTTTAAAAAAATGTTCCTCTATACTGTGAGATCACGTCTGTAGAATGGTATCTAGTTTTACAGTTTGAGATTTGTCTCCTCTTTCAGCAGATATTACCAATTACAGCCTTCTTTTGATTACTCACCAGGAGTATGGCTTTGTCTAACAAAGTTCTGCAGAGAAAAACAAACCTATATCGAATCCATTTTCTGGAATTGCTAACAAATTTATACATAACTACACACACATACTTGCAGTTCTTCATATGCCCTAAGACACCAGTCCCCTACGCCATTTATCAGTTCGGCCGTTTTCTTTTGAGCCCCTTGAAAATAAAAGAGAGCTCATTTTCAAAGGCACATATCTACTTAACCATTAGTAGGAAAATGGTGACTTCTTGCACATATTAATTAGTAAGGATTTTTTAAGTAAGAAAAGCTCATCAGAATTATACTAAATCAAATATAGTAATTAACTGTAAGATTATGGAGATATCTCATGGAATCTGGGCTTCTGGAATGAATTAGAACCAGCAACTCTATGCAACTCAGGAAGTATTCTATCTAAATTTTTCATCGTTTCTGACAAATACACTTTATTCTTTTGTATAGCAAGCTAAATTTCTTGTTTTCCTGGTTCAAAAGGCAAAATATAAGGACGCCAGTAATTTCAGAGTTTTTATTCTGGTCTAGATATCTAGAGAGAGAGATCTTTATAGATCATGATATCTTGATCTTCTGAGTTCTAATCCCAGGAACTCAGATTCCCAGGAAAGGGACCAATTGATCCACCTTAGGTTATTTATGTGTTAGGTTATCAGCAGTGGCTGGTGAGGCTGGTATATCCCTCTGAACAAGTATATCTACTCTTAATTGTAAATCTGATTGTAATGTATTTTGAGGAAATGAAGGAGACCTAAAACAAGAATTAATAAGCAACTTCAGAAAGATGCAGATACTGAATGTGTAAATAAATACACAATCTATAAAAACCAAAAAGTGTAAACAAATGTTAAATCTTAAGTCAGCAATTCTTAAACTTTTTGATTTCAGGCAGCAATTCTCAAACTTTTTGATTTCAGGCCCCCTTTTATAATCTTAAAACTTAAAGATAACACTACACCAATGCATACAAGTAAAACTGGGGAAATGTGATAAGATAGATGAATTATATCAATGTCAGTATCCTGGTTATTATGCTGTAGTTTTACAAAATTTTACCATTGAGAGAAACTGGGCAAAAGATATCTCTGTATTATTTCTTATAATTTCGCGTGCATCTATAATCTACCACTGTCTCAAAAAATAATATTTTAAATTTTTATTTTATTTTAATGTGAAAAAATATTGAGGAGCCTAAAGAGTGAGTGAACTAAGGTCTATGTAGGAGGATTCATTTGATGATTATAGAAAGTAGGTTAGGACACAGCATCTGGGGAACCATTTCAGTAGTTGAGCTTAGAGATAAAAATATTCCTCTAGTCACCCTTTGATTTTATTTGATATTGTAAATTTCCTATTTATTGAAAAAGTTGTTTGGGGAATCTGCATTTTAAATTTTAATCTTCAGAATTCCATCTTTAAGTAAGATACAAAGTGACTTGTATTAGAAGCTGTAAGAAGTTAGAAATCTTTTTTTTTTCTGCTTCAAGTCAGTAACATTAAGTTTCTTAGCCATTAGCTACATTCTGTTTTAATACAGCTGCATGTACTTTACATTAAATTGACAAATTTTTAAATAATTTGAACTGTTAAATATTTTTGTACTATGACAAACCATAGAAATTGGAGGGTTTTTTAAGTTTGTGTTCTAATAATGCATTAGTTCTGATGTTTTTAAAAGTGAAATTCTTTGTAAAATAATCTAAATTTAAATCATTTTAGTTTTATGTAGCTCTTACAAGATCAGAAAAATTTTTTTAAAGAACAAAGTAATTCATGGAGATTATATTTTGAAATATACTTTTTATATAATAAAATATACATTTTAATTAGATCTCTTAGTTAACCCCATCCCATTTTGTTCTAATTGGGTCTTAGACTAATTTACTTAAACTCTTTTCTTACTAAAATCTTCTCTACTCCCATCCAAACAATTAATGCTTGTCATCAGTTTACAAAATAATCCTTCCCCTTTTTATTGTAAAAACAATACGACATATAGAGACACTATAGTTAGGATGTAGAACTTAGTTTATAACAGATTCTTTTTTTTTTTTTTCAAAGATTTTATTTATTTATTCATGAGAAAGAGAGAGGCAGAGACACAGACTGAGGGAGAAGCAGGCTCCGTGCAGGGAGCCTGACCTGGGACTTATCCCAGGACTTCAGGCTCATGCCCCCGGCTGAAGGCAGGGGCTAAACCGCTGAGCCACCTGGGCTGCCCTAGTTCATAACAGATTCTTACAACAAGTGTGGGAATTAGTATCTCTGCATCTTCAGAAGGATCTATTTCTTTGGAATAATAGTAAATTAACATTTACGTAATAGTGTTTATATAACAGACACTGTTTTAGACAGTTATATTTTCTCATAACAATCCTATGTGGTAAATATTTTTATTTTTACTATTCCATTATACCAGAGAAGAAAACAGGTAACAGTTTTAACTACAAGGTTGTAACAACATAAAATTCAGAGCTGAGAGTTGAACCTGGGCAGTCTGACTCAACACTATTAAATACTACATTGTAGTGCCTCTGTACTACTTGAATCTTCAGATATCATCCATATGATATCCTCAGGAATCCCTGGAACTAAATATAGGACAGTAGATAGGCCGGGACAGATTCAGTAGGTCAGTTACCTCCTGAAGCTGTATCATGGTGTATTCCAAGAAACTTTCTAGATATAGTTAGAGAAATCAAGGTTTAGCTCTTGCCAGCTAACATGCTCTGCTGCCCCAAGGCTCATTGTTTAGGATTGTAAGTGATACTGGAATAGAAATTTAGAATCCTGTTGGGTATGGCTCATTTCTGTATCGTCAGCCCTTTGGTTTAAATACCTTTTCCTCAAAAATATTAACAACATATAATGACTAAAGTGAAACACAGAATTAGCAGGTCACAGGTCTTATGTTAGTATTACATGTTTTCATTAAGTTCTTTAAAATGCTCTTTTGTTGGAAGATATTGTGTAAAAAGTTTATTAAATGCTTGTTTCAGGGCAGCCTGGGTGGCTCAGCGGTTTAGCACCTGCCTCTGGCCCAGGGCCTGATCCTGGAGCCCCGGGATCGAGTCCCACATCGGGCTCCCTGCATGGAGCCTGCTTCTCCCTCTGCCTGCATCTCTGCCTCTTTATCTCTGTCTCCCTGTGTCTCTTATGAATAAATAAATAAAATTTTAAAAAATGCTTGTTTCATTTTTAATTTACATATATGGGATCATACACCTGCTTTTCTGCTAGTTTCTGCTCTTGTGTTAGGTCATTTTTTCCATTACTAAAAGCCTGTTTGTTTTTATTGGCTAATCTGATTCCAAGTTTAGAACTTCTACGTTTTACAGGACTGTGGATGACAGATTAAAAAACAGAAAAGATCATAAGAAAAGCAGTTCCTAGTTTCAGCAGAAAATTCAAAGGCATCTCTTTGTTGTTTTTTTCAATGAATTACTCTCTTCCTATTTTGGAATAAAAGTAAAACTGGATCCTAGTTTAGTTATGGTAATTATCAGTATCTTCTTTGAAGATCTGAAATAATTAAATACAGTGCTTTGGATCATCACCCTGTTGTTATTGTTGTTTAAAGATTTTATTTGTTTATTCATGAGACACCCAGAGAGAGATGCAGAGACATAGGCAGAGGGAGAAGCAGGCTCCCTGTAGGGAGCCCGATGGGAGGGACTTGATCCCGTGACTTCGGGGTCATGCCCTCAGCCGAAGCCCAACCACTGAGCCACCCAGGCGTCCCTTGGATTATCACCCTGTTTTAAATAGAAGTGACTTTTCAGGAAAGATTCTACTCCTTAATTACTCTGTAAGATACTACAAAAATTAACATTGATTATAGAAAGCTTTATATAGGAGAAATGAATTTATTTCCAGTCCCAGAGACCCATTGATATGAAGAAATCTGTTCTTTCAGAAATTTACTGTGGCAAGCCATCTGATTGCTCCTTATTATTATTGCTAATAATAATGGAAATCACTCCATTTAAAGTATTATGAATCTTTGTTGACTTATACACCATAAGTGTAGCAGTATTCCAATTTTTAAAAAAGATTTTATGTACATAAAATGTACATAAGCGGGGGAGAGGGGCAGACAGAGAGAAGGAGAGAATCTCTAGCCAACTCTGCTAAGTTAGGAGCCTGATGTGGGGCTTAATCTCACAACCCTGAGATCATGACCTGAGCCAAAATCAAGAGTCAGATGCTTAACTAACAACCACCCAGGCTCCCCAGCAGTCTCTCAATTTTATTTATTTGTTTGTTTGTTTGTTTGTTTATTTATTTATTTATTTATTTATTTATTTATTTATTTATTTATGATAGTCACACACAGAGAGAGAGGCAGAGACATAGGCAGAGGGAGAAGCAGGCTCCATGCCGGGAGCCCGACGTGGGATTCGATCCCGGGTCTCCAGGATCGCGCCCTGGGCCAAAGGCAGGAGCTAAACCGCTGTGCCACCCAGGGATCCCAGTCTCTCAATTTTTAAAGAAAATAGATTTATGCTTATGTGTTTAGTTTTAAGCCCATCATTAAGTGTAAATAGACAGTAGTAGAATGAACTTTCATCTTTCTTTGAAGGCACTTGCTCTGCTTACCAGTTTCTTTTCATCCCCTCCCAAGGAAATATTCTACACTTTACATTTTTTGCTTTATTTTGTTTTCTTTGATTTTTTTTTTTTTTAATCTTGATGATTTTTTTGTTAGTGTAAGCTGATTTTTCTTGGGGCACTCACATTTTTTCCCCTCCGTTTTGAAGTTAATTCTAGAGTTGAGTTTTATGTTCTTAATTGTCTTTGAAAGTCAAAGTGTGTATATTGTACATTAAAAATAAGGGCAAATGAGTTCCAGTAGAAGTAAGGAAAGGAATAGGACTTGTCTAAATAATCTGCTAGGGTAATTAGAAAGCTTGTCAAGAAACATTTTAATTTTATTTTTAATCTTTTTCACAAGGGCTCTCATCTAGATGGCAGCAACACTCTGCTGACCTATCTTTCTCCTCTCTCATACTAATACACCTAAGGGACCACTGAGTGAGAGGAACCAGAGAATTATAACATATTTACACATTAATGAAATAGAATTTAGAACTTAATTATGCACAGATAAAAAAGAAACATAATTTATGAAGTATAATTGGTTTTATATAAAATAAGGAAAAATAAGCTGATTTTTTTTCCTACATATATTTGCTGAATGTTCAAGGTTTTTAGTTTTTTTTTTTTTTTCTTTTTTGATGGTTATATATCTGCCTTAAAGAGAACTTGGAAAATATGAGAGGGAGACGAGGAGAGAGGAAAAAGAGAAGAAAAACTCTTATCTTGCACAGGTGTGTGTCTTGTGTATGTTTTTCTATATTTGTGATTGTACTATAGATACTCTCTCTTTCTTTCTTTCTTTCTTTCTTTCTTTCTTTCTTTCTTTCTTTCTTTTTTTCTTTTCTTTCTTTCTTTCTTTCTTTCTTTCTTTCTTTCTTTCTTTCTTTCTTCCTTTCTTCCTTTCTTCCTTTCTTCCTTTCTTCCTTTCTTCCTTTCTTCCTTTCTTTCTTTCTTTCTTTCTTTTCTTTCTTTTCTTTCCACAGCATGTGCAAGTGTGTGCAGGGGGTGGGGCAGAGGAAGAGAAAGAATCCTAGGCAGGCTCCAAGCCTAGGGCAGAGCCCAATGCAGGGCTCAGTCTCAGGACCCTGAGATCATGACCTGAACTGAAATCAAGAGTTGGACACTTAACCGACTGAGCAACCCAGGCACCCCTCTAGATATTTTTTTATCCCACTTACCATAGAGTTTTTCTCAATTTTTACCACGAATAATGTTCATTTGGATGTTTATAATTTTCTTAACCATTCTAGTTCTGTTCCTAGGTTTTCTTAATTTTTTTTTTTTATTTTATTTATGATAGTCACACAGAGAGAGAGAGAGAGAGAGAGAGAGAGAGAGAGGCAGAGACATAGGCAGAGGGAGAAGCAGGCTCCATGCACCGGGAGCCTGATGTGGGAATCGATCCCGGGTCTCCAGGATCGCGCCCTGGGCCAAAGGCAGGCGCTAAACCGCTGCGCCACCCAGGGATCCCCCTTAGGTTTTCATTATACATAGCTCACTCATTCTTTCATTTATTCATTCAACCAGCAAATATTTATTGTGTGCTTGCTCTGGCACTCTTATTTTGATGTGCATTTTAATGTATAAGAATTTTTCCTGTGTAAGTAGGATAATTTCTTTAGCATAGATTCTCAGAACTGAAACATGTGGATCAAAATTTAGGAATATTTTAAAAACACTTATTATACACATTACCAAATTGCTGTCAAAGGGTTGTCCCAGGCTTATTGCCCTCTTGAAATGGGAGTCTGTTTTACTGGAGCCTCACTTGTTCGGTATGCTTATCATCAGCCCCTTTCAGTTGAATGTGATGATTTGGATAAATTTTAACATTTAAATATATTATGGATAGATTGTGTAAATTTTAAAAAATATGTGTGTGATCTATTTTGTAATTTAAGTGGTTTTTTCTATAGAAAATACTTGATTCAGAATCATAATTAAAAATACAAACACAAGAGTTAAGAATGAAGCAAAAAACAGGGCGCCTGGGTGGCTTAGTCAGTTAAGCATTGCAGCTCTGGATTTTGGCTCAGGTCACGATGTCAGGGTTGTGAGAGCAAGTCCTGGCTCCGTGCTGGGCGTGGAGCCTGCTTAAAATTCTCTTTCTTTTTCCTTCTGCCCTTCCCCCCCAAAAAAAAATGAAAAAAGAAGGAAGCAAAAACCTATGCAAACATATACGAGATAACAAGTCAAGTTTAAAACTGTTAGGAGAAGGATGGTAGTTGGAAAAGAACACTGGTTCTTTCTTAGGTTTAAATCTTTCCTGTGTCATTTATTTAGCTCTGTGTTCTTATATAGTTCCTCTGAGCTTGTTTCCTCTTTTATGAAATGTGGATGATGTAAGCTTGGAAAATGATTGCCGAGAAGTCAGGGGAGAAGATTTAGAGTACACAGGTACTGTATTCCTCTCCTTCAGAAAAAGGAAAAAAAAAAATTAAAGAAAAATTTAAAATACTAGAATAAAGTATTTGAAAAGCTTTTCTTTATGTAACTCTGGTTCTCATTGTTGTTACCTTTATGGTGTGTTATTGAGCTCCTAGTGGTGCTATCTTTAAATTACTGGGCTTTTCAGTTTTACTTTGTTAGAACGTTTACACAGATTTTTGCATAACAGCCTATAAAAAATTGAAGACTTTTTAAGTACACTTAGCAGGAAAATAATAGCTATGGTAAAACATGAATAGAATTAGTAAAGATTATTTTAGGAACATGGCAGCTGGAAGAAACATTAGCCAAGCTATTTGTGAACTGAATTACAGTATAACGTGGTAAAGTGGATTTTCAAACATGAATTTTGCTATTTTAAGTTTTAGAAATGTTTTTTTATATTTGTATTTGAACTTTTGTATGAGCTTGGTATTTACTTCAGGCGAAGTGAAGATGCTTCAATGTGTTTTGAAGAATTAAATGATAGTCCTTCTGTCACCTTGTTCTGCTTCACTTCTATATCACACACTTTTGTTTGGTCCCTCTAAGTACCTACCTAGAGCTGTTGGCTTTCAAAAAGTTGAATATGGAGCAAGTGAAATCTGCAGATATTCAAGTTTATTAAACAGCCAGTTGCTTAATAAAATGTTATAGAGTGCTGTAGGTGTTTAAGAGATCATAAAATGTAGATGGAAGAACTACCACTGGAATGAGCTACTCCATCTGAGTCCTTTCCCCTTCAAAGTCTGTTAAGGAAGAATAACATTCAGCAGCAGGGTTCCCGTGATAAAAGGAGATGGCATATGTGAAAGTACCTAGCACAGCCTCTTTCTCACCAAAAGGGAAAGAGAGCTAATTATTTGAGTAACTATCCAGTTTCAGACCCTGTGTTAGGTATTGGGGCACAAGTGGGATGTATCTGCCTTTGAGTTTTTAATCTGTTTGGGGAGACAGAATGAATGTATCTGAATGACTTAGTCATTTAGAACATTTTTTTCTGTTTAATTGTATGTACAAATAGTATTTTATTCTAGTCCAGGAGAATTGGAAAGAAACAGAACTTTTACATAAAGGTAATTACTTCCTTGTTTGTAGATGATAAATAAAAGCAGATTTTCAGGGGTAAAAATCTAATGTCGCACGGGAAGAAAGGCAGAGTTCCTGATTGAGTGGAGGGGAAAATGACTTTAGCTAGACAATCATAGTTTATAGTGTGGTTTTACTTTCATACTTTTAAATTGATGACTGCTTTTATATTTACCTTCATTTTCTCAGTGAAAATAGAAGATAGCATACATGCATGAAATTTGGGCTTTAACATTTCAAGATCCAGATTGTGGTATTTAGAATAATACAAAAGTTTAGCTTCTGTTTTGCATTTTAGGTAGAATTAGTTTAAAATGGCTTCATAAGTTAAACAGCATAGAAGTGAGACTTAAAAGAATTACTTTGAAAACTCAACATCTGTTTTTTTTATGTCTTTGTAAACCCATCTTTTGAGTACCAAGTAAATGAATGCTTGCTGAATTGAATTTTGTCATTTTAAAATCAGAATCATGTTTTTTTTTTCAATTTGAGAATCAGAGATTTAAAAAATCTAGTATTTGCTTTAAAAATTGGACCAATGTATTGTGAGGATTAGAGGAAATACCAAACATATAAAAATGATGTATAAAGTGTAACTATAATAAAAGAGCTTAAGAGAAAATGTCAAATTTTCACCTTAAACATTGGTACTGATAGTATCATTAACAGTTGAAGCTCAAAGGAAATGATGTTCTTTGTTAGAGAACACTTAACAGTATTGAGATGGAAATCTGCTTTGAACTTCTAGGTCTCCCTCAATTTTTAGGAATTGTCAGGTGTATAAAGTAGTTGATCCAAGCTAAACAAATTTGGCAGGGAAGAAGATCCCAAGATCTGTCAAGATCTGCTGACTTTTGTAGTGTCTTCCACTTACTGTCTGTATTCTAGATACAATTCCTTCACACCCTCAAATATACTTACTAAGCTCTTTCATGCCTCCAGCCCATTAATGTTTTTTTTCCCCTTTGCCTGTTAAAAGTCTCTCCACTCCTTGGCTAACTCATATTCATTAAGCTTTCTGATTTCCTGATGGAAACCTTCGTTGACTTTCTTACTCTCCTCAAACCTGTCTTTCCTTATAAGCACCTTGTTCTTTCATACTTCTTCTCTTGGGGTATAATTATGTGTTTATTTGTTTATTTGTCTGCCATTGAAGCCCAAGCATTTATAACATATCACAGTGCCTGGTTCATAGTGAATTCTCAGTAAATAATTTTTGAATGATTGAATTTAATAATTGAGTAGCTTCTCTTTAGATCCTAATCTAATTTTTATTTTGCTACTTTTTCTTAACTTTCTTTTTTTTTTTGGCAGATTCAGATAGTAAATGACTCTACTGCATGGTAATAGTACCTTTAAGGAAGCTATGCAGGCAGTTGTCATATATATATATATACACACACACACATATATATATTAGTAATGAGTCTTAAGAAGTGAGGAACAAATTAAAGCAAGCTTACTTTTTTTTGGTCTCTTCAAGAGAATTGAAAACATATTGTTGCATTAAAACCTGCATACAGATTTTTATAATGGCTTTATTCATGATCACCAAGAACTGAAAACAAATGAAATTTCCCTCAGCTGTCATATCAAGAGCCCAAATGCCCTTCAGTTGTCCTTCAGTAATTGTAGGAACCCTCCTGAAGAAGATTAGTTGCTCTAGAGAAGACTGGCTCTTGAGCATGATTACTACTGAGTTTTTCCTTCAGGGATGCACTGCTATTTTTCTAGCTCATGCAATTAAGTATCATCTCAAGCAGGTACCTCTGCCAAGAAGCTAATCCTTTTTCCTGATAGAGAACGCTCTTGGGTATTGTCCTTGAAATCTTGCATTTTGCTATAGCAGTTTTGTAGTTTATAAACTTCACTGTCTCTTCCATTAAAATGTAAGTACCTCAATTTTGTCTTTGTAGACCTAGCACCTTGCACAGTACCTGGAATACTGACTGCTAAACATGCAGGAAATGTTTAATGGTCTGAAGAATTCTTTTCAGTGACTCATTTCAAAGACTTCATCTTAGGGTTTGAATAGAAGTGAACATTTGGAAATCTCTCTCCCCAATTTCTTTGTTGTATAGGTACTCAGGTGAATAGTTACAGTAAGATTTTTACTAGGTGGGCAGTCCTTCTATACTATGGTACAGGATAGGATATTTCATTAATTGCCAGCTTGATTTGGTACATTTGCAGGAACTATTCAGGAACCGCTTTCTCTCAAAATTCAAAGTATGCTTCCTGAAGTCATATACTTAAGTTAAAGAAAATAACCATTTCAGGTTGTGTAAAGATAAACACTGGAAAATATTTTAAACCCCAGATAGAAACCTAAATCTGTATCTGGGAGGATATGTTCACGGGTATTATGGTTAAAGCTGTTAAAGCTATAGTTGTAAGAAGCTTTGTTCGTTATGTAAGTTCACTGCTATTATGAAAACGTATATGTAGTGCATATTCAACATAAACATTTTCCTTAAATATTTCTGTTCCTGTTATGTGGTAGGCACTATGCTACGCACTAGGACACATCAGTGAACAAAGCAGACAAAAATCTCACTTGTGGAGTTTATATGGAGATTGAGTTCTATTTCTGTATGTTTCTATATGTTTGTGTCTAGATGTGTAAGATAAACAACATAATAAATGGTTTTATGGTTGCTTCATAGTTTAGCAGAGGACTTAAGACTGGAGGGTACCAACCTTAATTTTCTGTAGCCTCATTTCACAGATCTGCCTTTGAATTTTTTTTTTCATGGCTTAGCCGTAATGGGAAGGACAAAGAAATTTTATTAAGCAGTTCAATTAAACTGATACTTGTTGTTCCAACAAGTGCAAACCACTGCTATAAACATTACAGGGGAAAAAAGAGGGACTCAATTTGTAACCCCAGGAAGTGTATAGTCTAATAGAGGCAAGTACATACATAAGTAATATTATATAGAGTAAGATGAAAGGTTTGCATAAAATGCCAGTTTTATTAAACAAGGGGGAATGTTATACCAGTGAGTGTCTAAATGAATAAAAACTCACATCAAATGTTGTGAGGAAGTGGAGCAATTGGAATTCTCATTGTTGGTGGAGATGTACATTGGTACAATTCCTTTGGGAAAATGTTACCAGATTCTTATAAAAGTAAACATGCACCTGCCCAGAAATTCCATTCTTAATGTTCACTCTAGAGGAATAAAAACATATATTCTAAAAAGACTTGTACATAGTGTTTGTAACAACTATATTCCTAATATTCCTAATGACTACCTGGACTGTTTCCAGTTGAAAACTGGAATGGATCAACTCTGGCTATGATGTAGCCATACAAGGGGATTACTTACTTGGCAGTAAAAAGGATGAACTACTGGTACAGCTACATGTGAATCTCATGAATGTTTTCCTTAAAGAAGCCTTTCACAAAATATGGATCTACTGTAGGACTTACATGAAATTTTAGAATGGCAACATCTAATTTATAGTAGGAACAAAAGGCCAAAATAATGGTATCCTTGGGGGATTGAAGGAGCAGTTTGACCAGAAAGGGACATGAAAGAAGTCTGTAGTGATGATGTGTTCTAAATCTTGATAGGGGTTTGAGTTACACAGATTTATGCATTGGTTAAAACACAGCAAATGTACATCTAAGATCCTTGCATTTCATAATATGTAAATTTTATATGAAAAAACTAAATAAATATTGAACTCCACTTAATGATATAGAGGCTGAACTATTTAGTTAATTTAGTAATTATACTAATTTCTACAGGTTTACTTTTTTTGGTAAATTTCAAAGTAGCTGGATTAATAGATGAATAAAGGAATTACTAGGTAGATAGTGCTGTGCCAAAGCAGGTAGTAATATGTTAATAGTAGAATTTAGATGGTGAATGCATACATATTCACTGTAAAATTCTTTGAACTTTGCTGTATGTTTGAACTTTTTCATAATAAAATGGGAAGGAAAGAGGGAGAATGTTTAATGTGGAAGGTAGTTCCAAGAAATATTTTTATGTTTTATGTAACCTTTAGGATCTAGAGGAATAGAAAGGATGAGGCGGGGAGTAGGGGGCATCTAGGCAGAGATGTAGGGAAAGCATTATAGGAGGAAGATGCAGCATTAGAAGAAATACCAGGATAAGAATTGGAGTAGTAAGTAGTTCACTTTGGCTAAAGCACAGGGTAAAATATTGAAACCATAAACATATAAAAATGAGAGGTATAAGAAGTCATTAGGAATTTTGTTTAGGAATGAATGGTAAGACATTTCTTCCTCCAAACAAAAGGAAAAAAAGAAGGGTGTGAAGATGTAGGAGCTTCTAATGTGAAAAGAGTACTATCCTTTGAAATTGCCGTTGACCATTTCAGTTTCCTTGGTAGTATAGGTGGTGTCATAGAGCAGTAGGGTGTAATAATGTGACAGGAATTCAGGCAAAAGACTGATCTGTTAGTGGAACATTATAATGAGGTTAAGGTGAAGTTATAGCGGAGCATGGTTTCATGATTTTTCTAGCATTGCTCTACAGCATCTGCATTAGAGCACAGAAAGCAAGTAGATAGTATTGTTCAGCCTTGGAGATTAGGAAGGGTTATATGGAATCCTGGGATGGCAAATGGATAGTTGAAATAGAAAATAGCAAGAAAAGCCAGTGAAGGTAGGCTGGGACGAATTAGAATGGGCCAAGAATCAGGAATTCACAATGAGGCCCAGAAAAAAAAGAGATTCAGTGGAAAGAGGGGGAAAGAGTTGAAAGGATGAGGTACTGTGCTCTTCTCTGGGAATTTCATCATTCTGAGATCTTAGAAGTGACATTTGGAAATGGTGGCCTCATTGTCCACCTCATCCAGTCAGCCAGAAATTTAGGAGGCATTCTTAAAACTTTTTTTTCTCTTAATCTCTATCTCAACAAGAATGTTTTAATTCTTGAGTTTTCAGGGGCACCTGGGTGGCTCAGTGGTTGAGCATTTGCCTTTGGCTCAAGGAATGATCCCAGGATCTTGGGATCGAGTCCCATTTGGGCTCTCTGCAGGGAGCCTGCTTCTCTCCCTGCCTGTATCTCTCTGCCTCTCTCTCATGAATAAATAATTCTTCCGTTTACATTGTGAAGATAATATAAACTGTACGACATGAGTAGCTAGATAGACGGGTAGACAGACAAATGACTGTCTTGCAAATGAATACTGCTTCATTTAGTTGCATACATTTGCATTTCTCTTGGATTTGGTGCCAAATACAACGGATTTAACAATCATAGACAAATGAGGAAAGACCTAGATGGATTTAACGAAAATGTCATGTGTGTAACAGGCGGGGGTCAATTCCCAACCAAATGACATCACAGCCCTCTTAATAAACTAAAAAAAAAAAGTGATGAGGAAATTTATAAATTTGTTTTGGTTTATATATGTGCTACAGCATGTATAAAGGTCTAGGTTTATGTTCATAGCTGTTTATCTTAATAATAATTTCAGTCAATTTTAGGGAAGTCTGTGGGAATTTTTTCCCTTTTAGTGAGATCCCCTTATGTTACTCATTCTTGACAAGCACTGTTGTGCATAGTAAATTTAGTCTCCTTAGCCTGGATTATGAGACTAGCTGTAGTATCCCCCTCTCATTTCTAGTTAGTTCTGCCTAATTACCTAGCATCCCTTCTTGTACTCTGTCGTCCTTCAGCAGTACCAAATGCTCTCTGTCCAATCAGCTGCTTCCCCCTTTTAGGAGAAAATTGGAAAATTGTTTTGGCTTTCACCATTTCTGTACCCTTAAAGACATAGATTAGATTTCTCCAGGAAGCACTGGCTCTTCCCTAGACTATTCCTGTCTCCTGAGTTCCTAGAAAATATATGACACTTGCCATATTAAATAAAGATCATCTTTTTCCTGCTTGGATCCCAATTAAAATGATCTACTTCATAACCATCTGTATCAGATGATCATCTGATCATCGTTGTATCCCAGCATATTGTACCTAATGATGTTCAGTAGTTTTAGAAAAGATCTGGATCCTTCTGCAGTGCTGGTGATGGGTATTAGAGTCCACAGACAGTTTTGGTCTTCTGAAAGATGTTTTCTGGAAGAGGAAGTTTATTACTGTGACAAAATAGAGCTTTGAGGTTTAACTCATGTCTCATTTATATAATCTGTTCTCTTATTAACATGAAATAGCTGTATCAGAAAATACTTCCATTTGTATCAGACATGAGTATTCCACTGAGGTTTACATACTGCGAAGTTCTATAAAATGAACTACTGCTTTTCCTTTTTTTTGTTCTTGGTTTCTTAAAAATCGCAAAGTAAGTCATTGTACATTTTACTGTTCTAAAGACAAAGTGTGCAAAGTTGTAAGTAAAAGGTAAATAATAAAAAAGTTAACTGTTACCTCAGGATCTTTGCTCATTTTCTTAGGGTCACCACTGTTTTTCTCAGGAACTCTGAAACTTTCAGCACTAGTTGTGTCACCTGAGTGTTCTTTGTAATCACAACCATGCAAAGAAAACATTGCCAGTAACGTTTATCAGTTTTAGTTCTTTTCAGCGGTTGTCAGTTTTGATGTCACTTGGTCAGCCTTCTACCTTTTATAGGTCATAGTTTCTCTAATACATTTTTTTTCATATTGGGAACTTTATGACCTAAAAGAATTGGAAAATAAGCATTAGTCAAAACCAAAACACACATTGCAGAATCCACACAATTAAGCACAAATATTTTTATTTTACTAAGAAGTCCTCACATAATTCCTATGTGCTCTTCTTTAGGCTCAGTTTTTTGTTTGTTTGTTTTGTGGTTTTTTTTTTTTAGTGTTTGGCAAATTAAGAGCTACAAATTAAAATGAAGATAGGAAGCTATCACATAGTTTTAAGAGATGATAGATAAAAGCAAGATAGAAGGCAGAAAACTATTAAAAGCAAAAATGATTTCCACAAAGCATTTTAAGTATCATTATAGCTGCATAAACTATTAGCTACAAGGACATTGTTGTATAATACTAGATTTTAATAGTTGATACTATAATGGGTTGATAGAGAAAAATAAAATTAACATCTTTTGTACCTGTTTAAAATGTAAAGGAATGTGTAACAGACTTTAAAGGAAGATACCATCAGAAATATTTTTAAGGAAATTCAATAACCTAAATATACTTTTAAAATATACTGTAACTTTGTGAATTTGATCGTAGTGTTTTGCAGGAACACTTTTAGGATTATCTGTGATAATATAAGTGAAACTAGAAAAAAATGTGACAACCTTCTCATGGTAGCTTAGTACCTATGTTTCATGTATTTTAGGGTTATTAGATTTGACTGTTGCCTAGACATTTCCATCCATGGGAATCCCAAAGCCTTATATGGTCAAGACTTAGCTTTTAGACATTCAGTGAAATGCAAGGCACCACTCCAAAAAAGAAAGAAAGGGAAAAAAAAACTAGCTGGCTTTCACTTTGTCTTCAGTACTGTCTTGGCTGCTTTTATTACCACGGTAGCTAAATGACTAAGAACCTCATGTGCATTGAGAGTCTGTCTTACTAATGGAAGGAATTCCTTTTGTGGCAGTAGTTTTATGCTAGAATGCTAATGTTATTTTAACAAAACACTGCATGCTATTGGTTATATAATTTTGGGGTTTTACTTTGTGTGTGTGTGTGTGTGTGTGTGTGTGTGTGTGTGTGTTTTAAGGAAACTTAAAAGCAATTCTGGCTTATTTTATCTTACTACAAAGTAGAGGAGAGGATCATAGCTGCACGTGGTGCAGTTTTCAAAGTGTAGGTTTCATTAATGGCAGGTATTAGGGAATTGAAGATGAAGTTATTTGCTTGGAGTTTTCTTCCTTGAAACTCCTGGTAGTTGATTAGGGGACACAGCTGAAAAAGATGTGAACCTTCAAGAGCAGCAGTGCTAGCCAACAAAAGGGCTGCTAAAACAATAACTTATTTCTACACTATTATGATCTTATTTAGCTCTAGTCATCTTTTTTGCTTTGGAGAATGTGATTTTTTTGAGTGATCATATGATTATCACTCATTCATATATTTAACTCCAAGAGAGTTTAATACTTTATAGATATTAAAACTCGTATTATCAATTACAATTTTTTTATGTTTGAAGAGGGAAGGTATTATTCCCCTTAACATAAGATGATCTGTGGTAAGTCGGATATCACATGGAACAATTAATTTCTCTGATACAGTCAACTATAGGTAACGAAGAATAGCAACCTATTTCTGAGTCCTACCACTGAAGCTAAATCATACTTGTAGCTTCCTCCATTTCACATTTGATTATTGTCTGATATATTCTAGATACCATGTTATAATCCTTAATGGGATCCTTTGGCTTTGAGAGCTCATCGTATAGTTGGAGGCAGGAAGGAAAGTGAATGTAGAGAGATAGTATGTATGGGAAGATAATTGCAACACAATGTTTTAAGTAAGATGGGACAGATGTGTTTGGAGTGTTACAAAAAATGGAAGGAGAGAGTGATTATCACATAAGCTGGGGAAAGCTTAAGAAATAAAGGCTTAAGATGGTTAAAAGAAGACTAACTTGAGGAGTAATCTATAGGGTCCAGCAGTGCCTCAGCCATTACTCCATGTGTACCCTTTATCTTCGAGAGAAGTTATAAAGTTTCCAAATTGCCTTAGTTAAGTCTTATGATCAAAAAGAAATGAAATTTCATTATCAGGTTACTTTTTCTTGGCACCTAAATTCAACCCCCTCCTCCCATCAACCAGCTTTTTGTGTGTGTGTGTGTGTGATGGAACCTAAGAATATGTTTATTTAAGATATTTAGTACTGGGTTTTATCTAAAGACTCTTGATTGTCATGTTTTCCTCAGCAGTCTGAATGACTTCTAAGGCTCAGTTTAGGCTCTTCTCTTTTCCTATTGCTTCCAGTAATCTTTCTGAAATATTGATCTGATCATGTCACCCCTCTGGTTAAAAACTCTGAAGAGGGGCAGCCTGGATGGCTCAGCGGTTTAGCGCCGCCTTCGGCTGAGGGCGTGATCCTGGAGTTCCGGGATCGAGTCCCGTGTCAGGCTACCTGCATGGAACCTGCTTCTCCCTCTGCCTGTGTCTCTGCCTCTCTCTCTCTCTCTCTCTCTCTCTCTCTGTCTCTCTGTGTGTCTCATGAATACATAATAAAATTTAAATTACATTATTTATCTACTCTAAAGTTATAATTTCAGATTGTTCTGGCATATTCAAGAAATGGAGGATGGTCCAGTGTGATTTGTGGAAATGGAGAGACAGGTTTAGATAATTTAGGTAACTCTTAGTGTAAAGGACTACCTGATAGCATTCAAAAGGAGTTGAAATATAGGAGAAATGACAAATTAGAGATTAAGTAGAGAAGGGAGCATGATGTTCAGATATACACTAGTTGAAGCAAAGAAAATTGATATAAATACCATTTACTTTCATCCCAAATATAGTGTTGTGGCTACTGTTTATTGCTGTATAGCAAATTACCTCTAAACTTAAAATAATAAACATGCATTATCATATTTTCTATGGTTCAGGAATTTGAATGTGGCTTATCTAGGTGCTTCTACCTCAGAATCTCACAGGAGATTGCCCTTAAGCTGTTGGCTGGGATTGCAGTCTTATCTGAAGGTTTAACTGGGCTGGGGGCTGGGTAAGTAGAGATCTACTTCAAAGCTTCCTCATGTGGTTATGGACAGGCTTTGCTTGCTTGCCACTTGGGCTTCTCATCAGGACTGCCTCTTGTTGTGACATTTGAGTGCTCCTAGGTTGTGAGTGATCCAGGAGAGGGCAAGAGAGAGTAAATACATAATATCCCATCACTTCTACCCTGTCCAGTTTGTTGCAAGCAAGTCCAGCGTGTAACTACCATGAGGCAAATATCTTTTGCCATCTTAGAGCCTACCTACCATGGCAGCAAACTAAAATAAAATAATTTTTGTGGGATTTTATATCCCTCAATTTATATTAGTAAATATTTAAGAATTGCTTCCTATTAGTACTTTGCTTACTATTACTAGTAACTTCTCTCACTGTTCAACAGAGTACTTGAAAATCAATTATATCTTTGCCCGTTTGTTTTTGTTTATCCCTCTCTGCTCTCCATTTCAGTGTTTGGTGACTCTTATTTTGTGACTTGGAAATATACGCACCTGTTTCCTTAACTCCTCCATCAGTGGTCCCAGAAATACAGAGTAACTTGGTAGTCTGAAATGGAAAATAATATTTGATTGAAATGACCAAATAGAATTTTTTTTTAATTTTCTTTCTTGGGACTCAGAATTATATATCATTAACTTCATCTTTGATGCTTTTTTGCCAAAGCATATCAGAATATAGCAGAACAAGTACAAGGTTCTCAGCCTTTCAGACCTATCTTTGCTCTTTCCTTTATGAAAAGAATCAAGGATATAGTTTCAAGACCTAGGTGGGTGGCTAGGTGGCTTAGCGGTTGAGCGTCTGCCTTTGGCTCAGGGTGTGATCCCAGTTTAGGGATTGAGTCCCACATCGGGGTCCCTGTGCGGAGCCTACTTCTCCCTTTGCCTGTGTCTCTGCCTCTCTCTGTGTCTCTCATGCATAGATAAAATCTTACAAAAAAAAAAAAAAAAAGACTTAGCCTATTTCTTCCCTGTACTTCCTCTCCCCTCCCCATCTATGTCATGGACATGACAAAAATCTGTTTCTCTTCCCAAACCTCTCCCCTTTTCAATTTGAATTTATTTGTATACATATATATAGTTTTTAAAATTTAACATTGTGAGGTTCCATAAAAGATATACTGAAGTAATCTGTGTATACTAAAGTGCAGAGGAGAATTTGAGATTAGAAAGGTTTATCATTTTGTGATTCTATCTATGTATATGTTTATTTCTGATTAGACTGTGAGTTATAGGCAGGATTTGGTTCTTTAATTTTGAGCTAGGCACTGTGCTGTATGCTAAAAAAAATAGTAGTGATAATTGCCCAATGAATGTTGATTATCCATATCTAACCATCATTTAGGGAACATTATTTTAGGATATCTCTGTGTAGACCATTTGACATAGTTTTATTAAACAGGACATGTATTATATATACTGTTTTAATTAAAAAGTGTTAAATTTAGTTTTGCTTTAATTTGCCAAAGAAGACAGCTGAAGACTGAAGTAAAAGTTAAATTTTAGATTAAATTTTCTTTATAACTAGATGAGGTATCTCCTTAAATGTTCTTTAAGGTTAAGAAAATAGCCTATGAATACAGTGACATCGGATTTTTTTTAATGAGCACATTCCAATTTTAGAAAGATTTGACTATTCTCTAAGAAAGGTTAGCATATTAGCATTCATCCATTTTTGTCTTTTCTCCCCTCATTTCATTTTATTAGCTATATTAATATTTCTACTTTGTTAAAATTTATAATATTTACATTCTTTTTTAAATGTACTTATGACTCCTTTGATCATGCTGTCTTGATTTCTGAATGTATTTTGTTCATTTGATTGCATAGATTTTATTGTGAAATAGGGTTTATCATCTTACCTTTGATCTTGTGTTTTACTCTGCGTTATTAAGTAGCACCAAAATGTGGGGCATTTGGCTCGTCAAGTTGTGCTTTCTCCCATACTGCTTTCTCTTTCTGGATTTTTGCCTACTAGTAAACTTTTTTTCCTTTCCTTATATTTTGTCTCCCCTTTCTTAAATACTGGTGGTCCTCCAAGTTTGACATTGCTTTTCTGATCACATCGTACAAATGCTGGTTATGCATTATTTCTTCTCTAGCTTCAGTTACCATGGATGTCAGAAGTTTTTGGTCTAGTCTGTTCACAAATTAGATGGGGAATTTCTTTAAAGTGGAAATTCCTGGGCACCACCATCAGAAACTCTGAGTTCTTCTCTTTCTCTCAAAATTGAAGTTAAGTACTCTAGTTATGTTTATAGCATTTATTTTACCTCTTTTTGCTGTTGTTTAGTTCTCTGTCTCGTTTGCTGGACTCTAAGGTCTAACAGTACAGAAATCTGGTCTGTATCCTTCACCAGTATATTTCTAGCAGCCATCATAGTGTCTGGCTGAAGTGGATACTTAATACTTTCTGAGTTAATGAAGAATCTTCTCTTTATCGGCCACATATTTTTCTGGACACTGAAGAAATCCATCAAGAAATATAACTCACAGCTATCTGAAATTTTTTGCTTTGTTTTGTTTTGGAAAACCGTAAGAACTTTATGTCCTCACTGTAGAGACATTTTTGGAAAATAATTCAATGACTTTAACTTCTATTAATTAACATTTTGGCACGTACTCTTCTGAACTCTTTTTTTTTTTAAGATGTATTCATTTATTTATTTATGATAGACATAGAGAGAGAGAGACAGAGAGACAGGAGGAGGGAGAAGCAGGCTTCATGCCGGGAGCCCGACACGGGACTCCATCCCGGGACTCCAGGATCATGGCCTGGGCCAAAGGCAGGCGCTAAACCGCTGAGCCACCCAGGGATCCCCTCTTCTGAACTCTTAATTAGGCATATCAGTAGCAAGAATGGTATCATATTATGCATATTTTTGTAACCTGTTTTTTTAATTTAATAGAAATATTAGGTAGAAGCTTTTATTTCTTCTCTTGAAACTAAATTATTTTCTTAATAGTATATACATGGATTAAACTCCTCCATCCAGGTCAGTGAGTGATCACTTCTGATGAAAGACTTCAACAAGCAAAACAGCAACCTTATAACTACCTTCCTGTCTAGAGTTCAGACAATAATGAAACCTGGCCAAAGATTTATTTTCTCCAAAAATTTGTCTTTAACTCATCTCTACTCCCATACTGACTCTTTCATTAATGCTATATTTCTTTTAAATTGCTTATTATTTTTGTTTTATATGCTTATCTTACTTTCCTAATTAGATTACAAGCATTCTGTTTTAGCTCATTAGCAAAAATTTATTGGGTGACTGTTAGGTATTGTGGGGTATATAAAGACATTTTCTATTCTTAAGGAACTGTCATCTCAATGGGAGAAAAGATTTGGAACATATGAAACAATAAGAAAGGTAGCAGGTCTTTTTCTTTTTTTTTTTTTTAAGATTTTATTTATTCATGAGAGACACACAGAGGCAGAGACAGGCAGAGAAGAGAAGAAGCAGGCTCCCTGCAAGGAGCCCAATGTGAGACTCGATTCCAGGATGCCAGGATCACACCCTGAGCCACTCAGGTCCAGAAAGGCAGCAAGTCTTGCACAGTACAAAAAAAATAATAAAGTCTTGCACAGTACGTAGGACAGTTTTACCTACACATCCACACACTAGATCATAAATGCCTACTCATTAAGGACAAGTTAGCATTTTGTTTTGATTCATTTTACATGTATTTATTATCTGTTTTCTATATGCCAGGGACTGTTCATGAAGGAAAAAAAGAGAATATAATCTTTTTAGTCTCTTCTTACATTTACTAGAATGCATTATATATAGTAGGCAATCAATACAAATCATGATTTTTACAGTGAGAGAATGATCCTGAAGATCCATTCTCTATAGATCCTAAGAATTTTAAACTCTAAAAGAAATGCTCTTCCCTTATTAAGTCCCCAAATAAAAGTGTTGGCCTCTGAAGATCTAGGTTTAACTTAGTAGTTTATAGATCTTTATCAATAAAGGAAATAACAGAGCTGTGTAATAAGAAGATATGGGTATATTTCAATCTTTGAATATTTATAGTTTCCAATTTCTAGGGTTATCTTTCAAATATGTAGTGCTTGTTGGATGAAGCATGAATGTTCAAGCAGTACTTAGATTGCTTTTCCCCTAGAAACTTTTTTTGGTCTCAAAAATTTTTTTCAGATATTTTTATTGTCTGTTTGCCATGTCTAGTTCATACAATCCACAAATATATATTGGATATTCTCTTTGTCAGATATATGTCTCCTTTATTCTCTCTAGGATACCATAAGCCTGAACTTTTTCTTAATCCAAATGAAGAATTTCCTGTGTTCCAGCACTTTGTATAAGGGACAAGCTTTTTTATATGAGGACAAGCTTTTATTTTTGTATCTAGATTTCCTACCTGCTTGTATATAAGAGTCAAAAGGCAAAAATATTTTAAAGATAATATAGTGCTGAACTTGTTACTTGTTTTCATAACTAATATAATAGATGATTCCTAAGCTTATACATGCTCATTTACTTGCTCCTCTTAATCCAAGACCAAGCTATTTACTTTTTTATTATTCAGTATGAGAGTACTGCTTAGAAGTCTTCATTGTTTTTCTTGTATAAACCACATTCATAACTCTTCCTTTGATAATCCAAATTCAGTTTTCCTTAAAATAGACAAATACTTGCTTGAATAGCTTCAGTTCAATTCCTCTTAAGCATACTCACTGATACGTATGTCCCTCTGAATGCTTAGAGAATGGACTGTTTTCGAATATATCTACAAATTTCTGTTCCCAGCAGTTGAGCAGAACTGAGTTTTCCTTAGTAAGAGTCATAAAGAATTGTTTCAAGGAAGTGCAAATTGGTTTTAGAGAACCTCCATATTTAAATTAATTTGTCTTAATGAACTGTGTTACTAATGATTAGGTACAAATTGTAAACATTTCAACTAATTGGCTGTGATTTCATTTTCACTTAAGTACTTAAGTTCTCAAATGACGTACAACTAAATCTTTTTCTGTTACTTTTCCCTCCTGAGTCTTATATAATATGTATGAGCTTATATTGAAACTTTTATATATAAAAGTTTGTTTGAAGGAAGTTTGAAACCCCGTAAGTGCATCTTTTGAAATTTAGTCCTCCTCTTAGAAATAATTGTGGGTGGGACTTTTACCAAAAATGATACTAAAAGGAATATTTGACAAGTCTCCAACATATAACCTTTTTTATAATTTATAGAGGGATGAGAAAGCAAGTTTTAGATGTGAATATAAAAAAGAAAATTTGAAATGGAGATGATTTAGCATGTCGATTATGCATTAATACAAACATAAGCACTTACTATTTGATACTACTCTAATTGCTTTCTATATTAATTCATATACTTCTCATACTCAACTTTTGAGGTAAGTACTACTATTACCCTCATTTTCCAGAGGAAACTGGCACACAGGATGTTAAGTAATTTATCCAACATCTGGCTAGTAAGTGGCAGAACTGGATTAATCCTTGACAGTCTGGCTCTAGGATATGCACTTTAAACAAACCTTTTTTTTTTTTTAACTCACTTTTATGAAAAGGAATATTATGGTGTTAGAACTTATTTGAAATGCTCCTAATTTTGTAATTGTGATTTTACTCAGTTGAATTACATAGTCACATAACATTTTTGGTTTTATTTCTCTGGGAATGAAATTTAATGATTTTTCAAGCTATTCATGCTCTAACCAAAATTTGTCATTAACTCATGAATTTTGTCTACTTTCAGCCAACATTGTATAGCCCCTTTATCAATACTTTGTTGTTAGGCTTTGCAACTTTTTTCTTAGAAAGTGTAGGAAACAAAGCTTGTCCTTGAGCTTATTCTCTGAGAAAAATAACTAGGTTTCCTTTTCAATAAAAACAGATGTTTTATGTACTTGAACTAGTTTGTTGAATTAGTTCACATCTCAGGTTGACAAAGCTGTTCTGTACCTGGAATTAAATGACAAATGTGTCTTCACACAGCTATTTATTATTGGCGGTTGCTCTGGATATGTAGTCATGAAAAATTTAAGATCTACCTACAAAATCTTACTAGCATAGTTTGAGTCATTCTGTTTCCTTCCATATATGGCTTAATAAACTGACCATATTTAGTCAAATATTTAAAGTTAGCAAGTCATGTGTCTCTTAATGTGCTGCATGTGTTAGGTTTTGATTCTTTTAGCAACAATATTTTTATGGGCATGCCTTGCCAGTTGCTTGTGTATGCTTTATAAATGTTTAGGAGAACATTTTGAACAACTTGCACCACAAACTTGAGATTCATATGTAATATATATATATATTTTGTGACAGTATTTTTACCATTTAATTTATATTAAAACATTTCAGAAATTTATTACATTTATAAACAAAGGAACAAGTAGATTTAGCATTAACTACTTTAGGGATTTTTATTGGTTTTTCTTGCATTATACTGACTTAAACACAAATATTTTAAATCAGAATCAACATTTCATTTATTGGGAATTAGCTGTACCCATAGGTTAATATTTTCAAAGAGCTTGAGTATTGCCTTCTTTTTTTTTGAATATTGCCTTCTTAAACTTTAATTTTATTTTATTTATTTATTTTTGCCTTCTTAAACTTAAAAAAGTAACCATTCATCTTGAAAAATTTTTTATCTTCAGTGTCAAAGATTTACTCAAAGGTGGCAAATAAACTCTATTTTAGATCTTGCATACCTTTTTCCTCACTATATGTGACTTTGCATCTTCATACACCAGAAGATGCCTGTCACTTGTTCATATGTTAAACTCTGATACAGATCCTCCTCCAGGAAATATTCCCAGACTATCACATACCATTCTTCCTTAGTTCTCCTTTTTTGAGCTCCCACAGTAAGTAGTGCACAGCCCTATAATTATATAATATTCCTTTTAATATAGTTATCTATTTGTGTGTTTGTCTTTATACCAGCTGGTAAGCTGCTTGAGAACTCTCCCTTTGACTGAATAAAATAACACAAATGTCTTTGTTTTCCAAATAGAATGTATAGGTCATAATTTAACACTTCTCTGTTTTCAGAATCACTTGCTATATCCTCAGTGATTTCAAGCCCCATTGTATTATTAGCTTAATGCAGATAATTCCCAAATTGATATTTTCATTTCAAATTTATTTTCAAAGCTCTAGATCTGCATATCCAATTGGCCACTGGATATGCCTCATTAGATATACAGACACCTATAAATTCAGCATGTCCAAAGCTATGAAATCATCTTTCTTTCCCCAATCTGTTTCTTGAACCTGTAGTGTTTATTTTCATGAATGGCTTCTCCCTGTCCTTCACTTTAATGTATCCATTCTTTAAGCCTTGCATATTTTCTCTTTAAGTTTTTCAATATGGTCAGTCTGAATGACTTCTAAGGCTCAGTTTAGGCTCCTCTCTTTTCCTATTGCTTCCAGTAATCTTTCTGAAATATTGATCTGATCATGTCACCCCTCTGGTTAAAAACTCTGAAGAGGGGCAGCCCGGGTGGCTCAGTGGTTTAGCACCGCCTTCAGCCCAGGGTGTGATCTTGGAGACTGGGGATCGAGTCCCACGTCAGGCTACCAGTGTGGAGCCTGCTTCTTCCTCTGCGGAGCCTGCTTCTCCCTCTGCCTGTGTCTCTGCCTCTCTCTCTCTCTCTGGGCCTCTCATGAATACATAAATAAAATCTTAAAAAAAAAAAAAAAAAAAAAAAAAACCTCTGAAGAGCTTTTTTCGAACATTATCTTCTTAAAGTTATAAAATGTTTCTCCTGTTTCTCTCTACTGCTGAATTGAGCCAGTATGACTGATGGGAGTATTATAGTCTGTTCCTTTGATGTGTGGGAGTAGAAAGTGGGTTAAAAACCACCTATATAAAAAAAAAAAAAAAAAAAAAGGATCCCTGGGTGGCGCAGCGGTTTGGTGCCTGCCTTTGGCCCAGGGCGTGATCCCGGAGACCCGGGATCGAATCCCACGTCAGGCTCTCGGTGCTTGGAGCCTGCTTCTCCCTCTGCCTGTGTCTCTGCCTCTCTCTCTCTCTGTGACTATCATAAATAAATAAAAATTAAAAAAAAAACACCTATAGCGTCAAATCCAATCATCTTTGCATTATATTCAGATCTTTTACAAATATATTGAGACCTTGTAGCACGTAGCCTTATCATAACTTACCAAAACTCTCTATACCACTGGATGATTTACTTAGTTTATTTCATACATTTTTTTTTTTAATCACAGTGCATTTGCCCAGTGAAGGTCCTTCCACTTGAATTGCTAGTTGAACAACTCCTATGTAATCTTCAAAACCTTGCTCAAAGGTATACTTCTTTTTTTTTTAAGTAAACTCTACCCACAACATGGCGCTCGAACTCATGACCCTGAGGTCAAGAATCACACACTCTCCCAGCTCAGCCAACCAGGTGCCTCTCACATGTATATGGACCTATATGGACCACCTTAGTTGCAAGAAGTTATCTCTGTGTCCCAGTGATACTTTAGTAGTTTTTTATCCACTGCTGTTGTACCCTTATATGATCATAGTCAATTTATGGACAAGCTGCTCTATTACAGTGTGATCCTTCCCCCTCCCTGTGTTTCTAGGGCCTTGGCTTATATGGTTTTTAGTATATATAATATGAAGAATAGATAAGGGAATTCGGGATATTTAGCTTAAAAAAAAGTGGGAATTCTTGGGGGCAAGGAGTTCTTCATAGTATTTAAAAGCTATCAGTTAAAAGACAATTCCAGTCTTCCAGAAAACTCCTTCATGCCCTTCCTTTCCTTACCAATTTAACAATGATTCTGAACTTCAGCATCAGAGATTAGTTTTGTCTAGAAACCATAGTATATATCCTTTCTGTCCTTTTTTCCCTCATCTATGTCTGTGAAGATCATCTGTCTTGTGGAGGTTAGCAGTGGTTTATTCATTGTGCTTGATGTTCTTTTCTCATTGATGTATAGGATCCTTTTACATGAATAGAATCTCCTTACACACATACATTCCATGCCATTTATTTATTTACTACTGTTCTTTATTCTATTATACCTTATAGTATGATAGATATTCTATCATGCTATTATACTTTAGTGGATACTGTCACATAGTTTTCTGAAGGGGTTTTATGAATTTTACATTTTCATCAACAGTTTTTTTCTCCATATTAAAATAAAATAAATTTAATATTTCTCTTTTAAGAATCAAGTGTTGGGGCACAAGGCTGGTTCAGTTGGAGTGTGTGACTCTTGATCTCTGGGTTGTGAGTGTAACCCCACGTTGGATGTAAAGTTTACTTAAAAATAGTATATTAAAAAAAAAAAGAATCAGATGTCAAGTTTTCTTATGTAAACACTGCCTATTCATTGTAAACATTTGGAAATAAAGGGAAATTTAAAGAAAATAAAATTTTTTCTTAGTCTCACAACTAATGATAATGACTATTAACCTTCAGTACAGGGGCATCTGGGTGGCTCAGTGGTTGAGCACCTGCCTTTGACTCAGGTCATGATCCAAGGGTCCTGGGATTGAGTCCTACATCGGGCTCTCCACAGGGAGCCTGCTTTTCCCCCTGCCTATGTCTCTGCCTCTCTCTGTGTCTCTCATGAATAAATAAATAAAATCTTTTTAAAAACCTTCAGTGTATAGTCTTTTTGTGTACATATTTTTTAGTAAAATTGGAATATTAGGTAAACTTCTTGGATTCTTCTTTAAAAATTTAATATATTGTGAGCATTTTCTCATATCCCTTTATAAAGAATCATTTCTTGTTTGCTTGACATTCTCTCATTTAAAAAAATCAGATTCATATTATTTATCAAATAGAGTGTTACATTTTTATGTCAGTGATTTAAAAAATACTGTTACGGAGCCTGTAGGAATTAAAGCAGGTTGAGTGAAAATGGTAATATAATTAAATCTATATCTTTTCTCAAGGAAAATTAATGATTAAGTCTATAAATCTAATACTAATTGAAATCACTGTGGGGCATTAACTATCTCAACATTTTATAGAGTGCTTTCTAATAGTATTTTGACATTTCTTCTTTTTTTTGCTATTAGATAGCTGTGGTTTTCATCTCTCTCCAACCCTTTAACTACTGCTTCTTGAAAAAAATTTTTTTTTCATGAGCAGTATATACTTAAAGTCCAAATGAATGTTATTTATATATTCATTTACCATCTGCCATATGTAAGGTACCATTCTGGGCACTGTGGGACCTTGCCATCAAGTTGCTTATAACTTGTTCCAAGGAGAAGAATCATAGATACATAAGAATCTTAAACATGTTAGGGAGTTTTAGCTTCTTTCCTCCACTTGAAAAACAAAGACACTAATGCCTCAAAAGATTAGTTACTTGTCCATCACTACAAAATTTGTGGCAGAGCTGATACTAGAGCCTAGAAACAAAAGCTATGATTCCATGTCAGTACTTTTCCACTTTGTACTTTGTTCATAGTGCTTTACTTGACACTCCTTTTCCCCCCCTAAGAAAATGCTACTAAAAGTGTTTTCTTCTGTTTCTGTGATAGGTATAAAAAATTGATTTCACTTACACAACACTTTGTAAGTGCCTAGAACTTAATGATATCCTGTTGCAGACACTACAATTAGGTAAGAAATATGTTGATAAACTAGGAATATCTGTGGAAAGCAGTGAGGTGTGGAAAAAGAGCTTATTCTTTTAGATTCTAAACATCTATTAGAGTGCCAGCTCTGTCATCTCCCACCTGTCTGACTTACTCAAGCAACTTAATCTCTTTGAATCTTAGCTTTCTCATTTGTTCATCCATTTATTAAGCCCCTACCACATACCAAGAACTGTATAAGATGCTGCAGATGCAGCAGAATTCCTGTTCTCAAAAGAGTTTATGTGCGGATAGTGTATATAAGTCAGTAAAATAGACAAAATACCAGTCATGCTACCTGGCACAAAAGAAACATTGATAAACGTCCCTTCTTACCTATCATAGGCTGCAGTTTCTCAAACATTTTTGTCTCAGGACTGCTTTATACTCTTAAAAATGACTGAAAGATCTCAAAGAACTTTTTGTTCCTATGCTGTGTGTATATTAATATTTGACGATAATAGAAGTTAAAACGGAGGGTTTTAAGTACTTATTAATTCATTTTAAAGCAGCAGTACTGTACCTATGTTACATAAATAACATTTCAAAATTGAAGTAACTGATTCATCTGCTCTTAAGGCTTGAATTTATCATTGACAACAAATAACTTGTTTTTCTTGAAATGACAGAGTGTTCATTTTTTTAAGAAAAAGAATGCAAAGAATCCAAGTTAGACTAAGTATAGTTTCTCATTTAAGTAAAAATTAAATTTTATGGGAAAAGTGGCTAGTCAGCTAGCATCTTAGTTGTACAAGTGCTTTTCCTCAGGGAGCCATTATACTTGGAAGAAGTGTTTTATCCATATTTCCTGTCTTGTTCTACAGAATATTAAAAAGGATGTGTATTCAGGGGTCAAATTTTGAGATTTATAAGACCTTTAAGATTTATAGGTTTTACTACTTTGTCAAGGATATTCATAAATAAAAATAGCTTAAAAAAAAAAAAAAACTATGAGTGCATAGTGGTAAATATAGTGACTGTTAATAGTTTTTTGGCCACTTCCTTGATTTGTGCTAAGGCACAGCAAGTTTTGCCACTAGTGCTTTCTGTATCCTCAAGTGCACCTGTCAACACAGTGAAAAGTGGAAACACCATCTTAGTATTATTTTGAGAGTAGTTTCGACTTGTCAATTCCTTGAAAGGATCCCTCCTCCCTCAACAGACCACATTTTTGGGAACCATTGCTGTAGAAGATATTATTGGTACTTATGTAATGTTTTGATATTATTTTAACGTGTACTTATTTTCATCGTGAGATTGGCATGGTCTGGTCACCCACAGTACTGCTGTATATGTATCTAAGCAAGGACCCTTACCATTTAGTTGATATCATTAGCCTGTTTGATGGCAGTACAATCAAGATAGCAGACTAAAAGAATATTTATGTTATAAAAACTGTAGTTTATTAGGAGTGTTGATTCAGATTTTTCTGATTGTGCTTTCTATTTTGTTTTTAGGCTTGCATCGATGACAATGTTGATATGGTGAAGTTTCTGGTTGAAAATGGAGCAAATATTAATCAACCTGATAATGAAGGCTGGATACCACTACATGCAGCTGCTTCCTGTGGATATCTCGATATTGCAGAGTAAGCCAGTTCTGTGTTTTTATTTAAATACCTAAACACTATTTTAGAGACCTGAGATTTTATAGAAATTGCTATTACAGATAAGTGAATGAGCACTTATATTACCTTAATTCATGAAAACTCTTCTTCCCAGTAAAAAGAATAAGCCATTCTTGGGAATTCATGTATTGAGTCTTTCATTAGGAGGTGATCCTCCATCTCCCCACCCTCTTTGGCTTTTGGTACTTTGTATTGATATGAGTAATTAATTGTACACTTCTCCATTTCCATCTCCTTTTCTTTTGAGTATATGTAGAGCATTGTCAAATGATTCAAGGTTAATACTTAGCAGTGTAGTCTATTCTTGTGTAATCATGAGTTGTTAGGGAAACTAACAATAACTTAGGTTACTTTACTATAGGGAGAATATGATACATAGTTCTCTAGTCAAAACATTTACTTATTTAATCTTATTATTAAGATTGTTTTCTAAAAGTTTTTTTAAAACTTTTTAAAAAATTCAATGAGAAATGGTCATTATTGGGATCCCTGGGTGGTGCAGTGGTTTGGCGCCTGCCTTTGGTCCAGGGCGCGATCCTGGAGACCCGGGATCGAATCCCACATCGGGCTCCCGGTGCATGGAGCCTGCTTCTCCCTATGTCTCTGCCTCTCTCTCTCTCTCTGTGTGACTATCATAAATAAATAAAAATTTAAAAAAAAAAAAAAAAAAAAGAAATGGTCATTATTCTTATCTACCTTTAATGAGTGGGTACTTTCCAAGAAAACCTGATTCTTCAAACATATAACAAGGTAGTATAGTTATCCTGACAAAATAATTTTTTCACTAAGTTATTTCACTTTCTTCTTACTATGTATCCAATGTATCCAACACCATAAATAGGTTTTATTGTCTGCTCTTATCAAAGCTTACCAACTGGTAAATATTGAATATGGGAGTTCTACTCTGTGAATCTCTCATAGGAAGCCTTAAATATTGTTATTTATTTGTGTATTTCATTTCTCCCCTCATGTATTGGAACTATGATATATGATAGGTCTTTTTTTTTTTTTTAAGATTTTATTTATCTGAGAGAAGAGAGATAGAGAGCATGCATGCATGCACACAAGCAGGTGGTGGGGGAAAGGGAAAGGGAGAAGCAGATTCCCTGCTGAGCAGAGTCTGACTTGGGACTCATCCCAGGACTCTGAGATCATGACCTGAGCCAAAGGCAGACGCTTAACTGACTGAGGCATCCAGTCAGTTTGGTGCCCCAAAACATCATTTTAAAGGGGAGGCAGCATTTAGGAAAATGAAAAGTACTCTGGCCTGGAAATAGAATGTGTGAGTTACTTGAGTTTTATTTACTGCCTATAATGCTAATTACACTTCCCTCTTTTCCTTTCTAGGCCTTGATTTCTTTTTCTTTTCTTTTTCTTTTTTCTTTTTTTTTAAGATTTACATAGTAGAGATTGAGAGAGAGTGCTCATGAGCTTGAGATAGTGGGGAGGGGCATGGGAGAGGGAGAGAAAGAAACCTCAAGCAGACTCCCCACTGAGCTTGGGGCCCAACTCAGGACTCCATCCCAGGACCCTGAGATCATGACTTCAGCTGAAATCAACAGTCAAGACACAACCATCAGAGCCAACTAGGTGCCTCAGGCCTTGATTTCTTTATGTGTAAAATGTGGTAGTCTTTTGTCATTGCAAAATAATGGTGGTTGTTCATAATTACAATCATGATTCTTAACTTCTTTATTCCTTTCTGTTCTTGTCATGCCCAACAGAGGACTTAGATCTCTTCTTCATAGAAAAAATAGCCTAATGTGCATTTATTGTTAGGTGTCCTTAAATATTTGATACTCAGGTTCTGGAGTCAAATAATGTGGATTTTGAATACTTCCTCCTCCATTCTCAAGGGATATGACCTTGGGCAAGTTGCTTAATTTATGAATATTTCTGTTTCCTATAGAAAGGGAATAGTATTTCCTAGTTTGTTGTGAGGATTAACTGAGGAATCCATTAAACAAAGTACCTGGCACATAGTAAGTACTCAGTATATATTAACTTTTGACCATTATCTTTTTTACTTTCTCATGGGAAATGAAAACTCAACCTTTTCTTCAAATGTTTAATCCCTGTGTTTCCTTTTTAAAATTCATGCTTCTGAGTTGGAAAAGAGAATCATCCGGAATAATTTCCTCCACTTGACTGATAACCCACTGTGTTGGTTGGGATGATTTTAGCTGCAAGTCACAGTATCAAATTTAAAATGACCTAAAAAGTAAGGATCCTTGTTTGATGGTATATAATATAGTTTAGCGGAAGGTCATTCAAGTTTATTAAACTGCTTGGTGATATCACCCAAGGGCCTGGGATCTTTCAGTTTTTTTCTTCTTCTGCCTTTCCAAAATAACTTTTTTCTTAGCCTTGTCCCCTCCTGGTTGCAGGATGATTGCTTCAACTCCTCAGTAGTGTTTTTACATATGCACATCTGAGAGCAAAATAAAGAGTGGGGAATGAAAATTATTTTCTCCAGAGAGAGGAATTTTTCTCAGAGTCCTCTGAGTACATCACATATCCTCTTCAGGGATTTGCGTTGGCCTGGGTTTGATCACTTGCCCATGTCTACCTGGGGAAAAGCAGGTACTTGGCATATTCAGTGTTTTACATGTCAGTAAAGAAGTATGAGGAAGGGTAAGCAGTCTGCTGCAGGTGTTCATATTTTCAATGGAACAACTACAACTTTTCATTTTTTAGAAGGTAGGCTATGGAACAAAGTGCTTCATAGGACTTGTACAAACAAAAGTAACTTGATTTGGCCAAGGCTCACTAGAGTTTTGCTGATGTAACTACTTTTCTTTAGGCAGTTTGAATTTATGGCTGTAGTATAACTGAAGTATTTAAATATGTAGTGTCTTTGAACAAAATTAAATGTAGAAGAATGATGACTTTTTCTATTTTGCTCTTTCGGACTTTTTAAAGTAATGACAATGTTTATAAAAGACAGTTTAACTGATAGATACTGACTGGATTATCTGTTAAGGTGATGATAGTCCAAAACCCTTCCAGAATACACCATTATTTTTATCAACATTATCTGTTCCACCAGTTAGTCTCACTAATGTTTTCTTTGGTTTAGAAAAATATAGCATAGTGGCTTAAGAGATAGAGTGAAGATATCCCCAAGTTACAGTGTTTATAGGGTAAAAGAAAGCCCTGTTAATAATGATGTAGAAATAATAGTTATAAAACAGTAATGACCTAGGAAAGTTGGGTCACTGCTAACTGAAGTATTTGGAGTTAAATTTGTTACAAATCCTGGTTCTGCCATTCACTAACTTTATGCCCCTGGCCAAGCTATGTAGCTTCAATGATTAATATTATTTATACAATCAATAGAAATAATCTGGCTTCTTCCTACTTCTGTTTCTCTTAACACTTTCCATATTTTTCACTGTCTTCAATATTGGACTACTTTTAATTCCCCAGCATTTACTGCTGGTTCATATTAATGAGTCTTTTCTTACATTGGTTCATTTGCCTTATTTCTTTGCTTGACCAGCTCCTACCAGATTCTCAAATGTAGCTATATAAGGGTCACTTCTTCCAAAAACTTTTCGGATATTCCTGGCTAATTCATCATCTCTACAATGCATCAGATGTTTACATGCTTCTTTAGGAAATGTATCATGCACAGAATAGTTCTAATTAATCCCTATTGAAATGAGAGATGAAACAAACAATGAAGCACGCATAGTTTACTCTGAAGTTGTGAGGATGGTTTGGATACAGTGAGTTCTGAATTTTTGACTTCTGAGGGCACCTGGCTGGCTCAGTTGGTGGAGCATGCAACTCTTGACCTCAAGGTTTGAGCCTCACATTGTGTGTGCAGATTACCTTAAAAATAAAATCTTACCAAAAAAGTAAATAAATTTTGAGCTCCGGCGGAGATAGAACAAACAGTATGAAATTACAGTTAGTTTCTAGACATTTAACAATTTCACATCTGATTTGTGATAGCTCTTCATTTTCTGGCTGTTATCTTACCTTTTCACCAAAATAATTCTTCTCAACCTCTCCCTGCTTTGAATAAGGTAGAAGTCTTAGGAAAAACTAAAAATAAAGATTGTTTAATACTGCCCCTTCTCCAGAGTGGATTAGAGGAACAGTAACAGAGGTGAGTTTGGGGAGTATGTTAATGCTCAGTATGTGCATTGTTTTGCTAAATACTGATGGGTCAGGTATTGAAACGTATGCATTAACTTCATTCTCTTCCTTTGGTATGCTGAATTGTGTCTGCACATAATTTATATTTTGAAGCCCTAGCCCCCCAGAACCTTGGATTGTGACTGTATAAATGCAGCCTTTAAAGAGATAATTAAGTTAAAATGAGGTCCTTAGGGTCAGCCCTAATTCAGTCTTACTGGTTTCCATATAAGAAGAGGAAATTTGGATGCAAAAAGAGACACCTAGTTCATGTACACAGACCACAGGAGGACACCTGAGTGGTTCAGTGGTTGAGCATCTGTCTTTGGCTCAAGGTGTGATCCTGGGGTACCAGGATTGAGTCCTGCATCAGGCTCCCTGCAGGGAACCTGCTTCTCCCTCTGCCTGTGTCTCTGCCTCTCTCCAAGGAGCCCTGTTCCTTAGAAGTGCTCATTGCTACTGAGTTGGTCACTGCTTCAAATTCATATTTGGCACCAAGGTGTTTTCCTTTACCCTCTTGTATCGTGTATCAATTTTTCCTTTCTCCCTTTGTTCCATTTCCACAATTACTAATTTGCTTTGTTAGATATTACATATACATTAGACTACTTATAACAACAATAGCACTGACAACAACAATACCGATTACTGAAAGCAGTTTGAAGTTTTGTATGGGGGCATTTCTTTTGGTCCCTAAGGTATCCTACTTCAGATATATACAATCAAATTACTGTGTGTCGAAATCACAAAATAGTTCTTTGAAATAGTTCTTTTCTGTGTGTTATGCCACCAACTAGATATACTCTTGGGTTCGTTATTAATTTCATTTACTTTTTAGAGTTTGCTTTTTTAAATTTAATTTTGTTTTATAATTTACGTAAAATACTGAGTTCTAATGGCAATCCCTGCTCTACCATCCTGTTTCCTGTGTTCGCAAATTTTGTATTTTATCCCAATTATTTATTTTTTTAATATTTTATTTATCAGTTTGTTTTTTAACACAAGTATCATTTAAAATATTATTTCCCCTTGTAGGTAAATGTTAGAATACTATATACATAGTTCTTCACTTGCTTTTTTCACTTAATAGTCTATTCTGGAGATCACTATATAATGGAGTATATAAAGCTAGTTCTCATTGTTCTGTTTAGGTTTCCGTACTCTGTTGTGTAGTATGTCATTGTAGTTTATTCAGCCGGTCCTTCTTGGTTGACCAATGAATGTTATTTGTTTGAATGACTCTAGTTTTAGACCTTGGAATTGTCCTTTCATTTTTGCAAATTATAGGAATTTTTATGTTTATGTAAAAAAATTTGTATTTGAATAATAAAACAATTTATTTTATTAACATTTTGGTTATTGATGCCATTATTCTGTTATCTTTTTGTATTTTCATTTTTTCACTACATTTCTTTTTTAGGCTTCCACCACATATGTTTAGGAGTGCTTTCTTCTTCTTCTTCTTCTTTTTTTTTTTTTTTTTTTTTTTTACTTTTTTATTTTAGAGAGAGGGAGAAAGTGTATGAAAGGGAGTGGAAGAGGGAAAAGATCCCAAATGACTCAGTGCTGAGTGGGACCCAGGGCTTGATCCCACAACCTGAGCCAAAATCAAGAGTCAACAAACTGAGCCACCCAGGAATCCCTAGGTGTGCTTTTATCTTGAGTAGTTTTGGTGTTTGCTGTAAAATTTTTCAATAGTAGAGAAAATTAGCCCTGTATAAAGCTTAACATTATGTAGTGTTATAGTACATGGGATAGGATGGTGTTTAATTAGTATATTTAACATATTTTTGTGTTTGTAGTAGTTTCAAAGCCACTACAATTGAAGATTTTATATCATTATAAAAAGTAGGATTATAGTCAGTGACATTTTCATGGTCTTATTTACAGCATGGAAAAAATTTCATGAGCTTTATCACTTCATCATTAAAATATCAACTATTTAAGGGTATGATAACTCTTAAATATTTGTGGTGGCTTATTTATGGCTTTCATTGTAGCCTTACTCCATAAACATCCAATATAATCCTCAAGATTTCACTTGGCTTACCCTTCAAGATATATCCAGTATCTGACTGTTTTCATTGCCGCTTTAATTTCTTCCTGATCTTGGACACCATTGTTTTCTACTGGAATTATTATAGTTGCAAAAATTCTAACCATAACCATCCTCTTCCCGCACACACACCCCCATCTGTTTTCCACAAAGTGACCAGAATGATCCATTTAAAATATTACAAGTGAGATAACACCACATTTTTATTCAGATCCTTCCAGTGGATTCATAATGCATTCAGAGTAGAAGCCAGAATTCCTACATTCCAGATGTCCTACATGTCTGTAGTTTGGGCCCCGTGTTACTCCTGTGGTCTTATATTCTTCACTCTTCTCCACATACTCTCTATTAGCCACCTTGATCCCCTTGCTGATCCTTTCAACAAAGTAGGCATCTTGCTTCATAGTCTGCACCTGTTGCATCTTGTATCCGGAATTCAGCAATTTTGTTATTTGGATAAAAAAATCAGAAGTTCTGGGATCCCTGGGTGGCGCAGCGGTTTGGCGCCTGCCTTTGGCCCAGGGCGCGATCCTGGAGACCCGGGATCGAATCCCACATCGGGCTCCCAGTGCATGGAGCCTGCTTCTCCCTCTGCCTTGTGTCTCTGCCTCTCTCTCTGTGACTGTCATAAATTAAAAAAAAAAAACCTTATAAAAAAAAAAAAATCAGAAGTTCTTAACTAATTTAAGAAATCTATAAACTTCACCACCACATCCATGAGAAATGTTATAATATCCCTGATATTTTAATCTTAACTCTATCAATTAATTGCTATTAACTTTAGGCAAATTGCTGGCTTCTCTGAACCTCTGTGTCCTGATCTGTAAAATGAAAATAATAATACTTATCCCTATTTTATGAGATTATTGTGAAGATTAGATGAAATAATGTATATAACACACTTGGTACAATATACAGCATATTTAGCCTGCAGTAAACGTTAAATAAATTAATTGTTATTATTCAAAATACTATATTTGGTCATTACTTTTAATGAAAAATAGCTGAGCTCTTGGTTCTCCTGGATTTATAAAAAAAATTATCATGTCATTTGATGTGAGGGTAAATGTAACTAGATGAGAGGAACAGAGAATAATAAAGTAGTCATTTGTCATACTTTGATAAGAGGATATTTGAGGATAAAACTCTAATTTACTTAGCTTGTCAAGAATGATACTTTGCCTAAAGCAGATTATGTATTCTGTTAGGAGTCTCAGAAGGTGAAACTAAGTCTAGGGTTCTATGAAAATATTAAAATTTTATCTAAGAGATATTTATATCTTCATATAATAATGAGGTATGTTTGCTTAAAACTGTAAAGATCATTTTCTCCTGCTTTTTTAAAGAACGCTGTGGGAATGTTCAGTATCACATCCATTTCACAATCAGAACTGAACCTTCCTTCTCAGGACTCAAATTCTGATATTCTTTTCATTATATTACAACTGTCTCCTACAGTAGTGTTAGGCTTTGTGAGATATAAAAATGGCTGCAACTCCATTCCTAATCTTCAAGCTTACAGTTATATGTGTAGTTAGTTAACTAAACTACATACAAGAAAGGGACCAAGACATGTAAAAGGAACACTGAGGAAGAAATTATTGAGAAAGATTCTAGAGGAGGTGACATTAACTGCTACATTAAACAGAGGGCAGAGTTTATGCCTGTGAGAATTGGGAGCTGTCTGAATAAAATGTTATTCATGAATGAGAAATAATATATGGTATAGCTCTTTTAACTGGCCTCCACTGTTATTAACTGACATTTGCCACTTTGTTAAAATATAATAACTGATTCCCATAAAGTTGTTAAAAATGAACATTGCAGCAAATAGGCTACTTCTACTAAACTTACTCACTTCAGTTTCACCGAATGAGTTACAAGCCTACCAAAAGTTAATTGTGCATGTTCTGAACTTGTTCTTGATTATTTATTAGATTACCCAAAACTCATGAAATGTGTACAAAAAAGAAAATTATTGCTATAACAAAGTCAAATACTTTGAAAGACTTGATAAAGGCAAGGCTTTAAAAATATAATTGCTGGGATCCCTGGGTGGCACAGCAGTTTGGCACCTGCCTTTGACCCAGGGCACAATCCTGGAGACCCGGGATCGAATCCCATGTCGGGCTCCCGGTGCATGGAGCCTGCTTCTCCCTTTGCCTGTGTCTCTGCCTCTCTCTCTCTCTCTCTCTCTCTCTCTCTGTGTGACTATCATAAATAAATAAATAATTTTAAAAATAAATAAATAAATAAATAAAATTAAAAAAATATATATATATATATAATTGCTGATGGGGTGCCTGGGTGGCTACATCAGTTGAATGTCCAACTCTTGATTTAGGCTCATGATCTCAGGGTTGTGAGAATGAGCCCTGCATCAGGCTCTGCCCTCAGCAGGGGATCTGCTTGAGATTCCCTCTCCCTCTGCCCCTCACCCTACTCTTACTCACTCTTTCTCTAAAGTAGATAAATAAATCTTTTATATACATATATAATTGCTATTCAAGTAGATGTGGTTGAGACAACTGAAAGATTGAAAGTAAAAGATCTAGATGGATTGTGTATTCTGACTGCTGTCCTGTTGACTTCAACTTTTGCTTCATTTTAAAGAAACTAAAGTCTTAGGAAATGCGTTATGAGTATGGTTTGTGCAAGAAAGGCAACATAAGTTTTTGTTTTTTTTTTTAAGATTTTATTTATTTATTCATGAGAGGCACAGAGAGAGAGAGAGAGAGAGGCAGAGGCAGAGACACAGGCAGAGGGAGAAGCAGACTCCATGCAGGGAGCCCGACGTGGGACTCCATCCCCGGTCTCCAGGATCAGGCCCTGGGCTGAAGGTGGCACTAAACTGCTGAGCCTCCAGGGCTGCCCCGGTAGCATAGGTTTAAGTCACTAGAGACATTCTCCCGTACCTTCTGTGTTGAAGTAAATATCTTATTTACATGTGCTTATTTTCATATATGTATTACATTTTATGATTCCCTATTTTAATCAGCTTTTCTGGTTAACCAAGCAAATACTGGTTCTGATTCCATTGGATAAGAGGAGTTTTTTTGGAGCCATATTTTTTCAGGAAAAAGAACATTAGCAGTAGGTATATGGAGAGAGTAGATTTGATTGGGAAGATGAACTGAAGCCACAGCATAGAAGAATTTGTATGCCTTTTTAACTTTGACCTTCAGTGGTGATGCATTTTTAGGGATATGCACTCTATATTTTAGGAATAACATTCTTCACAGATTAGTACTGTTGGACAAGAGATCTCGACAATGGTAGTGAAATTGGAAATGGGGCAGATCTAGAGAAATTTGGAAAATAGAATTGATATGGTTTGGTGTGATTCACTGGATCTAGGTCATGAGGTAGGAGGAAAAATCAAAGGTGGTAATAATGCCTGATAATAGCTAATGTTCATTGAGTTCTTAATATGTGCTAGTCACTGCCTAAGTCCTTCAAATATATATAATTTCAGTCATCCTAACAATCACATGAAAACATGTTGTTACCACCGTCCTGCATGCCTATATGCAGTATTATAAACCTCAAAAACTTGGAAGAATGACAAACAAATTGTAAATTTGGGTGTAGGCTCATTTGGGAGCAAACTGTGATCTAAACTTATATGAAGCTATTTATAGTCTTTGTTTATCCCATTTACTATATGTTTATTTTCTGCAAAAATATTAATGTGTTTGGTTATGAAGTACTGCCTCAGATTTAGTGGGGGTTTTACATAATCTGCAATATAATCTTTCTAAAATATGAAACATTTGAAATTTGGGTTTGGGTAAGTGATGGTAGGCCTGTATGATAATTCTTCTTCTTATAGATGAGGAAACTTGAATCAAAGACTAAATCACACACAGTAAGTGCCAGAGCTAGGATTTGAACCTCACCAGTCTAACTTTTCAAGTCTGTACTTTAAACCATTACACTGTTTTGCCTGCCTGTCTGACCTTTGTAATTGGGAAAATGATGCCTTTAGACTTACTAAGAGATCTAAAGGGGGGGGGGGGGTGCAGAGAAGAGATTGTAGTGGAATGTGGTTTTAAATAAGCCCTAATTGAGATGCTGACGGTAGTGCTGTAGGAAGCCAGGAATATATTGAATGTGTTTATAATGCATATACTGAATGTCATGAAGTTTAAGATGCCATTGTTTTATCACTGTCATTATTTTATATGCCAACTAAAAAAGGTTAAAAAATGAAACTATAATACTGTGCGTGTTTGTGTTTAATCACCTAGGGTTTTTTTTCACACAGTATCATTTTCTGTGCAATTTAGAGTGTCATTGATGCAACATTACTAAAGAATGTTTCCTTATTGCCTTTGGGATTTTATTTTAAGCCATTTTGATTTTCATGTTTTCTTGATCTTACTGGAAAGTATCAACAAAAGTTTAAGATGACATCCAGGAAGACATTTTAAGTTCAAGGAATAAGGTACTAACAATGCACATAAGTTGACTGAAATGAAAATAGTATAAATAGCTATGACTGAGGTCACATGAGGACATATAATCACAACCATGTTGTGTGTGCCATGTGCCCAGTAGCCATTGTAAGATACATGGATTATAGCATTCATTGATTGTAGAAGATTTCAATGATGTTAAAATGTGAGGGAAATGTACATTTTAGAATTGTTGTAAAGTGAGTAGGATTTTTGCCTCTGGGAATTGAAAGTTGCAGTATTAAAGTAAGACAGTAGTGCATTTAATAGATTTTATTAAACAAATATGCCTTTTCAGGAGTTAGTGCATCATTAAAGAAGTATAGAACTACTGTTCTGGGGAGTAATTGAGAGAAATAGGAAATGCTAAAGACAGAACCTTGAGGATGTCCTATATGTAAAGGACAATAGAAACAATTTAAATACTTTGCCACATTTTTATTATTTTTTTTTAAGAAATGATAATCCATGTTCCTAGACAACTGAAAAATAGGCCCTAGTTTCACAGATATATTCATTTCTCTCACTAGTGTTAGCCTGGTCTTTGCTATTGCATAATTAATTATATCTGTAATATAATTGTGGTTAAAATCAGTAATGTTCTAAACATTGCAATTTGACAATAAAAAATAAAAGAGAATTTCTGCTTCTGGGAAGATAGACTAGATGTGGTGTGGTTTTTCCTATTCCTTCTAAGAACTACTAAAAACCCTGAACATTATATATAAAACATAAGATTCTGAGAGGTAGGAAGAGAAGGCCTGATGGCTAAACATCACAGGACCCACAGGAGAAAATGTCCTAGCTTTTCTTTTTGCCTCATGTATTTTTGAACTGAAAAACACTGATAATCCAGAAGCACAAATGGGCACACCAAAAAAAGAGAAAAAGTCCCAACAAAAGCCTAATCTTTTTAGCCAAATACTGGGAGAGGGGTACCCTTGCAGGACAGAAAACTTAAAAATAGTAATAACCACTCTACTTAACCAGGCAAAGTCCACAGGGAAAAAACCTTATTCTCACCCATGCCCTCACCTGGCAAAGGCAAGGTAGGGAGTATAGACCTCCACCTTTACCAGGCTATATTGAGGTACGCCCAATAGTCCTACTGCAGTGATGTCAGATTAGGCCAGAGCCAGCCAATACTTTAATCCCCACCAAATGATTAACTAGCCCTCCCCACCCCCACCTGTATTACATACCAGCCAGCTCCTACTCCTTCCTGGGGTGTGTCTGAAGAGGCCTAGTGGAGAGTGAATACTTTCACCACCACCCACCAGTAAAGATCCCTACCTCCCTCACCTTATAGTCGGAAGCCACATGGTAGTAGTAATGAAGCACTTATACCCTTTTCATCCAGGGAGATATCAGTGAAGGCTTTGTGGTAAACTAGAACAAGGAGCCACCACCCCATCTCTGGCCTCAGTGGAGGCTGAGTGGGGAACCTAGACTTCTGCCCCCACCTTGTGGTAATGAAATGGCACCTCCATAGCTTCCTCTGCTGCAGCAGAGCCAAACAAAGCCAGCTAACAGAAGATTTAGGCAAGATCTAGAGTCTTTTAACATAACACTCAAAGTGTTCAGATTTCAATTGAAAATCAATTGCCATAGCAAGGAAATTCCCCAATTAATGAAAAAAGACAACCAGTAGAGACCAACATGGAATGACAGAGATACTGCTCTTAAAATTATCTGACAAAGTATAGACCAGCTATCACGAAAATGTTTCAACCATTATGAGCATACTGGAAACCAAAAAATTAAAATCTCAGCAAAAAGAAAGTCTTCAAAGAAATAGAAGATATTCAGAAGAATCAAATGGGAATGAACTAAAATGTCTAATAACCAGAATAAAAGTGGGTATGCTCAAGAGTGGAATGGAAGGGATAGAAGAAAGAATTAGTGAACTGAAAAATGGATCAATGGAAGTTATCAAATCTAAGCAACAGAGAGGAAATAGACTAAATTAAAATGAATAGACCCTTAGAGACTTGTGGGACTATAACGAAGACCTAACATTTTTGCCATTAGAGTCCCAGAAGAGGAGAAAGAAGGCACGGCTGGAAAAGTATTTAATGAAATGACAAGTGATGGGTCAGCTATTTTTCATTGTGATATAGAACTTCAAGAATGAAATAGCAAAATGCATTTCCACTGAAGATGCATGAGGGTTTATACTTATTTTAGGATTTTTGTTGCTCGGAGACTACCAAAAGAAAACAGCATGTATTTCTTCTTAATAGTATAATGTTCTGCTTATCCATTTTTGAAAAGTTCAGGTAGTTCATAATTCTGTCACTAGATGACTTTGAGGAAGTCATTTTGATTTTCAAAGAACAACTATTCCAGTGGTATTCTTCTGACTCTCTGATAAACAAACAAAAATTTATTGTAAAATCACATAATATTAAATTTACCATTAAGTGTACAATTCAGTAGCATCAAATATATTCACATTGTGCGGCAGATATGTAATTTTTCATATTGTAATACTGAAATTGTATGCACTAATTTCCCCTCTCCTCTACCCTCAGCCCTTGGTAACCAGCTTTCTATTTTCTGTTTCTATTATCTTGATACTTTTAGATACTTCATATGAGTGGAATTATATAGTATTTGTCCATTTGTGACTATCCTCTAATGCTTAGCACAGACCTTGAGGTTCAGCTGTATAACAGAATTTCCTCCTTTTTTTTTTTAAGGCTGTACTTACTTTCTGATTTTTAAAGACTCCTGTATTGATTACATGAAAAGTTCACGTATTGGTTATAATGACTTCTTGATACTAGTGTCCCTACAGTGAGTAAAAAAAGTCAATATACATTAAATTTGAACACTAAATATATTCAGCTCTTGATGATGGAGTGTCTTCTCCCTTCTCTCTTTGATCCCTATGTTCTCATTAGCTTCTACTTTAAAGACAATTTTCTTTAAAAGATCAAATTTTTTGAATGAAAACCATTTCCTTTTCTCATAATCTCGTCTACAAATTGGTTTTTTACAAAACTCATAATCCAAGACAATTAATAGAGACTGTCAAAATTTGTCTTCCAAATTCAATTAACACTAAATAATTCTAACCCAGATAGAATCCTGTGAATTTATTTAAGGTACCATATCCAAGTTGCAGCCAATAACTTGGTTAAGAACTTCTACCTTTTGGCACCTGAGTGGCTCAGTTGTTAGGCATCTGCCTTCGGTTTAGGGTCCTGGGATCAAACTTCACGCTGGGCTCCTTGCTCAGTGGGAAGCCTGCTTCTCTCTCTCTCTCTCTCTCTCTCTATCAAAAACAACAACAAAAAGAATCCTATACCATCTGTCAGGTTTTTAAATTAGGACGTGTGCAAATAATTTTGTAAAAATCCATGTGAATCATGTCTTGATTTTGTGGTTAATTAATTTATCCAAAATTACTTACTGGCTCAAGGTGCTAGATTATTATAAATTTCAATGAAACTGGCAACTTAAGTTTTTTTTATTTCTATAATCTATAAAGAATTTCATCATTTGTAGGCATCTCCAGTGTTGGCCTCATTTGTATTGCTTGAGAAAATCATTAACCATTGTTAAGGCAATAAAACTGCTTTTTCTTTTTTCTTTTCTTTTCTTTTCTTTTCTTTTCTTTTCTTTTCTCTTTTCTTTTCTCTTCTTTTCTTTCTCTTCTCTTCTCTTCTCTTCTCTTCTCTTCTCTTCTCTTCTCTTCTCTTCTCTTCTTTTCTTTTCTTTTCTTTTCTTTTCTTTTCTTTAACTCTAAAGCATACCAGAAAAACTACTCATCTGAGAAATAGCCCAATTTTCTGACTTTCAATTTGGGACTTCTATGTGAAATCTTTGCTTTTTTCTTTCCAAGAAATCTTAAAATAAATATGTGTTTCCTAATTAGCAGTCACATGAGCTGCTTATAATACCCCAGCTTTTTTTGTTCTGAAGGAAATATAGCCATCTGTTTTCAGTATCTCGAGGGCCCCTCACAGTCAATTTCTGGTATTCCAGATAGTCTGTACTATTTTATTTCACATTATTTTAAACATTTCTAAGTGTGATGATTTTGCATGATGGGATAAAAGATAGAATTTTTATTTTATTTTTAGACATTAACTTATTTAAACTTCACCCAGCCCTGTAATTTGTCCATAGATTAGGCTTCAAATATTCTAATGAATGTCACACAGCTGTCAAGAAGCAGAGTTGGGAGCCTAACTCAAAGTACACAGAACCTAAATGTTTGTGCTTTTTTTTTCCCCACAACCAATCTTTGGATGGCTTTTTGAGATTATTCGTGGAAGCTAAGAATTAATACCATGAGATTTGTTTGTTTGTTTATATCTTTTAAAAAATGTATATTTGCAAGTGACAGTTCTGGAGTGCAGATTTTTGTGAATTGTATGAATGTATACATATACCTAAACTTTGGGCTCAAGAATTGCTCCAGGCTCTGTTTCCTGCCAGTAGTTTTGGAACTTTACTCTTGTTAGTTTCTCTTAACATCCTTCCTGTTTATATAAATTTTGGGTTGTCTGTATTTGGCTTTGACCTGGTATTTCCTTGAGACTCTGCTTCCCATGTAGTTCCCTGTGCTGCAAGCACTGCAGCAACTCTGAGGTACTCCTTTCTGTTTTTATATCATATGAATGATTTCTACCTAAGCAAAATAAAAGTGTTTCATATAAGGATGCCTAATTGTTTGGTTGATATTTTGCCTAGCTAGCAGATTATTTATGTATTCTCCTGGCATGTAGCACAGCTTATTATACCACTTACATCTTTTTTTTTCTCTTTTGCTCTGGTCTCATTTATTAATTTATAGTATATAAATGTTCTCATTTAGTTTTATATTACATTTTTTAAAACTCTGAAACAAAAAGTTGCCTCAATTCTAATATGACTTTGTAAAAAAAATAAAAAGTCTTTCATAGTATCATTTCAGGCTGTCTCCACCAAAATTTTTCATTACCTCCATATTGACTAGTTTCCTAACTGATCTCCATGTCTCCAGTCTCATACAATATGCAGTAGTTTTTTTTTTTTTTTAAAGATTTATTTATTTATTTGAGAGGGAGAGGAAGAGAACACATGTGTACAAGCAGGGGGAAGGGCAGCATGAGCCGCTTATAAATTTTTATGATTATAAATTTAATGAAGATCATAAAAATGAAATGTTACCTTATAGAGAAAGAAATGTTTACAATAAATTATCAAGTATAATGTAAAAGCATCAGGCTACAAAATGGTCATGATCTCAAGGTCCTGGGATGAAGCCCTACACTGGGCTGCATGCTCAGTGGGGAGTCTGCTTGAGGATTCTCTCCCTCTGCCCACCAGTCAATATAGAGCTAATAAAAAATTTTAGTGGAAACAGTATGAAATCCTATGAAAGACTTTCTAATTACCATTAAATAACACTTTTGTATTAATAAAGCAATATATGTACATTATTGAAAAATTAGGAAATATAAATTAAAATAAAACATGCTCTACTTCTTTAAAACTTAACGCATCTAGCGTTGGTTTTTAGTGTTGTTCTTACATAGAAGTTTTTCTCATTTGCTATGCGGTTAAGTCTTACTGATACTGTCATTACTTAACTATCTTCCCTTTCATTTTATAGATTTTTGATTGGTCAGGGAGCACATGTAGGAGCTGTCAACAGTGAAGGAGACACACCATTAGATATTGCTGAGGAGGAGGCAATGGAAGAGCTACTTCAAAATGAAGTTAATCGGCAAGGTAATGTAAAAGCAACCTAAATGGAAGAAACGTTTAAAACTGTTTTAGGGACACCTGGTTGGCTCTAACAATTGAATGTCTCCTTTCGGCTCAGGTAGTGATCCCGGGGTCCAGGGATTGAGTGCCATATCAGGCTCTCCATGGGGAGCCTGCTTCTCCCTCTGCCTGTGTCTCTGCCTCTCTCTGTGTCTCTCATGAATAAATAAAATCTTTTTAGACAAACTGTTTTAAAAAGAATATGATATTCTTTTTCAGTAAATTGAATATTTATTGAAATATTGAATATTGAATTTTTTTTTCAATAAAATAATTGTTGATATTGAGGGAGAAATCATAATTTGATTAGAAAAAATCACTTTTGATAATAATATGTGTATGAGTCTATTTGAAAAATATAGGATTCTCAATTCTATATCTTTTTAATATTTTTTAAATTGAAAGAAGTGTCATAAGTTGTAGGATCAGACATAAAATTACGGTAGTAAAAGTTTTGGAGAGAAAACAGGCAGAGAATGATGGGGAAGTGCACAGGATGAATGAGATACATTGCAAATTTAATTAGGGTGGTCAAGGGCAGCCTGGATGGCTCAGAGGTTTAGCGCCGCCTTCAGCCCAGGGCGCGATCCTGGAGACCCGGGATTGAGTCCCACGTCCGGCTCCGTGCATGGAGCCTGCTTCTCCCTCTGCCTGTGTCTCTGCCTCTCTCTCTCTCTCTCTCTCTCTCTGTCTCTCATGAATAAATAAATAAAATCTTCTAAATAAATAGATAGGGCGGGTCAATAAGTCCTCACTGACTAGTGGGTTTTTAAGCTAAGATCTGAATGAGATGAGGCAACTAACCATGCATCTAAGGAAAGAACATTCCAAATAGGGAACTATGAGTGAAAGGATGGGAGGGTACATGGTTATTCAGAGAAACTGTAAGTAGACTAGTTACTTTAGTAGACTAAAGTGGGCAAAACAAGGAAGGGACTAGAGGGAAATGATATCACAGAGGTAACAGTGAACCCTATCACATTAAGGCCCTTTGGGTTGTTGGAACGACTTTGCCTTAAAAAATGACTCTGCCTAAAAAAACGACTTTGGCTTTTTAGGCAGACAGAAGTAGGAGCCAGTGGAGGAATTGAGATGAAGGAGTGACATCTGACTTACTTTAGAAAGATCTCTGTGGCTATTATATTGAGAATAGATTGTAGGAAAGTAAGAGCAGAAGTAGGTGGTAGTGGACAAAGTGATAAGAAAAGATTGGATTTTAGATACATTTTGAAGGTTTGGTCCAGAGGATTATTGAGTGATTAAGGGTAGAGTATGCAAAAATGAAGGTGTAAATGAGATGTGAATATTGTGGGAAAAGTAGGTTTTGTGGGGAAAGTTCAGGAATTTATTTTCAAATGTGTCAAGTATGTTTTGCTGATTAGATATTTAAACAGTTGAATCTGTGAACAGAGAGAGCTACAGAAGTAGAGCTATATATTTGAGAGACATCAGTTTATAGACGAGGAATGATTATTTATGGATAGAGTTATTTAGGAGCAATGAGTAGTAACTGATTGTGGTAGTAATAGTTTCACAACTTTGCAAATATACTAAAGACCACTGATACTGTAAATGATACATGAATCGTATCTCAAGATATGTATATAATACATAATATATTTATGTTTTATATGTATATATAATATCTTTATATAATCTAGCAATTCTTTAGGGGGGTATGTTCTCAAAAAATTAAAAGGAAGGTTTCAAAAAGATATTTGTACACCCATATTTATAGTAGTGTTATTCACATAACCAAAAGATGGAGGTAAAAAAGTATCTGATGAGTGAATAAACAGATTGTGGTATATACATACAATTGACTATTCAGCTTTCAAAAGGAAATTCTGATATATACTGTAGCTTGGATGAACCTTGAGGATATTATGGTAAGCAAAATAAGACCATCACAAAAAGGCATATACTGTATAATTCTACTTACCTGAAGTACTTCAAGAATCAGATTAATAGAGAAAATAAGTGAAATGATGGCTGTCAGGAGGTAGGAATGAGGGTCTTTTTTTTTGTTTGTTTGTTTAATGGATGTAGCATTTCAGTTTTGCAAGATGAAAAGAGTTCTAGAGATGGTTTGCACAACAGTGTAAATGTACTTAACACTGCTGGACTGCATACTTTAAAATGTTAAGATGGTAAGTTTTATATTATGTGTATTGTACCACAATTAAAAATTAATATGTATAAATAAGTTTGCAGGATTTCCACTATATTCCATTATAGTTAGCAATATATTTTATTTAGACAGCAATTAAATGAGTATTATCAGGAGAGAATTGTGTTCTAAGGTTTGTTAAAGGAAAGGTATGGGATATTGTTTTAGAAGGTTGGCTCTTATGAAGTATGGTTCACCATGAAATAGAAGCAAAGGAGTAGAAGCTAAAGTACTAAATTAGTCCCTTGGAAAGAGATTTTTATTCCTTGGATTAGGAAAATTCATAATGACTACTGAGTGTTTTTTTAAAAAAAAAAATCTTAAGGGGTGCCTGGTGGCTGAGTTATTAGTTAAGCATCTGATTCAATTTTGGCTCTGGTCGTGATCTCAGGGTTATGAGATCAGGCCCCACATCAGGCTCCACACTGGGCTTGGAGCCTGCTTAAGAGTCTCTCTCTCCTTCTCCCTCTGCCCCTCCCCACCTCACATGCATGTTCTTTCTCTCTCTCTCTCTCTCTCTCTTTCTTTCTCTCTCTCTCAAGAAAAACAAAACAAAAAACTTAAGACGCCGAAGCTAATAGCTAAGTGCCTAAGTAGAGTTGAGGAATTTTTTTTTTTAAAGATTTTATTTCTTTATTCATGAGAGACATAGAGAGAGAGAGGCAAAGACACAGGCAGAGGGAGAAGCAGGCTCCATGCAGGGAGCCCGACATGGGACTCAATCCTGGGTCTCCAGGATCACACCCTGGGCCAAAGGTGGGTGCTAAACTGCTGAGCCACCCAGGGATCCCCCAGAGTTGAGGAATTGTAATAGGTAGTTGAAGGTTCCTGAGGCCCAGGAGAAACAGAGCATATTAGAAAAGTAGTTGACAACTGGTGCTTGAATAAGTACACAGAATAGCTTTTAACAGGCATGTTCTAGGCAGGCATTTTGGAGTGATGAGATATTCAAGACTTGAGGAAGCTGAAGGATAGATATAAAGCATCACAACCTAGGAAGTAGACTACCTTATCTGTCCATATCTTGCTCTGATGAATGCCTGGATAGATAGCTGACCATTTCCTGTTAAAAAACACTAATTTTTTATACTATCTAATATTAGCAATAATTATAAACTAGGAAAGTCATAGAGGTGTACTGAAAATTTCTTTCCTTTGGTTTCCTTGTATATAAAGGAAGCTTTTGCAAGACTGATTTTAATTGTAATGATTCATTCAGTATTGATTAGTGTGCCAGCAAATGATCTGAGTGCTGGGTATTATTAAAAAGACAGAGAGGAAGGGAGGGAGGGAGGGAAAGAAAAAGGAAGGAAGGAGAATCTTTATTCTTAAGGATTTCACAGTATATCAGAAGTGGCAGATATATAAACAGAGCTTCACAATGCAGTGTGTTATGTGCTAAAATACAGATAGGGACAGGAGGTTGCAAAGAACAGAAAAGCCTTTTGACTGACTGCTTCCAATAGTCAGTATGGGTTTCACAGTGATGACATTAGAAAATGAGTTTGCCTAGCAGAGAAAGGAGGTGGTGGACAAAAAAGGCCTGTCAGGCAGGGTATCAGTGTGTGCAAAGAAAAGGAATTGGAGACATTGCATATGTGGAGAACTCATTAGAAGAGGAATGGAGATACAAAGTCAGGATGGAATTAGTAGGAGTAGGAGGGCGAGACCTGAAAACATTTGCTGAATCCAAATGGATTATAGGCATTATAGGCATTAGATGCAGCAAAGATCTCTAAGCAAGAAATGAACCTGATCAGATTTGGTTTTTAGAAGTATAGTTGATGGCAGTTCGGAGGATGATTTAGAATGGAAAATACATGGTGGCATATCTTCCTTGAAGAAGGCTCTTAAATTAGTCCAGCTGAAAGGATAAAACAATTACATTTAATATAGAAAAGAACAGGCTGTCTTGAGGAAATATTAAGGTAGAATTAAAACACTTTGGTGAATAATTGAATGTGGAGGTAAAGGAAGAATTGAGGCTATTTGCCTCCTGAAGTTTCCGGTTTAAGAATTAATGATGGCTGGGGCACCTTGGTGGCTCAATCGATTAAACCTCTGACTTGACTCAAGTCCTGATTTCAAGGTCCTGGGATCAAGCCCCTCATCAGAATCTGCAGGGTGTCTGCTTGTCCCTCTCTGTCTCCCCTCTCCCTTTTGCCCCATTCATGCTCTGTCTCTCTCAAACAAATAAGATCTTAAAAAAAAAAAAAAAAGAATTAGTGATGATTAATTTCAGAAAATGTGGGATAAAACAGGAACAGATTTAGGAAGTACATGAGTTTGTTTTGGGATATATTGAGTTTGTGGCAGCCAAAGGACATCCAGATGACAGTATTTGGTGCTTTGTTGGAGCTTAGGCACTGTCACAATGGAAAATGTACATCTAGGAGAATAGTAGATGAGGAGGAATTCTGGGAAATAGGTGAGATGACCCTGGAACTGAAAAGTGAAAAGCTAATACTAATAATAGTAGCTAGCTCTTATTAAATGCTGACAGTGTATGCCAGGCATTGAGCCAGGGGGCTTTAAGTGCCTCATTTCATTTCATTCTCACAACAATTCTAAGAGATTACTACTACTATTACCCCCATTTTACAGATGGCTGATTGAGGATCAGTGACTTACCCAAGATCATATAGGTAGGAAGTACTACTGTAGTTCAATCCCAAATAGTATGACAGATATCTTGAACCCACACTCTTCACCACTGTACCATACTGTATTTTATTAAGAATGTCTCCGGGATCCCTGGGTGGCGCAGCGGTTTGGCGCCTACCTTTGGCCCAGGGCGCGATCCTGGAGACCCGGGATCGAATCCCACGTTGGGCTCCTGGTGCATGGAGCCTGCTTCTCCCTCTGCCTGTGTCTCTGCCTTTCTCTCTCTCTCTCTCTCTCTGTGTGACTATCATAAATAAATAAAAAATTAAAAAAAAATAAGAATGTCTCCTAGAAAATACTTCATGGTGTTCATTTTACTTGAATTATGGGAATACATGAACTTATATAGTATAACTTTATTCCAGAGAAACAGATTATAAGGATATTTCTAATAAATTTTAATAATCCTAAAAAGAACACCTTAAATGTACCTCTTATAGTGATAAGATTTCTCAAGATTTATTTATCCTGATATAAACATTTTTACTTAATATTTTTAAATTCTTCAATTCTTTCAGCTCTAATTTCTTATTTAATATATCTGATCAATAACTGGTTATGCTGGGATGCCTGGGCGGTTCAGAGGTTGAGGCCTGCCTTTGGCTCAGTTCGTGATCGTAGTGTCCTGGGATCAAGTCCTGCATTGGGCTCCCCCATGGGAGAGCCCAGTTCTCCCTCTGCCTGTGTCTCTGCCTCTCTCTGTGTGTCTCTCATGAATAAATAATAAAAATCTTTTTTAAAAAAATAACTGATTATGCTTAATTAAATTGCCTTTGAAACTAATCCTGATTTGGGGCTCCCTTGCTGGCTCAGTTGGTAGAGCATATTGACTCTAGATTTCAGGGTAATGAGTTTGAGTTCCGCATTAGGTGTAGTGTTTACTTAAAGAAAACAAAACAAAGTAGTAATGATTGAGCAGTAGCTAAAAGTATTTCTGGTTTATATTTTAATGCAATTGTCTTTATTTAGCTTGGGACACAAGTCAGTCAGTCTTTGTATCTCTTAATTGTGCCCAAACTCCGATTTATTTTTATTGTTTCTCATGAAGAGATTGGCTACATTTCAATCTTATATTCACTGTTTTTCAATAGTAGTGACGGATGTTAATAATCTAATCACTTTGGATGTTAATAATCTAATCACTTTGTTATATTATACTCAATCTAGTTTTGGTATCTATCGGTTCATTATTTAAAAACCTTGCAATTGTAGTAGGTGGGCTAAGGACCAGTTAAATGGATTGTAGAATTTTCTGGGACACCTGGGTGGCTCAGTCCGATAAGAGTTGGCCTTCAGCTCAAGTCATGATCAAGCCTGGCATCTGACTCCCTGCTCATCAGGGAACCTGCCTGTCCCTCTGCCCCTCCCCCTGCTTCTGTGCACATACTCTCTCTCCTCTCTCTCTCTCAAATAAATAAATCTTAATTTTTTTTTCTTTCTTTTAGACTGTAAAGCAAGAAAAGAGAAGTAGAACCATAGGCATTTAGAGCTGATAGTAATAATTAGTATCTTGGTGCTTACTCCTGATCTAAGCATTTCACATATCTTAATTTAATCCTCACAACAACGTTAGGGGATAGGTGCTTTCATTACCCTTTTTTTTTTTTTTTACAGATAAATATTTTACAAATAAACTGAATATTACCAGAGATGTCTTGCCCAAAATAAGAGAGCTAGTGAATGGTTGATGAGAGATTGAGACCCAGCAATCTAGATTCAACTTCAGTGTTCTTAACGCATTATACTAATATTCAAAAAAGATAGCTTTCTCAAGGTCACCAGCTAGTTAAAACAGTGGAACTAGAAAAAGAAGTGTGGTAATATGTAGTACAGTATGGGATTTTTTTCTAGATTTTAATGAACTAAAGCAGGGTTTGTAATTAAACAATAGTATTTAAATTTTTTTTTAAATATGAAAGAAAAGTCTTTCTTCCTAACTGGGTTTTCTTAAGCATAAGAAATTTCCCTTCACACATACTTTAATTTTAAACTTGAACTGTTTGTTTTTACATATAATTTATATGAGCATGATTTGGAGGCAAAAGAGGGTAATTGCTTTGTACTTAGATAAGGATAGCCCCCTTTTTGGGGAAATCTTATTCAAAGTTTCTTTCAAATGTGATAATGAAATATAAGTCTCTAGTCTGAAGATGACTTTACCTGTACTTAATGTAATTTGAGGATTTTAAAAGTGTTTTCAGTTATGGTCTACTTTTTATTTTTTATTTTATTTTATTTTATTTTATTTATTTATGATAGCCACACAGTGAGAGAGAGAGAGAGAGGCAGAGACACAGGCAGAGGGAGAAGCAGGCTCCATGCACCGGGAGCCTGACGTGGGATTCGATCCCGGGTCTCCAGGATCGCGCCCTGGGCCAAAGGCAGGCGCTAAACCGCTGCGCCACCCAGGGATCCCTATGGTCTACTTTTTAAAAGTTGAACTTCATTTGAGTTAGTTTAGTTGTGCCTTGAATAAATGGTGATTTGCTTAGGCAAGGGAAGGCTACATCTTCTTTATCCATTCATCTTTCGATGGACACCGAGGCTCCTTCCACAGTTTGGCTATTGTGGACATTGCTGCTATAAACATAAAAGGGAAGGGAGAAGAAATGTGTGGGAAATATCAGAAAGGGAGACAGAACATAAAGACTCCTAACTCTGGGAAACGAACTAGGGTTGGGGGAAGGGGAGGAGGGCGGGGGGTGGGGGTGAATGGGTGATGGGCACTGAGGGGGGCACTTGACGGGATGAGCACTGGGTGTTATTCTGTATGTTGGTATATTGAACACCAATAAAAAATTTATTAAAAAAAAAAAAGGGAAGGCTCTAGTCCATGTAGAAGATAATAGCTTGTACCACAGCACACCAGTGTGATGTACTTGACCTTTGTAGAGATCTAGATGGTAAGAACACTGAATGATGCTAGAACAGAAAGAGTAGATATTAAAAGTGCATTGAGACCAAATCATATAAAAGGCTTTGTCTACACAAAAGAGCTTGAATTTTGTCTTATAGGAGGTGAACAGCCATTGACAAATTTGTGTAGAAAAGTGAATGATTATATTTTGATATGGAAAACCAGTCTGACAGTGCTGTAGGAAATGAATCAGAAGGTACTGAGGTTGAGTTTAAGGGCTAATAGTATAGTCACAGTGTGGGATATAGGACATGAACTAAGACAGTGATGGACTATGTTACCATCAAGAAGACAGTCTTGGAGATAGCGGTTCATAGTCTGTGAACTAATTGGATGAGGGCTGGGAGTAAAGTAAAGGGAAGGATTAAGGATGTCTTCCAGGTTGCTGGGTAAGCAGTGGTACCTAATATAGTAAATACAAGAAAGCCAGCAAGTCAGCTGGCTAAGGAATTTGAGTTAAGATTTTAGCATTAAGTTTCAGGTGCCTATGGCATATAATTTTATCATTTGCCTAGTCTTGACTCTTTTCTGTTCTCCAAATTCAGATATCCAACTGACTACTTGATATCCAATCAGATGTCTGTCAGCGTATCTCAAACTTCACATTTCTCATACTGAAAATTTAACTTTTTCAATTGCTCAGGCTGAAAACCTTTCATATGTGACTTCTCTTTTTCTCCTACATCCAAACGAACAACAGATTCTCTTGCTATACCTTGAAGAATCCAGAATCCAACTTCTTTACTATCCTAGGTTAAGCTAGTATCATCTCTTATTTGAATTATTGCGGTAGCCTCCAATTTGATACCTCAGTTTCTTCTCTTAACTTTTCAGCTTAAGTGATCCTCTTAAATTAAGTCAGATTGTGTCACCCTGCTCATTGTTCTCATTACCCTATAGATAGCCTGGCCTTCTAAACAGAAGAACATTCCAGGCAGGCTTCCTACCTCAGAACCTATTAGGACTTCCTCTGCTTAGAATGTCTCCCAAATTAGAGTATGACTATCCCTCTACTTTTTGTCGTAATGTCAGCTTAACAAATAGAGTGTCCTTTACCAAACCATATAAAATAACAGCTTTTTATCATTACCCTCTGTCCCTTTACCTTGTTTTATTTTTCTTCATATATGTATCATTTTCTGTCATGTTAGAAGTTCATTTCTATACCCATTGCACCTTAATAAGAAGTACCTGACATCTAGCAGGCACTCGGTACATACTGATTGGGTGGGTAAATGGATAAATGGATGAATGAAAGAAAAAAAATCCTGACCAGACAGTTGGATACATGGATGTGAATTATAGGAGAGATCTTAGCTGAAAAGATATGTTTGTGTAATTGTTTTTATTTGTTTATTCATTCATCATATAGTTAGTATACATTTACTGATCCCTTTTTACTTTATATTAGGCACTCATCTAGACAGTGGGGATACAGGGAAAAAAAGCAATTTCTTTACCTTTAATAAGTTCATTAGGTTCTTGGAGTCAAACTATAGATGCATTGTGGTGTATGCTGCTTATAAAATAGCCAGCATTTGAAGCCATGAGACAACATGAGACCATTTAGGAATTTCAAGATTATCTTTTCTATTTTAATTTTTTCTCAGGATTTTGAGCTCTTTGAAAGTAAGAAAGAAGTAGAATATCCTGTTCATTCTTGAATTCTTCCCATTCTTACCAACTCCATGTATCTTAGTGCTTAATTAATGCTTTTAAATGAATGAACATCTATCTAACTTACTAAAATTATAATGCTGATATTATTAGTGAAGAATGTACTATGTTATATATGTTGTATATAAAGAGTTTGGTAGAGAATCTTCTTGAAAGCCTGGTAAATTTTAGATGAAACAGCACTTCTGAGTTGAAGTTTCAAGTGTTCAGTAAATATTTCCACCTAGTAGGCTAGAGTTCAGACTAGTCAAAGCAGTTAGATTGAAATTTAAGACTTAATTATGCTTTGTTTTGTCTTACTTTTAAACTAAAGGATGGTGTATGTAAGGAAATAATCAAATTTTAGAAACAAAAGGATTTATCAGAAAAGGTAAAAGAAACCCGAAATAATATTGTGGGCCAAAAACTAATCAATAGAGAAGGCTAATAAAATAGCTACAGTATTCCCACATTTCTTCATTGAACCAACTTATTATTAACAGCTCATTTTTCAAAAATAAAATTTCACTTTTAATTTTTATTTAAACTGGAAATGTTTTGGATAATTTTATTTCCCAACATAGAAAAAAGATTTTCTATAAATAAAAAATAAAAGCAATTTTTATTTTATCAGGGGTTGATATAGAAGCAGCTCGAAAAGAAGAAGAACGAATAATGCTTAGAGATGCAAGACAGTGGCTAAATAGCGGCCATATAAATGATGTTCGGCATGCAAAATCTGGAGGGACAGCACTTCATGTTGCAGCCGCTAAAGGCTATACAGAAGTTTTAAAGTAAGTATTGTTTTTCAGTCATTTTTCTACTTTAGTTTATTTTCTTTATTTACTGTCCCCTTAAGATATTTGCAGACGTTATTTTGAAAGTTTATAAAAGTTATTTAATGTCTATTTATAGGGGAAAAAACTACCTTGAATATTATTGCTTAATTTTTAAAGCCCTTTCTTTAATCTTGAATTTTGATTATTCTACTATTCTTTTCTTTGGTTGTAGTTTTTCACTAAGTCAACTTAGTGTCAGACAGCCATCATACATTACCTTCTAGGCTGGCAAATTACTACAAAGACATTTTGATGTTCCCAGATTGGCAAACTCTGGTTACTGAGACTAAGAACAGTATTATATATAAACATAGAAACATAATCATCAAATTCAGAGAAATTGATTCCTAGTGAATATTTATTTACATGTAATTTATCTAAAATGCAGTTTTCTTTTTACTACATAACACTGGGACTCAGAATGCTTTTAGCATAATAATAAATATCAAGGTATTAGTAACTGAGACTTTATAGGGATTGGCAAATTTCCTTGAAACATAACTTTGTTATATCAGAATACATTTTTTTTCTACTTATGCAATAAAAAGGTGTTGGTAGCCATATGAAAAAATAATTCAGTGCATAACTTTTGTTATGTGTATGTGAAAGGAAATAAGACTAGCCTTCCGCAGAATCTTCTGCATCCTTTATATTGTTATGTTCCACTAGAGCTTCTAGTATCAAACTATTCTCCTTATTTCCTCTGCTCAGTGAAAACAGTGAAATTCAAATGGGTCAGCTATTCCCAAGTTTCCTCCTTTTTTCAATCCCTATTCACTTCAATAACTGAAATCTCTAGAATAGTGCAATTAACTTTTAATTACCTTTTCTTGTCCTCCTATGTGCTTCTTTCTAATCTAAAACTTAGCAAAGTCACAAATCCTGTTAGCAGATCATGGATAAATTCAGTGACTTGACAACAGCATTTTTTTAAAAGAAAAAATTAAAAATATTAGAGGATTGCATATAAGAGAGGTAATATTTTTTGAGTACTAGATTGCACTGTAAAATCATTTTCTAGACAACTTCCAAGTGGTCTTTGTAATTAGGTAGTCTAGGTTCTTAAAATTCTTTATTAAGATTTCAGTGAGGAGTAGGATATATTTTAAATTCCTCAAATCGGTACATGAGACCATGAGTCGTCCTTTGAAGCTAAGCTGCTACCATTGCTCCTCCGGTGTGCATTATTCCAACTATATATATCTACTTGAAGTTCTGTCATGATGTCTTAATGCCTACTTTGTTTCTGTCTAGATACCTTCATTCACCATCTCTTCAACTTGGAGGCAAATTCCTTTCGATCCTTTGCTCAATTCAAGGCTCTTAAGCCTATGAAAAAACATGCTCAACCTTATTCATAATAAATACAGATAAAGCTTCAATGAATTACCATTTTTCATCTGTGATATTGGCAGAGATTAAAATGTTTGGCACACTGTGTTGGCAAGATTGAGGAAAAGGCACTCTTACGTTACTGGTGAAAGTATGACAATTGAGCAGATTCTATCAAAGTAACAGTTATTCTTTGGCTTAGCAGTTAGTTCTACCTCTAGAAATATTTTTTTACAGATTTCTCACAGGAAATAAGGTATGTGCTAACCACATTGTTTGTAATAGGAATAGGAGAATATTGAATAAATTTTGGTACCTCCTTTCACTGGAATACTCCTATAGCAGTTAAAACACTACATATAGATAATAGAGCACTAGGAATCATTAACTGTAAAAAAAACAAAAACAAAAACAAGGGCAGAAGTATTCATCATTTGTGTTTGTATTTCAAAATTTGAGGAGAACCTACCTGGCTAAGTCAGTGGAGCATGCATGCAGCTCTTGGTCTCAGGGTTGTGGACTTGAGCCCCATGTTGGGTGTAGAGATTACTTAAAAGATAAAATCTTCAAGAAAAAAACATTTTTTAAATTGTATTTGCAGATACATACGTAAAATCTCTCTAAGGATCCATTCAAGATTAGTAGGATATTGGGGACCTGGGTGGCTAGTCAGTTAAGCATATCTGCCTTTGGCCCTGATCGTGATCTCAGGGTCCTAGAATTGAGCCCCATATCGGACTCTCTGCTCAGCGTAGAATCAGCTTCTCCCTCTCACTCTCTCTCTATGCACATGCTCTCGCTCTCGCGCGCTCTCTCTCTCTCTCTGTCTTTCTCTGTCTCAAATAAACTCTTAAAAAAAAATTAGTAACATAGGTATCTAAGGAAAGGAAAACTGGTTGGCTAAAGGTCAGCAGTGGGAGTATGATTTCCCTATATAGCCATTCTTTTTTATTTTTGAACTTTGTAAATATATTATTATGAAAATAAATAAAAATATGTATGAAATGAAAAATAAATAGAAGATATTGGTTTCAGATGTAACCTTCCCCCCACCCTTTTCCCCACAAACACACACAACCCCTTTCAATTGATTTTGGTGATTTTCAACTCTGTACTGCCGTTGCATCGCCATGTCTTTGAGGGTTGTTTTACCTGACTTTTGTCTTCCATCAGAATCTCCTTGAATACAATAAGTGACTGTTTTATTTTTTTGAGTATTGTATGGCCTGGCATAAAGAGAGAGCCCTGTGGTTATGGAAAAAAAAATATCTACCTTTCTGTCTTTCCTTTCCACATAGACTCCCAAGTACTTACATAATTTTTGCTGCTCAGAATATTTAATATTATTATTGTTCATATTTTTAATGGGGGTTTTATTTTTAATATCTTACAATATTATTCTGTCTCTGTTAACAAAGTTTCTGATAATATATGGTAATGGACACATTTTTTTTAAACTTTAATCTCTAGACTTCTATCTGTTAGCCTGTTCTTTAGATTGGAGGCTCTTAAATATTGGTCTGCAGGCAGGTAACAGGAGACTTACTAAAAACGTAAATTGGCAGGGCTTATCTCCGAATGTACTGCTTTATTCCACAGGACTGGGGTGGAGCTAGGGAATATTTTTTTTTAACAAGCTCTCAGGATAGTTTTTAGATCCAGAATTGGAAACAGATGCTTTACATATTCATAGGAAATAGGGGATCTGTTCTTGTAACATAAATAAATGAAGGATTGTGTATTAGCTATCACTGCCACCCCTCCTATAGGTAAAAAGAAGCCCTTCTCAAGCTCAGCTTCTTGGAAAGTAAGGTAAAGGTCAACCAGATTTCATGAGTTGTAAAGAATTTACTGTTCGCCTGTGTGTGTGAGGCTGTGCTATGTGCAATTTATAGAACCATTCTTTGCTCTTTTGAGCTTAGTTTCTAAACAAAATAAAAGTTAATGTCAATATACAGTTAGGAGGGTATACAAACATAATTTATACAGTTCTTTGATTGTATTAAAATGTATTCCTCCTTTCTAGCCTTGTTGATAATTAGAATACCTGCTTTCTTACTGCTGCAGAAAAGTAGAATCGACCCCTTAATATTGGTTTTGCTTTGTTTTGTTCCTAAAAGATTGTCATTTCCCTCTAAAAATTAGCCATGGTAGATCATTAAGGTTTGTGAAAGCTTTCCTCAATTGCAAGGCAACAGAAAAACTACAAAAAAACTTGTTTGATCCCAGTATATTTTTAGAACACATTTAGCCTGAGATGATATATTATATGGACACCCGAAGACTTCCCTACAATAAATCAGTTTAACATACAAATTGATCCAGGAGTTTTTGAGTTCACAATGAAAAATTAATGGCTTTCCTGTGAAAATTTCAGCTATAATTCATACTAACAAGAATTAGTCAGTGTTACACCAAACCGTAAGACTTACTAATCATTAGGAATTAATTAAACCTGAATGCATTAATATGGCAGTAGTTCAAGATCCTCTTTGGTAAAGTTTTCTGAGAATTATTTTCTTTTGTCCTAGTTAATTCATTGAAGGGAAGGGAGAAGATGTGAACTAGGAAAAGAAATGCATCACAAAGTTTTATTAACTTGCATGGTATAAAGCTAGAGGTTATATTTTCTCATTTTTAGATTTCTTAATGATTATCTAACTTACTATAATTTCTTTAGACTTTTAATACAGGCAGGCTATGATGTTAATATTAAAGATTATGATGGCTGGACACCTCTTCATGCTGCTGCTCACTGGGGTAAAGAAGAAGCATGTCGAATTTTAGTGGACAATCTGTGTGATATGGAGATGGTCAACAAAGTGGTAGGCCTTTTAATTGTATTTTAAATATTTAAATTTTTAGAAATATCCAATAGCTTTTATAAATAAATGTTTTAAAATCCCCCAAATTTTGGAATATAAATTATATAATTGTATTAAGTTTTATGAACTGTACAACATTTTGTCAACCATTTATGATTTTTATTATTGATTGTTAAAGTGTTTCTCAGCTACTTGTGAGGTAGTTTTGGTCTTGTTCCTCAAAGAAAGAAGCATTACTCTTTGAGTAATCAGATTACCATACATAATGGAGTAGATTTGGGTACTTTGGAATTCATAAATTAAGAAAATTATGCATTTCTCTGTGAATGTTCTCTCCCATCACTCTGAGTTGAAACACATACAGAAATATATTTCTATTTCTCTTTAGCTGATGATCTTAACAGCTTGCTTACAGTAGCTTTTTAAATGACTTGGATAGTGGGGTCTTACAGTACGTGAGAATAGTATAACCAGGAAGTTTTAAAATAAAAAAATAAAATAATTGAGATCCAACATCTAGTTTAGTTTTGCAGATGAGAAAACCGTTTATGAGGTAAAAGATTTACTTAGTATCACCCAATTAGGTATAGAGGAGCGAATGTCATTTCAGTGTTTTGTACAAAATCATGAACAGATTCAGGTTACCCGATTTCCTATTAGATCAGATACTTTTTCCTCTGCTCCTTCTAAGCACCATCAGTCAGTTACCAGTGTCACCAATATTCCTATTAGTTCCCTCCTATTCCGTGTTCATGATTCTTACCATCTACCAACAGTTGAAGAGCTTAAAAACACATCTCCTCTAGTGGGCTTGATTACCCTTAACTTGCATAGAATATCCCTTATATATTGCATTGTCTAAGATAATGTAGTAGATTACTTAGCAGAAGTTCCTAAGATGATCTCATTTTATTCCATTGGCTCCATCTGACTCTGCTGTGTCCATTAATATAAGTGCTAGTACTGATTATGCTCTGATTAACTGCAGTTTCTAACTGGGGATCTGCAAAGGGAAGAGAACAAATATGATATACCATATGCCCAAGATTTCCTGTGGGTGTTTGGAGGTTGGGATACTGCACTACTGTGCAGATTTATGTCCTAGTTGCTGACATAAAACAATAAAAAAGCCTCTGAACTCCTTTGTTCTTTCTAGAGCATTTCACGTGTATATTTATAAATATGTTTTAAGTAAGAAATGTGCAGGCAAGTAAAAGTCCTAGAAGTGGTGAAAATCTCAGGAAAATCAAGATAAAAAATGTTTGAGAGTGATCCAAATGTTTGAGGCTCTAGGTACAGGTTTGCTTTTATACATAAGTATAAAGTCTTCAACCTAATTTTGTAGTCAAAACTTTTGATAATTTGCTCTATTGTTTTTTATTATAACAGTTTTCTGTTTTGTAATCAGCATTAGAAGACAGATGTTGCTACTGTTAAATTTTAGGTAAAAGGCCCGCTAATTTTAGCTTGACATTTCATATTTCCTCTCCTTCGTGTAGAAATTCCCCCAGCAGTTGGGATTTTTCTGAAGAAATTAGTAAATACCTTTTATATTCTAATCTCTGTTCTGCATTCCTGTCTTTTTCCCAAACAGCATCCCCTAACGGCCATTTGTCTGTTGACATGGACATTACTGGTAATTGGTTCATTCATTGGTAGGGGTCTCCAGATAAGGACCAAAAGAGAAGCTTATTAATAGAAATGGTTTTCCAAAAACATTGTATCATTTTCCAGTTTAAACATATTTTGGTAGTGAATCATAGGCAATATATAGTATGTATGAAAAAATTATTGTAATATGTTCTATAATTGTCTAATTCCTATGCGGTACAGTTGATTATAATTATGCTCGAAGAGAAAGACTGCATATAAGTCGTTTTGCTTCATCTCCTTTTGTTTCTATCAATTAGTAGCAGTTTCTTGTGCCATCCTACGTTCATACTCCCCTCATCATTCAGTATCTTTATATGATCTTAAAGAGTTATGCCCCATAATTCCTTAGAATTTTATACTTTTCAATTTGTTTTCACATATATTCTCTAATGCTATCCTTTAACAACCCTATAGAGTTTGAGAACATAATCAGAGAAGTCAAGTGATTTTCCTATAAGTCCCTAATAATTAGTGTAATTAATTGAGAATAATTTATTCTAGGAGTGCCTGGGTGACTCAGTTAAGTGCCTGACTCTCTTGGTACTGGCCTTTAGGTCATGATCTCATTAGATCAAGCCCTGCATTGAACTCTGTGCTTAGCTGGGAATCTGCTTCAGATTCTCTCTTTCTGGCCCTCCCTGGACGTGTGGACGTATGCGTGCTCTCGCTCTCTCTCTCTCTCTCTTGCTCTCTAAAATAAATAAGTAAATCTCTTAAAAAAAAAAAAAAAAAAGAATTTATTCTGCTAAGTCCCTCTGCAGCTTCTTCTTAGTTTTTTATTTCTCATGTTTTATATCTCCAGATACTAACTCATGAGTTATAAAAATACGATTTTAAAATTTTATCAAAATTGGATTTTCTCTTAAAATATCAAATTTTAAAGATATCTTTTAACAGCAAGAAGCTACATAATGTATGTAGCATTCTAAAGGCTTTTATGCCATAAGTATTCCAAAATGCAAGCATTTTTGTTGTTATTGGGAGGGAGACTGTATTCTATAGTAATGGAAGATACTTTTACAAGACTTAATTTTTAAAATTTTAATTTTATAAATTTTACTTGTGTGAGTTAATCTCTTATCACTGGCTGCATTTTTTAAAAATGTCATACTTCATGTTCAATCAAAATTAGTCTTTATTGTGTAAGCCTGTTTGGGTAAATTGATCTTGTCATTTGGTACTGTAAGTACTTGTAGATTAAAGATTTTTAGTAAATTTCTTTTTAAAATGATATCAAAGAAATGTACTTACAAAACTTTCACAGTTTAGATGAATCTTTACTAATAGAAAATACAATTTTGGTAAATGTATACTATAGAAAATGCAACAAATCATAGAAAATCTGAAAGTCTTTCTACATAAGAGTAGGAGAAATGTTCTTAAACAGATTTTTATCTTGTTTCTTTAACTTATTAAAGACATTTGCTGTCATTTTAACTCATTGTTACAAATTATGTGATACAGAGTTTAAACAAAGATTTTTGTTTCTTTATTAAAATAATTGTTTTACTAGAATGTACCCAAATATTGTCCCTTTTTAAGTATTAACTAAGATATTTTTCTAATTGGAATTTTCTTTTAATGCATATTACGGTGATTAGTAGACAACTTTTTAGTTTGATAGCTGTTATTACAAAGATTTAAATGAATAACAAAACCACTCTGCTTAACGAGCATACAGATTGTTTTTCCTGCTTTTATCTGAGCTTATTCTTATTTTCTATAAAGACAGTGAAGCAGTAGAGACCTAGAGTCTATTCCCACTTTGCTTTCATTGCCTGCATGACCTTGAGCAGATGTCATACTGTCAGCATAAGTTTCCTCATCTATGCAGTAGGATCTATAATGGTTGTCCTGACTACTTCACTGGTTGCTGTGAAAATGAAGAGAGATCACACCTGCAAAAGCAATTTAGTTAGAATAAGTGAGAAAAGAATAAATAGTCTATGAAGTTAGACTTCAACAGTAGGTCTGATGTGACTCTGGTAATTTACAGATGTATTGTAAACTAATTTTTAAGCAGTAATTTTTTTAAGATTGTTTTCTTGATTGGTAAGAGTTCTTATTTTCTCATACCTCAGCACTGTGCCCTCCTCTATTGTTTCTTGGTTGCGTTGAGTAATTCTGCTTGTATGCCCTGTGTTAGCATCCCATTAATGAAGCATAGTAGCCTTATAGTAGTTAGGAACCAGGTCATGTTTATAACTTTACAATTGGCTAGCTCATAACTGTCCTATATATTATTTAATGAGCATGGTTGAGTGCTATGCTTTTCTGAAATTAGAAACTTTTCTCTGTTTATAGCCTGCATTTTACTCTAGTTTTTATTCTCTATCAGCTGCTGTTTGCAAAGTAGACTCATTTATCAAGGGAGAAAGTGAAAAGAAAGGTTAGTAAGGTGATCCAATTTCTTATTCTTATAAAGGAAAATTCCTTGGTTACTAAAATAACCCCATTGCATTTAACCACGGCTAAAATTTAATTATAATTCAAAAAAATTTTTAAGATACAGTATTTCATTCATTAGAAGGGTTGATAAATGCTTAAAATAATACTTAAAAAGAAGCCAATGAGTTATTTTCACATAACATGATCTTGAAAACAATGCATAACATAGCATGTGTAACATTATAGAACTAATTATGCAAAGAGACTATGATATAGCAAAATGGATTAACATGTATTTCTAATCTAAAGGGTGCCTTCAAAATTTGAACCAGTTATTTTGTTTCAGAGCCACTTATTCTTCAGGAATTTAATTCTTAGCATTTAATACTCAAGGTTGTAAAGGGGGGGGAAGTTTATTAAAGCTAAAACATTTTCTCCTGGACTGAGTGGGAAAGGATAGACTGCCTCTTAAATCCTTGCTGGGAAGATTTTCTAATGAGAAAAGGCAGATATATAAAGTGTTTTTGAAGCCTGTAAATTTTAAATACGTTCATTCCCCTATCTTGATAAGGGAGCATTTCGTGTATTTTTAGAATACATTATATAGGCCGTATTTTTTTATTTTATAAACAGACAATGGAAAAAACAACTCAGATATTGGTAGCTTTTATCTCATTTTATAGTACTGGGAAATGTAACTCCCATCCAAGTAGATGGCAACATCCTAATGTTGGTCTAGAATTGAGAGTTGTAGATTTATTTTTTAATGAAAGAGTTTATGTGATTTTAGAAGTCATTATTTTCTACTCATCTGGCTTTTTTGTAGCTGCAAGATTCCTTTTATCAAAGAAATTTGAATTTTCTTTCAGAATGATATATTTTCTTGTTGAAAAAAATTTTTTTCTAAGAAAGGATCATATATTGGCCAACATATAAAGTAGAATGTATTATAATACCAAACTTTTTTTGACATTCTGGAAACCTGTACCAGTAGGGTTATTATAAGGACAAATGCAGGCAATGGGAGAAAACCTTACTATGTTTAGTCAACAGCTCTTTGAGATTTTCTTTTCCACAGTGAATAAAAATAGATTGACAGATGTGCATCTGAGCTAATTTTTGAAACTAAGGCATACCTGTGGCTTGCTGAACTTTTAGGCAGTTTAGAAATATATATATATATTTTTGTATATTTTTATTTTGTTATTCTGTTAAGACTTTAATTATTATGGAGGTAACAAAAAGAAAAAAGGCCTTAAAAGCTTAAACATATAGTTACATGACCCTGTAATTTCCCTTAGAGCTATGTCCCCCCAAAAATGAAAACCAATGTTCACTCAGAAACTTGTACACAAATGTTCATAGCAGTATTGTTATATATTACCATATACTACCATATACCATATACCATATACCATATACATATACCATACTGTTCATAGCAGTATGTTGGATATTAAAGCAAAAGCAAATATCCATCAACTGATAAATAGATTAACACATGTGGTGTGTCGTGCAATTATTCAGCAATAAAAAAAGATTACAGTTAGTATTCCATGTGGCAACATGGATGAAACTTGAAAACATACAAAGTGAAAGAAGCCAGTCACAAAGGACCATGTATTGTATGACTCCACTTACATGAAATGTTCAGAACAGGCAAATCTATAGTAACAGAACATAGATTAGTGGTTGCCTTGGGCTAGAGGATTGGGAAAGGAGATGAGGTGGGGAGGTCATTTCTTTTTGGGGTGATGAAAATGTCCTATAGTGATTATGGTGAAGGTTGTAATACTCCGTGAATATACTAAAAACAGTTGAGTTGTACGTTTTAAATGGCTATTTGTATGGTGAGTCTTATGTCAATAAAGCTGCTACCAAAGAGAGTAAGGGGAGATATATCAGCTGCTTCTCTCTCATATGGATTTCTCATACATCTCCTTTAGTCATATACTGTTGTGTTACTACATCTATAACAAACTACATACATAACTGCATACATAACAAAATGTTATCTAACTTCTTTCGATATGATTATACAGAATCACTGAAGGTGTTTTATAGTTTATTGACTTTTTACCATCACCAACCCCCTTTGTTTCCTACCTAGGGCCAGACAGCGTTTGATGTAGCAGATGAAGATATTTTAGGATATTTAGAAGAATTGCAAAAGAAACAAAATCTGGTATGTGTGATGACTGTCTAAAAATTGTAGTAGTGAAAAAAAAAAATAAAATAAAAAAAATAAAAAAATAAAAATTGTAGTAGTGAATTTTCCTAATAGCATTAACTTTCAGACAGTTGAGAAAGTATTTTTGTGATGTTTTATACTTTTTGATTTTAAGTTCTTCCTGACAGTCAAAACCATATGACAGTGAAAGAGAATAAAGGAATAGTAGTAGTGTTCAACCTTTTGTATTGCTTATGCCCATTTCTCTTACCTCCCCTTCACAAAATGAGTATTTCTATAATGTATAATGTACCCAAGAATAACATGGTTTTTGTAATTTCATGATAAAGTTTGCTTAGAAGATGGAGACTAAAAAAATCTCAGATTTCTAAAATAGCGGGCCCTAGATAAGGAAGAAATTTTCTAAGTAGGAAACAGATTTTTAAGTGTAGAGTACCATTAAACGTCCTAAGTGGCTCATTGGTCCTGACTTTATCAGTGATCTAAAGTTGGAGGGAGCAAAAACTTCAACTTTGTCCTTCACTTAGCTTTTTAACTATTTAGTTTTGTTTATTCTTTATTCAAGCCTCCACCCCCCCTTTTTTTTTTTCCAGGTAAAACTTAAATCTTTTATTTGTTTTGTTTTGGTTTTGTTTCATGTTTGGAAAACTACTTTGTTGTTATCTCAAATTCTGTGTTTTACTCATGAATACTGTTTTAATAGTATTCTTATTTTCATTTGCATAACTTTTATAAAGCTGCATAGTGAAAAACGGGAAAAGAAATCTCCGCTAATTGAATCAACAGCCAATATGGACAATAACCAGTCACAGAAGACCTTTAAAAAGTAAGTAAAGTATTCTATGTGGCAACATGGGTGGCTCAGTCAGTTAAGTGTCTGCCTTCAGCTCAGGTCATGATCCTGGGGTCCTGAGATCAAGCCCCATTTCGAGGTCCCTACTCAGCGGGGAGTCTGCTTCTCCCTCTGCCTCTGCCCTTCCCCCTGCTTGTGCTCTGTCTCTGTCAAATAAATAAATAAAAATTAAAAGTAAGTAAAATATTAAAGTAGATTTTGTTATTGTCATGAATGAATTGGCATGAAGACCATAGACATGATTATTAGATTTTTGTTCATCTGAGAAAAATTAATGATTTTTGGTCTTTCGTGTTTTTAATCATTTGAAAACTGTTTTCCTTTCACAGCAAAGAGACACTGATTATTGAGCCAGAGAAAAATGCATCCCGTATTGAATCTCTAGAACAAGAAAAAGTTGATGATGAAGAAGAAGGAAAGAAAGATGAATCTAGCTGCTCTAGTGAAGAAGATGAAGAAGATGACTCAGAATCAGAAGCTGAAACAGGTAAAATTTGAAGCATAACGGGATTTTCACTGCATTTTGATGGAATGTAAAGTAGGATAAACTTAGGCTTTAATTTTGAAACTTTTTGGCTGATTTGCTACTTGTTCAGATGTTGACAAGCCAGTAAATTATCTTTCAGGGAGTATTAGAAACTTGAATATAGTTGTGGGTTATTGTTCTCTAATGACCTGGAGGTTCTTACTCATCTCTGCATTTTGCTGAACTGTATTTTTAGGTTTGAAGAAGGTGAAGGTTCTCTTAGGATGGTACAGATAGGGTATAAATGGGTTCCCAGCAATTCAAGAATGCTCCTAATACTTTCTGAGGCCCAGAAACCCAGGAAGCTGATCCCAGTATCATCCCAAATATTTGCTAAATGATAGTAAAATTTTAGAAATTTGAGGCTGAGTCAAGATACTTTCCTGTGGGGTGTGGCGAAATTTGCTTTGTTTCGAGAAATGTTGAAGATACAGGAAAGTATAATACATCTTCATATTCCAGCTACCAAGAATGAACAGTTGTTGACATTTAGTTATATTGGCTTCAAATTTTTGTTTTAATAAAATTTTAAAATTACAGTTGTCTTCTTTAACCATGAGCCCTAGTCTGCTTCCCTTTCCTTTCTTGCCAAAGTCAGTAACTACCTTGAGTTTTCTCTTTGATCTTCCATTCTATTTTTACATTCTCATCTCATACATTCAGAAGTAAAATACAGTAATTAGAGAACAATTTTGTGTTTTTATTTTTATACCTAGGAGTTGTTATGCAACTTGCTTTTTGTTTTCGCTCAGAAGTTGTATTTTTTAGATATATTTACATCTGTCTGTATCTTTACCTGCATAACTTACCTTTAGTTGTTGTATAGTATTCACCAAATACATTGGTCTCCCTTCTGATAAAAATTTATCTTACTCCCATTTTTCCATTGTTGACAGTGACATAGTGATCATTTGTACAATTGCCTCTTTATATAGGTAAGAGATTCTCTACTAGGTATACTTAAATATTGAATTATTTAGTCACATTTTCAGTTTTCATGGATGTTGCCAGATTTCTTTACAAAGTCTTTATCACAATTTACATTCTTTTCCTTTTTATTATCAAGGGTATGGTTTCTGCATTCCTTCATCTGACCTACATGTTTTTATACATTTTATTTATCAGAGTGCTTTTTATTTTTTTTTTAATTTTTTTCATTTGTTTTTATCGAAGTTCAATTTTCCAACTCAGAGTGCTTTTTATTAAATAACATTTTTTTCTTATTGTGCATCAGTTAATCGTTCATATCCTCTGACCAATGTGAAATTCTGTAAATTTATCAGAAAAAATAGTCCATTTCCATTAAGATTTTTGATTAAAAAAAAATTTATCCTTATCAGGATCGGTATGGTGGTCATCAGTAAATATGAAGCTCTAGAATTTCTTGGGCTTCTTTATTTCCTCTAGACACAGCAATAACAGTTTTAGATCATTTTATTTTTGCTCAGCAAAATATTTCCTATAAGAAAATGCAGAAGCTAAAATTTACTAAATGAACATATCAGAAAAGATACTCATTATCTGTTTCCCATTAAAAACAAAATGTTAAACAGATAAAGGCTAGCTTTGTTGCCAGGTAGTGTGTTTTAAATTCCTTTATTTTATTGAAGCTTACTAACCCTACAATTAAATTATTTTTTGGTAAAACCACAAAGAATTTTTGAGATCTGTAAATGGCTAGATTTTAGTCACCAGGAATATAATTTTTAATTTATTGCTGTCATATTGCTGGGAGATAAATCAGCATATCTTTTGTTTTGGTGAGAGTATGGGTAAAATTGGAAAATAAAGCAACCGAGTAGTCATTGAATATTATAATTTGCTTTTATGACACGCTAATTAAAATATTTCTATTTATAAAAGTAAATTATATGACAATGGGCATGCACAGTTTTTAAAAACATGGACAGACTGGTTTATGAGTAATTGTATCTGTGGTTAATTTATTTAATCTCAGATATCTCTGTAATCTCAGATTTCTCAGATTTTTCCTGCTTTATATGGGTACTGTATAACAATGCTTTGTAGTAAAGTGCTAACTTTGCATAATAATTTTATAAAATTCAACTCTGCTAATTTAAATAAGATTAATACACATGCTTACCTAATATCATTTCAGTTAAATTTGTGCTGTTTCCTTTGTTCATTTTGTGAAAACTAGAAGCTGAAATGATATTATTGAAATTTAAATTTAGATTTAGATATCCACAAGTTTTAGTTATTTTTTATGTAGTTACTCTCCTCCCTTTGAGACATGTTTTGTCCCCCAATCTGTGGTAGAATGTATCACTACTAATCAGATCACAGTATGTGTGCACAAGAAAGCCAGAACTAGTACCTGGATCTTTTAACTAATATATCAGTTTTTTTTTACTAATGTAGTAGAATTCAAGAATCCAAGCATCTCACAGAAATTTCTGAGATTTTGTTATTAATGTTTTCTTAATTGGCCCCTTCTATATAATTAATTCACTGTTCCATGTTGGGCTTTGGGGAACTATTTAAAACAAACAAGACAAAAAAATAAATAAAACAAACAAGACTTCAGATGAGGCCAGTCTTGCCATTAACAAGCAAGTCTCCTGACCTCTTTGGTTGAAATTTCCTTGCTTATTAAATAAGAATTGGACTAAATGATCTGGATAGTTCTTTATAAACGGTTAGTTCTTTCTCCTTTTCTTTTTTTATTTTTTTTATTTTTTTTTTCTTTTTCTTTTTTTAATGATAAACTATACTGCTCTGTAACTACAAATAGAACTAATTGCCATCAAGTTGCATTGTATTCCTCCTTTGGAGTTTAAGCATACCAATCACTCTGCTCAGTTTCTCACTGAGCTAACTTTAAATGTTCCTCTGAAACATTGTACCATGATAATTTTGTTCTTCCTGTTGCTAGTGGTTGGTTTTGCCAGGAAAATTTGACTCTATCTCAAGAATTAATCCATGTAAATGCTGTATAGTTCCCTCTGTCTCATTCTTTTAATATCATCAAGGTTTTATCATACTTTATTTGGCAAGCTTGAGAAAACAGTCATTTCCCTGTAGAGCTACAGCTTGATTTGACAACTTCTAAGTTATTTCTTTTACTACTTTTTTGTAAGGTTATTTCCTTGGGAAACTATTTGATGTAAAATAATGATTTTGCTGATGTAAAATACCCTAATGATGTAAAATATCCTCTTTCATAAGGTATTTACCAAACTGGTTTTTTACAAGTGTTTTTTTTTTTTCCTCATAAATGAGCTGGAAATAGGAACTCAACCAAAAGTTTAATTTCCTTCCAAATGATTTATAAATTTGAGAGGTAGTTGAAGGAATAACCAGGGAAGCATATTTTTGCTTTTGGGCTTTTTTTTCCTCTAGGACTTGAAATTTTTATTCTTCATTGAAATCAAATTAATAGAAGGGCTTTAACAATATTAATAATGATAAATTGGATGGTGGACACTTGAGGTTTGTTCTTGTAACCTTTTTAGTTATGCTGTATTCATGCGCTCAGCTTTTAAGTATCATTTTTTTAATATTTCTATAATGTTAAATATATTAGTCAGATTCTGTTTTACTTTTTATTCTTAGAAGCTTTGTTGTTTGTCATCATGTTCTATTATTTATTTCAGCATACATATTGAGACATTTCTAGAAACTCCTTGAAAAAAATCACTTGTTATAAGGGAGAAAAATAGAAAAGACTTGAATTAACAAAACCTTAAACAAAAATAAATATAAAATACTATTTTTCTAGCATTGAAACAATCCATACTGAATCTTACTCAATATTTTTTGTGTTTTTGTAATAGATAAGACAAAGCCCATGGCTTCCGTAACTAATACCAATACTTCTAGTACACCAGCGGCTCCCGTGGCTGTCACAACACCTGTGTCATCTGGTCAGGCAACCCCTACGTCACCTATGAAAAAGGTAAGCTAAAATTGTGTTTGTTAAAAATACATATACTTTGTTTAAGTACTAAAGCATTAAGACAGTTCTTAAATTTTTATGGTTTATTCCAAAAATATTTAAGGTTTAGAATAAGAATATATTTTTATTTTTAATTTGACTGAGAAAGTATTAGTTTGCACATGAAAACTTATGGTCGTGGTAGTTTTTATTTTGTTGAACTTCTGAGAAACATGGGTTTTATATTCTTTATCCCTGTTCAGTAAAGGTGCATTTTGATAATTTGACATATGTGTGAATTAAGCACAGAAAATACTACCAAAAATCAAGGAGACAGCTAGAATCTAGATTTTCTAACTCTGTACAAAGCACCAGGCATGCAGGTATGGTATGCCAGTAAGAGTATGATATCTGATGTCGAATAAACCAGAGATCCACTCCTGACACCACTGCTTATTAATTGTAAGGACCTTGAGCAAGTTATGGTCTTCCTTATCTATCAGGAGAAAGCCAAACAAAAATAATAAACAAAGAGAAAATAAATTAGCATTAGGACTTTGAGAGAGAGAGCCTGGCTAATTGACTAAGCGCTCTCAAATTGGTAGTTTCATTTCTTCCTCTTCTCCCTTGTTCTGTTTCCAATTTGTTCTCTATCTTTTTGCTCCTTTTCTCCACCAAACAGTACTTTCCAATTAGTGTGTTCATCTTTTTAAAGATTTTTCTTTTCCCTGCTACTCTGAAACCTGTAGTTATTTTAACCCAAATTAAAGATTATGGGCGTTGTTCTAGTTTATCTTGTTTTTTTTTTACCACTGGTCTCTTTTTAAAGCCCTCTTTCCACCAACCCATACTTATCTTTAATGAGCATACTCATTTCCCTGTCTGTGTATACACACACACACACACACACACACACACACACACACTTTTTTGTGGAAACATTTAAGAATTGAGTGCAATCAATATAACTCTTTACCCCTAAATTCTTGAGTATGAATGTCCTAAATACAAAAGCATTTTCCTTCATTCTCATACTAAAATGATCCTATTTAGAATATTTAACTATGATATAATACTATTATCTATGTTTATTATATACAAACCTTAGTCAAGATTTTTTCAATTGTCCTCCTACTAATGTTCTTCTGTTTGTTTTTTTAAATCAAGGGCCCACTGAGGGATTGCACATTGTGTTTAACTGTCATGTCTCTGCCTTTGGACTTCTTATTTTGTTGCTTATCTGACATTATTTGGTTGGCATGGGTTTGAGGACTGATTTTAAATCCCTATAGTGTTTCTATTATATTGTCGACATTCTTGATCTTTGGATTTGGCTCCAAGTGGTGAAAATATGAATCTTTTAGAATAATAAACTAGAGAATTTTTTGAAAATCCATACTGCTGGTAATAATCTTTTTCTAAAACTGTTACTGAGGAAAGAGATAATGTGGATTCTTAGTGGTAGAAATGAATACATAGATTTCACTGGTACAGTTTGAATATCAGGAAATGATGCGAATGATTTATCTTACCTTCTGTATTCCAGAACTGAGTGCTTCCTGAATTCAGCTAGAAGCTATGTTCACATGATAATAATCATATATTCTTAAAAATGAAATCCTCCAGGGGTAATTGCAGAATTTTAAAGATAATTATGCTATAACAGGAGTCATCATAGGTTGCTTTAAACTTTATTTAATTATAGAACCCTTGTATACTTCTTCAATGAGTACCAGACGTTAGCTCTTTTAATTTAATATATGTTAAAATTACAGGATTATCAGAAATTCCCAAAAGCTCATCTTGAAATATCTGGCCACAAACAACTAACTAACTGGCTCTCATTCTTTTGAGTATTTAACTAAGCAGTCTCCTACTATAGTCCCGTAATTGCACTAGACTTCTTTTGATCAATTATATTTTTCTCAAGCATAGCCCCAAATTTAATAACTTAATTGCTCGTAATAACTTTTAATAACTGTTAAAGTTATAACTTACTGTTAGAGTAATAATAATAACTGTTAGAGTTACCCCAGTAACCTCTTTCCTATAAAAAATCCTTATTCAGAACTACTTCTGATTCTGTAATTAAATCGATCTAATAACCATCTGCTTCTATGATTTGCATATTGAGAAACTCCATTTTGTTTTCAATTTCAGAAATCATAGCTTACTTTGAAGATTATGTTTTTTTAGTCTTTATTCTTAAGGTTTTGTAGCCAAATTTTATTTTAATCAATAAAGTCATGGTATACAAATAATTTGAAGTATTATTTTAATGGATAGAACAATCTTATTTTGTATGACTTTTATTTATTTATTTATTTTAAAGATTTTATTTATTCATGAGAGAGAGAGAGAGAGCGAGAGAGGTAGAGACACAGGCAGAGGGAGAAGCAGGCTCCATGCAGGGAGCCTGACGTGGGACTCAATCCCAGGTCTCCAGGATCACACCCTGGGCTGAAGGCGGCGCTAAACCGCTGGGCCACCCAGGCTGCCCTTTGTAAGACTTTTAAACCTTGTTATGTTCGGTGATACTTTCTATGTTAATTTAGCATTTTAATGTTTTCTAAATTAGTTTCAAGAATTTTCCTTTACTTAGACCTAACAGATGAATTTCTTTAGATGAATTGTTAATCTGTAAATGCATCTTAAAAGATTTTGTAGTTAAGAGCTCTATTTTTAGATTCCTAGTCGCTACTCTGGTTTTGATATTTAGACAAAGATATCTTCAGTTTTATTGCTTTCTCCACCAGTGCATAAACATGTACATACTCATGGCAAGGAATAGATCACAAAACTGGAAGCTCTATAACAGCATTAAATATCATTTATATTCTCTAATAACTCAGGATAGCTACAGAGAAATGTAGATACATTCTTTTTAAATGATCTTCCTTTAAGTTCTTAACTCTTCAGCTAATATTAAAGAACCGTTTATGTAGCAGTGACACCAGGACTTTGATTTGTAGAGATGTTTCCTATAAAATTATCAGTTTGGTATATGATTTAAAATTTTAACCATAGGGGCACCTGGCTGACTCAGTCAGGAGACCATGTGACTCTTGATCTCGGGGTCATGAGTTTAAAACTGCAATGGGGGTAGAGATTATTAAAAACTGAATAATAAGTAAACTGAGGGCAGCCCCGGTGGCGCAGCGATTTGGTGCCGCTTGCAGCCTGGGGCGTGGTCCTGGAGATCCGGGATCGAGTCCCACGTCAGGCTCCTGCGTGGAGCCTGCTTCTCCCTCTGCCTGTGTCTCTGCCTCTCTCTCTCTCTGTGTTGCTCATGAATAAATAAATAAAATCTAAAAAATAATCATAATAGGTAAACTGAAATTTTAACAGTAAGTTTATATACTCTCTTTAATCAAAATAAATATTGTTGGGATCTCTGAAAAATATTACCTATTTTGCTGTAGACACATAAATTCTGATAAATGTAAACTGTATTTACTAGATGGTAAAAATTCAAAATTTTCTTGGAATTACATATTTTGATTGGGTCCAATTAAGTATAATAAGAATTAAATTTAATAACTATGTACTGGGATGCCTGAGTGACTCAGCAGTTAAGCATCTGCCTTTGGCTCAGGGCGTGATCCTGGAGTCCCGGGATCGAGTCCCGCATCGGGCTCCCTGCATGGAGCCTGCTTCTCCCTCTGCCTATGGTCTCTACCTCTCCCTCTCTGTGTCTCTCATGGATTCAAAAGAAAAAAAGAAACACACAGACAAAAAAATACTATGTACTGTGGGCATATGATGTATGCCAGTAAAAGTGTACAAATGTAGAATAATGGCTTAAAAACGGAAGAGAGAGTTGCCTGGGTGGCATAATCAGTTGAGCAGATCCTGTTTGGGACTCTCTCCCTTTCCCTCTGCCCCTCCCAACCCCCCACATGTGCTTGGTCCCAAGTGCGTGCACGCACACACATGCTCTCTCACTCTCAGTTAAATAAATATTGAAAAAAGTAAAAATGGAAGAGATCATATTTGATTCAAGGTAATAAAATTAGAACATTTGAGATAGATCTTGAATGAGTAGATAGTATTTCAGCTGACAGAGAGAAGGAGAGTTTGTAAGTTTACTGAAAGGAAGAGAAGATAAACAATGTGAGCAAAGTTGGGATAATGTGGAATATTTTGTAGGAAAAAATAAGTTGTGAAATTTGGTTGATTTTAGGGAACATATACAAAGTAAAACAGAAAAATAAAGCCAGATTATGGAATGTCTTTATTTCTTTGGTAACATTTTTATAGTTTGATAGATAATAGAGAACCATAGAAAATGTTTGTGCAAGGCCATGAGAGAATTATTCTTTATAGGATATATTTTGGCAGCAACATACAGGTGTATTTGAGGAGAGGCTAATTCAGAGAAGATTGATTAGAAAGTCATTGAAGTTGCCCAAGATGATAAACTACAGAAGTGGCAGTGGTCTTACAAAGGAGAGGAGATTCAGAGCCTTGGCACCTAATTTATAAATGGGGGAAAATGACTAAGAAGTCTAACATGACTATGAAGTTTCAAATATAGGGAATTGAAGAAATATATCATTGCTAACAGAAATAGGGAACTGAGGGAGAGCCAGTTTGGAAATAAAGGTTTGATTTTAAATATGTCGAGTTTTAGGTTCTAATGGTAGTTCTATATGGTTCATTCTCCAGGTAAATAGAAATTCAGGGCTGGGAATTTAGGAGTCAGACTGAACTAGAGATAAATTTTAGAATAAGCTGAGTACAGTTAGCTTGAGGAAGGATAGAAGACCCTATTCCTAACCCTCAGGAGAAGGAAGTAGAAAAGGAAGCTGGGAGATCTGAGAACAGACTCTTGAGATGCTTATGTTGCAGGACAATGCTAACAACAGCACGAAGACCAAGAAGGAGGGTGGTCAGAAGAGTAAGAAAGTCAAAACAGTGCCCTGTTACAAAAACCAAAAGAAGAGTGTCAGGGAGCAGGTGTAGTTGAGTATTTCAGAGATGTTCATATACAGACCAAATAAAATTGAAAGGAGCTTTGAAACACATAAACCCTTAAACCCAACTTCACATTAGGCAGAATGGAGGTATATCAATCATTGCAGTGCAACAAATGTCCATTTCAAAATGAATAATACTGCCTCATCTTTCTCAACTCTAAAACAGCAGTAATAATAGCATTCCATTGGGTGGTTGCAAAGACTAAATGAGATAACCCATCAAAAGCACTTTTAAGCTTAGAACCTGACAGGAGTAAACATCTATTAAATGTTAGCTTCTGTTCTAACATTCAGTAAATGTTAGGTTACCTATTTTATCATGGAGGGGGTACCTTTATTTCCATTTTGGGCTTTAATATTTTTATTGATTTGTTTATTTTTAAAGATTTTATTTATTTGTTCATGAGAAACAGAGAGAGAGAGGCAGACAGATACAGGCAGAGGGGGGAGAAGCAGGCTCCATGCAGGGAGCCCGACGTGGGACTCAATCCTGGGTCTCCAGGATCACACCCTGGGCTGAAGGCGGTGCTAAACCGCTGAGCCACCCAGGCTGCCCAGGGTTTTAATATTTTTAAATGGTTGAGAAAATCAAAAGAATACTTTGTGACACAAATTGAAATTCCAATGTGCCTAAATAAAGTTTTATTAGATCACAGCTACGTTCATTCACTTATGTATTACCTGTGGCTGCTTTTGTGCAACAGTGTAAATGAATAGTTATAACAGAGACTCTGTGGTCTGCAAAACCTAAAATTCATAAATGGTCCTTTATAGAAAAGTTTACCAACCCCTATTCCTGAATGTTATGACTTCAGGCTCAGAAATCAATAACCAATCATCTCAGTGCCTGTATTATTGTATAAAATGTTACAGAAGTCCCTGGACTTTCTCGGTCATTGGAACCATTAATGTTTTATTAATTTTTTTCACAGTGCCTCTTGGCCAAAACAAGTACCTCTGTTCCGTTTATTAAGTAGTTAAGTGCAAGTAAGTTAACAATGGCAGTTTGTGCAATGTCCAACAGATGTCACTGTGCTTTTTCTCAAAACTTTAAAGTATCTTACAGTGCCTTTGTGATTTTACTCTGGCACCCTAGAATACCTCAATGCACATTTTGGGAACTGAGGAATGCGGTATATCATGAGTCTATTTTTTTTTACCCTGTTGATAGGAATTAATTACAGGAAGTATCTTACACAATAGTTTTGTCTATGAAATAGCCTTCTGACATCCTCGGTGCTTTAACAAGCTCTCTTAAACTGCTTAAGTATAGACAACTTTGGTAATAACTATGGAAAAAAGTGGGTTTTTTAAATTACCCATATCCTATGCTTATAGGAATTAATTACTGTATTTACCCATCTATTCTTAATTGTGGTTAAATATTTAAACTTTGTGAGTTAATGAAATGAACTAGTTAAAGGTACCACATGTTTCATTTTTAGGGCTTTTGGAAAGTATTTGTACAAAAAATTAGTTTTTAGTTAGAATGTTTAAATTAGCATTTGGTGGTAAAATCAAATAATAAGTTTAAGGATATGGTATTAAAAATACTGAATTAAGTATTATAAGTGGAAGATCTATCAGTTATTACTTTTTGTTGATTATGCTGAATTAAAAATGTTTTAACCCAAGTATATAAATGAATAAAATCAAAATTCAAGCCCAATAGTTTGTTCATTCATATACTGCAACGTTATCTGCTCCGTGTGCCTTTAACTGCTTTAGAAATTTCTTTATTAGATTCTTTCAGAATTTCTCTCTCATGCTAAAACTAGAACTTGTTCCCAGTGACTTTTAAGATTGGATCATTACCCAGTTATTGGGTTTTAATTTGTTATAAAATTCTTTTTTTAAAAAGTGTGTTTTGATCATAACTTCCTTTTCTGTTTTTATGCTTTCAATCTTTATCTCTTTACCTGTCTTATTTTAATTGGCTTTAGTATGATTTCATTGCTCCCATCATGCCTGTGGTGGAATCAGTAGATCCTGCATCATGGAGGCAGGGCTTGCGCAAAACTGGCATTGTTCTTGTGCCCAATAAGGGTGAAAAATCTATGGTGAGGCATTTCTATGTGCAAGGATTATTTATATTAGGTTACAGCATAACAAGTTTAATATGAATATTGGTTCCAAAGATGCATGGTTTTATAGTCCTTATGGTGTGCTCATTTCTGTTCTCTGTATTTGCATCATAATTTTTCTGTGTGATATAAAGTGTGGAGTGTGTTATTAAATCTAACTTTTGGAAAGGTAGTTCTTTTTTTTTTTTTTTTCAGTTTTAGATCTTTACATTTTTTACTAAGACATTAACCTACTTAGTAAAAGTGTTTCTCCTGAAACTATTAACTATAATTTGAAACATATTATCTGTAAACTTGTCATTTCCAGCTTAGGATTGATTAGTCTTGATAATTTTTTTCTTTTCCTTAAAAATAAAATAAAAACAGTTTCCAACCTCAGCTACAAAAGTTTCTCCCAAAGAAGAAGAGAGAAAGGATGAGTCTCCTGCATCTTGGAGGTTAGGACTTAGAAAGACTGGCAGTTATGGCGCACTTGCAGAAATCACAGCATCTAAAGAGGCTCAGAAAGACAAAGACACTGCAGGTGTTATGCGTTCAGCTTCAAGTCCCAGGCTTTCCTCCTCTTTGGATAATAAAGAAAAGGTAATCTATTTCACAATCTGATTTCTATCAAAATTCTAATAATTTTTTTTTTAGGAACATCAAATCCAATGAATTTTCTACTATATATCATTATTAGATCTGTGTATGAACTTAATTCACCTGACTTAATGAATCACATGATAATACAAATATACCCACCTTAAACAAATGTCCATATGGAATTACAGGCATATATCAGAGATACTGTGGTTTTGACTCCAGACCACTACAATAGGGCAAGTCAGATGAATGTTTTTCTTTCCCATTGTATTTAAAAAATATATTTATACTATAGTCACTTAGTGTGCAGTTGCATTATGTCTAAAGAAAATATACATGCCTTAATTAAAAAATACTTTATTAAAGCTAAAAAGCACTAATCATAATCTGAGCTCTCAGCAGTTTGTAATCACTGATCAGAGATCGCCACAGCAAATATAATAATAATGAAAACACTTGGAGGTACCTGGGCAGCTCATTTGGCTAAGTGTTTGGCTCTTGGTTTGGGCTTAGCTTATGATGAGGGCTCTACCCTCAGTGCAGTCTGCTTGAGATTCTTTCTCCTTCTCCCTCTCTCTCTCTGCCCTTCCCCTGCTCATAAGTCTTTAAAAAAATATATTAAAATATTGTGGGAATCACCAATATTGTGACAATTTGTGACATAGACACAAAGTGAGCAAAAGCTGTTGGATATGCTGGAATGTACTTGCTCGATGGAGGGTTGTAACAAATTTCAATTTGTAAAAACAATTTCTGTTAAGTGCAGTAAAATGAAGTTCACCTCTAAAAGTATTGGGAAGATCAGATGTATTCACCCAAAAATTAAATTATGAGACTATACTCAAAAAAAAACTTCACCCTACTTAAAAGCCTGCAATAATATGTATTAAGGGGCATTTATTCTAGAATTTATTTATTTGTTCCAGAATGTAATTATACTCATAGAGTCCATTCATCTAATACCTGTAATTTTTTATCTTCTATTTCATCTGATACATCAAAAGCAACCTCTTTCTGATGAATAGTTTTAATAACTATATTTGGAAGGTAGTATTAAGTTATAAATTATATCAAGTAGAATGTACCACAGTTCATTCAGTGATAATTTATTTAGCTGGATTATTTATTTTCTGTTGCATTTCTAGTGCTTGGACTTTTTTCCAGATAGTTTCCTTCCTCTATTTAAAAGTGTTTCTTTGTATCAAATTCAGAAATGGAATTTCTCATCAAGTAATTTTAATGTTTTTTATTTTTATAAATTGATTGCCTAATTATTTTCCAAGTACTTGATGCCAGTATAGTGGGAATATATCAGATGCCATTACTACTAGAGTCTCAACTTGATTTCGATAAGTATAATCTAAGTAATTTTCGTTCTGAATATTTTAATGTTACATCAAAGTAGTAAATAACTTACATAACATAAATAACTGAGACTTAACCCATCAACCATATTTGAGACCTTATTTCTCTGGAAAAATAAGAATATTTTACTTTATTATACTGCATTACCTTACATAATCTGTTATAGAAGTTTAAAAAAAGTCATTAAAGTGTAGAAGAAGTTTTTTCCTTATATTAAAATATTGCCTAAATCTAGATTAAAGTAGAAAGAAAAGAAAATTGGTTTAAATAGGCTATTAGTATTATTAATAGACATTAATTTTAAAGTGTAGCTAGGAACTTTGGAAACATAAAGTGAACTGTGATGGCTGTATAATTGTACACTGTTGAATACTCTTTCCTTAATACTTTTAGCAGCTCCTGTAATATCACGCAGATTTGTTTTTACTCCTTTTTTTTTTTTTTTTTTTTACTTTGTGTAGGAGAAAGATAGTAAAGGAACTAGGCTTGCGTATGTTGCGCCTACAATACCAAGACGACTAGCCAGTACATCTGACATTGAAGAGAAAGAAAACAGGTGCATTCATTATAATTTGCTTTATGTTTTTACTATGAAATCTTTATTGGGGTGCTTGGATGACTCATTTGCTTAAGTATCCAACTCTTGACTTCAGCTCTGGGTTGTGACATGAACCCCGCCTCGGGCTCTTTGCTCGGCCTGCTTGGGATTTGCTCTGCCCTCTCTCCTCCCCAAATGCGGACATTTAAATTGTCTGATATTTTGTGATCATAAGTAAAATTTCCGTAAAATCTTAATTTCCCCTCCTATAATTAGGAATATACCCTAGGAATAGAATCTTAGAACTGGAATTACTTTCACTTCTTAATAAATATGCCAAAGTGGGACACCTGGGTGGCTTAGTGGTTGAGCATCTGTCTTCAGCTCAGGGCGTGATCCCAGGGTCCTGGGATCGAGTCGCACCTCAGGCTCCCTGTGGGGAGCCTGCTTCTCCCTCTGCCTGTCTCTCTGCCTCTCTGTGTCTCTCATGAATAAATGAAAAAATATTTAAAAAAAGAAAAAGTAAATGTACCAAAGTGTTTTCCCAAAGGATTTTACTGGTTTTTGCTTCTACTAATGTTTATTCATATACAGCTTTCTTAATTCTATTGTAAAATTCTATACCAGAATTTGAAGGATGTTCTTTTCGCAGAGATTCTTCAAGTTTGCGAACAAGTAGTTCCTATACAAGAAGAAAATGGGAAGATGATCTCAAAAAGAATAGCTCAGTTAATGAAGGATCAACTTACCATAAAAGGTAATATAATTCTTAAGTAACTTTCATGTATTATTTTATAAAAATATGAGGCAATTTTTTTGGAGCCCTCAATATCATTGAGAAAATACATGCTTTAACTAATATGTCTTGTTATTTAAATAAAACATCACTTAAAGGCAGAATATATATTTAAAGATGGGTGAAAATTTGATTCTATTTATGTCTTCCTATTGTATATATATTTAATTAGATTTTATATATTAGAAGTATCTTTTAGGTTGTAGCGTATTTAAAAGGAACTCCTTATATAATTGACTAGAGCAGTTGAAATAGATCAGTGTCTTCAGTAATCTGGTCATTATTTAGTGACCTGGAAGTTTCCACTTTTCTTAGAACTCAGAAATAAGGAAATGTCTTGAATGAAAATGTTGGGAATAATATCACATTGAAGGAGCGGGGGGGGGGGGGGGGGGTGGCGGGAACAGGACATAAATATTTCTCTGCTAAAAGCAGCCAGAAAGAAGAGTAAAAGATGAGCAAGTATAATATAGGCATGGGTCACTCCTAAGGATATGCCTCATTACTGAAACACTCTTCTTCAAAAAGATCCATCTTAACCTTCCCTGGTTAAGATTTTGATAAAACCAAACCCCTGACTATTTTTCTCAGACCCAGCCTGGCATGACCACATGATCTGTAACAGTTCCAGGAATGTAAAAAACAGTTCCAGGAATGTAAAAAAAACAGTTCCAGATCAGATCATCTTTGAGTCCTTTTTGAGGGAGGGGGAGGCAGTAAAATGATACACTACCAAATTAGTGAAGTCATCCAGACTCCTAGCAAGTTGTAGATGCAACTCTTGGTGCTGGAGCTGGTGGATCTTTCCTAGTCTTGTGAATCTGTATAATATATAGACATTAACTATAGAATACACATATAAACACATCCTATATAGATATGACTCTTTCCTTTAGTTGCTCCTTTGGTAGAAGACCAGATGATTTGATTAGTTCTAGTGTTCCAAGCACCACATCAACACCAACAGTTACCTCTGCAGCTGGGCTTCAGAAAAGCCTGCTTTCCAGCACAAGCACTACTACAAAGATTACAACGGGTTCTTCCTCAGCAGGCACACAAAGCAGGTGAGTCACAGATACACTTTGTGTTCAAGCCTATTGTGTGCTTATGTACGTGCATGCATTTTTGTTTAGAAGATTGTGGGGCTCTGGATTTTTTCATTTACCTCATTAAAATTATTTACAAGCAAAATTTGGTTCCAAAAGAGGCAATTATGCATGTCTGGGGAAAAAATTAAGTTCCTGAATTATTAACTTTCCTTGAATCAGGCTACTTAAAATGTAAATTTCTCCTTTAACAGCTCTGGGTGAGCTTTTTGGTTCATAGTTGAAAGATGTCTTGCCATGTGTCTTAAAAAAATCCATCCCTGTAGTCACATGTTTTGGCTGCTAGAAAGTGCTTTCATTGTTTAGCTGTTTTCCTTTTCTCTTTTTGTGTTGCTGCTTATGATGCGATAGTACCTCAAATCGTTTGTGGGCTGAGGATAGTACTGAAAAAGAAAAGGACAGTGTTCCTACGGCATTGACCATCCCTGTTGCTCCAACTGTTGTAAATGCTGCAGCCTCAACCACAACCCTGACTACAACTACTGCTGGCACTGTCTCCTCCACATCAGAGGTCAGGGAGAGACGCAGGTGTGTAAAGGTCCTCACAGGACTGCTGATGTATCTTGCCCAGTGATGAAAGTTGTTTGTTTTGTTTTTTGATCTTGTCAAGTTGGTGACAATCTCTTCAGTAAGTTAATAAATGAAATAACCTGTATCAGCTCTGAACTTGCAGATTGATATAATAGGCAATTATTAGCATTTCAGCTTGGTGACTCCCTCTGACAGAATTGATGTTTTTATCTTAAGGCAGTGAGCTAGATACTTAGTAGTCTTCTTAGCCATCTTCATTTCTTTAGTGGTTGTTTTAATTCAAGGTATTTTTGTGATGAACATCTAAACACACCCAATCAGATCAGACTTATGGAAGACTAGATCTAATGTGACAAAACAGATTTTTCATTCTTCTGTTTCCAAATTATTAAAAACTTAGGTGGATGTTAACTGTTTTTGTTCTTATTTTTGAGATTTTAAGATTCTGAGATTCTCTTAAAGAAAGGTCTTTAGGGCATACATGTAAGCCAAATAATTTTTAAGAACATTGAATACATTCATTTAGTTTTATTAATAGCACATAAAAGGTACTCATTAATTAAATTGCTTAAATAGTTGATGAATTTATTTTGTGTGCTTAAATGTTAAGAGCATTGCACACTTCTTGCTGCTGCTAATTGGTATTTCGGAATCATAGATGTGGAAAGGAACTTACCTGTGATATCCTTGCTTTACAGAAGGAAACTAAGACCCAGAGTTATTTTAAGTGACTTTTCCACTTTTATTTAGTTAATTAGTATGAGAACTAAGACAAAGCCCAAGATTCCAGGAGAATCAGTCAACTATATTTTTCTGCTTATATCATGCATAGTTCCTGGCTTTGAATTTTGTTTTTCCTCTTGAAGAAAAAGGAAGTCTTAGGAAACTCAGTGCAACCATTTCTGTATTTTATTCTTTCAAAATTAAATTAGCTACATAACTGTTTGTTTGTTTTTTAATGAAAATACCAATCAGATTAACTTTGTCATATTTCTGGCATGTAGTATTCATATATAGTCTTTAGTCTTTGTCTCTGGTGCCAGTAAAGTGCATGGCCTGTCATATTAATATCCTTACAGTAATATTTGTGGTGAATATATGAAAAATAAAACATTAAATTTGTAAATGTTAATTATTTTCTATATTTGCATCTTTATTTTCTTTATTTTCTACCAATATGTCTACATTTTTATTCTATTTTTATGATAAACCATTATAAGCAGTTAACATTTGGTGATTTGAATAACAGAATAGGTCATACCATAATTTAATACTTCACTTTTCTATAAATTTAAGTTAGTTTTAGACTTTTGAGGTGTTTTCAGGTAAGGCCATATAGCCAACAGAGATTAGCGGATCATAGGCATTCATCATTCTTTAATAGTGAAAAAAAAATTTGAGGACTTTGCTAATGGACTAGGGAGAGTGAAGGAAAAAAGGTCGAGGCATCCTTAGTCTTTTACTCCTTTGAGTGCTCTCTGCTTTAATCCTAAGGTTAGAGTGCTCTCCAGGTCAGAATTTCTTCTTCTGTAAAAAGAGGTATTTTATAATTTTTAACTTCTAGAATACTTTCTGTTTATAGAATTCCATGCTTTTAAAAGTGTTTACAGTGACAAAGCCTAATGAATATCTCCCAGAATCATCAGTTGTTTCAAAATAAGCAAAGTATGATTCTTAACCTCAGATTTCTTTATTATAAGGTTGTTGGAGAGAGTTGAGTTTTCACTTTTTAGAATTAATCCTAGAAGACATTAAAGATTGAGAATTAAATATTTGGAGATATTAATAAGACAGAACAGATTTTAATAGCATAAGAAACAAAATGTGTCTATTGACATTTTTCTGGTATATATTAGAGATATTTGTTTGTCTTACTTTGTTTCGATGATGTTTGCAATAATTATTAGTGTTGGTGTTTTGTTTCATGTCAAGTAATTGTTTGCAGTTTTGAATACATTGTTGGCCTCTTCTTTTTGTCTTTCAATTAAATTTCAGTAATGGTTTTGAAATGTGTATGGGTGGATATTTGTCCTCAAGATGTGTATATTAGTATTTAAATATATATTGTGGGTAAAAATAAGTCCATACATATATTCCTTTTTAGGTAACCTTACATCTATACTCAGATATTATGTAAAATTACCATACTCACTATTATATTCCATAGTATTCCTGATTTGTTATTTTTATTGGTCAAGATTGAATGAGGATTTTCTGTCTTTATTAATATTTTCAATGGGTTAATGGTGGTGAGGAGTGGGAGTAGAGAAGCTAGCTTTAAATAGATAGATCATGATAGCAAATTCTTTTCATTTTTTTAAATATTTCTAGTTCTACAGCCTTTTCAAACTGCAAAACAGTATCTTACTAATAAGTTCATATTTGTAGCATGAATTCACATGAACTGTTGCTTTGTATAATTCTTTTCTTCCACATTTTTCCCTGGGCTCAGCCAGCTTGCATTTGCTCGTTTATCTTCCCTCTGCAAGGAAAAAAGCTAAATGGAAAACAAGGATCGGTTTTCAGTTTTTTAGAAATGTAAATTGTTGACTACCCAAAATATAAACATTATAAATAAATATAAATATTTCAGCTAATAAATGTCAGTGATTGATGTGCCTGGGTGCCTCAGTCAGTTGAACATCCTACTTATGATTTTGACTCGGGCTGTAATATCAAGGTCATGAAAGCAAGCCCCACAGTGGGCTCCCCACTCAGTGGGCAGTCTACTTAGAATTCTCTCTCTCTCCTCTGCCCCTCCCCTTGTGTTCTCTCTCTGTGTGTGTGTGTGTGTGTGTGTGTGTGTGTGTGTCTCTCTCTCTCTGCAGTAAATCTTTTGTTAAAAAGTAGTGAAACGAAAAAAAAAAATAGTGAAACAGATGCCTGGGTGGCTAAGTGGTTAAGCCTCTGCCTTTGGCTCAGGACGTGATCCTGGAGTCCCTGGGTTGAGTCCCGCATTGGGCTCCCTGCATAGAGCCTGCTTCTCCCTCTGCCTGTGTCTCTACCTCTCTCTCTCTCTCTGTCTCTCATGAATAAATAAATAAAATCTTTTTTAAAAATAAAAATTAAAAGTCAGTGAAATTAAAAATCTATAGAATCATTGGAATTAATAGAAAATTCTTAATTCAAAAATAACCTTTCAGTTGCTCAGAAAATAGTAAGCAATCTAAAACTACTAAAGAGTAAAATTATGCACCCTAAGTAGTTTTAAGAAAGAGATCCAGTATAATGATTTAAGACAGCAGTGGATTTTGACTAATATATTCTGTTTTTTGATGGTCATCTCTATTAATTAAATTCACATAAAATATATGAATTCATTTTCTTCTCTACATTTTGTTTGCAGAGGTCTGCTCTATATAGGAGCCCGAGGAGAGGAGAAAGGCTGAATATGAGATGAGGACTCTTAGTAGGAAATACATTATGTATTACAAATTGATTAGCTAGATTTTTATGCTAATTTGGAGGAAATATATAGAAAATATATAGAAAATACATAGAAATATATAGAATATATAGAAAATAAAATAAATATTTATATTTATTTATTCTATATATAGCTAGATTTTTATGCTAATTTGGAGGAAATATATAGAAAATATATATAAATGAACAGATACTGTAAGTCTTCTATCTAGTAATTTTTACCCCCTGTACTTGTATATTGTAAAATAGGTATGTTAAATAGATTTAACTTTTTTTTTAGATTTAACTTTTATGGCAACTTGAAACTGTTGAAAAAAATCGAGGCTCATTTGAATAGAGTGTAATGGTTGATCAGTTCTGTTTGCCATGGGGATTAAAAGGGCAAATGGCAATGCAGACTTCCTTGTTCTAAACTAAATATGAAAATTTTTTCCATTACATAGAGGAATCAGATTCAGAAATCCATGTTCATGCTTATTTTCAGAGCAGCTCCTGAAATGCTAAAGTGATAATGTGCAGCCATCTAAGCTGCTATAAAGTTTTTCTATTTAACCAGATTTGCTATTACGTTTCGGTTTCATCTCCTTTTACGTTTTCTTTTCCTCATCCTGGAGAAGTCCCAAAAGCAATAAATTGCATGTAAATACATAAATAAATACTAAATGAGTGGCTAAAAAAATAGCCATCGGGACATATTCTCCAAGCTGATGTTCCACAGAGCGCTTTCCCACATGTAATAGGTATACTGCAAATTTTCTACTTAAATAATCTTGAGAAAGTTTAAAGAAAAGCATAAAGTTAAACAGGTTTCTTCCTTCCATTTTTCTCAGAGCCTTTAACATGTTGTGATTTTTCTTAGAGAAGGTTAGAATGCATAGCATTTTCCAAATCCATATAACCAACTTCTACCACAAACAAGCTCCTCACTATATTCCAGAATAATTTTCTTAAACTGAAACTATAATAACAAGTTTATTGTTCTTCTCTTTCACCTTTAAATTACTTGTTCGAAAAATCATCAGACCTGTTATAAAAATAGTATTATATCTATTTTTTTAGTATGTTATGCTTAAAGTTAATAAATAGTGAAAATTATAAAATAGTGGATGAAAGAGTAGTATTAAGCTTAGCGTAGCTTGAGCATTGTGGGCCGTCAAGAGGGCAGGTATCCTGCCAGTTAAGCTCATCTCTTTGGATCTGTGCATTGGTAGAGATGAAGCTATGTGTTGCAGAATCTCCAAAAGAAAGTCAAACAAATGAAATACTGATAACTAAAATGTTTTCTTTAGTGAATTTTCTTCTTGCCCTGTGCTTTTAGGAGGTCAAATTAAAAGTAACAGAAAACAAATAATTAGACACTTAATTCTTTAATTAAAATTTTAGGTTTAAAAACATAACTCAATACCAGTATTTTAGTAGAAACATTTAGTAAGATACAGCTCTTCTAATGCTTCATGAGGTGTGCCTGACTTAGGAGTTATATGTAGTGCTACTATAATACCAAAAAGACATAATCTTCCAGGATAGTCTAGAAACCTAGAGGTGAAAACAAGATAGAGAACATACGGAGAAAGAGAAAAACATTAAATTATTTCATTATGAGATAGTGCCATAAGTCATTCAACCAAATAGAGAAAAGAGGTGATACTTTCTCAAACCAGATGATAAAAACAAGCCAAAATAAAGTAGGGAGAGAATTTTCATCTTTCTCTAAATCTGTTGCTCGGTCAAAAACACCCTCTAGAGAAGTTCTTGACTTACCTTGAGTAAAGTTTGTCTGTAATTAGAATAGAAGCAATACAGAAAACCAGTCCTTTAGAAATAACTTTAACCAATAAGTAAGAGTTAATTGATGGAATTGAGGCAACTGGGATTTTGGATGACAGGTGACCTTGTCATCTTAGGGTTAATCCTAGAAATGATGAATCATGTATTCTAGTTTTAGAGAGACAGATTTCTAAAAAATAAAGAGCTCAGAGGAAACGAAAGATAAATCAAAAGGAATGGGGTTTTCTGAAAGAATTTTGAAGAAATTAAATGATTCTAAGGAGTTTGAGATGTGTTATACTCTCTGAACTTAGAGCTTTAGAGAACAGATAGAAACAATAAAGGATAAGGCATAAAACCAGGAATAAATTCTGAAGTTTGCTATGATATATGTATAGTTTCAGGGAATTTAAAGAGGAGAATTACAAATTGGAAAGCATACTAAAACTAAACAGCTCTTCTAAAAAGTAGAATTTAGAGGGGAGGGGCAAAGTGGTATAAACTAGATAGATTTAATAAACAGCATAGAAAATAGAGATACTCTACTTCCAAGTGTTCTCTTGGAAATGTGGATTAGATGGTAATATCACTACATAAACTATTAATGATTGAACTTTCCAAATAATATTAATCATTGGAGGAAAGCTTTTTGTTGTGTTGCAGGGCTCTGTCTTATCTTTGCTTATTCAGCTCTTCATTAATTAATTACTACTCTCTTGACATAGATTGCATGCTTTTGAAATGGTGCGTGTCCTATGACAGGGTGGAACTTGGGCTTCAATGTGTCAGATGAAATGTAGTGAAGATAAATACGAAGTCCTCTTTATATCAGAAAATCAGTCACCAGGAGTAAGATGTTGATTCTAAAGCAGTTTATGTATAAAACACTGGACTTTCTAGAGAACTCAAAGTGTGAACAAGACTATGATATCTGCCAAAAATATCATTAATAAACGCACAGTGGTAGGAATGTAGGGGGTGTAGTCATCCCATCCCGTGTGTTGAATGATGCCTTCAGTCCTATCATTGTACCTAAAAAGACATTGGCAGTCTAGAGTTCAGCCAGATAACTTCACATATCATCTAGCATGGTATTGCAGGGAAGGAACAAAGGGCCTCAGGAGACTGATGTCGCATGACTTTAAAAAAAAAAAAAGTGTTAGGAAGAACTTGAAAAATAAAAGTTAATATGATTATTTCCAATCAAAAATTTATCAGAGTGTATCCTTGAATTTTTGAATGGATGTGTAACCATATTTGAAAACTTCTTAAAACCCATAAAATGGGTGGCTCAGCGGTTTAGCACCGCCTTCAGCCCAGGGCATGATCCTGGAGACCTGGGATCAAGTCCCGCGTCGGGCTCCATGCAGGGAGTCTGCTTCTCCCTCTGCCTGTGTCTCTGCCTCTCTCTCTCTCTCTGTCTCTCTGTGTCTCATGAATGAATAAATAAAATCTTTAAAAAAATAAAATAAAATGCTGAACTTATTATATTCATTCACATGTTCATATATAGTTATTCACATGTATCTCCAACTAACAATTTTTACTTATTACTATAGATCATACCTCACTCCTGTTAGAGATGAAGAGTCTGAATCCCAAAGAAAAGCAAGATCTAGACAAGCAAGACAGTCTAGAAGATCAACACAGGTATATTTAATGTGTATCTTATATAAAGCTCCAAAATAAATTGCCTTTCTCTTTTTCACTTCTCTGTGAAAATACTGATATTAGGGCACCTAGCTGGCTCCGTCAGAAGAGCTGGAGTCAGGAGTTTGAGCCCCACATTGAGTGTAGAGATTACTTCAATAAGATTTTAAAAACTTAAAGAAAAAAACTATCGATGCCACTGTATAATGCACGTAAATCTTAAAGATTGCTGGGCAGCCCGAGTGCTCAGCGGTTTAGCGCCACCTTCAGCCCAGGTTGTGATCCTGGAGACCTGGGATCAAGTCCCACGTTGGGCTCTCTGCATGGAGCCTGCTTCTCGCTCTGCCTGGGTGTCTCTCTCTCTCTCTTTCATGAATAAATATATAAAATCTTTAAAAAATAAATAAATAAAGATTGCTTTAGTAATCCTCCCCTAGCCTTTTGTATATGGTGAGAGTGTTAATATTATATTTAATCTAATTAACATATGCCTTTGTGTATCTTTGAATATTATTTTTTGGCACAAAGATGGTATTTGGCACAAAATGGTATCTGGCACAGATAATTCAGTAAGTGTTAATTAATCAATATGCCTGGTAATTATTAATTCTATGAATATTTGTAGGGGAATAGGTCTATTATGTTATAGATATTTCAAACAGCTAATGTGCACGTATGAAGAACATGTCACTCAATCTAGTTGCCATCTCCTTAACTTCTTTGCTGTTCTAGTTATCTCTAATATATCACCTTGTGTGTATCCTTTCCTACGGTTGAGGAGCGCCAAAGTCCAGATTCAACTCCTTGATCTTTATTCTTATTCACATTTCAAGCTGAACTATTTGCTATGATCTTAACATACTTTTTGTCTTTGTACCTTTAGTTCTTGAAATCCAACCTGTTCTTCAAGCCTTATCCTTCGAAAATTATTTCTTTGCCAAAATTATCTTTGCAAATATATACATAAAAATATACATATAAATTCAGTATATAAACAATGTATATATCAGTTTTTCCTTCTTTCTCTGAACTTCTTAGGAATTCATGTGATATTTCTGTCATCTCCCCTTTGTTTTTGTTAATTTCTCAAATATAGAGATTATTTCTTACACACATTTTATGTCTTTCCCAGTACCTATTATTGTGCTTGCTCATGATAATTTCTTCATAGGATGAATGTGACTTGCCAGATAGAAATTGTGTTTCAATTTTCAAACCAGTTCCAAACATGTGTATTTGACTTTTAATACATTCATATTAAATTTGTCTACTTACAAAATATTCTTTGAAATAAGCTGTAATGCCTCTCATGATTAAATTCACCTTTTTTGTGTACAGGGAGTAACATTGACTGATCTTCAGGAAGCTGAAAAAACAATAGGAAGAAATCGTTCTACCCGAACCAGAGAACAAGAAAATGAAGAAAAAGAAAAAGAGGAAAAAGAGAAACAGGATAAAGAGAAGCAAGAAGAAAAGAAGGAGTCCGAAACATCTAGAGAAGATGAATATAAACAAAAGTACTCTAGAACATATGATGAGGTAATAGTATATCAGCAACACAGCTAGGTCACATGGTATGAATAGTTCGTGTGACTCAAAATACAAAAGATTTATATACCAACAGACCGTATACAAAATACTTAAAAAAGATTTTAACTGGAAATCTGCATTATTTTGAGACGATTAGATCATTATTTTTCCTTTCAAATGAACTTAGTATTTATGTGTTTTAACTGTTTAATACTTTAAATGGATATTAATTTTAATATTTCACAGACTTACCAGCGTTACAGACCAGTATCAACTTCAAGTTCAACCACTCCATCCTCTTCACTTTCTACCATGAGCAGTTCACTCTATGCTTCCAGTCAACTAAACAGGCCAAATAGTCTTGTAGGTATAACTTCTGCTTACTCCAGAGGATTCAACAAAAGAAAATGAAAGAGGTAAGAAGACCAAATTTTGAAAACACTGTGTTTTCTACAAATAATCCTTTGAATTATTTTTTTTCTTTTATAGTTGAACAGAAAAGAAACAACATTCTAAACTGGAAATCATTCTGCCATTCTTAGAGAATATGATGGATGAGAATGAGAAGAGTAGAAAATAAAAGTAAAAAATTACATAGTCTGGCATTGATACATATATCTTTATAATTCAAGACTTCACAAAAATCTTTAATGTCCACCAACATAGAAACAAGTCAGTATAGAAGAACTGGTGGAAGACTCTTTCTCCCAGCAGTTTATTAGTGTCTTAAGTTATTTGTTGCCTATTGTATGAATCATAGTTCTTAAATTTTTTTGTGTGTGAAATGTTTTAAACTAAAATCACCTACACGTGTCATGTCCTTGCTAAAACAGAATTGTTTTTAATGCCTATTTCTTGATAACTAGATTTCTTTTTTCAGCCAAATGCTGGCATATTGATGATCACTATTAATATTTCATATTATTTCATATAAACTTTGTATTTAAATTTTGTAAATTCCTACTTTAAATCAGAGATAGGTACCACATGAAATCATTTCTAATTGTAGACATTTTATATTTTAAAGGAAAATCTCATAGTATTAATCATGATGATACCAGTCATCATATAGGATAAACTTAAGAAAATTAAATTTTTCTTAATTTTCAGCTGACTTATTTTGGTCAGAAGTATTTTGGTTCTTTTTTTTTTTTTTTTTTTTTTTTTTTTTTTTGAGATTTATTTTTATGTTAGAGCACATGCACACAGCTCTTGTGAGAGGAACAAAGGGAAAGAGAGAATCTCAAGCCCCAGAGTCCCTGCTGAGCATGGAGCCCAACTCAGGGTTTGATCCCATGACCCCAAGATCATGACCTGCGCCAAAATCAAGAGTTGACGGCTTAACGGACTGAGCCATGCAGGTGCCCCTTCAGTTCTTTAAACCAAAAAGTGTGTGGCCCACAAGTGTGAGGCCCACATAATGTCTGTAAAAATTTTAAGCCAATTTTAAAAATTAGAGATATTTGCATGAAAGTTTAGATTTTCATCCTATATTGAAAAATTAGAAGATTTAGCAACAGTGTCTAAAAATTCTCACATAAAAAAATAAAAATAAAAAATAAAAAAAATAAAAAAATAAATAAAAATTCTCACATATCAACAGCTAGCTAGAGCGAGCCCTGAACTCCTTGGAATAGTGCTCTCCTGACCCTTACTATCCATTTATATTATCTGGATGGTCACTCTAGGCTTTGGAGTTTGAGATCTTTGCTCTATACTGGTTCTAAATACAACTCTAAAAAACCCTCTTGATATTATAATTTTGGAATTTCTTTTGCTGTGACTGCTTGCTAATGACATGAGACTTTTTAAAATAATATTTAACATTACTTTGTTAAATAGATGTCTGCTTTTTAAAACAGATATAGAGACATTAAAAATGTCTTTTTAGTATAGGTCTAAAGCTATTTTTAACTGTCCTAGAAAGGAAACAAATTTTGAGGCTAAATTTTTTTATGTTGATTTGTTTTTAATAAAATATAAAACTTTTTCTGGAAAAAAAGGGTTTGTTCTTAGATACTATCTAATAGAAATGGAATTAATACTGTATTTATTCTACTACTGAATGAGGACTGGGAATAGTAGAAACAGATCCTGATAAACTTGGATGCCGGCTTGTTCTTCCATCAGTAGGAACTGTTTGGTTTTCTTGAAGTGTTAACTTTGGGTTTAGTAACTATCTTTCTGTCAGACATTAATAACCCAATCCCTATTCTTTTCATAGGATTCAATTATTTTCTGTCCAGCAGATATTAAGTGTGTCTTTTGGCAGAAATTTTGTATTAGACCCTAGGAAAATGAAATAATTAAAATTCTTGTCTTGGTCAAGGACCTATCCAATGAGAGATACAAATACATGTATAAACTGAGTTCATGGGAGCACTGAGAGGCAAAAAATAATCCTGATAGAACTTTAGGTTTCCTGAAGGGGGTTGACTTTGAATTGTTTTTACATTTTTCTTATAAAATAGTGTCATAGTACATTACTACCATGTGGTTCATTGTAATCCTTAACAGAAGGAGAAAAGAGAGAAGAGGAAAAAGAAGGAGAAGATAAATCACAACCTAAATCAATCCGGGAACGACGGCGACCAAGAGAGAAAAGGAGATCCACAGGAGTTTCATTTTGGACACAAGATGTGAGAACCTATTAACATATAACTACTTGATAGTATATTTAATCTTTTCAGAAGTACATACTAATGATTTCTTATGTACCTCAGATTACATATTCTTTAGATCATCATTGTGTGTTTTGAGTTAAGTCGTTAAATCAGAAAAGTTCTTTATAAGGATAGTTAATGAGTACTTTGATTTTTGGTATTACTAAAACGCAAGAGTTATGTCTCAATTTTGAAATAAAAATAAGACCTACAGCTCAGGAGATATATTGTATAGTGGCTACTAAACTGCTTTATCTTGAAGATTCTTGAAAGAAAGATGCTTTACATATTTTTATTATTACATGTTAGTTTCAAATATGCAACATAGTGATTTAACCATTGCATATGAAACCACAATAAGTATGGTTACCATCTCTCATTATACAATTAATTACAGTAATATTGACTATATTCCCTAAGCTGTACTTTTCATCACCTTGACCTATTATATAACTGGAAATTTGGACCTCTTAATCCATCTCATCTATTTCACCTGTCCTCCCATTTGCTCTTGAAACAATCAGTTCATTCTCTGTATTTATGAGTCTCTTTCTGTTTGTTAATTTTTCGGGCCTTCAGAGACCGCATAAAAATAAAATCATGCCGTATTTATTTTTCTCTGATTTATTTCACTTAGCGTAATACTCCTAGGTCTATCCATTTTGTTGTGAATAGCAAGATTTCATTTATTATGGCTAATATTCCATTGTATATATTTCCACATCTTCTTTATCTGTCGATGGATACTTAGATTGCTTCCTTGTCTTGGCTATCACAAATAATGCTGCAGTGAACATGGGGATAAATCTATCTTTAAGGATTAGTGTTTTAGTTTTCTTTAGGTGAATTACCCAGCAGAATTACTGGATCATATGGTATTTCTTTTTTTTTTAAGATTTTATTTATTTATTCATGAAAGACAGAGAGAGCCAGAGACACGGTAGAGGGTGAAGCAGGCTCCATGCAGGGAGCCCAATGTGGGACTTGATCCCAGGACTCCAGGATCACACCCTGAGCTGAAGGCAGATGCCCAACTGCTGAGCCACCCAGGCATCCCTATTTTTAATTTTTTGTGGAAGCTCCATACTGTTGTCCATAGTGGCTGCACCAATTTGCATTTCTACCAGCAATACACAGAAGTTCCCTTTTCTCCACATCCCACCAACACTAGTTATTTCTTTCTTTTTGAAGCTAACCATTCTGACAGGTGCAAGATAAAATCTCATTGTGGGAATTTTTTTTTTTTTTTTTTTTTTTTGCATTTCCCTGATTAGTGACATTGAGCATCTTTTCATATGTCTGTTAGCCATCTATGTGTCTTTTTGGAAAAATGTCTTTTTAAGTCCTCTGCCTATTTTTTTAATCAACGCTTCTTTTTCATGTTGAGTTGTATGAGGTTTTTATTTTTTTTTAATAACCCCTTACCAGATATTATTTGCAAGTATCTTCTTCTTCTTCCTTTCAGTGGGTTGCCTTTTCATTCTGATGATGATTTTCTTCATTGTACAAAAGCTTTTTAGTTTCATAAGTCCCATTTGTTTATTTTTGCTGTTATTTCCCTTGCCTGAGGGAACAGATCCAAAAAAATACTGCATAAGGTTGATATCCAAGAGTTCATTGCCTGTGTTTTCTTTTATATGTCTTTAATCCATTTTGCGTGTCTTTTTGTGAACAGTATAAAAATAGTCTACTTTCGTTCTTTTTCATGTAGCTGTCTAGTTCTCCATTTTTTTAAGAGACTGTCTTTTCCTTATTATATATTCTTTGGCTTTGTTGAAGACTAACTATAGGCATGGGTTTATTTCTGGGCTCTCTGTTCTGCTCTGTTGATCTGTAGGCCTATTTTTGTGACAGTACTATAGTGGTTTTATTACTATCACTTTGTAGTGTAGTGTGAAATCTTGGATTGTGATACTTCCAGTGTTGTTAAAATTCTTTCTTAAGGTTGCTTTGGCTTCACAGAGTCATTGTGGTTCCATATAAATTTTTAGGATTATTCTAATTCTGTGAAAAATACTATTGCTTTTTTGATAGAGATTGTGTGAGTTTGTCGATTGCTTTAGGTAGTATAGACATTTTGACAGTATTTTTCTAGTCCATGAGCATTGTGTATCATTTCATTTATTTGTCATCCTCAGTTTCTTTCAGCAGTATCTTATCATTTCAGAGTATAGGTCTTTCACCACCTTGGTTAAATTTATTCCTGGGTGGGCAGCCAGGGTGGCTCAGCGGTTTAACGCCACCTTCAGCCCAGGGCCTGGTCCTGGAGACCCGGGATGGAGTCCCACGTCGGGCTCCCCACATGGAGCCTGCTTCTCCCTCTGCCTGTATCTCTGCCTCTCTCTCTCTCTGTGTCTTTCATGAATAAGTAAATAAAATCTTAAAAAATAATAATAATAAAATAAAATAAATTATTCCTAGGTTTTTATCTTTTTTGATGCAGTTGTAAATGGGAATTTCTTTTTATTTCTCTTTCGGCTAGTTCATTATTAATGTATAGAAATGCAACATATGTTTTTGTATATTGATTTTGTATCCTGAACTTACTGAACTCATTTATTAGTTCTAATAGTTTTGGGTGGAATCTTCAGGGTTTTCTGTATATGGTATGTCATCTGCAAATAATGACAGTTTTACTTCTTCCTTACTGATTCAGATTACTTTCATTTTGTTTTCTTGTCTAATTGCTGTGGGTGGAACTTCCAGTACTATAGTGAATGAAAGTAGCAAGAGTAGACATCTTTGTCTTGTTTCTGATCTCAGAGGAAAAGCTTTCAGCATTTCACTATAAAGTATGTTAGCTGTGGGCTTCATCCAAGGCCTCCTTTATGGTGAGATATGTTTCCTCTAAACCCACTTTGTTGAGAATTTTTATTGTGAAAAGGATATTGAATGTTGTCAAATGCTTTTTCTGAAAAAAAAAAAATGCTTTTTCTGCATCGAGATAATCATTTTTATCCTTCATTTTGTTAATGTGTTGTATCATATTGATTGATTTATGGATATTGTATCTTTCATCCCTAAGATAAGTCCCATGCAATCATCGTGAATAATCTTTTTGTTGTTGTATTTGGTTTGTTAATAATTTGTTGAGGATTTATGCATATATGTCCATCCGTGATACAGATCTGTGATTTTCTTTTTGTGTGTCTTTGTCTGATTTGGTGTCAGGGTAATGCTGACCTTATAGAGTGAATTTGGAAGCATTCTTTCCCCTTCAGTTTTTTGGAATAGTTTAAAGAAGATAGGTATTAGCTCTTTAAATGTTTGGTAGAATTCATCTCTAATGCCATCTGGTTCTGGAATTCACTCTTTGCTGAGCATTTTCTGAGTACTGATTCAATTTCATTACTAGTAATCAGTCTGTTCAGATTTTTTTTTTTAATTTCTGCCTGATTTAGTCTGAGATTATGTGTTTCTAGAAATTTCTTCTAATTTGTTGGCATTTCATTGTTTTTAGTAGACTCTCATATTTCTTTGTACTCATGTGATGTCTATTATAACTTCTCTTTCATTTTTTATCTATTTCAACTCTCTTTTATTCTTGATGAGGCTGGTTAAAGGTTTGTCAATTTTATCTTTTCAAAGAACCAGGTCTTAGTTTTACTTATCTTTTTAATTATTTTTTGGTCTGTATTTCATTATTTCTACTCTGATCTTTATTATTTCCTTTTTTTCTGCTAACTTTGGGCTTTGCTCCTTTTCTTAGTCCTTTACATGTAAGATTCAATTATTTGAGATTTTTCTTGTTTCTTAAGGTAGGCCTGTATTGCTATAAACTTCCGTTTTAGAATTGTTTTTGTTGCATCCCAAAGATTTCGAACTGTTATTTCGTTTATGTCCAAGTTTTTTTTTATTTCCTCTTTGATTTCTTCATTGACCCATTGGTTATTTAGTAGCATGTTGTTTACTACCATGTGTGGCTTATTTTTTTTTTTTTTCAGTTTTCTTCTGATTTTTAGTTTCATACTATTTTGGTCAGAGAAATACTTGATATGATTTCCATCTTAAATTTATTGAGACTTGTTTTGTGGCCTAACATGATCTGTCCTTGAGAATATTCCATGGGCACTTGAAAAGAATGTACTTTGTTCTGAGATGGACTGTTCTGTATAAATTTATTAAGTCCATCTGGACTAATGTGTCCTTCAAAACCACTGCTTCTTTATTGATTTTTCTTTCTAGATGATCTGTCAATTGATATATGTAGAGTGTTAAAAGTTCCCTACTGTTATTGTATGATTTTTAATTTTCTCCTTTATGTCTGTTAATATTTGCTTTATGTTTTTGGTGTTCCTGTCTAGGTACACTTATACTTAAAATTCTTATATTCTCTTGTTGAATTGATCTCTTTAAAAACATTATGTAATGCCCTCTGTCTCTTTTTTGCGGTCTTTGTCTTAAAGTCTGTTTTGTCTGACACAAGTATTGCTACTCCAGCTTTTTTTTTTCCCATTTTCAAGGAATATTTTTTTTCATCCCTTTTACTTTTAGTCTATATGTGTTTTCGGATCTGAAATGAGTCTCTTGTAGGCAGCATACCATTGGGTCTTGTATTTTTTAACCGGTTTGTCATCTTTTGTCTTTTGAAACATTTAGTCCATTGACAAGTAAAGTAATTATTGATAGGTACTTACTCTCATTTTGTTCATTGTTTTCTGGTTGTTTTTGTAGTTTTTCTCTGTTTCTTTCTTCTCTTGCTCTCCCCTTGTAATTTGAGGACTTTCTTAGTGTATGCTTGGATTCCTTTCTCTTTGTTTTTTGTGTGTCTATTTCAGGTTTTGTGTATCTATTTACCATGAGTTTCATATATAATATCCTATAATAGTCTACCTTAAGTTAATGGCCATTGCTTAAGTTTGAACACATTCTAAAGGTACACATTCTAATGTAGTATTTAGGCACCCAACTATAATGGGGTAGCAACAAAAGGAAATCCATTATATTAAGTAAGAAAAGTTGGATTTCATAAGCTTGGCAAGATTTAGGCAAAGGTCCTATTATATTTAGGTAGTTTATCAATGTCTTGGGAGTTAACAGCACAACAAATATAAAATACCATCTTTCTTCCACTGAGCCTCCAGTTTCTTCATTCCTACTATAAATGTGTTTTTGCTAAAACATGTTTTTAGCTAGATGGTCTTTTTTCACCAGGTATATTAACCTACTTTAGATTGTGTCATGCAGACAAAATAGGGTAGAAAAATTCCCACTTAAAAATCAGTCGTGGGGTGCCTGCAGTTAAGGGACTGGTTAAGGGACCAATTCTTGATCTCCTCTCAGGTCATGATTTAAGGGTCATGAGATTGAGCCCCACGTCACGGTTCCTGGTCAGTAGGAGTCTGCTCAAGATTCTCTCTGCCCCTCCCACCGCCCCCACACTACCCCCCCTTGCTCATACATTCTCTCAAATAATAAATAAATAATAGAAAATTATAAATAAGTCTTTTTTTAAAAATTAAGAAATCCTAAAATATTTAAGTATCAAGTCTTTTTTTTTTTTAAGTATGAAGTCTTTGAAATTTATTTTCACTTTTCTAAAGTAAATTGACAATCTATTTTATTTTAGAGTGACGAAAATGAACAAGAACAACAATCAGATACAGAAGAAGGATCCAATAAGAAAGAAACTCAGGTAAAAAGCATTTTTCTGTGTGTTTAGAAGTATTCATATTTTTAAGGATTACTATTTATTCGTGTTCATATTTATTCATGCAAAACAGTTACTGCACACTGTACCTACATGCTACGGTTAGACTCTGTTTCTCTGGGTTCAGGGATAGATAGACTGGAAGGGATACAAGGAATATTTTAGAGGCAATAGAAATATTCTAGATCTTGCTTGTAGTACTGATTTTCTGAATATATACAACTGTCAAACATCAAACTGCATACTCTAAGTGTATAGTTTATTGTAGGTAAATTAATTTTCAAAGTTGAAAAGAAAAAAAGGGATATCGAGAAATGGGGAGGGCAAAGTTACATTCTAGAAATGATAGTAGGTCTAGTAGGTCTTTTTAACTTTCTTTACAATTAGTGCTTTAAAGGACTTTTATATTATCACAACTGATCATACCAACAATCTTCTCAAAAAAAGGCATTTTTTTTTCCTCAGTAGTGATGAAAAACTAAGGCAAGTTTGAATGACTTAAAAAATTACATAACTAGCAAATACTGAAAGTTTCTTCCCACTAGCTATTTTCCCGTCTCTATTCCCTAGCATTTGGCTGTGGAAAAGCTGACATGCTTTAAAGAGCTCTATTTACATAGGGGTAGAGCCATATAATATGAGTTAGTTCTAATCTTCTAAGCTCAGCAGGATCTAACCTGAAATGACATTCTGGTCATATCATCTTTATTTTTGACTTAGAGTTCCTAAGTAGAGCTACTGAAATTCTTTTCAGTCAGCAAGGATCTACAATAATATGAAGTGAACAGAAGTTGTTACCTGTGCTATATGACTGTGGATGCTACTTTTAGGGTGAAGTTTCCTATTTTGTCCAAAAAGGTACTTTTATTTTATAATTAAGTAACCAGACAGATATTGAAGAACTAAATACTGCCAAGGGTAAACTATTTGCAGGGTTTTTATCACTTTTAAACCCTTTGCATATCAACTGTCAGCACTCCCCCAGTTCCCTATGTCTTGTGTTTATTATCTTCCGTAAACTTAACCATTGTCTTCCCTTCCCAGTGGTACCCTATGAATACCTATCTTTCAAGGAAAAGACAATAGAAGGGTAAAAAGGAAGGAATGGGTTAATAAACCATACCCAGCTGTCCCTTCTCACTGCCTTATCACATGGACCCACATCCCACCAAGCTGGAAGAGAAGGGAAAAGATTTTCTGACTTCAAAGTTGTGACTTTGAAGCATATTGATAATTGTTGTGTTTAAGTTTTCCTTTTAAAATTATACATGAGATACACTAGGATTGAGTAGAAAATTCTTCCTAAGAAGAAACATTTTCTTAGTTCCAAACAATTTCAATAGGTTTCATTCATTTTAAACAGGGGATTATTGAACACTTGCTTTTGTGCTAGCATTTAGTTACAAATAACAGAAAACCCAACTCAAACCGAATTGAACAAAGAGAATTTATTACATTCTCCAGTTATATTACACAACCCTCTATGTCCACTTCATCCTCAAGCAGGTTAACCTCACAGCGCTAGGATTACAATAATTGGCTTAGGCCAGACAAGTTCCACCACTAGGATATTGCAGCCACTTTGCTGCAAATGTGGGCTATATACCATCTCACTTAAACTGAATCTCTAGTACACCCTGAGGAAAAGGAAGAATAAAGGTTAACACTAACAGTGTCTTACTACAATAAACTAGAAAAGTGCTTCTAGTCATTAAGTATACCACTCTTAAAAACTTGTAGCATCAGCCCTTACTTTTCCATGTAAAAGTATTAGCAGCAAAATTCTTCTGTGTTTTCTGAAATAAATAACGTCGTCATCTGAAAAGTGTGTTTGATAACAGAATGTCCATTCAGGTTATAGAATAAACTTTTACCATGCAAAGGACATTAGTAATAAATCAAGGATTTAAGTATGATACCAAGGCAAGAAAAAGAAAAGATTAATAAGAGATTGGATTATTTAAACATATAAAACTAGAATATGTCAGAAAAAATACCCTTATTAAAGTTGAGACACATTTGCTCAGTTAAAAGCAAATAGTCTTAGCTGTCTTTTATAACATTTAAAAGATTAGGTACCCTTTGGCACCTGGGTGTCTCAGTTGGTTAGGCATCTGCCTTCCGCTTGGGTCATAATCCCAGGGTCCTAGGATCAAGCCCCACTTTGGGCTCCATCCTCAGCGGGGAGTCTGCTTCTCCCTCTCCCTCTGCCCCTTCCTCCTGCTCCTGTGCTCTCTCTCTTGCTCTCTATCTCAAATACATAAATAAAATTTTAAAAAATAAAAAGACTCAAGGAAAAGAAAGACTGAATACATGAAATTTATGAATTTTACAAAAGAAATATAAATGGCCAGTAAGCTTGAAAATGCATTTAATCTCATTAATAACCAAAGACATGACAGTTAATATAAAAAGTGAAATTGGCAAAGGCTCAGATTCGGTATGATCACTATTGAAATAGTATTTATGGAGATTAGTTTAACGGTACAAATCAGAAGTTCATATGTGGATACGTATACAAAAAAGATCACAGTCTTGTTATCTAAAGGGTTGGAACGGGGGAGTTTATAGAGGAACTTTTTATGCTATGGTACTTTCATACGAGTTTACAGTACTGTAATTAAGTATTTTTACTTTGGAAAAAGAATTTTAAAACACAGGAGCTAGAACATTACTTTATGAAATAAAGACATATGCTAAATGAAAGAAGCCAGTCACAAAATAGACATACTGTATGATTCCACTTACATGAGTTATCCAAACTATTCAAACTCTTAGTAGAATTGTGGTTTCCAGGGACTGGGCATAGAAGAATATGGGGAGTTGTTTAATGGGGATAAAGTTTGTTTTGCAAGATGAAAACGTTCTAGAGATATATCACACAACAATGTGAATATAGTTAACACTCTTGAGCTATGCTCCTAAAAGTAGTTCAGCTGGTAACTTTTATGTCATGTGTTTTTTATTACAATCTCAAAAATGTAAAAAATAACCAATGATAGCACCACGATTTTTAAAGACAAAGAAATGGAATTTGAGTGATTTCTGTGACTGCTTGGAGTTTTTATTTTTTCTTAAATTTAAATCAGTGAACCAGAATGCAAACTGTCAGGAAAATGGCAATGTTTTCATTTGATAGGTACACTTTTTATTTCACACACAGATATTTTTTTGAATTTGAATATCTCTTGGAGGTTTTTGGTTCTGTTATTTTTTAATTAAAATATAATTGACATACAATATTGTATTAGTTTCAAGTGTTCAACATAGTGATTCATTATTTGTATATATTGCAAAATGATCACAATAACTCTAGTTAACTTTCATTCCCACACATGGTTACATACTTTTTACCTTGTGATAAGAACTTTCAAAGTCTATTCTCTTAGCAGTGTGTGAATTTGAATCTCTTAAAAGTTGAAATTTAACTTCAAAATTATTAATTGCCATAAAACTAATGAACAAATCAATGAAATTAAAGCATTACATCAAAAAGATTAGGAAGCAAGTGCAAAATTAAAATTGGTTTTGCAAGGAAATTTAAATAGACTTTAGTAAGGCATTTTTAATCCTAATTAGACTTGAAACAATCCCAAAGGAATGCAATAATTTTACAGTGCATTCAAAGATAAATATAATGGGAAAATACAAATAACCTAATTCAGAAATTTAACAAACCATTTCTGAATAGTTGCCTTACAGAAAAATATAGTTTGAGCAAGATTTTTAATAGCAAAGAAAAGAGCTAAAGATGACCACCAAAAAAACTACTTTGTCTCCAACTAAAATTCTTTTACCCTATTAATCATTTCACCATGTAGATAAGAAGAGTTATGAAACATTGATAAAGTATACCACTTGCTTGAGAAAGTTAAGTCATAATTTCCTATCTCCAGTTGCAAAACTTTGTAGCTGGATTTCTAGAAAGTAATTTTAAGCAAAATTATGTCCATATTATTGTACATAAACACCTTAAGTATTCATTTGCCTCTTGAGTTATTGCCTCAGAAACAGAAAAAAATGAGAAAAATAGTTGCTTTGGGATGTCACATACTAAACTTTATATTTCTTAATGTAAACAAACATATTGCTTTCTCCTGCTGAATAGGGAGAAGTAATAGGTATATGTCTTAGCCTCCTTTTTTTCTTCTAATTAAAAATATTGTTTGGTGGCATTTGTAGGAATTCATAAAAGATGACCATAAATTGCCAAGTGTAATTGTATGGATGGTCATTGTGCATGAAAAATACATAGTGACTCTGTTCTAGAACTTCTTTCTAGGAACAATCACAGTAAAGTTAAAACATATATGTATAGTAAATAGTTTAATAGTGTGAAAACAGTATAAATTTTAAATTTACTTCATCAGTTAAGTTACTTTAATGAGAGTATAAAAATTTAATAAGCCTATGTTTGTTTTTCTCTTTCTAGACGGATTCCATTCCTAGGTATGTTTTACATTTTTACTGACATTTTTATTTGTGGTTGCTTAGATATTTATAGATTTTGTAAGTTAATAGTAAAAATCTGTAGATATTTAGATGACCCAATAATTGTTACCATCTTTCTTTGTCAAAGCTTTTATGTCTAGTTCATTAGTCACAGTAAGTCACTAAGAAAGAAAATATTTTCTTAAATCCTTATAACAGTGATAACTTTTTAAGTTACTTCATTTTAACTATGTCATTAAATAACAGCAGGGGCTGATGAAACCCACCAGAAATTTATTTGATAGGGTATTCCTAATCTCTCTGATCCCTGCTTTAGATAAAAGAAAAACAATGAAGATGCTAAAAATTGTCATTTAGCTCAAAATTACTCATTTTGGAGAACCTCCACGGTGTCCTTGAGTCTAATCTGCATTCCATTTCCCTCACTCATTTTAGTTAACCAAAACCTTGTAAAACCAGGAACAAATTTTTATATACTGATGATTCTGTTGAATTGAAATGTACAGGCATTTATCAGGAAAAGGTAACCTGAATTCAGAACAAGAGAAGAAAATTCTCATGTACAGATGAGCTACGTTCTTTCTGTTTAGGACAGACCTATAATCTATCACTTTGGATAGACAAGTTTATCAAATCTAAAATGTTACTTTTTTTTTTTTTTAAGATTTTATTTATTCCTGAGAGACATAGAGGGGCAGAGACATAGAGGGAGAAGGGAGAAGTAGGCTCCTTGCAGGGAGCCTGACGCGGAACTCAGTCCCTGGACCTGGGATCACAACTTGAGCCAAAGGCAGACGCTCAACCACTGAGCCACCCAGACGTCCCTAAAATGTTACTAATTTTTAAATAATTACATACCACTTAAAAGAAAAGTACTAACAGTTAAACTATAATGCACCACCAATTAAAAGTCATGTTCTGATTTCAGAGATTTTAAAATGTAGAGAAAGTGTATGGTTTAAAATTGTTGAAAAAATTTATCATGATGTGAAACCAGTTTTGACTTTTTAGATACAGATATATTGAATTTCTTTCTTAAATGATAGAAATTAATAGTATTATAAATAACTTTCCATTGTATATCACAAATACGAATGATAATAGATGAAAGAGAATGTTATGTACTATTTTAGAATGTCAAGTTAAAATATGCTAGGATGCATGTTAATGTGAGCTGTAAAAGTCTGTAATAAAGATTTTGACTTTAACTCATCTTTTTAAAGATACGAAACCAGTTCCACATCAGCTGGTGATCGGTATGATTCTTTGCTGGGTCGCTCAGGATCATACAGTTACTTAGAAGAAAGAAAACCTTATAGTAGCAGGCTAGAAAAGGACGACTCAACGGACTTTAAAAAGGTACTTGGATTATTTAACTATATTTAATTAGAAATTTTTTTGTGTGTTAATATATTTATGTTTGGATATTATTCCTGGAAACTCATAATGAAATCAGTATCTTGAAATAACTTACTTTGATTTTCAGTTTGGGGCACTAAATGATAGGGGTAATATAAAGAGCTGTTTGTTTTTTAAAGGGAAGAGACTTTATTTCACACTTAAGTGTCTCTGGCCAGTGCTAGGATACTGGGACACTGTAATTGAGCTGAAGCGAGGCATGGGCGTGGGGGTTCGGGGGTGTTTGTGTGTGTGTACACTCACACAAGCATGCACACACACTTTTCTTTACCTGTTTGTCAGTAAGAGGCAGCCAAACAAAGAACAGAGCTTTTCCTTGGAGAATCAAGTTTTTCCTAGGTAACTAAAAAAACCTATGGTAGCATAAGTGCTATTATGTCTTAAGGCTGGAAGTATTTAAGAAGTAAGTCCTGGAAACTCAACAGTCTAGGATTCTATCATAATTCTTAATATTATGAGCTTAGAATAAACCTGATGAAGTTTTCTGGGAAAAAAGAAGGCTTGTGATATTTGTACATGTTCCCCTTCCCCAGGTAGTTGGCAGCTATTTAAATTACTTTCTTATAAGCCAAGTCTGCAAAAGAAGGAAAGTGAGGGGTCAGTTTACCTTTTGCATAAGATTGTCATTCATTCAGTAAAAACTAAACACTGAACTGTCCTAAATAGTGAGCTTCTACGTATGAGCAGTAGAGCTGAAGATACTGTCCTTGCTCTTATGGACATCTTTCATGTAGTGGGAGAGACCAACAACATCAGACAGTCATGTTAATAAATGTATGATTTAAAAATTGAAACAATTATCCTAAAGTAAAGAATCCGTTTCATGAAAGTGTGTAACAAAGGAAAGTGACAGGGCCTAAAGATAGATTTCCTTAAGAAGTGAAGCTTCAGAAACCAATCATAGAAGGATGATTAGTGAATTGGCAAAATGGGAGAAAAAAATTTTCTGCATGAAGTGAAATATAAAGACATAGACCTGGTGGTAGAAGGGCACAGGATGCATTGAAGTAATTGATTCTCAGTATGGCTAGTAGAGCAGAAAGGACTGTAGTGTGAGGTTGCAGTTAGTTGTACTGGCCGGGATCAGATCATATAGTGCTTTACAGGCTATTTTAAGGATACCTTTATACCGAGAACACTGGGAAGCTATTCAAGGGTTTCTAATGTCAGGGTTAATGGAATGGTTAGCATATGAAATTGAGATTATCATTTTAAAAAATTAATTCTTGATGCTATGTATAGGACAAATTAGAGGGAGGATCAGGAAAATAATTCTAATACTAGAAGGATAGTCTAGATGAGAGATTATTTTAACCATCTGTATTTGTAATAGTAGAGATGAGAGGGAAAGAAGTAGTAGGTTCAAGTATTAATGAAAGTATCAAGAAGTACTTCACTTTCCTTTAAATTTTAGTAAAAGTAATACAATTATAATGATAAATACTACTGAAGATCCATGTCAGGAATTCAGGAGAGAATAATAGGCAGAAAAGCTCACAGGCCCTAAATGAAAATTAGTGACTTCTCAGCCCCAGCTATAGTTGCTCTTTAGATATGTAGTCCCTCTTTATCATAGGACTGAATTTTTTTTTTTTTTTTTTTTTTTTTTTTTTTAGTGAAAATAGAAATTTTTTAAGTGAAGTCTTAAATTTTAAATACTGGAACTAATTTGTCAAAGAGTTTACATGAGACAAATACTTGTATAACCAAAAATGTTTTCCTTGCAACTGTAAAACATTAAAATATTTTTTATGGATCCTTTAAAGGCTCATATGTAAATTAATCTTTTGGTTTTAATATTGCAAAGTAATCAGTGGAAAATCTTAAAATATTAAGAGAAAAGTAATTTGTTGTTATCCCTTAATTTTTATAGCTTTATGAACAAATTTTAGCTGAAAATGAAAAGCTGAAAGCACAGCTACATGATACAAATATGGAACTGACCGATCTTAAATTACAATTGGAAAAGGCCACCCAGGTTTGTACCTTTTTCTCTCTATTACCCTGAAGATAATGGTTATGATTTATTCTATCTAAAATATTATATTGAAATACTTTCAGATGTTTCTTCAAAACAGAAGTTTGATTACTGATAATAGCTTATTAAAATAAGCAATCAATACAGTTTACTGATAACTTCATTTACTTCTTTCTAGAATAAATTAAAAATATGGAAGTATTAGAATGGAAAGGTTAAGTATTTTTAAGGGAAAAATACCTATGTTTTGATACATAAAGGGATTAAATGCTTATTTCCAGCATACCAAATGTAGCAAGGCATTAATAGCATCTATACAGAATCTTCTTAAAGCCATTAAAAATTTATATAATCATTTTTATTCATTATAAATATTTTGTTTGTTCCCAGAATTAATTTGATATACTAATTCTAGAAGAAGATAGTTTGTTGTTAAGTCTTTTAACTTACCTTCTCTTTAACAGCCTATAGGAGACCATTTTAGACAAAATTGGGATAGCCAAACAAAATTCACAGCTATATACTTATGATCTAGGCTATGTAGGATCTAGCTTGTTTCCCAAGCTTTTTCCATGGAATACTAATTGAAGGGATAGTAATAGGCACATTCCTTCCCCCATTCTCCACCTGTCTCCCTTCAAAGAAAAGACGTTTTTTTGACCCAAGTATTTCATGGGAAATACTGTACTACATCTTGGAGATTTTGCAGAATATTGTTCATGTGTTAAAAGATAATGGGCATTAAGGAGGGCTCGTGATGTGACAAGCACTGGGTATTATATGCAACTGATAAATTATTGAACACTGCATCTGAAACTAGAGTTGTACTATGTATTGGCTAATTGGCCTTTTTTTAAAAGACTCTAAGCAGTCCTGTAATTTTTAAGAAAACAAACTTGTTTAATTTTAAACTGAGACTTTGTAGTATATTTCTGCAGTTCAGCTTTTGAAATCCAGTTAATATCAGTGCTCTAAAAATGACATCTCTGGTTCTGTAAATGAAGCTTGTATACTTTCTTTGGTCATTCTTTTACATTCATCTTTTTTTATAATTTTTTAAGTTAATTCTCTGTGTTGAACTTAACTTGTTACCAGGTCCCTTTTTGTTGTTGTTAACCACTATTACATTGTGAAGCAGTTGTTTACGCACAGTGGAGGCTTTGCCAAAATTCCAGGAGTTAAGCTAACCTTATGAGGTTAAAAAGGTTCTGCAGATTCCATCAGTTGATGAGAGTTTACTATAAAGATACACAAAGAAGTCAGAACAAGAACACGTTTCATAGTGAGGTGTCATAAAACCTTGGAATGTCATTCAAGTTACAACTTGCTGGGGTACACTGAGGCTTCATGGTAAACTGGAAAGTCATCATTCTTTGGGTTGCATTAATAGTTTCGTGAGCCTCCTCACACAAAAATATCACAACTAGTTTTCTGAAAATAGCTTTAGCTCTAGAGATTTGATCATAAGTGTTTTCTAAATAAAAATATCCACTGCTTTTTTAAAAAAAAGTCCACTGCTTCCTACTGCTGTGTCCTGTCATTACAGTGAGTCAGCTAATCTGTGTTTTTACTGCTTATTACTACCTTCTCTGTTTCTCTGCTCTTTTGCTTCCCCTGTTGTCATTTAATTCTTCCTATATGTCTCTCATTCAAAGCCTAAAAGAGAGGGAAACTGATAGAATTATCCAGTTATTATCAGCATGAAACAGTCCTGTTACGGCTCATGAGCCTGTTAGTGACCATTTCATAGGACGCTGGACAACCTATAGCAAGTTGCCTTTGGGTCATGTACCAATTTCTTATCCTATGGATTGTGTCTAGAAAAACAAGTTACTGTTAACTGCCTTAGCAGACATTCTGAGTACCATGCCCAGCATAGTCAATGAATAATGGGAAGGGTAATTCAGAGTATAAGACATTGGTACATATTCTGAGTTAATATCTTAGTTGGGAAAACTACGTAAATGTCCTTAAAATTTAAAGGCACATATAAAGGCAAAACTGATAAACATTAAACTTTTTATTCAATTTTAGAGTATTTATCCTGAGCATTTAAGTCTACTATGAATCATTCCACCTGATTTTTATTTTCTTTTGGGGCATTACTTCCATAATTATTCATGAGTATACATAGTGGTGGCAATTTGACAGTTGCAAGGAGTTTTTTCTGAGGGACTCTAGAATTCTTGAATCCTGCGCTAGTCTAGCCACCCTCCTTCCTGTAATCTCTAACAGAGGAAATAGACTGATTTACCAGAAACCAGTTTGATGAATAATATTTTGTCAAATGCCATTCACTAGATTAACTAATTATGATTATAACCGCTTTGACTAGAATATTCACCAGAATACTAACTAAAGTTGATTTTTTTAAGTTGTTTTTTAATCTAAGAAATTAGCAGATGAATCATAAAATTGCTAAAATGCTGCTATATGAAGAAAAATCCTCAAAAAATGCTAATTTTCCATCTAAAATTTTATCAACTTATTATGTAATGGCATTGTTGCAGCTATTTCTGATTTCTTTTGGGTGCTTTTGAATGTCATTTTTAAATTTTTCAGTCTTTTTTGTTTTTAAGGTAATCTCTACATCCAGCATGAAGCTCAAACTCACAACTCTGAGATCAAGAGTAACTCTCTACTGATGGATTCAGCCAAGCACCCCTGTATTTTTCAGTCTTTAAAGCATTTTTAGGATTCATTTGCAGATCCTCAAAGAGCATATTAGCCTTTGTTTTATATTTTTAGCAATTAAAATGCAAAATTTAAATTTTAAAACATCAAAAAGAAATCAGAAGTAGCTGAAAAGTCTCATCATATTTGACATTTTGAATGTGATAAGTAATTAAAATACATTGACTTTTATTTTTCCAGGAAGAGTAAGCACAAAAGCATAAAACCCTTTAAAACAACAGAGGGTCACCTGGATGGCTCAATGGGACACCTAGGTGGCTCAGTAGTTGAGCATCTGCCTTTGGCTCAGGTCATGATCCCAAGGGTCCTGGGATCAAGTCCTGCATCAAGCTCCCTGCGGGAAGCCTGCTTCTCCCTCTGCCTATGTCTTTGCCTCTCTCTGTGTGTCTCTCATGAATAAATAAATTAAATCTTAAAAAAAAAAATTTTTAAACAACAGAAAAAAAGGAAGGACACGGATCTTTCAATTTTATGTATCATATTCACAAAAAAACTGTGAAAAGAAGATCAAAAAGTAACTTGGTTACAGGCCTTGATGATACTAAATTATGAATGCTGAAATAGTTGACAGAACAAAAAATTAGGTGCCCCTAAACATCTTCTTTACCTGACTGGCTCAGTCAGTAGAGAATGTGACTCTTGATCTTAGGGTGTAAGTTTGAGCCTCACGTTGAGTATAGAGATTAGTTAAAAATAAAATCTTTAAAAAGAAAAAAAGAACGCTTAATTGATGAAATATATTTTTAAGTATATTTTGTGGTTAATAAAAGCATTCTTGTTAAAGTCAAAAACGATTTTGGTAAATTGGTAAAATTGATTATTCAGCAAAGTCACTTTTGGGAAATGAGTCATTTGATGATTTTTATAGCAAACTGACCAGGAATCTCAAGGGAGATATATGTACAGAAGTCAATATAAGTAAGAACCAGGATACCACTTGTTCTTTGTTTTGGGTTTTTTTTTTTTTCAGGTTTTATTTATTTATTTGAGAGAGAGAGTGTGCAAGTGTTGGTGGGGAGAGCAGAGTGAGCCACAGACTCACCACTGAGCAAGGAGCCCAATGAGGGGCTTGATTCCAGTAGCCTGAGATCGTGACCTGAGCTAAAGGCAGTTGCTCACCAGATGGAGCCACTCAGGCACCCCTAGGATGCCACTTGTTTTTAACCGGGTCTTTATTCAGTATCCACATGCACAGCTCTCAGGTATTGGCTGCAACGTGTAGATTAAAACTCCAAGGGCCCTCTCCATCCCCCAAATCTCAGGATTTTGTCAACTTTGGGTACAGAAAAAGCAAGAAAAATAAAAGCCCTAAGCTCTCCAGAAGAAAAGCTGTATAGCTAGAATTTCTTTTAAGTGACAAGGGGTGTGAACCTTCTTACCAGTTTTTGAGTGTGGATGATTGGAAAAGAAAACCCTAGATAGAGAGTGAGCAAGACGAAGCTGTGAGAGACAACAAAATTTAGGCCATTTTACTGGTTTGGCTGCTTGGATACTCACATCCAAGACTGAACTACTTTTCAGTCAAGGTCCTGGAATCTGATCATTCAGATTAGCCTCCATTCCTAGTGGTGTATAAGAAAAGAGAGCTTGGGCAGCCCCGGTGGCTTAGTGATTTAGCGCCACCTTCAGCCCGGGGCGTGATCCTGGAGACCTGGGATCGAGTCCCACGTTGGGCTCCCTGCATGGAGCCTGCTTCTCCCTCTGCCTGTGTCTCTGCCTCTCTCTCCTTCTGTATCTCTCATGAATAAATAAATAAGATTTAAAAAAAAAAAAAGAAAAGGAAAGGAAAAGAAAAGAAAAGAGAACTTGAGCATTGGAGAGGAAACTCTAGGATGTTTTTGGTTTTGTTCCACAGAACAGTCCTTACCCATCCTTAGCCCCACTATATTGTGTAAAAACCTGAGGAAAAGTAACGGGTATGCCATGAGAAATGTAGAGACCATTCTATTTCTAAGTATTCCTTTAACTCTTTTTTTTTTCCTTTAACTCTTTATTGTTTCAATACAAAATTGTTTTTCCTTTATTTATACCTGTGAATACTTTATTTATACTCTGTGAATATTGTTATTTATTTGAAGACCACTAGAGGAGATACTGTGGTCCTCCTTCCTCCTCCTTCCACCTTTATTGCACTTACATCCCTTTTATATTTGTTACTTTGTTACAGAGACAAGAAAGGTTTGCTGATAGGTCACTATTAGAAATGGAAAAAAGGGTAAGTGTCCATTTTATTGAATATCATTTTCCCCCTTTAATTTACGTAAGCAATAAAAGATCTTTTTATTGTCCTTTAGTATTGTTTTTATGGTTGGTAGTTTTTGTTAGTATAAATTAATATTAATTATGAATGTTTTCTGGCTTAGCTTCTTTACAGTTCTGTAGGATCTCTCTAGGCATGAAATTACCTGTCTAGGTAATAAGACTTAAATTTACCATGTTATTCTTTTAACAGATTAAAAAAAAATCTTTGCCTTGATTCTGAAATGTACACATTGTGAATAGTGAATCTGATGTTTTTGAAATGCCATTTATCTCTCTTTGGTTTCCTTATCTCTCTTTGGTTTCCTGTGGTGGTATACTTAAAATATTTTGATCATACATTCATTTAGTTTAACTCTTTGGAAAATTTAAATACATTCTTAAAGTTTGTAAAGATTCTAAGGATATCAAGTTCTCAAAATCTTTTTAAAACTAATGATAACTTTGTTTAATTTTGAATTTGAATATTTAACTTAAATAGGATATTTTTTTAAATAGGATATTTTAAACAAAAAAAATGATTACTAGAAAAGCCTTTTGCTCTTTTATATCTTTCTATAATTTTTTACCTGACTATGATATATTCACTTGTGTTTCTTTATTATTGTTATTGCTCAGAGGTCTGCCAGTGGCCATAGGAATAACTCTACAAGTTTAGTGAGCAGTTGAGAATGTATAAATGATCAAACTTTAAAGAAAGGAGTGTCTCTTAGTCTAAGTGAGCAGTGGCTACACCTACAAGGCTTCAGCCAGAGAAGAAAGTACATCCTGGGTAGCTAGGTCAAAGAATAAATAATCAGGAGCAGTTGATAAAACATTTTCTTCCATTCCATTATAAAAATAGCGAATTTACCTTTTTGACCGAAGAAAAAAAAAGAGAAATGATGTCTGTCCTTCTTTCTTCTAGGCTTGTGCACACGATACACATCTTCATACTCTGACATTGTCACCTGACCTCCTTTGTCTGTCTGCCTGTCAAATGCAGATAAATTACAAAGTAGCTAATTCACTTTCAATTTAAAGTCATTAGTAATCATAGTTTTAATAATAACTGCTAACATTTATTCAGCACTCTAATGTACCAGTCAGGCACTGGGCTAAGCACTTTACATGTATTTTCTCTTAACCATATTTTTTGATGTTAAAAAGTTTGTCAAACAGAAGAAATCCCATACAACTTTATAGTTGCTGATTTGGTGACATGACAGCTTGTCTTGCTTTACCAGAAAGTAGTTAAAATCTTAAAGGTAGGGATCCCTGGGTGACGCAGCGGTTTAGCGCCTGCCTTTGGCCCAGGGCGCGATCCTGGAGACCTGGGATCGAATCCCACGTCGCGCTCCCGGTGCATGGAGCCTGCTTCTCCCTCTGCCTGTGTCTCTGCCTCCCTCTCTCTCTCTCTCTCTCTCTCTCTGTGACTATCATAAATAAATAAAAATTAAAAAAAAAAATCTTAAAGGTACCTAATAAAATTGATGATGAGGCTGAAGGAAAGTATGCTATTTATGAGATTTCACCAAGTTATGAAGATCACATATAACATTATATATCCCACTGTTGGGGAAATATAGTGTTTTTTATGAATTAGTCATGGCTGTATTATTAACTAGGAGAAAGTTCTGTTCATAGAAAATAATGGTTTTGTCTATATAATCGTGTTTAAACAAGCTATCAACAGTAACATGATACTTAAACGTCTGTGCATAGGATTCCATCTACTTTTTACATCACATAATCTAAAAACATTAACATTTACAGTAAATATACTGCTTTACTAAATATCAACATCAATTATTAATCTGGGAAAGAATGTCTTGGAGATTCATAGTGATTAAACTAAATTTAAATGGTTTGTATCTGAAAGGTGACCGGCAAGAGTCAGTATCTTCTGGGCGGTATGACCTAACCAAAGTTTTACAGCACATTAATTACCGCTGCTTGCTTTCTGCATAACACTCTAGAATGCTTCTTATTTAAGGGAGAATAAAACCAGACACTGCAGTAGTGTATGTTGCCTTTGCCTATCACTCTTTGGAAGGAGGTACTTTAAAATAAGTGCTGCAGTTGCTTCTTCCTTAGATTCACTGCGTTAATGCTGCACACAATGTCAACCTAAATACAAAACTGTAAAAGTCAATTGGATAAATAATGGCTAGTATACATTGTAGGTGAAGGTCTTAGATCCTTTTGAAATTTTAAAGTACACATATTTTAGGCATGTTTGCTTCCTGCATTTCTGCTTCTGTCACTGTAGAATAATTGCATCTATGTGTGTTTTTTTTTCTTTTCTATATAATCCTCAGTCTTGAATATTGATTTATTCTATTCCTAAGTTTAATTGAACTAAAAAAATAGTATCAACATGTTATGTACCAAGCTACCAGAAAGTCAAAGCTTTAAAGAAAGAGCTTATAGAAATTAATAAAAATAATAATCTTCGTAATTATTTATCTCAAAATTTGGCTCTTTACACATCACTGGCATCACATCTTTTTCCACACGCTCCTGATTTGATTTTTGACTCTAAAATTTTGTGTCACTATTTCACAATTTAGAAGAAAATTAATAATATAATTATGTGATTAATATCAGTACCTTAAATTGATCTAGGAACGAAGAGCTCTAGAAAGAAGAATATCTGAAATGGAAGAAGAACTCAAAGTAAGTAAACCATGCTACTAGTTACAAGAAATAGTGCTGTTTATGAGTTTCAAGTTTTTCAGTACTATTATAGGTTTACATTAATTGTTTACATTAATTGTTCTCAATCCTGATTATGTAATTTATGGGTTATCTATATTTTGTGCTTCTCTTCCTAAATCCAAGTTTTATGTGAGTTAGGAAAACATTTATAATTCAGATCATTTTGTTAATTGATAGTTTTTATGGGTCTTTTGGTGTTCAGGTATCAAAGAAATTAGACAATAATAACTATAAGATTTGGGATTTATTATTCTTTGCATTTCACATACTCTGTTTCCTAGAGAGTAAATGGTGGAGGGGTTTTCAATACAAATATGTTTTCTTTTGAAAATAAAGGACATTAGAGTGGTGGACTAGCAGAGCTATGTTTTGTTTAACTCTAAATTACCTGTAGAAGTAACTATTTGTTTTGAATGTTGGAAGGGACACTCTTTGCTGGGGGGAAAAATAGCATAGTTAATTGATTACCTTTTATCATATTATCTTGCATAAAATATCTTTATCACATTATGTATTAATGATCTGGTACATAGGAAGGTGTGCCCATAGAATTTCAGGATTTAATTATTATATTACTGAAATTGGTTCCTTATTAGAACATTATTATTGAATGGCTTTGGAGACAAATTCTTTGGATTTTGTGTATGTATTTTGTTTGATATGGAACTTTAGGACTGCACTGTTTACTTTGTAAAACTCATGGAATATCCTTATAGTCAAGACTCTTAATTTTTTTCTTCTTGTATTCATTATCTGTGATTCTTTGTGTTTTTATTGTACTCTTTTCCATTTTCTTATTTTTTTATTTTCTATTTCTTTATGTTTCAATTCCTGCAGAACCTGCACCAAATAAAGCAAATTCAAACTCTGAGAGAGTTAAATGAGCGACTGCTGACTGAGAATAGGGCCTTGACAAGAGTGGTAGCCAAGCGCTCAGGGTTCTGTAGGCAACTGCAGTCTGTGAACCTATAATTTATAGTTTCATCATTTCTTCTTGGTAGAGCCAGGCAGGTGTTTTTGTATTAGTAAGCGTGTCTTAAGCTCACTTTTACAAATTAATGCCATTGTGTCTGAAGCTTATCATATAACTGTTAATTATGCATGGCTTCTCAGAATGTTAGAAAGTGTCACTAATTGTATATTCTGACTGATAAACTACAATAAATTTAGGAGATGATTTAGGGATTTAAAGATTTGTCTGCACTTTTACAAAGTTTGTGCACATTCTTGGCTCTACAGATACTTTAAGGACTAAAAATATGACTTAAGTTCTTTACTAGAAAGAAAATGGAGCATAAGCAGTATAACATTTTATATATAATTAATATGTTGAAACTGAAGATTAAGCATGCTTTATCAGTTTTTCAAAATAATGTCATTTTCTATCAGAACCACTGTAGTTAATATTCACTTAGTTCTTTATTACAGAGGTATCCTAATATAAAAACTTGAGATTACTGTATTTTATATCCATACATTGTGAACACAAGAATTGATTGGTTCCACATAAACTCTTGATAAAGATTTTGCTTAAGGTAATTTTGCCAAGTAGAAGTTCTACTTTTATCTGATTTTTCATCTAATACATTTTGATAGCTAAAGAAAGATTTTGGAATCTTTGGAAAGTATGTTTTAATGTCCAAAATATAAGCTGTTCCGCTTCCTAGCAAATCTGGCAGAGCACATATAATTTAATTTGTTCTTAGTGGAAAATCCAGTTTACTGATAACACTTCCACCCCCTCCTTCTGTTTTTCTGTTTGCTCCAAATACCGGTGGTTTTTTTCAAGGCTTAGATATTTTCATAAATACAGACTGACTACTTTGACTTATACTTTATACTATTTTAATAGTAGTAATTACTGTAATTTAATGAGCACCTTTCTTGGATCAGACGTTGTACTACACGCTTAAACTTGGGACTACAGGTGAATCCTTTAAGGGATTTTAATAATTTAGAACAAATCAAAACTTTGCCAAATAGGCTGGTTTTCTTGTGGAATAATAGTAAGTACGATGGTTTGAGGTCCGATGTAAATAAAGTAAAAGACCTCGGTTTAGGTGCCGACAGGAAGTCTAAGAGGAACTCCCTTTGAGAGCCTATCCTAACAAAAACAGGCTTCATTTTCTTGGCTGCTCTAATATGGTGTGCTTGTGAGTCATAATAGCAAGTGATTTAGTACATTTCAATTGATAACTTTGGAAGAATAAACTTTTAATTCCATCATTTATTAAACTAATTAGCTTCACAAATCAAGTTTTTTCTTCTTTCATATATGTTTTAGCCACTAGAAATTTATATAACTGACAGAGCTTGTTCATGTGTCTTGTGGTGAAAACAAAATTTATTAAGAGTAACATTGTATCTTCTAATTGAAATAAAACTTTTCTTTTTCCCCTCACAGATGTTACCAGACCTAAAAGCAGACAACCAGAGGCTAAAGGATGAAAATGGGGCCTTGATTAGAGTTATAAGCAAACTTTCCAAATAAAAAGCAGCAAATAACAGAATTGCACATATTAGCAACCCAGTGGACCATAACTGACAGTCACTGGAAGCCTGGGAGGAATCCTTGGAGACTGTCATTTTCGGATATCCTGCCAAATGCCCTCTTATCTAGGAATTTTGTTTTGTTTAATTTTCTGTTTTTTTTTTTTTTTTCTTGTATCAAGACCATTGTTTCATGTTAATGCAGCTGCTGAGAAGATTCTTTTTTTTAATGACTGAGAAAACTTGTTTACAGCTCCAGCATATAAGGAAAGTGTTCAAGGCCAGATATGCCTCAGATATTTAACCAGTAAGCCTTAGTTGTACATAAATACTTTTGTGTCGACAAAAACTTTCAGCTCTCACAGAAGACAGTTATTCAACAGTTTCTGATGTGCCACAGTTTCCAGTTTTTCGATATTTAATTTTTTTGCTTTACATCTAAGTTTGGGTTTGTATTTTTTTCCTTCTAACTCTTCATGTGGCAGACTCTTTTATGTTCTCACAACTTTCTCATTTACAGAAAGGAACACACTTGTTCTTCTGATAACATTGTCCTGTATTAGGCTCATGCTGTGTTGTCTTCCACCTGGAACTGAATTGCTTGGTGGAACATTTGCTTTCACTGTTTGTGCAATATGCATTTATTTCTTATATGAATGCTTTAAAGTCAATTGAGATTAGAATCTTTTAAGTCCTTTTTTCTGCCTTCATTGGTCACTTTTTTGTTTTTGTTTGTTTTTTATTATTGTAGTATAAGATGTTAGATTCTGTAATCTTCACATTCATTTTAGCAGGTACTGAGTGATGCTGTATATATAAATAAGTGTATTGTTTTGATTTTTAGACCACCACATGGCATGCTTGACTATTTTCTTATTTCAAACGTCTGTTAATGCAAAGTAGGCTACTCCAAAATAGTGTTAAAAACAAAATTTGCTAACAATGTGATAAAAAGACTTTAAAAGTAACACATTACAATGGAGCCCTATCTTTACAAAAGTTTTCTACTGTAAAGTGCTTTTTACTTTTATTTCCAGTTTTCATTTGATAGTATTCAACCACAATTAAATTTGCATAAGATAATTGCTTCACATTTCACATACCGATATTTATCTGAGTGCTGTCTAAAACTGTTGTGCTAGCCAAAGTAATGCTATGAAATCATTTGCAGACTTAACCCGTGAGTTAATGTTAAATGCACTGTTATTGCCATGTGAAGAGGCATTGACTTTGATACCACCATCATGTTCAAACCATTTTATACATTTCAGTGGCCTTTTTAAAGAAAAAAGAAAAAAAAAAGCAAAACCAAGTACATAGTGAAGATGGCTTTTATTTGGACAAATAGCTTTTATATTTTCATCAAACCATGCAAAAAATATTACATCTTTCTGGCACATAACTGTCTCCTTAACCACTGAACAGTTCAGCCATTTGAATAAATTGTACATTGTAAAGCTTATAGTAGCTAATTGTATTATTGATTGTATTGTATACTATATTAAATGTGAATTTGTACCCCTTCATTTTAAAAGGTCATTGTGTTCTACTGCCTATTTTAGATTACTTTGGGGCTGGGAAAGGGTGTTTTGGTAAGCAGGATTTTAAGTCCTCTCTCTCTTGATTGGTTTTATGAAGATATAAGGTTATGCTCTTACTACCAAGCTCAGGATTCTTGATTTTTAAAGGTACAAGGATAGTTATGGGAATTTTATTTTTGGTAACTGTATGAATGGTGGGTCTGAATAGAGAGAATTTCCAGGGTCTTATGTGGACGTAAAATATACAGATAATTGATCCGTTTGAGTGACTGCAACATATACTGGTTGCACAACAGTTAGGCATGCTAAGGATTATATTTGTGAAGTTTGGATGCCTGTGAAGAATGATTAAATACATGTTTCTAATATTTTAGTGTTTTGTATTTAGGTTATTTATTCTTTGTATCTAAAACTGAACAGCTACTGTGCTATATTGATTTTATTGGTAGTATTGAGCAGACCTTGTTTCTGCATGAAACTAGTTGCAAAACCCACTATTTTGGAAATAAAAATGTATTTTGACATATACAAATAAAATGAATAAAACTATTTTAAATGTGTGACCTTTTACTGAAGACATTTAAATTTTGTTCTGAGATATTTAAATTCTGCATGGGTATTTTTTCACTAACTGCTCTACTTGGATTCCAATTTGAATAATTTTTGAAATTGTAATATTGTGATAATTTGCACAACATTGTACATGCACATCTGTAAATGCAATCTTAATTGCCATATTTATGCAATCTGTGTACCAATTTGGACAAATGTTTATATATTTTACATAAAGCTGTCTGTATGCAGAATCTGAGAACTAGTTTTTTTATGATAATAAGTGGGTAAAAAAATAATAACAGTGAGTCTTAAGATAGTCGCTTTGTAGCACAAGATTTCATTTACATAAACATTTTGTGGTTTCTAAATTAAACCTGTGCTTTTTCTTAGCTGCAAACATGGGTTTGGGAATACATATAAAGATAATACTACATTTAGATATAAGACATTAGATCATTCTTCGACCTAGGTTTGTCCAAAGTCCAATCCCCGATCTACCTACACATACGTAACTGAATATAACTATCATAGGAGGCACTTTTCAGTTTGGGACTTTGGCTGAAGACTTGTAGTAAGCCTATGTTTAAATACAGTAAGGATAGAATTCTGTTCTATTTCCAGTACTTTACCCAATGCATGCTCACGGATTGAAAGATATTACTGCTATTTGTCCTCCATAAAAGAATTTCACTTGTCAATACTTGAAAGCCAAATGAAAAGCAGCAATAGAACCGTGTTGAAGAGTATTCATATAAAAAGTAGATATTCATCAGTCCATTAGGCTATCTTACTCTTCTGATTAAAGGTTTATTATCACTTAGTCTTTCCTGGCCAGTCTGAAATGAAACAGTCATGACTCACAGAGTCTGTTGTAAGAAAATAATCCAGGAGGCCAAATTCTCTCCAGACTAGGACTATGTATTTCCCATAGGACATAATAAACCCATAGTTTGTCCTTTACTTTGTAATTATAAGCAGAATACAGAGCAGACCCCAATAACAATTATTAACTACCCACTAATGAAAACCCTTGGCTGCAAAGATGAAGGCTGACTGGCCATCTTTTCTGTGATGTCCATGTTGTATACCGTATGTGTGCGATCTCTGTGAGTGAGTGTGCATATACAACAGGTGTAATGTACGACCCAAAAAGAATTGGGTACAGAATGAAACTGTTTTTCCTATTTTATTACATACCTCTAACTAAATACATTTCTTGACTTTCCATTTTGGAAAAGCTCTCTGAGGTTAAGTGCTATCTAAACAACAGATTGCTCTTTGTTGGAGGTAAGTGACACAGAGTGTCATATTTCTGTACCTTGACTACAAAATGACCAGATTACAAAGAAGAACTTTAAAAGCTCTATTAGAGTCAGAAGTTTAAGATTCTTATAATAAGGTAACATAAATTATGACTATAACTTGAAATTTTATTACAAGTGTTTTAAAGTTTAAGCTTTTTTGAGCCAGGCTGTCACAACTTGTCACTACTTGAATTCCAATAAATATATGTTACAAAAATTGACTAGGTTTTCATTTTAAAAGGCTAATGAAAAAGAAGGGGGAAATCTTAAATTATCAATATTGGTAGATTTTGTCCTGAATAATATACAGCTAATAGGGCCTGTACCTTGTGCTTTTATGACTGGGAGACTGGTAGTCGAAAAAGGAAGAAATTTACGTTCTCTCCCCTTCCTCACCCTCCGCTTTTCTTAGAGATCTGATTTGATACAGATCCATTTCAGTAGGATATTTCATTTGATCTGTACAACAGACTGGGTAAATAAAGTCCCATCTCCAACTTAAAGGTGAGAAACCTGAGATGTATAGATTATTAACTGATTTTACGTTGCAAGCCTAATACACAGTGGAGCTCTTACCCAAACTTGGTTGTGATTGTCATTGTTTTTCCCATCCCTTAATCCAGGGCTTTTTCTACTATCTATATCAGTTAGTTGGATGGTCTATTTGGATGAAATTGCATAAATTATCTATGAGCCTATTTTATATGCCTCGGCTTAAGGATAGCATTTCTTGATTTTTTTTTTTTTTGCATTCTTTAATTCTACATCCCCACCCCCACACTCACTAAATTTCTCCTTCTCTCCTCAGAACTTATTACTAAACCATTTTGCCCTACAATGTGATTTTCTTTTTAGATGAATGCTTTAATGCCCAAGCAGCTAGTTGATTCCCTGATGCAAATTCTCACTATCTGGGTACACCATCATAAAGTTCTTTAAAAATATTTTCACTACCCACATGCAAAAGGGCTTCTGCATTCTTAAAAAAAAAATAGACATTTTTGGGCAGCCCCAGTGGCTCAACGGTTTAGCGTGCCTGCCTTCAGCCCAGGGCGTGATCCTGGAGACCCAGTATCAAGTCCCACGTCAGGTTCCCTACATCCCTACATGGAGCCTGCTTCTCCCTCTGCCTGTGTCTACATCTCTCTCTCTCTCTCTCTCTCTCTCTCTCTCTCTCTCTCTGTGTGTGTGTGTGTGTGTCTGTCATGAATTAACAAAATCTTTTTTAAAAATAGACATTTTTAATTGGTTATCAGAGTTTCAATCCCACTTTTTTATTCCCAAGTAAGGCAATATTGATAATGCCATGGTTTTAGCAGCAAGTTTTTCTCCCCAGTGAAAACTTTTGGAATGTCAGTATAGAACATAAAAATTATATTTATGTTAACTCCTAGATAATGATCTCAGCCCAAAAGAAAGTACTCAGAAGTTAAAATAGGCCTAAGTGGCATTACAGCAAGATTTTCTCATTTGTTACTTATTTTATGCTTTTAAACACTGAAGAAGAGCTTTGGATTCAATTAGATCTAGATGTAAATCTCAGCTTTACCACTTTATGGTCGTATGATACTGATCAAATCACTTGACCATTTAGGCTCGGTTTCTTCAGGTAAATGACATATCTCTACAAAATGCCTTGAATACGTCCTAGGGTTTAGTGAGTAGATGCTCAAAGTCACAATTATTATTTTGAAGAAGTTAATTTGTGACTTTCTAAAAGTACTAATTTACTTTGGAATGTAATTTATTTTTGCTAAAATTGTTTATTTCCAAAGAAGCTTGTAGCATTTTTTTTAAGATCTATCCATTTATTTTAGAGAAGGATGGGGGCGGGGGAGTGCAGAGGGGAAAGAAGAGAGAAAAAGCAAGCAGACCCCCTGCTGAGCACAGAGCCCCAAGTGGGACTCCATCTCATGACCCTGAGATCATGACCCAAAGAAGCTTGTAGTAATTTTAAAATTTAATAGTTTCTTCTTAGAATATATTAAAACAAAATTTTGGAATGACTTGCCCAGTTACCATAAGTTACACCTAAAAGTTACACCTAAGTTACCTAAAAGTACACCTAATTTTTTGCTCTAGGATCAGTAAAGGGAGAAAGATACATAAAAGGTGGATTTCAGAGGGCTTCTTCAACCATTGCAAAGAAGGAAAAGGTACACCTCTATAACCATGCCATACCTGTGCCAACAGATCCCAGGGACACTGACTCTAGTGGTGTGAATCTAACCCATTTATGGACCCCAGTCGCTGGTACCAGAGAAGGAGAGATGGGGAAAGTGGCAGAGGATTTACAAATATGATATAAAATTTATTTGCCATAGAAGAGGCAGGTGGTAAGTATGGGCTAGTAAAAGATTTAATGCTGATAATAACTGCTACTCAATATTTCTTGTTCTCGTTAAGATTTATAGTTGTTGGAATGTCAGGATCATCACTAATTTTGGATGCTTTAAAGTGTACATGGTGCTTCTCATAAAATATCCTGAGATCATCTCGGTTGTTTATCAGCCTTTAGATCTGACTGATTTTTTAACATTACGATGTTCTGCATAAAAGCTTTATTACCTTATCTATTCTTTAGTCTGAGATTTACAGTCCTGTGTCTCACTCTATGCTGGACCATACCTCTGTCTGATACTTACTTTACTGCAACCAGAAAATAGAAAAAACAGAGGGAAGGCAAGCTAAATTTCACTATTTTCTGTGTACCACATCCTACACATATCTTGGTTTTGTGGTTTAGAGAAAAAAATTTTAGGCTGTTTCTTTTTTATTTTACTCTACTATGAGCTCCTTGAAAGAACAGGGTCTCTTTCATTTTTGTTCTCAGCATTTAACCCAGTGCCTTGCGTATAGTAGGTGTTGGCTGAATGTTTTTAAAAAAGAAAGAGTAAATCCAAATAATTAAATTGTGATACATACACTTTGTGGAAGAAGAAATTTCAGCCGGCTTCTAGATTTTTTAAGTTTTTTAAGCTACTGAATGTAAACATTCTGATTCCTGCACTTTGTTTCAGTCGTTCAGCAAGTTCGTGTTAGCACTCACATGCCAGATAGAGCCCTGTGTGGTGGGTACACACTCAGAAGCAAAGCGGGCAACAGTATAAAATCGTTGCCCTGTAGAAGCTACATTCAGACAGTGGAAAGGTTGAAAACAGGCAGATACACTTATGGTAGAAGCTAGGTTCTATGGAAAAAACAGTAAGGTAAGAGATTTCAGGGAGAGCTGGTTAGAAAAGGCCTCACTGAGAAGGTAACATGAGGAGGACCTGGTTGGCTCACTCAGTAGAATATGTGACCCTTGATCTCAGGGTTGTAAGTACCAGCCCCATGGTGGGTATAGAGATTACTTTTAAAAATAAAATATTAAAAAATAATAATGACATTTGAGCCAAAACTAGAAGAAGGAGAAGGGGAAAATACCACAGGTATCTGAGAAAAGAGCATTTTCTGAGGGACCAAGGAAAGCAAAGACCTTGAGATGCCAATGTTCTCAAGTGTCTGACAAACAGGCTAATTTCCAGCCCTGTGAGCAAGAAGAGTAGGAGAGATCAGAGAGTCAACTAAGAGCTAGATTAGGGACTCCATTTAGACATATATGGGCCACAGACTGCACTAGCCTTGCCCCTGAATGATAGACTTGCTTCTTCAACAACCTTAACTAGTTTATCTATTCCCTTTTGCCAACAATAATTTGTAGCTCTTTATAATAAAAGCCACAAATACTATGTTTTTATTTTAAAATATTGGATTATAAATTTTGAATTAATAAAAATAATTAGGGCAGCCCTGGTGGCTCATGGGTTTAGGGCCGCCTTCAGCCCAGGGCCTGATCTTGGAGACCCGGGATCGAGTCCCTGGTCACGGTTCCTGCAGGGAGCCTGCTTTTCCCTCTGCCTGTGTCTCTGCCTCTCTCTCTCTCTCTCTCTCTCTCGAATAAATAAAATCCTTAAAAAAAAAAAAAAGAATACTAGAAAACTTATACTTAGGTCTCCTAAGGGGAAAATTAAATGTAAAACATTTGCTGAGACTCCTGACAACCAAGTTAGAAATGGAAAAATGGATTATTATAAACATCAATACTATATAAAAGAAGCACATCAGTTCTTTGAGCAAAATGAATATTTTAGGTCAGTTCTCAAAAGTTTTCTCATCAGTTTTACCATTGGTCTGTACACCTAGTACATTGTCCTCATTTGTGGGAAGAGAGGGGTTTGGTAGTATTTCTGTTCAAATGGTCATTTCTCATTTCTGCTTTCAAAAGAGCAAAACCTAGAATGTAAGATGTGCTTCTATAATTGCTAAGACGTAGCTCCAAGAAGGATCACATTACTTTAATCCCAGTGTGTGATTTCAACCATCTTTCTTGCCCTAGGAATGGTTAGCTTAATCATTCTTCTACAACAGAGGTTCTCAAAGATGAGTCACGTGGTGAGCTTGTTCAGCCACAATTTGAGCCCCCTCCTATATCTAATTCCGTATTCAGGGTTTTGAGTGGGACCGGTGAATTTGCATTTCTACCAAATTAAACAGGTGATGCTGATACTGCTGGTTGAGGGACTGTATTTTGAGATGTATGACATTACAGTATCATTTGTCCATCTCCTAAATGGAAATAGAGAATACAAAAGGAAAGTCTCTTGTGAGAAACCAAAATGTGGATATACTATATTAATACTTAAAGAGAGATCACAGAGATAACAAACCTTGAGTAACACCAGTGATAGTTTAAAAGATCATGTAGGGATCCCTGGGTGGCGCAGCGGTTTGGCGCCTGCCTTTGGCCCGGGGCGCGATCCTGGAGGCTCTGGGATCGAATCCCACGTCGGGCTCCCGGTGCATGGAGCCTGCTTCTCCCTCTGCCTGTGTCTCTGCCTCTCTGTCTCTCTCTGTGTAACTATCATGAATAAATAAATAAAAATCTTTAAAAAAAAAAAATCATGTGTCCAATCATAACACATATACCCAGGCTGAGGAAAAGGACACATGCAAACAAACCAGATACAGTTTGCCAAAAAAAATCAAAACAGAAAAGGATTTTTTCTTCATGTGAGACAAGCAACTTGACAACAGTCCCATACATTTGGTCGGGAAAAGGGTAACCAATTCCTTTTTCTCCACTTGGTAGATTAAAAAGTCTAAAACTCCAGGTGTGCTGAGGCAAATGTCTTAAAAATCTAGCTCTCTTGCAAGCTTAAATCAGGAAAGCCAACATAACTACCTTCTTACCTGTAAAGCCCAAGCTACCTGCATTACATACAATGCATCATAAACACTGTATAGCATGCTACAGGGACTCAACAACATCTGAACATGCATCCCTTTTTCCTGGATGGCCTAAGTGGCTAGCTTTATAGGGCTGCTACTTAATAGAGCTAAACTTCTTGGGATTAAATTCAGATGCATACAGACGTATAAATCTCCATCAGAGTTTAAATTGTCATCCTGGGACCACCTGGGAATTTATTAGACATGCAAATTCTTGGGCCCCACCCCAGACCTGATGAATCAGAACCTGAAGATGAGGCCCAACGGTCTTTAACAAGCCCTCCAAGAGATGGTGCAAGATAAAATTTGAGAATTGTTGGTCTAAAATTTTTAAATCCAGATAATCTGGACTGAAATTGGATTAAATATTTTTTTAAAGATTTTATTTATTTATTCATGAGAGACACAGAGGCAGAGACACAGGCAGAGGGAGAAGCAGTCTCCGTGCAGGGAGCCCAACGTGGGACTCGATCCCGGGTCTCCAGGATCACGCCCTGTACTGAAGGCAGGCACTAAACCGCTGAGCCACCCAGGGATCCCCTGGATTAAATGTTTAAAAAGTTCTCAAAGACTTTATTAGTGGAAAGTGAAAAGAATGATCACTAGGGAGTAAGAAATCTCTAGCTGTATCCAGAGCATGCTGCTGGTTTTATTCCCTCAATCTGAAAAATTCCAGGAAACATTTTACTTTTGAAACTGGATTGAGAAGGGTCATAAGCAGATGAATTAATCTGAAGTGGAGCATATCCATCTCAAATGAAGAAAGCATCTCCTTTAGTCTTCAAAAGGAACCCAACAATAAATTATTATTTGGGGACAGATAGGGTTATACTATTAAATGAATTTGTTACTCAGTGCTTATAAAGTTACAAGTAAGCCCCAGTCTAATAGAGGTCTCCTACCTCAAGGTGAGCCGCAGGATCATCCACCCCTGAGACCCCTGGAACAGTCTAAGGCTGAGGCTGAGGCTGAACCAGAAAGACAGTTCCTCTGGCCTCTCTCCACCCTCCACACCCTCCTGTCAAGCACCAAGTAACAAGTAACAAGCAACACAAGTCTGTTGGGGAAGGGACAAGAGCATGGAGAGACACCCCTCCCCCACCCGGAAGAACAAACTCAAAGAGAAGACTTAAGGGAGAAGCAGAACATTGAGAAAAAGTCTCTGGGAAACCAACTCCCACCCTAACCACAAGAAAAATCCAGCAGAATTTAAAACATGGGACATGGAAAGTAGACATAGCAGCAACAAAAGACAAACCTAGCTCAATTCCAGCTGTATTGACTCAACCCTCTACAGGCCTAGCAAAAGAAGGGGGGTCACTTCCAATAATAGATACTATTTGCCTTAGTATCTACTGTTCTATACATTAGATGGAGTAAGTAATCAAGTACAAAATACAAAGCAAAACCTTTAAAACCCATCATCAAGGGACAAAACAATCAGCAGAACCAGATTTAGATATGGCATGGATGAAATTTTCAGATAGGGAATCTAAGATAATTATGATTAATATGTTAGCCTAAAGTGGAAAAGATAGGGAATATGAATAGACAAGGAAATTCAACAGAGTTATGGAAACTGTAAGAAGAGTCAAATTGGAAAGGGCAGTCCGAGATGATGATGGGGGAAGGTCCTGAACTCACTTCCTCCCACAGATGTAGCAAATCTATAGCTGCATATGGAACAATTCCCTCTGAAAAAGGCCTGAAAACTAGTCTGAGCAGCTCCTCCACAACAAAAGATAAAAGGGCCACGTTGAGGCTAGTGGGAGGCAAAGACATGGTCTCACCAAAAAGCCCACTCCCAGAGCAGCGACCCAAAATCAGGACAGATAGCACAAAGCCTGAGCTCCTTGCTGAGACCTGGGGGTTCATGCCCCACAGCAGGCGCCCCAACCTTTGGGCCTTCACTAGAAAGTTGAGCCCCCCAAATAGAGGGCTACTTGGGGTCTTTTGTGGTTCCATTATCCAAAGCAGTGTTGAGAAAGAAAAACAAGCTGGAGATATCACACGCTCCGATTTCAAACCATGTTACAAAGCTATAGTAAAACAGTACAGCACAGGCATAAAACCAGACACATAGGTCAAAAGCGCAGAATAGAAATCCCACAAATAAGCCCATACATATATATATGGTCAATTAATTTATGAAAAAGGATACAAAAATATACAATACGGAAAAAAATAGTCTCTTCAATAAAATAATGTGGGAAAACTGAACAGCCAATATGCAAAGGAATGAAGTTGAACCACTGGCTTACACCTCCATGTACAAAGATGAATTCAAAACTTATTAAAAAGTTTTAAAAAAATGTATTAGGTGGGCAGCCTGGGTGGCTCAGCGGTTTAGCGCCGCCTTTGGCCCAAGGCGTGATCCTGAAGACCCAGGATCGAGTCCCGCGTCGGGCTCCCTGCATAGAGCCTGCTTCTCCCTCTGCCTGTGTCTCTGCCTCTCTCTCTCTCTCTCTCTCTCTCTCATGAATAAATAATAAATAAAATCTTTAAAAAAAGTATTAGGAATCCTTGAAATTGTTTTGGGCCTAATTGGATATTTAAAGACAATATCCCTATCATAAAGTCAATTGATTAGCATCATTAATTCCATCTGCTCTTCTGAAGGGAATTCCATAATTCTCTTCTGACATGTAATATTCACATGTTCACAACTTCTGGGAATTAGGACATGGCCATATGGGAGGGGGAGCATCATTCCACTGCCCACACCAACTGTTTTTCCTCTTAATTTATATAAAGGGCAACTGATTATTATTGTAAAGATTATAACATAGTCTGCAAGGATCCCTAAAATGGAGAAAGGCAAAAAAAAATAAAAAACAATACAAATGGCAGCATGAGAAGGATTCAGCATGACATTGCTGGCTTTGAAGATGGGGCCACAAGCCAAGGAGTGCAGGTGGCCTCAAGAAATTGGAAAAGCAAGGAAATGGATTCTGCTCTAAAGCCTCCAGAAGGAGCATAGTTAACCCCTTAATTTTAGGTCATTGCAGCCCATGTCCAACCTTTGACCTCCCAAGTTTAAGACAATACATTTGTCTCATTTTTAGCCACTGTGTGGTAATTTGTTGCAGCAGCAATAAAAAACCAATATAGGTATATTTTGTATTTACTTTTCCAGGTGTTCCTTATTTCTTCCTGTAGCTAGAAATTGTCCTATCATGTTGTTTACTTTTAAGGAATATCTTTTTGTGTTTCTTGTAATGGAGGCCTGCTAGTGATGATTCTCGCAACTTTCTTTTATCTTTATGTCTTTATTGTCTTTATTTGCCTTTCATTATGGAGATGATTTACTCTAGATATGGAATTCTAGTTTAACTTATTTCTTCTTCCATTCATCTCTTTATAATTGTCATACAATTGTCTTCTGGTCCCCATTGTTTCTCATGAGAGAAGTATTTTTTCATTTTCCCCTCATATGGTTTTTTTTTTTTGGTTGTTTTAAGATTTTTCTCTTTATTTTTGGTTTTAGCAGTTTGGTAGTGCATAGATATGATTTTCTTTGTGCTTTTCCTGCTAGGAGTTCACTGAAATTTTTGGAAATGTAGGTTGATATTTTCACCAAATTTGGGAAATTTTCAACTATTATTACTTAAAATATTTCTTCTTCCCTGTTACATAATTTCTCTCTTCTCCTTTTGGTTTGCAATTACATGCCTGTTACGCTGTTTGATATTGTCTAACAACTTACTAAGGCTTTGTTCTATTTTCTTTATCATTTTTTCTTTATTCAGATTGCATATTATTGTTGATCTTTCTTCAAATTCACTGATGCTTTTGGCATCTCCAATCTGATGTTGGACCCATCCAGAGAATATTTCATTTCAGATATTGTACTTTTCAGTGCTAGAATTTCATTTTAGTTTTTTTAAATAGTTTTCATTGTTCTCCTGAAATTCCTCCATCCGCTCACTTACTAGGGCTATCTTTTCATGTAAGTCTTTGAAAATATTTATAATAACTACTTTAAAGTCTCTTAACTCCATATGGGTCATCTCAGGGTCTATTTCTATTGACAAATTTTTCTCTAATCTTGGATCATGTTTTCCTATGTCTTTACATGTTTCCTTCTTTTTTTTCTTTTTTTCTTTTAGAAAGTTTTTAGTAAGCTCTACACCCACCATAGGGCTGAACTCACAGGACTGAGATTGAGTCACATGCTCCACCAACTAAGCCAGCCAGGTGCCCCATATGTTTAATATTTTTTATCATAAACATTGTAGATAATATATGAATTTATCTTCCTCTAAAGGGTTCTGACTTCCATTCTTGTAGGCAGCTAAGTTACTGATAACTTTAGTGGCTGATGACTTTGAACTTGTGTAAGCTTACTTACTTTTATATTTTTTGGATGGACCTATTTCAATTTGATTCTTAGTCTTAGAGCAAATCTTTAGTCCTAAAAATTAGTCTTTACCCCAAAGCTGTAGCCCCTTTTGAGTTTTGATTGATAGTTTGAAATGTTTACCAAGCCCCTCTGACTTGGTAGGATTATGGTCTGAATGTCTGTGTTCCCTGCAATTTCACATGTTGTAATCCTAACACCAAATATAATGGTGTTTGAAGGTGAGGCCTTTTGAAAGTGATTGGGTCATGAGGATAGAGCACTCACGAATGGGATTAGTGCTTTTATAAAAGAAAACCCACAGAGATCCATAGCCCCATCCATTAGGGTGGATACAATGAGAAGCCGGGAAGGGGACCCCCACCCCACCATGCTGACACCTTGATCTTGGACTTTTATCTTCAGAACTGTGAAAAATAAATTTCTATTGTTTATAAACTGCTCAGCCTGTGATTTTTTTTTAAGATTTTATTTATGTATTCATGAGAGACACAGAGAGAGAGGCAGAGACACAGGCAGAAGGAAAAGCAGGCTCCATGCAGGGAGCCCGATGTGGGACTCGATCCCAGGACCCCAGGATCACAACCTGAGCCAAAGGCAGACGCTCAACCGCTGAACCACCCAGATGTCCCACAGCCTGTGATATTTTTGTTATAGTAGACCAAATGGACTAAATAGTATTCAAAATCCAAACTCTGTGTCTTCTATGTTGACAATAGCTGAAATCTCTGCTCTGTGTTTTCTAACTGTTCTCTTCCTGAGTTGTTGCTGTTTGTTTTGTTTTTGTTTTTGTTTTTGTTTTGAGACCAGGCAATTCATCCAAAGATTTGAAGGAAATTTGTACATAGATTTTGGGACTCCCATTTCTGTGGCTCTCATTTCAGAATTCAGAATTTTCCCCCTTAATTTCCAGTTGTTCTGGCTGCCCCAAACTCTGCTCTCTGATACCTAAAACCAGTAAGACTGCAGTTTAAGTTCTAGCCACCCTCTCCGTCATTCAAAGGAGAATGCCCTCGGAGGTGAATCTGTTTAAACATGCATCTCACCAAGTGTGGTTTCCTTTTTCAGAGTTGAGTCCTCTTTAGTTTAGGCCTGTATTTGGTTGCTTTCCAGCTAGTTTTCATATTTTGAACAAATTCCATAGTTGTTATCTGTGGGACGCTTAGTCCAATATAAGCTACTGTGCCAGCACTGAAAGCAAAATCTCTGTATTACTTTTATAATTTAAAAACTAGCTTTTACAAAGGGGCACCTCACTAGCTCAGTCAGCAGACCATGTGACTCTTGATCTTAGGATTGTGAGTGCAAGCCCCATTTTTTGTGTAGAGATTACTAAAAAAATAAAATAAAATAAAAAGTAATTTTAAAAGTAAATAAAATTTTTAAAAAAGTAAAATCAGACTTTACCTCATTCTCTCCACTCCAAACATGTGTGTCCGCTGGCCCCCAGTGGGTACACACTCACATGCACATTCTCATACCCACCCTTGCACAAGTAGGAACACATGCATGGGTTGTCATCCACCAAGGGCAGTAGTGGAGGAAGCAGGAACATGCTTCGTTGGCATTGCAGCCCCCTAACCTTGCAATTCATTTGTAGTCTGAACCCCAAACCAACACCTCCTGGGCACTCCCTTCAAATAAAGTGCCTCCCCCCAAAACACACATACACAAATAAAATTAACTAATTAATTAAAAAATTAAAAGGCTAGAACATATGGGCCAAACTATCGTATATTGTCCTAGAGAACAGTTTTATAGATAATATTTATCCTCTATTTTCTAAATTTTCTATAATGTAATGCTTTTTAATAAAACTTTTTTAATGGATAGAATTTGCATGGCATTACAAAAGTAAGAAGTATATAAGGTAAAAGGTGTGTTTATATAAAGAGCATGAGTCATCTTTGGGTCAGCTGTTAGGTGGGAGCAGGATGGTTTTGCAAGGGTGGAGAAGTGTAAAGAAACAAGCAAACTTTGCCATATACAGAGGCAATTAGCCTCAATTCATTGCCAAGTAGCTTGAGTTATAAACCTGCTGGATTACTTTATGATGTAGAAGAATAACTGAATCTGCCATAGAGAAACTTAAATATTTCATTAAAAATTTCCAACTTAGGGCAGCCCTGGTGGCACAGCGGTTTAGCGCCGCCTGCAGCCCAGGGCGTGATCCTGGAGACCCGGGATCGAGTCCCACATCAGGCTCTCTGTATGATGCCTGCTTCTCACTCGGCCTGTGTCTGCCTCTCTCTCTCTCTCTGTCTCTATCAATAAATACAAAATCTTAAAAAAAAAAAAAAAAGCCAACGTAGGGGATCCCTGGATGGCGCAGCGTTTTGGCGCCTGCCTTTGGCCCAGGGCGCGATCCTGGAGACCCGGGATCGAATCCCACATCGGCTCCCGGTGCATGGAGCCTGCTTCTCCCTCTGCCTGTGTCTCTGCCTCTCTCTCTCTTTCTTTTTCTGTGACTATCATAAATAAATAAATTAATTAATTTTTAAAAATTTAAAAAAAAATTTCCAACTTAGGGGCAGCCCCGGTGGCGCAGCGGTTTGGCGCCGCCTGCAGCCCAGGGTGTGATCCTGGAGACCCGGGATCGAGTCCCACGTCGGGCTCCCTGCATGGAGCCTGCTTCTTCCTCTGTCTGTGTCTCTGCCTCTCTCTGTGTGTGTCTCTCATGAATGAATAAATAAATAAAATCTTAAAAAAAAATTCCAACTTAATATTACATAAAATAATTAATATACATATATAACTAATATGTATGCATCTTGATGCAAATCAGAAAGGGATATGGAAAAAGGAAAACAATTTGTAGAGTGATGAAATTTGGGGATGATTTTTAAGGCAGTAGATCTCAATTTTTTCCCCTCTGGGATGCATATAATGGGTGACTTTGACATCCCCATGGAATTCTTAGACAGCCTCTGGCCCAAATAAGAAGACGCTAGAGGTTATTATGGGAAATTCTTTTTTGGCCTGCAGTAAAACACTGCCCCTCACCCTCTGCCCCTTTTCCTCTCCCACTCAGGAATATATATACAGGGGCGCCTGGGTGGCTCAGTGGTTGAACATCTGCCTTTAGCTCAGACTGTGATCCCAGGGTCCTGGGATCGAATCCTGCATTGGGCTCCCCACGGCAAGCCTGCTTTTCCCTCTGCCTATGTCTCTGCCTCTCTCTGTGTCTCTCATGAATAAATAAATAAAATCTTTAAAAAAAAAAAGAAATGTATATACATTAGAATTCAAGTGAGAATATTATTACCCCAAGAACTTTGATTCTGTCCTTAAATAATTAGAAAACATTCATTCATTTAACAAGTATTTACTAAACACCTACTGTGTGCAATGTACTGGTTCTATTTCAACTATCACTGTAATTTACTGATTACACAGTTCATGACTAGTTTGAGTAAGACACCCATGAAAGCTAACAGAGAGATTGATAGAATCCTTGTTTTAAATAATTTAAATTGTTGTAAAGTTGTTTGTAAAATAAATTAAAATTTTTAATAACCTGAAACATATCAGTTTCAGTCAATATTCAATTCTTTAAAAGTTTTAACTTCAGACAAAGTTTTCAGTAATAAGGATAAGCAGACTTGAAAGTAGGAAAAAAGAAGCAAAGATTTTTAAAAACTCTTGGGGCACCTGGATGGCTCAGTTGGTTAAACATCTGACCTAAGGTCAGGTCATGATCTTGGGGTCCTGGGATGGAGCCCTGGGTCGAGCTTCCCACTCAGTGGGAGTCTGCTTACCTCTATCCTTCCATCCCTCCTCCTACTCATGCTCACTCTCTCTTGCTCTCTCTCTCTCTCTCTAATAAATAAAATCTTTGGGGGAAAAAAAATCCAAAATTCTTGTCTTGCCTTTGTTCACTATATTTAAGCACTGCTCAAGGTTGTTTTTTTGTTTGTTTGTTTGTTTTTTTAGTATTTTGAAATAACTTTTCATGTGTGTCCCTTTCTCTTGGCTTTGAATACTAATCATTCTTTTTTTATTTTTTTTTTTTAAAAAGATTTTATTTATTTATTCATGAGAGACAGAGAGAGGCAGAGACACAGGCAGAGGGAGAAGCAGTCTCCATGCAGGGAGCCTGACATGGGACTCGATCTCAGGTCTCCAGGATCAGGCCCCGGGTTGAGGGTGGTGCTAAACCGCTGAGCCCCCCCGCCCACCCCCCCCGGGCTGCCCAAGTACTAATCTTTCTACCCAGTTTATCCTGCATACTTTTTATAACCTCATGATTTCTTCCTATAATGTAACCTCCATGAGGACAGGAACTTTGTTTTAGTCGCTGCTGTATTGGCAGATCCTAGTACCTGGCACATAGTATGTACTCGATAAATATTTGCTATTGAATTACTTATTCCATCACATTTTACTCTCATTCTCTCCCAGCCATCCTCGCGATAAAGTCCAAATTCCTCAGGCTCATTTTCAAGACCCTCCTTTTGTGAGCTGGCTACACACCATATCTACCACTGCTTCCTCTCCTTCAAAACTCCAAGCAGTCCAGTCTTACCCCAGGTCTCCTGATGAGAAGGTTCACCGCCTCTCTGTCTACCTCAACACATCCCAACCACCTCTCCATGTTGTGCTCTCATGCATCTGCTCCCTGAAGACTGCAGTTACCTGCAGCTCACGCGCTTGCCTCATTTCTCTCTTCCATCAGACTGAAGATCTACTTCACTCAGTAAGTACAACTACTGGCCTTATTCCTATAGATTCATGCATTCTTCCTTTTTTTTTTTTTTTTTTTTTTAAGAATTTATTTAGAGAGAGCATGTGCAAGAAGTGGTAAGTGGTGGGGGGTAAGAAGGGCACAGGGAGTGAGAGAATCTCAAGCAAACTCCCTGCTGAACAAGGAGCCCAATACGGGACTTTGTCTCACGACCCTGAGTTCATGACCTGAGCTGAAACCAAGAGTTGGACACTTAGCAGACTGAGCCCCCCAGGGGCCCCTGGTTCATGCATTCGTATTTAACTGTCTCAAATGTCATCATCTCTCCACTTGGAATGTAAGTAGCTGGAAGACTGAAAACTTAAGGCCTCAGCATCAATTTCTGTGATTTTTTTCACACCACCTTCTGCATATTCTGAGATAGTCTTCATTTTTCTCCTTTTACTTGGCTAACTCACCTGTCAAGTCTCAGCTTGAACATTTTTTCTTCCATTAAGCTTTTATCAACTAGACAAGACTATCTATGCTTTTCCTTTTTATAAAACACTCATCATACTTCACTCTCTCTCTCCCTACTTGCCTCTAGTCTCAGTGAGAATACACTTGACTTGTTCATTGCTTTTTCCCAGTACCTAGCCCAGCACCTGGCAATAAAAAAATGCCCTAACAAATATTTGTTGACTTAAAGAATTGTCCATTGATTTCTTTCCTTCTCATATATAATAATATATTAAGTACATTCTTGGTATTTAATGTATTCCTGATTAATGAAAGAAAGGACAATGAGAATTTATTCATCAGAGATAAATAAACATGACTGGTGACAATGTGTCTACAGAATAACTGGACATGGCATTTAAACCTTCTACCAATTGGCCCCTTGTTCTCTCCTTTCCTTCCCCAAATAACTTACTGAGACCTCCAGGAAGAGGCACTGGAGATTTGATGGTCAACAAAATGAAGTCCCTATCCTCAGTGACTTAGTTTATAGCCTAGGACGGAAGATAGAACATTAACAAGTAAACAAAAGATGTGATACCAGGCAGTAGTAAGCGCTATATAGAAAAAACAAAATAGAGGAATTGGAGAGCAATTGGGTATGGGGTGACTTTTCCAGATGAGGTGGACGAGGAGGGCATCCCTGAGGAAGGACCTGAGAAAAGTGACAGAGGAGCTGCATGCATATGTGTTCACAGAAGGACCTGAAACTGCAAATCCTGAGACAGAAACTAATTCAGTGTGCATGAGGAAGAGAAAGGAGATAGTAAGCTAAAGCAAAACTAGCCAGGGTGAAGAGTGTGACAGAGTAGGAGAGTTAAGGAGGCAGGAAATGTAGGTCCTGAGACTCCGAGCAAGATCTGGGGATTGTATTCGAAATATGATGGGAAGATTTGGAGCATGAGAGTGACATGATCCATCTTCGTTTCCTTCAATGTTGACTGAGCACCTTCTGTCTATGCCAAGCACCATGCCAGGCCTACTTCTCTGACCACATATTGATGTGCCCCTCCCCATGCTCCAGCCACACCAGCCGCACTCTTGGAACAGGCCTCAGACTTCCCGCACCTTGACCCATGACCTGCACTGTTTCCTATGCTGCTGTCAAGACTCAGCTATAACAGCATCCCTCTGATGAAGCTGATTTTCTTTGGGCTCCCACGGTTCTCCTTCTGCCTCTGCCACTGTAGGTGTAATTGGCTGTGAGTACATCAATTCCTCCCACCAGACCATAAGTCAGCAGCACGTCTTATTTTTGTCTGAGGCCTTGTAATGAGTCATTTCTTCCCTTTACACCTGTATAAATTGAATCCATTTTAAAGACTATTTTAAGCTGAAAAGAACAATATGTATGATATGCTAGGAGGTAAAACGAGCCCAGTGACATGGGGAAAAAAAACGATATTCGCTCAATCTAATTAAAAAATCCAACAATAAGTTTAATGAAACATTTTATAATTCATAATAAATGAAAATTTAATAGAAAGATTCAGTGAACATCACAGAATTGCAGACTTAGACCTGATCTTGTAGCCTTTTAAAAGGTCTGTTTCTCCTTATCTTGGCAGACGATCCTTGGGTGAATAGAATAGGGTGTCACAGAGCATAAAGGAGGAATGATAAGCAAGAGTGGAGGGGAGTGGGTGCTAGTTACAATCATGATGTGGAAAGACTGTTCACACACCACAGGAGGCTCCTTGCAAGTGCTGGTGGTTGTACACATCCCCTACACGTGCTCTCCTTCCTTTCCCTCTGGATCTGGGGGGATTGAAACATTTGGCAGCTCCTATACTCACTTCCAGTGACTGTTCAGAATACATTTAAAGAAACGCACTTCTAAGCATTTCTCCTGCTGCCTTGGCTACAACATATGCATTAGGGACACAGGCAAACCCACACCTATTGTGAGACACACTGGAACCAAGTGAACGAAAGAATGGTTAAATCGCTAGGTAGTATAGTATATTTTATACTATAGAATAATGGTAGATGTAAGTAAAGAGATAGTAATGTAAATTCGAAAAAAGCAAAGAAAAACACTGAAGTGCTTTACATTTTAAATTATCTAGTTGGAAAAGATGAGACAAAACGTATTGATTGGCTTATTTTTTTAAAAGGTTTATTTATTTTAGAGAGCACTAGAGGGGTAGGGGCGGAAGGGGGTGAGAGAGAACCTCAAACAGACTCTGCGCTGAGTGTAGAGCCTGACTCGGGGCTCAGTCTCAGGACGCTGAGATCATGACCTGAGCTGACATCAAGAATCGGACACTTAACTGAGCAAGCCACCCAGGTGCCCCCATTGAGAGTGGCTTAATCGGGGAAACGTTAAGCAATATTTCAGATGGCAAAATTGTATAAGTAGGCATACTTAAGAATTATTTCTTACATATAATCAAAGTTTTAAAAGTTTATTTTAAATTTTCATTATGATTTCACTTTAAATGTCGCCAGATTTTCTTAAAAGGGCTGAATTTGCCCTTTTCCAACATGCCAACATTTTTTTATTTTTATTTTTTATTTTTTTGCTAAGTCCATCAGTGCACCGCTGAGTTAAAAATGTATTTATCTAGGACGCCTGGGTGGCTCAGCGGTTGAGCATCTGCCTTTGGCCCAGGGTGTGATCCTGGAGTCATGGGATCGAGTCCCACATCGGGCTCCCTGCATGGAGCCTGCTTCTCCCTCTGCCTGTGTCTCTGCCTCTCTCTCTCTCTCTCTCTCTGTGTCTCTCATGAATAAATAAATAAAATCTCTTTTAAAAATGTACTTACCTATAAGCACAACTTATTAATGTGAGACTGTGTTAGTACTAAACAATTGTTAAGAGTCCTTAATATAGATACTACAACCCAATAGTAACATTATATCAGTTATTATAACATGTTTATGTTCTGGACATTGGACAGTAAAAATGTCAGAAGGGATAGTGAGTCTTGAATAGCATCCTTGAAATTATAATCTGTGTTCATTTATACATCTTTGCAAATGTTAATAGAAACTAAGGAATGGGGGAGCCTGAGTGGCTCAGTCGGTCGAGCATACGACTCTTGATTTTGGCTCAGGTCATGATCTCAGGGTTGTGGGATCGAGCCCCAAGTTGAGCTCTGCGTTTAGCACAGGGTCTGCCTGAGATTCTCTCTTCCTCTGCCCTCTCTCCCTGCTCTCTGAATAAATAAATAAAATCTCTAAAAAAGAAAGAAACAAGAATGTTTTCTCAAATCTTGGTACAACAATCTCTTTTGACACCACCACCATTTCACATTTGGTTGATCCTGATCCTAAAAATAGAACTGCCCTTTATGGAGCTGACATACTTATTATTCCCTTATTCTCTAAAAAGCTACATGTTGACTCCAAACTAAGAAATCTGTGACCTCAAGTTAAAATGGAACAAGTGAGTTTCACTATCTGGTAATTATTAGAAGATTTAAAAATATGTATCCCCAGGCACAAAATCTACTTGTTATAATTATGTATAATAATAGATTCTCAGGGCATTAAGAATTTTATATGAATCTTATTAAAAACAGCTCATGACTTCTTTGCTGACACAAGTCTGTGCTGCCAGTAAAACCAGAGACCATGGGAAAAAAACTTTGAATTCTTTGCTGATTGTTTTACTCAATATTGTCTAGTACGTTAGTCTCAAAGAAACAAGAAAAAACATTTCTTAATCACCTACCGTGTGCCAAGTGTTCACAAGCACCTTATGCACAAGATACATACAATTTAGTCCACATAACGACAACAACAGTGTGATTCCCAGTTTACAAGGAGAAACTGAAGTCACGGACCCAGGGCATGAGCCATGAAGCCAAGATCTGAGCCGTATCTGACTCAGGGCCCCTTCCACTTCAAGTAGTTTCAAGAAGTCAACATAAAAGGCACCTGTCTGGCCCAGTTAGAGGAGCACACCTTGATCTCGGGGTTGCGAGTTCGAGCCCCATGTTGGGTATAGAGATTACTTTAAAATAAAATCTTTAAAAAATAAAATATTTTATAAAAGGCCTTGTGGACTTTTCATCAAAACCTATTTTCTTCCCACCTGTCTTCAACAATTGATCTTCAGATCAATTGTTTTAACTGCCAAGATCCGAAGGTATTCCAATAGTGTTCCCATCTTATTTTTAGCAGGAAATAGCTTTAGTTTGTCATAACGTACATGAACTCCATATTGCCTAGAATAACTAATGAGAGCTACCTGTAAAGCTCATCTCTGATCCTAGCCCTTGGAACTGGGCCACAGTTGCATCACGTTTTCTTAAATAAATCTTTTTCTGTATTGGTGATGCCTGAAAATATACCTCTTGGCCATGCTTTAAAAATATTCAGTTATTAAAATAAAATCTGGAACAGCCGAAAGCCTAATTGACACAGGTTGAGACTTTTAAATGGGACTTAAACTTGTGTTTCAAATGTATTGTTAGTTAACTTTTTCAGCCTCCTCAAAAATTATGTGAGACCTTCATCGCTTTTGCCACTTTTGCCGCAGTGGTGCCTCAACCTCTGCTCCCAAAACTTTCCCCTCTTCCCTTTCTGCCTCTGCTTCCATTCCTCGGATGGCTGCTTTGTGTCCTGCTAGTCTTGGTTCCAGATTCCTCCCTCCAGCGACTTGTCAACAGACTTCCTTTATCCTTCTCCACCAAATGTCCTTCCTGTACTTGAGTTTAGTCATTATTGTTCTAAAAATAGCTTTGATAAGTGGCCCAGCCCAGCAGACCAGCAACTGCTAAATTTTATAACACCTTGAGCAAACACATCACTTCATGATTCACTCCTTTCACGACCCCTTGTAAAAGAAAGGAAATCGTTATCAGGTGAGAGTATAGAAGCAAGGAAACCCTTTAAACCTTCAGTAGTTGTTGATACACGGTTTGGTCCACCGAAATAATTAGCGTTAGGAGAAGGATTATATCTAAGTTTTCACGGAAAGGAATGTATGTTCATTAGAAGACTTCAAAAGAGTCGAATCCCTTCTAATGGTTAAATTGTGCACTTAGAAATTCTAAGTGTAGCCCTTATGTATTAGTCTTTGACATGGTCACAGATTTATTTATTTATTTATTTGTTTATTTATTTATTTATTATTTATTTTACACAGAATAACACCTGATTCAGTGAAAAGTCTGAATTGCAGATTTTTTTTTTTTTTAAAAAAGATGTTAGCACTTTTCAGCCCCTACTGTGTAACTTGACTATTGATTTTACAGGAATTCTAAGGATCTGTACTAAGTAAGAATTCACTCTTTTGATTTGAAAATGAGTTGCAATGAATAATCATTTGGGCTTGAAATAATTCATCTTGAGGTCCCCGGCTGGCTCAAGTTGGTGGAGCACGCAACTCTTGATTGTGGGGTTATGAGAGTTTGAGCCTCACGTTGGGTGTAGAGATTACATAAAAATAAAATCTTTAAAAAAATGTTTTTTCTCTGTCAACTAGTTTTTTCTATCAAGAAGGAAGTTTTTATTTGGCAGAGATAAACCGGATAGCTAAACCAAAAATGAGCCTCTTCCTTTATATTCTGAAAAGCATTTTCACCTACAACATCAAAGCAATAAAGTGGCTGAGGAAGTTGGCGATGAGTTTTAGCATATTAATTGAAACAGCATTAACAAAAGGGGGATCTAAAATGTCTTCTGAATTACTGCCAGTGTAACATCTATCCCTTGAACCACAAGGTGGCACCAACAGGCTTTTTCCAAATATGTACATTAAAGGATGTGTGTGCAAGACACTCCTTGAATTCCATCCACTTATTGAACAATACCTGATACAATCACTATCACCAGGCCTACAAATTTAATCCATCTGGCAAATTGAACTCCAATAGAAAAAAAGAAAATTCTAAAAAAAAATATTGAAAGAATATAAAAAATGCTAAAATATTATTGTAATTGCATTATAAAAAAGAAATGAGAAACTTTAAAAAATTTAATTCCATCTGTTTAAAGAATACTGTGTAGGGACACCTGGGTGGCTCAGCAGTTGGGCATCTGCTTTCGGCTCATGAGACAGAGAGAAAGGCAGAGACACAGGCAGAGGGAGAAGCAGGCTCCATGCAAGGAGCCCGATGTGGGACTCCATCCCAGGACTCCAGGATCACGCCCTGGGCCGAAGGCAGGCGCTCAACCACTGAGCCACCAGGGCATCCCAGGAAGGTAAGATTTTCAATAGGTAATTGTGTTGCCAGGATTAAAGCCCCCAAATATTCCTGTGTGTCTCTCATGAATAAATTAATAAAACCTTTAAAAAAAAATAAGGAATACTGTGTAAAGTTATGGCTCTAGGCAACCTTCAGTGTTCTCACCTTAGCAAATTACTAGCTGCTTAAGAAACTGCACTTTTGACAAAAATGTCAAGCAGTCGATCAAAATACAAAGCACCACAACCTAGTAAAACAATGCTGGACCGAGGGCCAATAGCTCTGGCTCTGTTTTCATCTTCACCACCATCTGGGTGTCTTCTGTAAGTCACTAAACCTCCCCAGTCACCAGTCTCCTAGTCAGTAAAAAATGAAAGATTAGGACTAGAAGAGTTGATATCAAAACGCATTAAGTAAAAAACACTTCCCCAAAATCTCTCAGGAATGTAATCCAGGGAACAAAGGAAAGCCAGGCTGGGAGGGGCGGGGAACTGGGGGAGTGTTAGAAGGGGTAGGATGGATGGGAAGCCCTTCTGCTCTACCCCTCTTCACTCTGCACAATGTCCAACCTGTGGTCCCTATGCCCAGAAAACGTTTATTTGGAGACCAGTGAGGTAGGAAATTATGACGGTCCCTTATGTTCCAGAATTCTGACCCAAATATGTAGCTATGTGCAATTTCTTAAACATTTTTTTTAACTTTACCCAATTTCAGGATACAGTACAGATTATTTTCTCCATTTTACAAACGAGTAAACGAGACTGAGGATTGTGTTTCTAAAAATCACCTGGACATAGGATCAGAATCCAGAACTTCTGTTTTTCTGTGTGTGTGTGTGTGTGTGTTTTTATCCAACCATTTATTTTCCTAAAAGTATAGATTCATATGCAGTTATAAAAAAAAAAAATTAGCACAGAGTGGGGCCCCTGGCTGGCTCAGTCCTTAAAGTATGCCATTCTTGGTCTCAGGGTCATGAGTGCAAGCCCTATGTTGGGTGTAGAGATTAGTTAAAAATAAAATCTTTTTAAAAATTAATAATAGAAATCACATGTACTATTTACCCAGTTTTTCCTAATGGTAACATTTTGCAAAATTAAAGTACTATAGCACAACCAGGGTATGGACACTAACACAGTCAAGGTACAGAAGAATTAGGGGCACCTGGGTGGTCAGTACAGTGCCAACTCTTGATCTCTGCTTGGATCTTGATAGCAGGGTCATGGGTTCAGGCCCTACAGTGGGCTCTGCTCTGGGCATGGAGCCTATTTTAAAAAGAAGAAGGAGAATAAGAAGGAGAAGGAGAAGGAGGAAGAGAAGAAGGAGAAGGAGGAAGAGAAGGAGAAGGAGGAGGAGGAGGAGGAGGAGGAGGAGGAGGAGAAGAAGAAGAAGAAGAAGAAGAAGAAGAAGAAGAAGAAGAAGAAGAAGAAGAAGAATTACACCACCAAGAAATTCCTGTGTTGTGCATTTATAGCTACACACAGTTCCCTCCATAGTCCCCTGGGAACCACTAATTTGTTCTTCATTTCTTTAATTTTTTTCATCTCAAGAATGTTACACAAATGAAATCATACATTGGGGTGCACGGGTGGCTCAGTTAAGCAAATGACTCTTGATTTGGGCTCTGATCATGAGCTCAAGGTTGAGAGACAAAGCCCTGAGTTGGGCTCCACGGTGCGGAGTTTGGAGTCTGCTTAAGATTCTCTCTCTTCCTCTCCCCCTGCCCCTCCCAATCACACTTTCTCTAAGAAAGAAAGAAAGAAAGAAAGGAGGAGAGAAAGAAAGAAAGAAGAAAGAAAGAAAAAAAGGAAAGAAAGAAAGAAAAGAAGAAAAGAAAGAAAGAAAGAAAGAAAGAAAGAAAGAAAGAAAGAAAGAAAGAAAGAAAGAAAGAAAGAAAGAAAGGAAAGAGAAAGAAAGAAAGAAAGAAAGAAAGAAAGAAAGAAAGAAAGAAAGAAAGAAAGAAAAAGAAAGAAAGAAAGAAAGAAAAAAGAAATCATAGAGAATCATAGAGTACATAACCCTTTAGGATTTAGTTTTTCACTCATCATAATTCTCTATAAATTTATCCAGATTGTTGCATGTATCAAGTATTTATTCCTTTTTTACTGCTGAAGAATATCCCATGATATTATGGGTGGATCACAGATTTTTAACCATCCATCCACTGAAAGATATCTGGGTTGTTTTCAGTTTGGGCCCTGAGGTGTAAGGCACCTATAAGCACCTGTGTACAGATTTCTGCATGAACCTAGGTTTTCATTTCTGTGGGATGAACACCCAGGAGTGCAACTTTTGAGTCACTGTGTCGTTGCATATTAAATTTTTTTAAGAAACTGCTAAGCTGTTTTCCAGAACAGGTGTGCCACTGTCCATTCCCACCAGCACTGGAGGCGTGATCCACTTTCTCTCCATCCTCACCAGAATTTGGTGTTTGCATGACTTTCAAAAAAATGTTAGCCGTTCTGATAGGTCTGTAGTGAAAAGTCATTGTGGTTTTAATTTGCATTTCCCTAGTGGCTGATAATGTTGAACACCTTTCTTTGTGCTTATTTGCTCTCTGTATATTCATTTCGACGAAGTGTCTCTTCATGTCTTTTGTTCATTTTCTAGTGGAATTTTTTTTAAGTTGAGTTTTAAGAGATCTTTATGTATTCCCAACATTAGTCTTTGTCTTTTCATCCTGTTAACAGAATCGTTCACAGAGAAAAAGGTTTTAATTTTGATGAAATCCAGTCTATGCATTTTTCCTCTTATGAATCATGTTTTTGGTGTCAGATCTAAGAACTCTTTGTTTATCTCTAGATTTCAAAGATTTTTCAACTACTTTTTTTTTAGGTTTTATAATTTTTGTTTTACATTTATGTCCATGATCCATTTTTTAAAGATTTTACTTATTTATTCATGAGAGACACAGACAGAGAAGCAGAGACACAGGCAGAGGGAGAAGCAGGCTCCATGCAGGGAGCCCAACACAGGACTCGATCCCGGGACCCCAGGATCACGCCCTGGGCCGAAGGCAGGCACTCAACTGCTGAGCCAACCAGGCTGCGCCCCCATGATCCATTTTGAGTTAATTTCTGGATAAGGTCTGAAGGTTGAAATTTTTCATTTTTAATGAATGTCCAATTGCTTCAAGCTACTTTTTTTTTTTTAAGCCATCTTTCTTCCACTGAATTGTCTTTGTAACTTTGTCAAAATCAAAATCAGTTGGGCATATTTTATTCCTGGGCTTTATTTTATTTTATTTTATTCCTGGTCTGTCCCATAGATTTATGCGTCTCTCTCTTCCTCTATACCACACCATCTTGATTAATGAAGTATATGAAAAAAATATTGAAGTGGGAACTGATTCCTCCCACTTCATTCTTCTTTTTCAGTAACTTTTCAAATCATTCTTTATTTGCCTTTCCATCTACATTTTAAAATGGTCTTGCTTATATCTACAAAAATCTTGCTGGGATTTTGCAGGAATAGCATTAAATTTTCATATTAAATAAGGGGAAATTGCCATCTTTACTATGTTGAGTCTTCTGATCTGTGAACAGAATTGAACTCTCCCATTTATTTAGATCTTTTATTTCTTTTACCAATGTTTTGTAGTGTTTAGCATATACATCCTGTACCTGGTTAAGTGACATTTACACCTAAGTATTTCAACTTTTTGAGTGATTATAAATGGTATTACATTTTTAATGTTGGTACCTGCATGTTAATTGCTAGTATATAGAAACATAATTGATTTTAATATTCTTACTGGGTATCCTGAGACCTTAAGGAACTCAATTACTAGTTGTAGGAGTCTTTTCTGTACATTCCTTAGGATTTTCTATGTAGACGATTACATCATCTGCAAACAGGGAAAGTTGTATTTCTTCCATCTTGATCTATATGCCTTTTATTTTATTTTCTTGCTTTATTGCACTCGGTAGACCTTCTAGCACTATGTTGAGGGAGAGTGATGAGAGTAGATGTTTTTCCCTTGTTCTTTCTCATAGAGAGAAAGCATTATTATTCACTCTTAAGTGTGATGTTATCTGTAGCTTTTTTTATAGATGTTCTTGATCAAAGTAAGGACGTTTCCTCTGTTCCTGTTTTTTTAAGCCTTTTTATCATAAATGCATACTGAATTTTGTCAAATGCTTTTTCTGCATCAGTTGCTATTATGCTTTTTTTTTCATTTTTACCCCATTAATATGACAAATTACATTGGTTGATTTTCAAATATTAATCTAACCATGCATCCCTGGGGTAAACCACACTGGTATGGTGTGTAGTTCTTTATGTATATCTGTATGTACATATGCATTTATGTAGGTAGGTGTACGTGTGTGTGTGTGTGTGTGTGTGTGTGTGTGTGTATGGATGTGTGAATTTCCTTGATATTTTGTTAAGGATCTTTGCATCTATATTGGTGAAGGATGTTGTTTTGTAAATTTCTTTTTTGTACTGCCTTTGTCTGGTTTGTTATCAGGGTAACAGTCGCTTCATAAAATGACAGCATTCCTTCTTATATTTTCCAGAAGAAACAAGAGTTTATGTGTAATTGGCATTAGTTCTTCTGGCAGTTCCTACCTATTCTTTTCATTCAGTTAGAGACCTTCCTGGCTCCTGGTATGTTGACTGAATTTCACTTGAAATGGGGATATTAAAAAAAATAAAAATAAAAATAAAAATAAAGAGATGGGGATATTTGGGCAGCCTGGGTTGGGTGGCTCAGCGGTTTAGCGCCGCCTTCAGTCCAGGGTGGGATCCTGAAAACCCAGGATTGAGTCCTACTTCAAGCTCCCTGCATGGAGTCTGCTTCTCCCTCTGCCTATGTCTCTACCTTTCTCTCTATCTCTCTGTGTCTCTCATGAATAAATAAATAAAATCTTTTTTAAAAAAAGAAATGGGAAATGGGGATATTTTAGTTATTATATTTCAAGACTGAATCTTTTTTAAACTTTAACTGACTCCTCCTTCTTCAGTGTTCCAGCAGGGAATAGGTGGTGATTATTTTCAGGTAGGGTAGAAGGTCAGGACTCAGTCTCTATCGACAGCTCATGGGGGGCTCCTATTGCTAGGCAGGGGTATGCATTCTGGCTTCCAGCTAGACCCCCCCTGGCATCCCCCTGGCTGGCATAGGAGAAGCGCCTCATTGCTGCTCTCTATATGACATCTGTTGACCCCAGGGTGGTGCAGAGACTGGCCTGATAGCCGTTATCTCTGGGCAGTGACGGAGGCCCTGTATTTCCGCTAGGTCTCCTATGACATCGCCATGATGGGAGACGGAAGGACATTGCACTACTGCCAGGTGGGGGTGGAAGTCCAGATGGTTTATACCATCCCTGTGGAGTGGGAGTAGGGAGTTTATCACTTCCAAATGTGGGTAAAGCTCCAGCTTCTTCCTTAACCTCCTTTCTCACCACACTCTTGGAGTAAGTGGGGTGCTTCATTTTAGCCTGAAGAGGATAGAAATCTAGGCGACCCTCCCTTTTTGCTTTCCCTGGTGTGGGTAGGGGTGAAGAGAGATTTTTCCATGGTGGTTGACTGGCATAGAATGGTTGTCTCAAAGTTTGCTATCTTGCCAGGCTACTGCTTTCTTGGCTCTTTGGTTAGAGAGAGCTGCTGTATTTGTTTTCTATTTGTGCTTAGTGATGGGTCTAGTTTAGGAGCTTCTCTAGCACCTGTTCTTGGATATATGAGACAAAAAGGAAACCAAGGGGATTCACCATCATGTCATTTCTTGGGTTTCAAGACCCCCAGCTGGTCTGTCTCCTCTCCATCTTTCAGAGTCATTAATGTTTGTGCAGAGTTTTAAGTTGTATTTAATGGCAGAAATACGGAAATGTACACTTGCTGCCTCTTCCCAGAAGTAGGAGTCTTATTTCTAGTCTTTTTATCTCATGTGTAGAGGCAATAATCTCTACTGTAGAAAAATAATAATAAAGGTATCTCAGAGTGTGCATTTATTGTCAAATGCAGAAGAGATTGTTACTGGTTAAGGACACTTCACGAAGCAAAAACGACTCAAGTTCCCATCCTAATAAGTAAATGCCATCACGTAAGTCCTGTAACTCTCCAAACATTATCTAATAAAGAGCTCAAAAATAATTATCATGCCTTTAGCTTTTACCATGTGCCAGACACTATGTTGGTTGTCTTACACGCAATTAATCCTCTCAACAGCCTAATGCCATAATACGCATTAGTGCAGCCATCGGTTTTACCACTGGGGAAAAGTGAGGCTTAGAGACTTGAAGTAAATATGCCAGGTCTTGTGTCTGAGTTGAGTCTAGCTGGAATCAGACACGTCAAAGTAAGGTGCAGGGATTGCCAAACAAGAAGTGAACAAAAATATTGCATATGGAGGTGAAGACTGTACTCCTGACAAAGTCACTTGCTTTGGTCTTCCTCAGTTTTCCTATTAGAAGATGATGTGGAGAAGGACACACTGTTCTTTAATGAGTGTGATGTAAGATGTGCCAGCATTATGAATCACAAGACAAATGAAATATTTTATGTGGCTTTAAAGCACTTGAGCCTCAGGGGAAAATACATTCCTAGTCAATGAAGTATGATGAGGTTGAGTATCAGTGCTACCTTTTCAAGTTATATAAAAGTATTTTCCTTTAACAATTAATATCGTCCTTTTCATTAGTCAAAATGCATCCCAATGGTATCATCTTTGAATTCACTCTTTTTCTCTTGAAACATATGGATCCCTAGGAGTGTCTTTCTAAACAAACACCTCTTATAATTATTTGAAGACTCGATTTGAGCTGACCTTTTCTTGTTCATATTCTATCTGCTTATCTCCTAAATTTTTTGGAGTCAACTTCAGCAAATGACCTTGGTCTTTCTTCTTAGCCTCTTAAATGATATCGCTTATAAGAGCATCTGGTTGGAAGAATATCCTAGATACTTTCTGGAAGCCAATGACAACACCACAATGTCGGAGCTGTACGGGGATTCAACAAAGGAAGGTGGAACATGAGCTAGCTCTTATGGTATATGGCACTCCTGCCTCCCCCCCCCACCCCCGGTCTATCAACCCTCTTGGGTTCAACCCTTTGGAAGACCAAAGAGCATTTTCTTTCATTCTATTTATTTTCACATTTTTGTTTCATAGGACTTTTGAACTATGATTTTATGCTACATTAAGTAATACTTCTAATGTTTTTTTATGGTGCCCATTTTGAAAATACAACATGGTTCATACATTTGAATTATATAACAGACTGAGTATGTCTATGGAATTTATACATTTTTAAAAATTCTAATTCATGGGATGCCTGGGTGGCTCAGCGGTTGAGCGTCTGCCTTCGGCCCAGGGCTTGATCCTGGAGACCCAGGATCAAGTACCCTATCAGGCTCCCTGCATGGAGCCTGCTTCTCCTGTCTCTGCCTCTCTCTGTGCGTCTCTCTCTCTGTGTCTCTCATGAATAAGTAAATAAAATCTTTAAGAAAAAATTCTATTTCATTTCTTACAGAATTAACTAGGGGAGGATCCCTGGGTGGCTCAGCGGTTGAGCATCTGCCTTCAGCCCAGGGCGTGATCCTGGAGTCCCAGGATTGAGTCCTGCATTGGACTTCCTGCATGGAGCCTGCTTCTCCCTGGGCCTGTGTCTCTGCCTCTCTCTCTCTCTCTCTCTCCTCTCTCTCTCTGTCTCTATCTCTCATGAATAAATAAATAAAATCTTAAAAAAAAAAAAAGAAAGAAAGAAAGAAAGAAAGAACTAGGGGCCCCTGGGTGGTTCAGTCAGTTAAGAACCCAGCTCTTGGTTTTGGCTCAGTCATGATCAAGGTCGTGGGATCAAGCCCTGGGTGGGCTTTGTGCTCAGCAGTGAGTCTGCTTAAGAGTTTTCTCTCTGTGTTTCTCTCTCTCTCAATTAAATAAATAAATAAATACATACATACATGCATACATACATACATACTTTAAAACAATTAACTAGGTAATGACTATTATAGAATATTCAAGGAAATTTCTGAAATAAACATTTTAACCTCTTTTTTGAATCGGTTAGTACAATGAAAGAAGGTGTATTTGTAATATTCAAGCCAATGTTGCTAATTATTTTTAATAGTAATAGCTGCAAATTATTAGGTACTTAGTGATTTCCCTATTGAGGATTTTACATAAATTCCATTTACTTTTCACAACAACTATATGAATTAAGTATAATCTTTTGCCCATTTTATAGATGAAAAGTTGATGCTTAGAAAAGGTAAGTAGGGGATCCCTGGGTGGCTTAGCAGTTTAGTGCCTGCCTTCAGCCCAGGGCGTTATCCTGGAGACCCAGGATCAATTCCCACGTCGGGCTCCCTGCACAGAGCCTGCTTCTCCCTCTGCCTGTGTCTCTGCGTCTCTCTCTCTCTATCTCTCTCTCTGTGTGTGTGTGTGTGTCTCATGAATAAATAAGTAAAATCTTTAAAAAAAAAAAAAAAAGAAAAAGAAAAGGTAAGTAAATTTCCCCAAAGACAAGCTCAGATCTCTTTGACTCCAAAGCCTGATATTCTGTAATATATCTTTAATAAAAATAATCAGTAAGGGTGCTGGGTGGCTCAGTTGGTTAAGCATCAGACTCTTGATTTTGGCTCAGATCATGATCTCAGGGTTGTGAGATCAAGCCCGACATTCAGTTCCATGTTCAGTGGGGAGTCTACTTGAGATTCTCTCTCTCCCTAGCCCTTTCTCCTCCCCCTGCTCACACACAGTCTCTCTCTCTCTCTCTATCTAAAATAAATAAATAAATATTAAATAAAAATCAAGAACTTCAAATTCTAATTTGCCCTCACATAGATGACTGCTAACTTCAAGGTTTCCCTTCTGATTGAAGAAGAATGATAGAAATAACATCATTCACTTGGTTGAAACTTGGCTTGTATTAAGGTAGAGTTTCAACTTCAGGTTTATTTATTCAGTCTACTCTAAGACCCAATGAAGTAAGTGTTAACTATTTTTCCCTTTTACAGGTGAAGAAACTGAAGAAGAAGAAATTAAGTAACTTGACGAGGATCACACAGTAAGTGGTATAAGCAAGGATTTAGTGAAAGGAAGTCCAACTTTGAAATTCGTATCTTAACCAATATACTATCCAGCCTCTGGCTAATTCTGATACTGAAAGGCTGTCTTCATTTATGTTGAGTTCTTCAAAATAATAACATGGTATCAAACATATCTTTTACTTTTAGAAATACTTTCCCTCCATTTTCCCTTCCTTTTTGTATTCTATAGAACCATATGAAATTGATGATATCCAACCATTCATGAAAATGGCAATTTCATATATATCATATATATCTACATATCTATCTATATATATATATTTAAAGATCTTACTTATTTATTCATGAGAGAGAGAGAGAGAGAGAGATAGGCAGAGACACAGGCAGGAGAAGCAGCCTCCATGCAGGAAGCCTGATCTGGGACTCGATCCTGGAACTCCAGGGTCACATCCTGAGCCAAGGGCAGATGCTCAACCGCTGAGGCACCCAGGCACCCCAATATATTTTTTTAATATGCTTTCTCAATATAACTCTGTTCTTTCATCTTCCTTCATTTCTTGAACACCCTTATGCTCTCTCCTAATGTTCAATCCTTTTACAAGTCTGTAGAAAAATAGAATAAGAAATTTGAGTCTCACCTTTCTTGTAATACAGGCCTATTGCCTTCTGACCTGCTACCTTTGAACATCATTTTGTACATTTATTGTAATACTTATATTGAATAACATAGGACAAAGGGATACCAGTCCTGATTTTAGTGGTTTATAGTGAGTATATTTTTCCTGTTATTTATCCAGGTTTGAAAGAAACAAACCAAACCAAAATAAAGTTGGAAAAAATTTGAAAGTTTCTTTTTCAACATTTTCCAATCAACATGTATTAAGTACCCACAAGGTACTGACACTCTTTAATGACAGTAAGGTCTAGAGAGATAGAAAATGAAAAAAGCAACAACATCATATTGGTCCTGGAAGAATTTAAAGGAGAGCCTATATACTTAACTATTAAGCTTTCCTTTGAATTTTCTGGTTTCTGACCATATGTCCTTGAGGGAGGGTTGTAAAGAAAAACCTGCCAGGGGCTATTGCTTTCTCATCTTATTGTTGACTGACTTTGCAAATTACCAATTATGATTTTTTTTAAATGGTAGTTGATAGTTCTGCAAAATAATTTCTTTTTAAAAAAATATGTATGTATTTATTTACTTATTTTAGAGAGAATGCAAACATGTGAGCGGGGGTGGGGGCAGAAGGAGAGAAAGAGAATCTCCAGCAGACTCCCCACTGAGAGCAGAGTCAGACATAGGGCTCGATCTCACCACCCTGAGATCATGACCTGAGCCAAAATCAAGAGTTGGATGCTCAGCCAACTGAGCCACCCAGGTGCCCCTCTACAAAATAATTTCTAATGATTAGCCATATGGATGAACTGATCATCAGTCTAGATTTCTTAAGTATGGAGGTGGCCAACAAAAAGGCACTCCAAGTTCTGTGGCCACCTGGGTTTGTGGCTTCACAAACATCGGTTTAGGGAGCCTGAGGACACAAAGGGTCCCAGGATCAGGGTTCCATCATGCTCGGGGACTCCATGCAACACCAGTAGACTTTACATTAGGGGCTGAGGAGGGCAAGAGGGCCAAGTCTTTTCTTCAGCCTGACTTTCTCTTCAAAGCTGGAGTGGAAGATATTTCATAACTTGAACTTATTATTTAGTAAGGGTGGTTCTTTTTCAGTTTTACATCATTAGCTTATTCACTTGGCAAACATTTGCTAAGTGTCTGCTTGTGTGCCAGGATTAATGGTAAAAGATATGAAAATGGGTTAAATGTGGTGGTTGACCTTGAGGGGCTCATAATCCAAAACTACAGACAATTATAAAATTGTCTGGTGATGGCTAAAGTAGGGGCCTAGAAGTCAAGCACTACAGAGGAATAAGCACTTAGCTCCCACACAGGGTATCCAAGGGAGTTCACTTAGGAGGTGACATTTCAGCTGATTCCTGAACCTACTTGCAAAGGAGTCAGAGACCTAATTCCAAAGTTCACTTAGGTTATGCTAAGATTAGTTTCACCCTGAAGCACACTAGGCAAAAATGAAGGATTTTAATCCAATAACGTAATCATCAGATTTATATTTTAAAATGTCATTCTGCTTTTATTGTGGAGAATGACTTAGTGGTTAAATAAGTCATCCAGGTTAGAACAGATAAGAGTTTCCAAAATGGGAGCTAGGGCAGAAATTTAAGAGATTTGGGAAGCTGAAACTCCAGGGAGGAGTTACTGATGGCGTATGGGACTTGGCAGAGGTGAGCCTACGATTACCTCCAGGTTTTGACTGGAAGGATTATAATAATATATATTTCATTAATCCTTAAAAGCATACTTTTCTTTTCACGTATAAACATCCCTGAAATTGAGCCCCATCTTCTATTCCGTGGTATGTCTACCAAATGTTTTCAGTATTTTTGTTCTTACTCCACAAGACAATAAATAATGGTGCATCGGCTACATGATGACATCTTAGACTTAGTAAACTATGGGAAATAAGATCAGGAACACAGCAGAAAGATCAGATATGGGCCCAAGGGCAAGGAGGGAAAAGGTTATCACCTATAAGAGAGGAGGGAAATGGTACTTTTAAGCATTATGCCTTACTTTATTATTATTATTATTATTATTTGCCTTACTTTATTATTTAGAACAGAAGCCACGTTCCTGTTCTGCTGTACACGGGATGCTTGACTATTCGAGGCAGGTGAAATATCCAACTCTAGAAGCTGGACATGGAGGGATGGAGTTCAGGTGATGGTGTGCAGGTTTGGAGCTCACCTAGAAGGGTAGGTTTGTGGGAAGACGGGGCAAAAAACATAGTCTTTTTTTAAGTGACATCTTTTGTTGAATGTGGCATCCTGCATTACTAGGTATCAGTTATCAACAAAAGTTCATGATATAAATGCATGTCTCTGTAGTTTTAGTTGCGTATCATTTCATAGTCAAAATACCTGAATTTATTCCCTGTTCTACAAAATAAATGGGCATGATCCCACCTGTGGAAACAACGGCCACTGCTCTGATGTCCTGCCTGTCTGCGTACTTTCCCCTCCCGTCCTTCCTTAGTGGATCACCGCATATCTGCCAGGGGCATCCCTTAGGACTGAAATTTCAGGGCGCCTGGGGGGCTCAGGGCGTGATCCTGGGGTCCTGGCTCTGTCTCTGCCTCTCTCTCGTTGCATCGCTCATGAACAAATAAATAAGATCTTTAAAAATAAATAAATAAATAAAATAAGACTGAAATTCCATGTCATTTCCTGGCTCAAAACCCTCCAATGTTTCCTGTCACCCTTGGGGAGAAATCCAAGTCTACCTCAGCCTATCACCTCCCGTATAATCAGGGCCACTTACCTCACTGACTTATCTTGGACTCTCCTTTCGTTCTCCTGAGCCTTACCATCTTCACCCCTGAGACACTACCAGTTTCTCCCCGCTCCCCAGGACCTGTGTCCTTGTTCTGCCTCAATTGTCCTTCCTCTAGATCTTCCCTTGGCTTTCTCCTTTCCTTCGTGTCTCTGTCAAGTGTCGCTGGCCCAGGGAGGCCTTGACTGAACACCCACCCTGAAACCTCCAGAGCAGAGCCCCACACTCCCAGGATCTTTCCTTCAGCCAGCTTCATTTCTCTTCCTTGTGCTTAGCACAACTTGGAATTAGCCATTTAACCGTCCACCTGGAAAAATGTGAAATATGAAAAGAAGGACTTAGCTTGTCTTAGAATTGGGCCTGGTGCACAGTTAGCTTAAAATGAATAAGTTTTCATTAAACAGATGCAATGGACCTCAATGTCTGTCCTGCGCGTGGCTGACCTAGAGGAGTCCCTGCTGCTCTCAGGGCCTACTATGGGCCCAGCCCCCTCTCAATGAGGTAGCCATGCCTGTGGTAAATCTCTGTGCCTTATACTAAAATTCTAAGACCCTTGCCTCAGCCAATTAAACCAGAGATTGGGCTGGGGGCAGGAGCGGGGGGGAGACAAATACATGTAGGCTGACTCCTCCCATGTGTAGTCCACAGACCAGCAGCAGCAGCACCTGTGAGTTTCTTAAAAGTGCCGGTTCTCAGCCCTATTGAATCAGAATCCGCATTTTTAACATGATCCCTAGGTGATTTGGATGAGCATTAAGATTTGAGAAGCACTGATTTATAGCACTGTTTTTCAATCTGCAGAGTTATGAAATCAGTTTAGCAAGTCACAACGAGCAAGTTCTTAAATGAATAGAACAGAATGGGATAGGAGAGGCAGGATAGGCTGCATTAAGAACAGAAAAGCACGCAGATGGCTTAAGTGTTATCTCAAGAAACTGAATGGGTATATGCACGTATGCCGAAGATCACAGTGTAATACATTTATCAGTGTGAATCCTGGTCCCAAAGCTTGAAAGCTGCTGACCCCACAGGGCAGCCAGGAACTTGAGGTAGGAATTAACCCATGGAGGTAAGTGATCCTGTATTGTGACAACCAAACCATTTAGATCTTCCAAATAAAGTCTAGAGACTTAAAGGGGTTGTTTTGACAAACCTTTTGCAGATTGTTAACATTTTCCAAATTTCAGCTTCTCCATGTAGAGTAGTACATACGTTATTCAACTCTTATTCCTACATTGCAACTTGAAAAAAAGCAGTACCTAAAAGCTCTGAAAAGACAGCAGTTTGGGGTTTTAGATATCGCCTTACCTTAACACGCATGCTGTTAATGAATATCTGATTTACAGAGTTACAGTCGCTTTGGGGTGTTTAAAAAAAAAACACACAAAATAAAACAGCAAAAGAGCAAATTTTAACTGTAATGATTGATAAGGTCTCAGCACTAATCCAATTGTCAGCAACCCATAAATGTAGTTTCATAGCAATATATTTTCAAACATCTACCTTCATTATCTTCTAAAACGCAGATGCCTATGTCAGACTCACTAAAGCCCTTCCTTTGTTCGACAGACATTGCGACATATCACTAGTAGAAAACCACACAAGGTGCACTAATTGCCTAACATTCACTCATTCAATGGATCTTTTTAAACATTGGTTATATTTAAGACATTGTGGAAGATAAATGAAAGCCTTTGAACAATCTTAAGGCAACTTTTCTAAACAGGAAAACTTGAGTATTGATAGATTAGACAAGCAGGAGCCAATTTTTTTTTTTTTTTTTTTTTTTTTTTTTTTTTTGCATTTGAGAGAAAAGAAATAGTGTCTAAATTAAGGCCAAGTTTTGGCTAATTAGAGGCTGATGACTTCGCATACTGTTGGGTTATTTGGATTTCATACTCCCTTTCTATTCTTTTTGTTTGGCAGTTTTATTCTCCTCTGGTACATTCATGAAAGAGCAATTTCAGGGGGGCCTGGATGACTCAGCTGGTTAATCACTTGACTCTTGATATCCACTCAGGTCATGCTCCTTGCTCAGCAGGAGGTCTGCTTAAGATTCTCTCTCTCCCTCTCCCTCTGCCCCTTCCTTCTGCTCTCTCTCTCTCAAATAAATAAGTAAATCTTAAAAAAAAAAAAAAAAAAAAAAAAAAAAAGGAACGAGCCATTTCAGAGCAAGACATGGAAACTCCTATCACTTAAGTTTCCTTTGGGGCATTTTACCTCTGCATATCACCTGTAACTCTTGAGGAGATTAATTTCTTTTTTTTTTTTTTAAGATTTATCTATTTATTCATGAGAGACACAGAGAGAGGCAGAGGGAGAAGCAGGCTCCCTTTGAGGAACCTGAGGTGGGACTCGATCCTGGATCCCAGGATCATGACCTGAGCCAAAGACAGAGGCTCAACCACTGAGCCACCCAGGTTTCCCAGAGGAGATCAATTTCAAACAACCTTATGTGTGTAAAAATGTTAGCACAGTGTTAGGTTAGGGGGAAAATGAGTGAAACAGTGAGTAATTAGCAATCACACTGCCACGGTTTCTTATGTCCTTCATTTTCCTAAATATTCCCAGGATGAATCCCTGTCACTAGAAAGAACCTGTACATGAGCATCCTCATTTTCTAAAAGTTTGATCTCTGGTAAGCACCCCAGATTCTTATGATTAAAAATTTTTGAATGGAGCCTTCTGCTTCTAGCTATGACAAAGAAGCTTATATTGGAGTAGCATTCCCATTCATACCAGGAATAAGTTAAGGGTCTTCTTTATCACTGCTACTGTTTAGCCAACATAATTAGATAACAGAAATGAAAAAAAAAATTGGAAAAGTGAAGCAAAATCATCATTATTTGCTAATGGTATGATTGTTTGCCAAAAAGTGCAAGAGGATTTAGTGCAAAACTGTTAGAAACAATAAGAGAATTCAAAATCCATAAAAGCATCCATGTAGCCAGTTTGAAGGAAGAAAACTGAAAAAAAAGTAAGATATCCAAAAAGTGTGAACAATTTACATGAAGAAAACTAAAACGCTAGTGAGGGACACACAAAAAAGATGTACCACAAGACATACTATGCTTTTGTTCAGAAAATTTTAGTAGGACAAAGATGTCAATTCTCCCTAAATTAATCTGTAAATTCAGTGTAATCCCAATAAAAACACTGAGATGATTTATTTTGGAACTAGACAAACTGCTTCTAAAGTTCAAATGGAAAATAAGCAAATAAAAAGAGCCTGGGAAAGTCTAAAAAGAACAAGAAAACTAAGATGTATTTTTCTATCAGATAGTACACTATATTTTATAAACTCTAACATTTAAAAATGTTACTAATGCATGCACAGAACAGTACTTGGCACATATAACATACACTTGTTGATTAAATGAACAGTTACATCAATGGATTTGTCCAGAAAACTCAAATTGGACCCAAATTCTGATTGGGTCATGAGAAAAAGTGGGGTTTGAAAGTCATGGAGGGGGGCCTGACTGGCTCAGTCAGTAGAACATGTGACTCTTGATCTATGGGTTGTAAGTTCCAGCCCCACGTTGGGCATAAAGATTAAACAAATAAAATCTTTTTTTAAAAAGTCATGGAAAAAAGAGAAACTATTCCTATAAATGGTGTTGGGACAATTGAGTAACCAGTTGGAAAAAAAAAATAATTAGGGCCATGCCTTACGCCTTCCATACAATGAATTGCAAATGAGTAAAATATTTAAATGTTAAAAAAGAAACCACTGGGGCACCTGGGTGGCTCCGTTGGTTAAGTGTCCTACTTTGGCTCAGGTCACGATCTCAGGGATGGAGCCCCGGAGGGCGGGCTCCCTGCTCAGTAGGGAGCTTCTTGTCCCTCTCCTTCTGCCCCTCCCCTCACTCGTGCTCTCTCTTTTTCTCTCTCTCAAATAAATAAATAAAATCTTAAAAAAAAAAAAAAAAGCCAAACTGTTAAAGTACTGGAGGAAAAACTGTAATTAAATAATTTCAGAAACCATTAAAAGATGGTATAATTGGGCTACATTATAGTGAAAATTTTCTGCATTATAAAAACCATTTATTATAAACACAATCTAAAAAGAACTGACAAACTGAATAAAACTTTTGCTACCCACCTCCCAAAAAAGCTGTAAACTCTTTACTGAGTTTCTACGACTCAGAAATGAAACAAAACAAAGCAACCACTCCCCCCACTCCTCACACACGCACAGTAGCAAATTTAGCAAAGGACGTGAACAATTTACAAGAAATAAAAATGACCTTTAGACACAGGAGACGTGTAAGTTGAATCATAAAAAGTAAAATGCAAATGAGACCTGTAGCCAGATTGCCTGGCTTACTCGCCCGGTTGGCGAGCCTCACAGATCTTGACAGCACCCTGTTGAGGCAGGTGGGACCCTCGCATTGATCGCTGAAGGAACTGGAGTTGGGTGCTCCTCAGGAAGTAACTGAGCAATATCTGTTAAAATTAAAACTGCACAGGGATCCCTGGGTGGCGCAGCGGTTTAGCGCCTGCCTTTGGCCCAGGGCGCGATCCTGGAGACCCGGGATCGAATCCCACGTCGGGCTCCCGGTGCATGGAGCCTGCTTCTCCCTCTGCCTCTCTCTCTCTCTCTCTCTCTCTCTGTGACTATCATAAATAAATAAAAATTAAAAAAAAATAAAAAAAAAATTAAAACTGCACAAATGCCTAGACTGGCACTTGCACTTCTAGGAATTTAACTTACAAATATACTCTTGGGCGTGACAAGTGACCTGGATGCAAGGCATGCAGCAACACTAACTGCAAAATATTGGAAACGAAGTAAATGTCAGCAGGGGACTGATTCAACAAATACTGGTGTGTGTTTATCTGACAGGTTGCAACTGGACCAACGCAAGAACCAGGCTTCTGTTTCTTTGTGTCTCCTGTACTTACCCGGCTGGGGCCACGCTCCTAGTCCGTCCGCCCTCCCAGCACTCACCAGCATCCGGCATACTAGACACATTTTGTTGCTGATTTGCTGCTTGTCTGTCTGTCCTGCACCCTCTGCTGGAAGATAAGTTCCATGAAGGCGGAGATTTTGCCACCTGCTCTATCTTTACCACCTAAGAGTGCCAGGCACCTGATAGACACTGCGTAACTACTTGTCAGATGAATGAATACAAGAATGAACAGATATAGAAAAATCCCAAATCCATTTTAAAATGAAAAAAGCAAAATGCAGTCGTATTCTAGCCTTTGTGTAAAAAATCATACTGACACAAATGTATGCACACATAGCCACGCATTTATACATGAGCACGTGCACGCACACACACGCTAGCCCATCCAGAGCCTTTATGGCTGGATACACAGCAAGCCAGTGCCGGCCGTTGTCCCTCAGAGCAGGAGAGCAGAGCTGTGCAGGTGGCCATTGTAGGTAGGATTTTTTATACTTTGCCCGAATAGCTCTTGAACATCATTCCACAAACGTATTATATAATCAAAAACCAATTTTTAAAATTTATTTATTTTCTTAAAGTAATCTCTACACCCAACGCAGGACTGAAACTTATGACCCTGAGATCCAGAAGCTTCTGGAGACAGAGAATTAATAACTAGAGGCACAGGAGGCAAACACAGAGTCGAATATTTGAGAGATGAGAGAAGGAGCGTAGGAGAGGGAGGAAATGTCTCCTGTATCCTTGGCCCTAAGGAGCTCAAGACCCCTCTGTCCCCTCCAGTTCACCTGTGTCTCTGCTCCCAGCCTTCCAAGGGCCCTGCCTTCCCCATTCCTTCTGCACACTGTACATGGCTGTGTCTTAGCTGACCTGGCTCCATCTGTTGGAATGCACTTTCCTCCCTTGTCTACTTAAAAAAATATTTTCATTCTCAGTGAAGCCATCTGTCCTCTTTGTGCTTCCACAACCATTTGTTCTTATTTCCACTTAGAACAAAATACCATCAGTTTGTTTACAAGTTTGTTTGTTTGTTTATTTATAAGCAGGGGCCCTGCCCAAGATGGTGCTTGAACTCACCACGCTGAGATCAAGAGTCACATGTTCTCTGGACAGAGTCAGCCAAGTTTACAAGTCTTCTTACACAGATATTCTTTTTTTTTTTTAAGGTTTTATTTATTTATTCATGAGATGCAGAGAAAGAGGGGGGTGGGGCAGAGACACAGGCAGAGGGAGAAAAAGGCTCCATGCAGGGAGCCCGATGTGGGACTCGATCCCCGGTCTCCAGGATCATGCCCTGGGCCGAAGGCAGGCGCTAAACCACTGAGCCATCCAGGGAACCCCACAGATAATCTTTTACGGTATCTGTTTTTGTTTACGTGTGTTTAAACATGTAACCTGCAAGCTCCTTGAAGGCCAGAGCTGTCATTCATTCTTGTTCTCCATTGTTAAATGGTAACTTGCATGGATCAAGCTTGAGCACAGTGCGTACACCCCCAAAATGTCCATGAATGACTTACAATCCTTTTCTTCATGTAGCTTATATATTAACTTTAAAATGAGGAGCAATTTCTGTTGGAAGATGAAGGGACTTTTACTGAGCAGCCTTAGAAAATGTTAGTCATTAGCACACTCAAATTACAGTAGAATGTCCACCAATAACATTGCCAGGGAGAATTGAACTTCTAGAAAGTTCAATAAAGGGTGCCTGGTAGCTCAGTCTGTTTGGGCTCAGGTCATGGTCTCCTGGTTGTGGGATCCAGCCCCACGTCTGGTTCCAAGCTCAGTGAGGAGTCTGCTTTGGAGTCTTTCTTCCTCCCCCCTCTGCCCCTCCCTGCACCCGTGCTCTCTCATTCTCTCTAATAAAAATCTTTTTTAAAAAAATAAAAAAAAAAGAATTTTAGAAAAGGTTAATAAGTGGATTTTGTGGAAATATTCAAATTCACCTGAAAGAAGTCTGCCCAATGAAACCTGACCATAACCAGATTAAAATCATTAGCATATACAAAGAAAGAATGCATCCATCAGTAGCCAAGTTAGCAGCTTCCTTAGCAAACAAGAGATGGAATGCGAAGGTCCTGGGGAGAGCCCGTTCTGTTCAGTTTGGCAAGACTCCCCTTATTTGTGGCGATGAATGCTCTGGCTCTCTTACCAAAGGCCAATAAACACTGGATTCCTCTAATTAACCCCTATTGTTCATTTTCCATATTTACCAAGTAAACTTCCAGTTATGTTTTCACTCCCATGTAGGTCTGCCTTCTTGGAGCATACCCGCTGCTAGTGATGACTTTGACATTCCTGTGTTTCTGACCTTCATATTTTTTGTAATAAGTCAACGAGTTATTTGGCTCTTAGGTATCAGGCAAGTGTGCTACGTTAATGTGAATGTATTGCTGAAAATTAATCTGCTCTTTAATTGCTGATAAAATCAGAGTTCTGAATCTGCAAAGCTGAGGATCAAAGGCTGGCTAGGCCAAGGAAGAAATCTCCAACCAGACTTGTCCCCACCTCTCAAGTAAGCCCTGGCAGACAGTTGGCATACGTCCGGGACAACCTTAGGACTGCCAACCTGCCCCTGTGCCATCTGACACTTATTTATACATAGAGCACTGCTGTCTGCCAGACATCATGGTGCAAAGACAGGGAGGGAAGGGGCTACTCAGGTATCCCAAGTTCTGTGGCTTATCTAGTCCTGTTGTTCTTAGCCCTAAGACTCACTGATAATGAAACTCTAAAATTTTGATGAAATCGAAACAAATCTTTCACAGAAAAATGCACAGAAACTGGGCTGTTTGCACTTAGTTTACTTTATAGCCTTGAAAATTAATGGTTTTGACATTTGATATAGGATGGGCTCTGGAATCAGACAGCTGTGTGCTGAAATAATTGGCTTTATCATGTATTAGCTGTGGGACACTGCACAAATTACTCTCTCCATGTCTCACTTTGCGTATCTGTCCAAGGGAATATTGGTGCTCCCCTCCTAGGATTGTTTAGAATTGTTAGACATTAGGGCAGCCTGGGTGGTGCAGTGGTTTAGCGCCGCCTTTGGCCTGGAGTGTGATCCTGGAGACCTGGGATCGAGTGCCACGTCGGGCTCCCTGCATGGAGCCTGCTTCTCCCTCTGCCTGCGTCTCTGCCTCCTTCTGTGTGTGTGTGTGTGTGTGTGTGTGTGTGTGTGTGTCTCATGAATAAATAAATAAAATCTTAAAAAAAAAGAATTGTTAGAATTATAAAGTGACAGCACAGTCCCTAGTGTGTAGTAAGCAATGACTTGCTGCTATAAATGGTATTATGCAAAATACTGTCTTCATTAATTTGTCTTTTTTTAAAGATTTTATTTATTTATTCATTAGAGACACACAGAGAGAGGCAGAGACACAGGCAGAGGGAGAAGCAGGCTCCATGCAGGGAGCCCGACGTGGGACTCGATCCTGGAACCCCAGGGTCACGCCCTGGGCTGAAGGCAGCACTAAATTGCTGAGCCACCCGGGCTGCCCCTGTCTTCATTAATTTGAATGACGACAAAATCAAAGGCAACCTTAACTTTACTTAGTAGTAAATTCCGGTGAAAGGATGCTTTTGATTTGAATAAGAAGTTGGGTTATGTCAAAAAAAAAAAAAAAGTTGGGTTATGTCATTTATGTCATCCACTTGACTTCAATTCATTTTGCGGCAATAAACACTGAAAACATTGGCCCAGATAGGTCAAAGAACATACCCGAAGGTAGCCGAATTCGTGCCTTATCACCACCACTGTAAATTAATGGAACCATCTTCGGTTAGGTACATCGTTGAAGCTTCTGTGGGCCAAAAAGGATGACTGATTCATGTTTTAATTTCAAAGTCATCGGATCAAGAGTAACTTGCAGAAGAATTCTATGGTGTTTTGAGGTATTGAAGATTTCTGCTTGTAGAGAAATTAGGAAGACTTTCTCAGTGGGCTTCTGGCCACAGGAAGTCCTTCTCCTCATTGGGAAGCCTAAAGTGCTGCCCGCATTGTCTTCGCTTCCTCAAAGGGTGCTGAGCTGTGAGTTGGTGGGTTCCTTTTAGCAGTATCCGTAATACCCCGTGTAGGACCTTAAATCTGAAGATCTGCTTTAATCTCATGGTCAGAAATACCTATGATGTAACAAAACCAGGAATGAACTCCTCTTAATTAAACTGTTCTGAGAAGCCTTCTCTCTCTCTCTCTCTGTTCCTGTGTCTGTTTGTCTCTCTTTAGAGCACACACACGACCTAAGTGTGAAGTTCAATCACATACTTTAGGATGTATTCTTTGTAAACTTAGTGGACTACACGCGACAGAGAAGAGCTTCCTACTCTGATCTCTTTTCTAGTCAACATTTCTTGAAAAGGCTGAGGTCCAGACCAGGCTCTGATAGAGTTGATGACTTTCAGGGCAGTAAACAAGACTCCTTTGAGAATTGCTGGCACAAAGCAATTCCTGTGGATGCTGAGGGCAATGAGTCATGACAGCACGCGGATTGCCTTCAGCAAAGCCGCCTGGCCAGGTATGCTACTGAGCCCAGAGAACCAAACGCTCTGTCCACACAAAGTTTTCCTTGACAAAGCCACTTTTTTCACCATGTGGAAAATGACAAGAGCTTGTTGAGTTTCCAAATGGGAATAAAAAAGATCGGAATACTTCTTGAGTGGCACCGGTGTGCAGATAAAGAATGATGATAAAGAACTGGCTGAAATGAGAGGCATCAGCAGTTTCTTCCAATGTTTGCCTATTGAATGAAGGTGGTTGTGGAGCCACTGTAGGGACCTTTTTCCAGATATTAGAAGAAAGATCAGGGACTACGAAGGGGATCGTGACTTTCGAGATTGGTATGCCTTCAGTTTTCTTCCTTGGTCCCAAGCAATGAACCGTTTCAAATATCTCCAAGGTACATGGCTTCATTATATTTTCTACAATTTTGAGTCTTCTTTTGCCTGACTTAAAAAAGAACAGGGACATGTTAAGGTTGCCCCCCAAGACATGGGCAAGTTCAATTTTGTTAAAATTCTGGCCTTTTAGAATCAAATGTTTTCTCATGAAGTGATTTATCCAAGTCCAGACATTTTCCTTTTAAAAATTATGTTAAATTCTAGCATATTTTAAACATATAAAAAGTACAGAAAGTAAATAACAAAGAACCTAGGTCCTCCCCACTCCCACTGAGATTTAACAAATGTTTTCTTAAATAAAAATCTTAAAAGCAATTTTTAAAAATTTATTCATGAGAGACACAGAGAGAGGCTGAGACCCAGGCAGAGGGAGAAGCAGGCTCCCTGCAGGGAGCCCGACGCGGGACTCGATCCTGGGACCCTGGGCTAGGGCAGATGCTCAACCGCTGAGCCACCCGGGTGTCCTTCAAGGGAAGTTGTTTTTTCTTTCTTTCTTTTTTTTTTTGCCTTAGGAGGGTGTGGTGGTCAGAATAACGGCCCCCAAAGAGTTTCGAGGCCCTAATCCCAGGAACCGGTGAGTGTATTAAGTTACAGCAAAGGAGAATGAAGGCTGAAGATGGAAGTAAGGTTGTTAACCAGGGGACGTTAAAGCAGAGGCTCCTGGAGTACGCAGGTGTTCTCCCCGTGCAATCATTCATCCTTACACGTGGAGAAGGGAGGCCCAAGAGGGAGCCATAGGAGTTCGCGATGATGAGAGAGAGACACAAGAGAGAACAACATTCCTTATTCTGAAAAGGAGGAAGAGAACCTGGAGCCAAGGAATGTGGGAGGTTCTAGTGTTGGGAAGGCCCGGGAAGCACATTCCAGAAAGGAGCCTCCAGAAAGGAATGTAGCCCCGCGGGGAGGGGGAGGGAGGCCCAGCCCGACACCTGCGGGACACCGGCCACAGAGCCCTGCAGTGCTGCCCGGGGGACCTGTGCTTGGGGGGTGGATAGAGACCCAGCGGGGGTGGGGTGGGGGGAGGAAGGGAACTGAGGGAACTGGAGGCGTCTCCATTGCCATAGGCACAGTCCCCACAGAGGCCACGGCCTAAGAGGAGCAACTGATGACCTGCGAGAGGAGAGTGATGCAGGAGCAGAGCCCCCGAGGGGGCAGGACACCGGCAAGGGACACTGGCTTCTGCAAGGTGCCCAGAGGGGCGCCAGGGTGACCCAGGGCACAAGCCAGGTCAGAGGGCGGCGAGGGGCCCCGACACAGGAAGGGGGACACTGTCAGGGGTACAGGCCCGCTCCCACCTGCCCTACTCTAGCCAGTGGGCCGAGAGCAGGGTCATGAGCTGCGGGTAGGGCAGGATGCGAGTGTGAGGATGCAGGGACTGACCCCGAGTCTTGAAGCAGGGCAGCAAGCTCGGGACTGCCCGACAGCCTGGCCTGTCCCCTTGGGGCCATTTAAAGCAGGGCTGGACAGCACGCCCTGCTGTGTGTGTTTTTTTTTTTTTTTTTTAAGATTTTATTTATTTATTCATGAGAGACACAGAGGGAGGGAGGCAGAGACACAGGCAGAGGGAGAAGCAGGCTCCATGTGGAGATCCTGATGCGGGACTCGATCCCGGGACCCCGGGGTCACGCCCTGGGCCCAAGGCAGAAGCTCACCCGCTGGGCCACCCAGGGTCCCGCGCCCTGCTGTTTTCAATTAATCTTATGTGGCTGAGCAGGTGCAGGCATAGAGCAGGCTGGTGGCAATACACTTTAGGCTGAGTAAGGAAGCTGGGCTCTGAAAGAATAGGGAGTGAAGAGCTGGTAGGACCAACAGAACAAAGAGGGGTCGCAGTGGGGGGACCAGAGAAAGTGCTGGGGGACTAGGAGGCCGTGGCTGGGCAACAGGGGTTTGAACTGGGAATCTGGAGGTGACTGGGTGGTGATGGCAGAGCCAAGAGGCGGATCGTGGAGAAGTTGGACTAAAAAGGGGAAAGAGGCAGAGGTGGTTGCAAGTGAAGCCAAGGACCTGAGGTGCCAGGGGCTTGGACCCACTGTCTCCGCATCTCATCACTAGGAAGTGACACAAGTGGGAGAAGAGGACAGTCGGCCAGGGGCGGTTGGCTGGACCACGCCGCGAGCTGGCTCTCAGGCCGCGAGGCCCCTCCTCTGGGGATGGGTTGCACCATGCAGGCTCTAATATCACTAACGTCAAGGATGTTACTTGCTTTTTTTGATGGGAATAGTGTGAAGTAGAGTTTGTCGGAGTGCCCGCTCGTGGTACACCACTCTGTGTCTTTGCACTGCGGAGAGAGGACACATCTGTGTGTGAAGTCACCTATCTAATGCAGCAGTAAGTAAAAATAAGATCAGCAATAAAAATGCAGACAAAATAGTGCTGGAGAAAGATGTCAAAGCCCAGGTCCTTCCTGGACTGGCCACCAAGGCTGCCTGGGGTTAGGGGCCATCGGCCGAAGGGGCAAACCTCACTAGCTGGAGGGCACAAGGTGCATTTGGTAATGTAAACTGGTCTTCGCGTTTTAGTTGGATAAACCCGACTCCATATCTTTATTTATTTATTCCTTTTAGTATTCTGTATCTTTAAATATCTATTTATAATATTGGATTTTCATGCTTTTTTTGACTCTGCCTACCTTAAGGAATGAACCTCACATGCTGACAGTGCCTCGCCTCCCCCACACAAACAATTGAGGCCAACGGCTCACCAATAGCACTCACTCTTACAATGAGCGCTTTTCTCTAATAGTTTTGTTTTCTTTCTTTTTAAAATAATCCTCACATGACCCCTTAAGGGGTCATGACTGCAGTGTGAGAGGCTCTTTCTGATACCATCATTTTATTTTTATGTATTTATTTATTTAAAAGATCATTCATTCATTCATTCATTCATGAGAGACACAGAGAGAGAGAGAGGCAGAGACACAGGCAGAGGGATAAGCAGGCTCCATGCAGGGAGCCCGATGTGGGACTCGATGTCAGGACTCCAGGATCAGGTCTTGGGCTGAAGGCAGATGCTCAACCGCTGAGCCACCCGGGCTGCCCTATATTTTGGTATTTATTGAAGTATAGTTGACACGTTACATTAGTTTTGAGCGTACAATGCAGTGATTCGACGACTCCATCTGTCGTGCTGTACTCTCTGCAAGTGTAGCTGCAGTCTATGGCTGTACAATGCTATTACCATACCATATAACTATTTTTGATATGGTCAGACATTTTTCTCTAGTCTTTTTGATAATAGAAACGTTATGTAATAGGACGTGCCACACCTTTATAGACAGGCTACAGAAAATACATCTCCTGGAGTTCTCTGTAATAGTGTCAGTCAAGAGGGGCTTATGATGTAATTCAACATGGAGAAGTAGAGGTCTCTACTTATGTGGCTTATCAGAGCCTCATCAGATATTAGATTTCAGAGCACCTGGAAATCTGCAAAAGGGAGAGACGAGGCCTCCTGTTGAATACCACAGGCGGAACACACGTTTATCCCTACTCCCACAGGTAATTTTTCTTTATTTTTTTTAGATTTTTAAAAATTTATTTATGATAGACAGAGAGAGAGAGAGAGAGAGAGAGAGGCAGAGACCCAGGCAGAGGGAGAAGCAGGCTCCATGCAGGGAGCCTGACGCAGGACTTGATCCCGGAACTCCAGGACCGCACCCTGGGCCAAAGGCAGGCGCCAAACCACTGAGCCCCCCTGAGCCCCCCAGGGATCCCCCAGGTAATTTTTCTAAAACAAAAGTAAAGTAATAAACCAGTCACAACAAAGAGGATGGGAGAGGAGAACAAAATATTGGAGGATGGAAGGAGGGGAACACACATGAGCAGAGCAGAGAAAGGGGACTCCCAAGCACCTGCAAGAGACAAAGAAGAAATGTTTTTTGTCCGGAAGAAAGCTCAGCAATTGGAGGCAGAAGCATGTACTTCTGAAAACAGAAGAAGTAGTTGAAAATCTACATCAGGAACAGTTAGATTCTCAAGTTCCTTCTCTAAGGCCAGTAGCCGAGAGGCTGTCTCTCCTGGTCCTGGCAGAGAAGCGAAAGTCCACAAGTCTGCGGGTGTTGAGTCACAAAGGTCCTGAACTTGCATGTCCCAGGAACGTCGAGCCTAGGTACGGGGTATGGTAAGGTCCTCTCTGCTTTCCCACCTTGGCACCTGGAATGGTTGACAACTGGCGACACAGACAGAGGCACAACTTCAGGGAGGCCGATCTGGCCAAGAGAAGAGGCCCACGGATGCTGACATTGGACACGTGCCTCCGGGAAAGGTCTGTGTCCAGGCAGCCGCCTCCGTGGTGAGGACCAACAAGCTCTGGCTTTGCACAAAAGAGCATCCAGTCAGCTTTCCAGTACTTCTGCCTTAAATATGAATGCATGGCAGGCAGGAGAAGAAATCCTCCAACCCGAAAGATGAAGACGAAAACATCCAAAAGAAAAAAAGGAACTCCTAGGACAAGAGACTGAGTGCAGGGCCAGAGGAAGAAAAGTTAAAGATATTTCCTTTGGGAGAGAAAAGATGGTGAATCTATGACACAAGGATGGGATGATATGGAAAAAGAACACTTAGAGAATGAGAAACAAATCTTACCCCAAAATAATGGTGGCAGAAACAGGAAACTTGATAGGGAGGTTGGCATGTAAGATGGAGGAAACTTCACCAACAGTAAAAGAACACACCAAAGAGATGGAAACTAGGAGAGAAAAGATCAAATATTTATTAGCCAATGTTTAGAAGGCCAACGTCTACTTAATAAGTTCTAGAGAGAACAGAGGCACAGAGGATTTGCCCTGATTTAGCCCTTTTTTTCATTATTATATTAGGCCCTCATGAGCCCTTTCAGTCTGCCATCTGCCCTAGAGCTGGGAAATTTCCTTATCCTCTATCTTTGCTAATTCTTCTTTAATTTTCTGCACAGAGAGGGAGGGAGAGAATCTCGTGCAGACTCTGTGCTGAGCAAGGAGCCCGGTGCAGGACTCCATTTCACGAGCCTGAGGTCATGACCTGAGCTGAAATCAAGAGTTGGACGCCCAACCGACTGAGCCACCCAGGTGCCCCGTGATACCTTGAAAACTATGAAGGAAAGTGATTTTTTAAAAAAGATTTTTTTATTTATTCATGAGAGACACACAGAGAGAGGCAGAGACATAGGCAGAGGGAGAAGCAAGGCCTCATGCAGGGAGCCCGATGCGGGACTCGATCCTAGGACTCCAGGATCACGCTCAGGGCCGAAGGCAGGCACTAAACCTCTGAGCCACCCAGGGACCCCCGAAAAATTATTTCTAACCTAGAGTCCCATGCCCCACCAAACTGAGTGCGAGGATACATTAAAATGTTTTCCGACATACAAGGTCTTCAAGAATGTGTAATCCTATCTCCAGAATAAACTGAAAATGTACTCCGCTGAAACAATGAGGGAAAAAAAGGAAGGGGGACAATCTGGGATTCAGGAAACCAGAGGTCTGCATAGGAAACGATTCCCAGGATGTTAGGGAAACCTAATCCTAGGATGACCACAGAGCCACAAGCCTTCAAATCAACCCAGATCATGGCAGGGCACAGTGGGCTCCAGGAGAGACATCTCCAAGAAAAAGAGAACTAGAACTGTAGATTCCCTGGTATGATTAATTGCACCGGGAGGAGGAAAGTTTGGGTTTCAGTTTGTGACTGGTAAAGGAATATGATGAAATGATTTTAAAAATGGCAAGAGTTTTGACTGAAGAGGAAAAAGAATCGTGTGACAAGAAAAAGTGGTAAAAATGCAATCATAGTACACTGCCTGGCTCTGCTGGGAACAGTATTTGCAGAGTCATAATGTAATGAACATTAAACGTTTATTTAATAAAACTGTGATATAAACAGAGCAGGAGCTTAAGAATAAAAAAGTGTATGTGTAGTTAGGGTAAGAGGCAAATTTTCTTTTTTCCATATCAGGAAGTCAACAAGGTAGGTCTAAAAATGAAGAAATCAAGAAGTACAATAGCTGATGAGGGTATTAAGATAAATACGATGATTTCTATTGGCAGAAAAAGAAGAACTCAAATTTGGGGGAGGGTTTTTGGGAGTGGGAAGGCTAGGTAGGGGATTGTTGGCTTTTGTAAGAATCCTTGCAGAACTAAAGTATTTAACTTTTAAGACTAAGTACATGTGTCATTTTGATTTTAGAGAGTGAACTGCATCTGCTCCAGAAATATTTGCACTGAAGGCACAGTGGCTATTCCTCCATATTCTATTAATTATTTCAACATATACAGATCAGCTATTTCATATCATAGCTAATCCACTGCCCAGAAAACATTAACATTTAGAGTAAGTATCATTCTGACATATAAAAATGAAACTTTTTATTTGTTAGCATCACCATATTTCCCTTTATTACTAAGGGCAGGTGTACCACCAAAATTGGTCATTTTAGGGATAGCTCAGGGGAAGGTTTTTTTCCCCTCTAGGGAACATCTGGCAAAATTACAACTGGGGGGTTGGGGGCAACTAGTGATAGATATCGAGCGGATACAAGCCAAGGATGCTGCTAAACATCCTGCAAGGGCCAGGATAAGCCCCCAGGAATTACCCAGTCCCAAATGGCAATAGTGCCACAGCTGAGAAACCAAGCTCTGCGCCTTTGAGGATTAATTCATGAGAACGCTAACCATAAGGACTGATGCCCTGCAAACATTTTGCAATTTGGGACTGACTCAGCGGAGTATCTTGGTGCAGTGCTGGAAGCAGACTGGCTGTGCAATACATCTTTGGAGATGAGAATGGTCGGGTAAAGACACAAGGTATAATAAATGATAACAATAATACTACACAGGGCGTTGTACCTCAATAATCTCTTTCATCCATGGTTCCCCGGGCCCTTTATAGGCTGATAATAACCACTCTGGTTCTCATATACCACCTTTTATCCAAAGAGCGCAGGCACCTTCACAACACTCTCACAATGTAGGATGTATCATTAGCCCCATTTTACACGGACGTAAACAGAGGCACAAAAGTTAAGCAACTTGCCCAAAGCCCCAGGAGTCGGTAGCAGCCAGTTCCTGACTCAGCCTATTAATACTAAGAGAACTAGTCCACGAGTGCAGTGATACATTTATGTGGCGTTAAGCGTCATTCTAGTTCATTATGGGTCTATAGTTTTCCAATTAATATGGTGTATTCTCTACCTTGTTCTTTTTGCTTGCCTTTTCTTCCCCTCCCACCCCCCACTTCTTAGAGACCAAGAACTCCTCAGTATCCTAACAATCAGTATCCTATCAATCCGTATCCTATCTTCCCCTCAGTATCCTATCAATCCGTATCCTATCTTCCCCTCTTATTGTTAGGATACTGAGGAGTTCTTGGTCTCTAAGAAGTGGGGGGTGGGAGGGGAAGAAAAGGCAAGCAAAAAGAACAAGGTAGAGAATACACCATATTAATTGGAAAACTATAGACCCAGAATGAACTAGAATGACGCTTAACGCCACATAAATGTATTTACGGAGTGTCTTCCTTGAACCAAGCACAGAGTGCCAGTTCTCACAATAGCTTAAAAATACACGCTGTTGGGATCCCTGGGTGGTGCAGCGGTTTGGCGCCTGCCTTTGGCCCAGGGCGTGATCCTGGAGACCCGGGATCGAATCCCACGTCGGGCTCCCGGTGCATGGAGCCTGCTTCTCCCTCTGCCTATGTCTCTGCCTCTCTCTCTGTGTGACTATCATAAATAAATAAAAATTAAAAAAAATACACGCTGTTACAAATGATTAAAAAAATACATGCTTTGTTGGTTATTTTATAGCAGAGAAAGCGGAGTTTCAGAGGATTTAAACCAACAACACATCCAGGACGCGTCAGCTACTTAGGAATTCCTTCTCAGGCACACTGCAACCCCCCTCCCCCAGCTCCTGCAGCCCCTCTGGGTGTGCAAAGCCCCAGCTCCCGCAGCCTCTCCGGGTGTGCAAAGCCTTGTAACTTGTGAGTTTCGAGGCAGTGAGCTGAGATCTGGTTCATGCCCAAGCCTCCTACTGCCCCCTTAAAACTCAGAAAACAAAAATCCTGCAGTGAATCCGTAATTGAAGAATTCCGGGTGGCACACCCAGGACGGAACCAGCCAGGCTCAGCCTTTGAAACCAATTCCCAAGGAAGGCCTTTAGGTTTCTGCGGGTTTTCAGGGCTCCCTCCCCGTGACCCACACGTTCACCCCAACAGCCACCCCGAGGGCCAGGACGCGGGGCTCTCCCTCCGTGCATGGCACGTGACTCACCTTCTCGCGGAGGCGCCCACCCACCGGGGGCCACCCGGGCAGAAAAGGGACAGAAGTAGGAAGAACGATTTAGGTTAGGGGAGAGTGTGACCCAGGGCTCGCCTTTTTTTTTGTTTTTTTCGCCAAAGCGGTGACCGGGCGTCCGCAGGCTGCGAGCACACCGGGCCGGGCCGCAGCACCTGCGCCGCCGCCACGTGGGCCGCGGTCCGCCTGGCACCCGAGGGACGCGAACCTGGAGGCCCGTCCCCGGGTCGTCCCCGGGTCACCCCCCGGTCATCCCCGGGCGTCTCGGTGGGGGCCCCCGGTCCCTCGGTGCGGCGGCGGCGGGGCGACCCGGCTCACGGCCACCCCGCCCGGGGACGCCGAGGCCCCGCGGGCGAGCCCCCCCGCCCCAGGTCACGCTGCTCTCGGGGGGCCCCAAGGTCGCTCGGGCCTTCTCCGGCCCCTCCGCCCGCCGCCCCCGCACGACCCCAAGACGGGCCGCCGCCCGGGGAAGAGGGGCGCGACGCCGGCCGCACCCGGGGCACTCGGGCGACCCCCAGCCTCAGGGCCCCCCCCGCGGGCAGCTCCGGGTGCGCCCCTCGGCACGCGGTCCGCAGCTTAAGCGGAAGAGCGGCGGGGGCGGGGGGGCGCGGGGGGGCACGGGGGGCTACGGGGGACGAAGGCGGTCGGGGGTCGGCCCCAGGTGCTGCGGGGGTGACGGGGGCGGGGGGCCAGGGGAGGGCGGCCGAGGTATGGGGGGACTGTGGGACCAGGGGGCGCCAGGGGGGGGCACGGGGGACGAAGGGGGGCGGGGGAGCGGCCCGAGAGGACTGCAGGGGGGGAACGGGGGGGGGTGCCATGGGAGGCGGCCACGAGAGTGCTGCGGGGGGGGAACGGGGGCGGGGGGGACGGGGGATCGGGGGGCCCACGGGGGGCTCGGCCCGAGGGCTGGGGGACTGCGGGGGGCGGTCGCGCTCGCAGCGGGAAGGCCGCGGGGCGGGGAGCGGGCGGCGCGCACCTGAGGCGGGGCGGGCGGGGCGGGGCGGGACGGGCGGCGGCCAGGACCACCCCCCTCGCGCGCCGTCTCGGCCCCTTCCGCCCGCGCCCCGGCGCCGCTCAGCTCCCCCCGCCCCTCCCTCCGCCCGGCCGACCCCGGGGAGCCCCGAGCCCCGGCCGCTAGTTGGCGGCAGCCGCTTCCGCGCCGCCGCGGGGGCTCACCTGGGCGCCCCCCCACCTCCTCCCAGGTAAGGGGCTGCCCCGACCGCCTGCGCCGGGGGCGGCGGGGCGGGGGGGGGCGGGGCGGGGCGGGGCGGCGGGGCGAGCGGCCGGAGGTGCGCCGCGCCGACAGGTGGCGGGGCCGGGTCTGAGTCCGGGTCCCGCGCAGACCCCGGCGGGGCGTGGGCGGGGCCGACCTCGGGGGCGGGGCCAGTCCGTTTCCCCGCCCCTTCCCCGCCCCCGGGGGCGGCGACCGGCCCGGGCCGCCGTGTAGGTGCGTCGGAGCCGCTGGCAGGGAGGGGACGCGGCGGCCGCTCGCGGGGCAGCGGGGGCAGCGGGGGCAGCGGGGCAGCGGGGGCGGCGGCGGCGGGCGGACCGCGGCCGGCGAGGACTCAGCCTTCCCCTCCCGCCCCCCGTGTGCGCCCCGCAGACCGTCGGCCCCGCGCCCGGGCTCGTTGCGCCGCAGCGTCCCTCCGGCCTGTGCAGGGCGGCGGCGGCGGGGCCGGGGCCGGGGCCGGGGCCGGGGGCGGGGAGCGCGGCCGCTCCGCGGGGAACATGGCGACCGGCGGCTACCGGGCGGGCGGCGGCGGCAGCACCACGGACTTCCTGGAGGAGTGGAAGGCGAAGCGCGAGAAGATGCGCGCCAAGCAGAACCCCGCGGGCCCGGCCGCCGCGGGCGGGGGCGCGGGCGGGGGCGCGGGCGCGGGCGGCGGCGACGCGGGCGGGAAGCCCCCGGCGGGGACTCCGGGCCCCGCGGCCGCCGCCGCCGAGCTGGGCAGCCACGCACCTGCCGGGCCGGGCTCCGGGGGCGTGAACTGCGCCGGGGGCCCCGCGCCGCTGCCCCGGCCCGGCCCCGGCCCCCGGCGGCCCGAGGACGAGCCCCCCGCCCCCGCCCCCGCCCCCGCCGCGCCCGCCGCGCCCGCCGCCGCCCCCGCCGAGCAGGAGGAGCGGGAGGAGCGGGACGGCGCGGCGGGCAGGGGCAAGGGCGCGGGCCCCAGCGCCAGGAAAGGCAAAGGGCAGATCGAGAAGAGGAAGCTGCGGGAGAAGCGGCGCTCCACCGGCGTGGTCAACATCCCCGCGGCGGAGGTGAGCGCGCGGCCGCGCACACGTGCTCCTGGGCGGGAGGGCGGGCGGGCGGGCGGGTCCGCGCCCCGGGAGCAGCCCCGGCGCAGCGCCGGCGGCCGGGGGATGGCGACGCGACGCGCCCGGCTGGCGACCCACGCGTCCCTCCCGAGCCTCCGGGGCGCGCCCGCCGTTCCCGCGGCCCGTGTCGGGGGCACCTGCGCGGAGCCGCGGCCGGAGCGCGACCCCGCCCCGCCCCCCCGGGCCCGGCTGGCCTCGTCTCTAACCCGAGGCCCTAAGTCCCCGCGGCGCCCCCTGCGCCGAGCCGCGGGCCGAGGGCTCCCGACGCGCGCCTGGGCCTCAGGGGTGCTCGGGGCCACGGGAGCGCTGCGGCCGCCGCGGCCACGGTGCGGGCGGCCCGTCCCCGTCCCCGTCCCCGTCCCCGTCCCCGTCCCCGTCCGTAGTGCGGGGCTCCGTGCAGCGGGGAGACGGCCGCAGCGGGCTTGGTGTCTGGGGCCTGCGAGCGCCTCCACCCCCTGCAGGCTGCAGCCTCTTCCTGGGAGGACGAGTCTCCGCACCTCTCTCTACCCCCAAGGGAAAAAACCAAAGCAAAACCCAATTTTGGTGAAAAAAAACAAAACAAAGCCCAATTTTGGTGGCCTTAATAGAAGCTCCCCGGTTTTGGGAAGTGGTTCCACAACCTTCTTTCACCCAAAGTAGTACTTGCATTTTTTTTCCCCTTCCCATTGGCTCTTTAGGGTTTCTTTCTTTTTTCCCCATTGGCTCCTTAGGGTTTCTTTCTTTATTTGTTAAAACTTTTTTTTTTTTTTACTCGTGGTTTTCTGATTTTTTTCAGCTTTGATACCCAGTAAATAATTAATAAGAATGTATTAACTTTGTGGTTCAAGTGAAAGCACGCACAGTAAGTTAGGGGGAGTGCCAGACATACCCAACTTCTTAAGTGTTAATATGTTTTCCATACCTGGAAAAATCACGGTTTGCCCTTTGAAGGGTATATTTTTATATGCAAGTTTCAGACAGATTTTTATCAGCCAGCAAAACTGCGGCTGTCCTCTGCGGCTTGCTACTTGCACAAAAGATCTGTTATTCATTAAATTGCTTTAAAAGGAATTCATGAAAGTGGTAATCAAATTTCTAGGGTTTTCTTTTTTTTTTCTTTTTTTTTTTAAGTTAAAAATATGAAGATTAAGGGGGAAACTAAAGACAAGGCTTTGGAAAAGCTACATTCCTCAACTTTATTTTTAAAAGTAGCTGATGGTCCAAATAAAAGAATTAGTCATTTTCAATCTTTTCCTCATTGTTCATCTGACAGGGGTCTTATTTTGGGAAATATCTTGGCAGATGTTAGACTTCATTTTTTTTTTTTTTTTTTTTTGTCTGGCTGCTTGTGCTGGAATTGTTACTTTTCAAGTACCTTTTCTGTTTTTAACAAGGGTAATGTTTACTGGGGGAAATAAGTGTGGTGTATCTTGCAGGATCCTAAGAAACATCCTTTGTTAATACTCCTGCTTCGGGTTAGGGAACATAGTGCCGAGAATGTAGATGACTCCCCACTACAATTGAGTCTAATACTCTGGAATGTTTTTCGTTTGGGTGTTGGCAACTCCTAAATTTAATCTTCCTTAAAAACAAACAACCCATGGTACCATTTTTTTTTTTTTTTTTTTTTTGTCTGTGGAATTTGAACCTTTTTTTTTATTGAATAGGGAATTGAGGACTGCTTTCTTTTTGTGGTAACTATGGCTCTATCTGTCGCTGTAGGACGCAACAAAACATGGTAATGTTTTACTGCAGGATCTAATTAGCAGGCATACTTCTGGAGGGCCTCCTCCTCTTTTCATAAAAGCCACTTAAATCTTTCAGATTATTTTAATAGTGGTAAATATATGACACAACACCTTAAAGGTGGGCCATCCTTATATCTCTAGGCGGTGGTTTGTTTTAGGATTGTGTGCCATTCATTTCTCTTGGTAGTTTCAACATTGAGAGGGTCGTTGCTGTGGAGTTTCTTGTGTAATAGAACTTAGCACTCCTGGGGGAAGCAGCCATAAAATGTCTTACAGAATTTTCAGGTTTGTAAATATCATAAAAACAGAAGATCAACAATCTGTCACTATTCAAGGGTAGACTTGTACTGTATATATTGTTGAGAAAGACTCCTATTTTCGGACAGTATTGTCAACCAAGTTTATAGTAGAGGAGTAACATGTAACTTGCATGCAAGATGTTTTGCATCTTGCAAAACCATCTATTTTGGTGGTTGATAAACATTGAAGTTCCTTCAGGAAGTATTTATTAAACGTCTCAGTGGCATATTCATGGTGACTTTCATTAGCTTCTTTTACTAATTACAGAGTATTATAAAATTGTTGTAGAGATACCTGACACTAGCTAAAGAGCCTACAGCCAAGCAGAAGATAGTTTTAGCAGGGAAGCAAGTCAGAAACTCAGAGTAGTGGATGGGGATGGGAAGCTGGGTGGGCTACTACTTGTAAGTGTAATAAAAAGTGCAAATATTCAGTAGTTGTTAGACAAACTTTGGCTTTCATTTACTAGGGTAAAAATTTAAAAAATTTTTTTCCTGAATTTTTACTTTCTCTATTTTTTAGGCAGTAGCCCAAATTGGATAATTTGGATATACTTCCTGCCAATAATTCTGGTATATGTTTGTTAGATCAGTCAGATGTTCATTACACGTCTGTGTTCGAGGCACTCTCGTAAGTGCTGTGGAAAAAAAGAAGAGTGAGGCAGTGTATATTCTCAAGGAGCAGGACTGTAATCCAGGAGGAGGCATAAGGCATAATTATATGAAAAAACTCAAGTACTGAGTTAACAGTTGAAAAGCCATCCTAACATAGCAGATTGTGAAATAGGACTATTTTGTGTGTAGGGGTGCCTGACTGGCTTAGTTGGTGGAGCGTGTGACTCTTCATCTCAGGGTTGGTAAGTTCGAGCCCCACGTTGGATGTGGAGATGACTTAAAAATCTAAAAAAAAAAAAAAAAAAAAAAAAAAATCTAAAAAAAAAATCTATCATCTATCTATCTATCTATCTATCTGTCTGTCTGTCTGTCTGTCTGTCTTGTGTTTGGAGGGAAGAGAGGATTGGGCCATGAGAAACTTCCGAGGAGGGTCTTGAGCTGAGGCTTCTGTTTCTGTAGTTACGTGTCTATACATGTATATATATATATATGTATATGTGTGTATATATATATATGTGTGTATATATATATATGTGTATATATATATGTATGTCCACACATACATGTATACATACCTATTTGTATAGTATTGTAAATATCAGAGGGCAGTGCTTCTTAATTGTGGCAGAGAGTTAATATCACATGAGGATCTTAAAAGAAAATGCTCCCCGTGCAGAACACTTCACTTTTCCCTCCCTGACCCCTGTTTGATTTAATGGGTCTGGGATGGATCCCAGGCATTAGTATTTTGATAAACTTCTCATGTGATTCTAGCGTGAGTCAGGGTTTAGAACTGTTGGGCCACAGTCTGGGGATTTGGGCGTGAATAGAAGCCAGGCCTTGTCCGCAGGCCTCTCAGGCTGTAGAGAGCTGGGCGCAGTCCTGGAAGTGCGGCCTGTTGCTGAGCCAGGGCACCTAGTTCGAGGAGGGGGCAGGTTGAGGGATTCCTAGACAGGACCACTGCTGTTTTCAGAGTGCTTATGAAGTCACTGCCATTTAATAGGTTTGCACGAGGACTTAACAGAGAGGGTTACCCTAGAAAATATAAATATCAATAGGTAGAGGTGGAATGGCACTCCAGTTTTGATTGAAACCATAAAGTTAGCATATATTGAAGCTTACTGTTTTCATAGTGGTTGGCTAGAGTGCTGCTTTATGCGTTGTTTTAATTAATGCTCAGAGCAATGCCATGTAGTAGTTACAGTTTCTCTCTTTATCCTCCTTTCCAGAGAAGAAAATGGAGGCTTGGAAAATTTAAACGACTCAGGATCCTATGGAAAGTGAATCAGTGGTAGAGCAATATTCTAAACGTTTTTTCTTTTGTTGTTTTTTGGTGTACATGTGCCTCTTGGGAAAGTGTTTTTTAAGAATTAACCTCCTCTGGGGGCACCTGGCTGGCTCAGTTAGTAGAGTGTGAAAATCTTGATTTCAAGGTCCTGAGTTCAAGCTCCACATCGATTGTGAGGCCTACTTAAAATTAAACAAAACAAAACAAAAAAAAACCTAAGAAAAATAAAATTAAAAAAGAATCTACTTTGCAATATTTAGCTTATTTCCTGATAGCTTTTTACATTTTTTTTGTGACTTTTTATTAGAGGTTATCTTAAGTAATATAAACATCTGGCTGGGGAGAAAACAGTAAAAGGAACTGAATAGAAATTAAGGTCAAATTTGTAGATTCAGGTCTTGTGTTAGACCCTCTTACTTTATAATTGACTTGGAAAAATTTTGAGCACCAGGCCACCAGCAAAATCTGTTTTTTGGCTAGAAGTCAGAAACTATGACTCTTTGTTTTTATTTAAGTGTTACGTTGTTTTTCTGTCAGGATGGGGCTAAAACAGTTACCCTGTTATTTAAAGGAGCATATAATATATAGAAAGCACTTTTAGGTGAGCACACTTTTAAGTCATAATTATTCAGCATATTTAGTGAACATTATGTAGGACAAGTTCTACTTAGTAAATCATGTAAATCCAGGTAGATTAAGAAATGTCTTTTGGTATGCCCATTATATTCCAGACTGTCTACCTTTCTATGTGATGAGTCAGAAAAGGAGCTAATAGTGACTCAGGGTTGGAGAAAATTGGACTTGTCAGTAGGGTAGGTATAGTGTGAACACTAAGACTGCCTTAATAAGATAGCCCAACTTCCCTAAATGTTTGAACTCATTGGTAAAATAAATGGAAATTTTAATATTCTCAGGAATTGTAATGAGTTGTCTAAGGTGAGAAGCCTCTTTCTATAAAAAGAATTATGTAATGAAAGTAGATGACATTTATGGGGTGCTTATTAGGTTCTAGGCACTATTCTTAGCACTTTACATGTATTGATGCATTCTCATCACAACCTTATGGTAAAATGGGGTAAGTTATTTACTTGACTGAGGTCACATACGTGGTGAGGAGCAGAAATAGCCTGCCTTTAAAGCCTGATGCTTAATAGCCATCTTATCTATTTCAGTGTATCATATACTGTATACCTAGTTTAAGAAAGACAAAGGTTATTTTAGTAAACCAGAAGATGCTAACATTACTATAGACCTTGAAAATAGCCCTCTAATAAAAGGCAGATAAAGTGGGACTTCATTAGAAAAACTTGAGAGTAAATAGTGACACTAAAATTCTTACTTAAAATCATTATCAAGCTAGTGGCTTTATTTATGCTGTTTATTATTTCTACATTGGTTTTTAGCACCTGTGTTATAGGTCAGACTATAGCAAAGTTGGTACACATGTTTAATAGCAAGGCTAATTAATATATGTCTTTAAAATGAGTGGCAAATATTAGAGTTTGAAATTTTCTGAGTGCTTTTTTTAAAGAAGTGAGATATAATTCATTTATCATAAAATTAATTCCTTTAAATTCAGTTCAGTAGTTGTTAGTGTATTCACAAAGCTGTGCTCTAAGTGCTTTTGTATTTTCATCTTAATTTTTCATTATGTTTTTAAAACCTGTAGTACCTAAGTTTTAGCTTCCCACCCTATAAAATGCAGCAGTATCCGAATAATTAAATTTCAGTTTTTCCTGCATATCACAGAGAAAATGAAAGAAACTGTGATGGAATTTTCTTTCTTTTTTTTTTTTTAATTTTTTTTAAAATTTTTATTTATTTATGATAGTCACAGAGAGAGAGAGAGAGAGAGAGGCAGAGACACAGGCAGAGGGAGAAGCAGGCTCCATGCACCGGGAACCCGATGTGGGATTCGATCTCGGGTCTCCGGGATCGCGCCCTGGGCCAAAGGCAGGCACCAAACCGCTGCGCCACCCAGGGATCCTGATGGAATTTTCTAACAGTTTTATGTTTCTTAAAACACCTGCTACCGTGTGTTTGTATAGGAGATTAGTATAAGAGGTATTTAACTCAAGGTAAAAATTTTAAATAAATTTTTAAAAATTTAAAATTCTGCATATCTTTCATGGAGATCCGCAATGCTCTACTGTCTAAACATATGGGAGCTTTGATTCCAAGTAAAAATGGAGTTTTAAACCACCTAAAACCTTAGTCATGTTACTTAAATCAATGTCAGAAAGGATGTGCCCGGGGTTTATGGGGATGGGGGCCACCTGCATACCAGTATCATCTGTGTTGCTTATTTGAAATGTGGATTTCTGGGATCCACCTCATCCTGGGGGCAAGGAGGGGTATCTGAGTCTTCAGTCTTAACATGTTGAGTGATTCTTGTACACTCAACTGGAGAGAACTGACTTAGATGCCCTGTAATGGTTTACTGATCTGTCAAGGGAAATTGATACTGATTGTCTAACAGGTTTGTCACCTGATCAGATAAAATAATGTTGGTGTCAGTGTCCTAAAACTGATAAAATGATAAATTATAGTTAATGTGTAGGTTTATATTGATAACTGGTTGCTGATGTCTAATGGAAATTTATTATTGGGATGCTGAAAATTCTTTTTTCCCTTCTAATAAAAAAACTTCATAGACATTTTAACAGAGCTACTTGGAAATTCAAAGCACCTTAAACATTTATGTAATAGACAGTTAGTGCAAAATGTTGCATCTGCCTTGCTTCTTGTCCTGAATTTATTAGAAGCCTAGACTACAGGGAAAAGAAAAACCAAAAATTCTACTTAATGTGTAATTTGAACTTTCATTCATTTTTCATTTTTAAATATCTTTAAGGGAAAGCATATAATTATGTTTGTAAATGTATTTCATTAGTAGCTCAAACTCTTAAAGCAGGTTTTGTCCATCTTATCAAAATATTCCCAAGTGAATGATTTTTTTTCTCTTGTTTACTCTCACATATTAAATCTATAGGCATTCTCAGCCAGTTGATTCTTAAAATAGTTATTGCTGAGGGAACTTTGAATTTAAATCTTAGGTATTTGTGTTTGTAGCCATATACCTACTGGTATAGAATTAAGCCTAAGCCACTTATCACATTGTCCTTGGGTTAAGTAAAAATACAATAGGCACCGTGTTTGAATGAAGTTGTAAGAACATTTAATTTCTAAAAGCAGCAGAATTATACACTTCAAAGGAAGAAGCTGCTCCAATGAGTTCAAAACCTAGCATGTGAAAATTGGATAGTAAACATTTATTCTGTGATAGAATTAAGAATATGTAAGTTAGGTGTGGATCAACTTTGGCTTGCACTATAAGATATCAAAAAGTCTTGTCAAGAATTTGAAACCCATGATATCTTCTTTGACTATTTCAGCTACTTTTTATTCAAGTACCATTTCTGTATGTTTAATATTGTTTTTTAAATTAAGATTTCCATTCTTTTTTAAGTACTACTAAAAATATTCAGAAAGAAATTCCAAAAGTAATAGAAAATCATTTCATACTTTGTATAACTTGTAAATTTCTCAGGTCATGATCTCAGGGTCCTGAATTTAGAAATAAGATTAAATAGTTTACTTTTATGCTCATAAGCTTAATATTAAATACTGTCTTTCAAAGTGAATTTTATTATAAAACATGTTTTCATCCTGTATTTCAAATTGTATTATTTTTATTTTTTAGTCCTCTAGAGTTTATGTAAAGAAACTGTAAACAGATTTTTAGCTATCACAGAAACGTAATCTGTAACATAAATTCTCTCCTTTCTATTCATTTCAGCAAAACCCTAACAAAATACCTTCAGAATACAACAGCCTTAAAAAAAAAAAAATCCAACCGTATAAAACAAATAAAACTATTACTAAAAACTATATTTTGACCCATAAGAATTTGGTGAAGGAATTTAGTTAACCCAAGGACAATGTGATAAATGGCTAAGGCTTGGTGCTATACCAGTGGGTGTATAGCTAGAAACACAAATAACTGAGATTTAAATTTTTTCTGCTGGTAAAAATAACGTGTTTAAAAATAAAAAGGAATGTGTTCCTTGTAGTTCTCCTTCTGGAAGTCGAGGAAAAGATAAACATCACCTGTTATCTTACCCATATTTTTTTTTTTAAGATTTTATTTTTTATTCATGAGAGAGACACACAAAGGCAGAGACACAGGCAGAGGGAGAAGCAGGCTCCGTGCAGGGAGCCCGATGCAGGACTCATTCCCAGGACCCCAGGATCAGGCCCTGAGCCGAAGGCAGATGCTCAACCGCTGAGCCACCCAGGCGTCCCTTGATATATTTGTTTCTGACCCTTTTTCTCTAGATCTACATAAAAAACAGAACCACACTATACAGATTTTGTGTGTAGTTCATCATGAATATTTTTATGGTGGTGATCTTTAAAATTAAGGATGGATTTTTAAAAAAATTAGTTTCAGGTGTACAATATAGGGATTTTTTTTCTTTGTGTTGTGGTAAAATACTAATAAAATCTTACGTGCTTTGGAGTGTGCGTTCAATGGTATTGAATATATTTATATTATTGTACGGTCATCATCACTCTCTATCCCATTACTCTTCTCCTGTTGTAAAACTAAAACTCTGTAAGACAATAACTGCGTTCTACCTACCTGGCCCCTGGCAACCACCATTACACTTTCTGTCTTTAGGGATGGATATGTTTGTGTTGCTTGATATGAAAATACTTAAACATTACTTAATTGGTAAAGGACTCTACTACTTCTGTGCCCTATAGAGCTGTCTGATTGGCAAATAAGTAAGTTGTCTTAAGATAAACAGCAGTATATTTCTTTTCATGTATTGTATTTCCTTTTTTTTTTTTAAACATTTTATTTATTTATTCATGAGAGACCTAGAGAGAGAGGCAGAGACACAGGCCGAGGGAGAAGCAGGCTCTATGCAGGGAGCCCGACGTGGGACTCGATCCCGGTATCAGGCCCTGGGCCAAAGGCAGACGCTCAACCACTGAGCCACGCAGGTGTCCCATGTATTGTATTTCCTGAAGTTTCCTGAAGTGTACTTCAAGACAAGTGTTTGGATCTTTCAAAACACCTCATAGGTACTAGGACCTTCAAATAATTGTGAAGGATGCCCAGTTATATTTTTTAAAGATTTATTGATAGAGGTAGGGAGAGAGCGAATCCTCAAGCAGATTCCCGGCTGAGCTCAAGCAGATTCCCGGCTGAGCACAGAGTCAGACGTGAGGCTCGATCCCAGGACCCTGAGATCATGACCTGAGCTGAAATCAAGAGTCAGATGCTTTACTGACTGAGCTACCTATGTTCCCCATGCCCATTTTTTTAAAACCTCCTCTGTAGCCTTTGATTTCAGTGGGAAATTAGTAATCAGAGCTGCAATAGTTGTGTGTGTATAAGTAATAACATCATATAAAAGTTCCTAATCATATGTGCAAGATCACACAATTAAAAGTATAGGACATAAGGAAAAGTGGAGTTTAGGGGCATAACACTCAGAAATTTTGTAAGTGAAGTGTAAAAAGATAGAAACCTAAAAAGACTAGCACAATTTTACATGTTAAATGCTTAAGAAATGTATAAATACTACAATAGATGTGACCTTGAAAAAGACTTGAGTTTTCTTATAGAAGTGGGGGTTGGGGGTCGAAAGGGTGGCAATTTGGAAGTGACGGAGGAAGAGTCATCGTAAATTGGACTGAAGCCATAACACTAGATGTGGGTGGGGAAGGCCTGTAACAGGAGCGCACGTCTGAGATGTGCACATTCTGTGATGTTCTGTGGGACTGGTTGCATTTTCTGTGCTTACCTAGTATTTCTTTCAGTTGCCCACAGGCAGGTGTGAAATTTGTATTGTGCTCAATTTGCTCCCTAGTATATCTGGTGCATTGGAACGAATCCAGTTTTCTAAACCAATATTCTAGTTTTTATGTATATACCCATATTATACATCTGTTTATACAATTATGTGCACACCTATGTTTGTCCATCCAAAATCCATGCACCAGTGGCTTGAGAAGGTCATTCCAAGTAATGAGATGGAGAAAGGGTCAGGGAGCAGATGTGACTAGAGATAAGAAAACTCATTTAAGAGCATACTGATCCTGATTGCTAGGGCAGTGGTGGTAGGGAAGGAGAGGAATGGGTGGATTAAGAGGGATTTCACTGGTAATTAGGAAATTACATAAACTTTTGAGCTGGAAGATTCAACCTCAAACTCCGAACCTGTAGCTGAGCCAGGGCTCCCTCCCCTCAGGGCTACCTATACCCTGATCCCTATCTAAATCTTGCTTACTGTTTTCCTTCTTTCTTGAATACTTGGCCTATTCCTCTTGGTTTATCTTGCCATGAAGAGCTGTTACCTTAATTCTCCTTCACTTTCAACTTTTCTTTTTTAAAGATTTTATTTATTTATGAGAGACACAAAGAGAGAGAGAGAGACAGGCAGAGGGAGAAGCAGGCTCCATGCAGGGAGCCCCACGAGGGACTCGATCCCAGGACCCCAGGATCACGCCCTGAGCATGAAGGCAGACGCTCAACGTTGAGCCACCCAGGCGTCCCACTTTCAACTTTTCTTAATTGCTCAACTTGCAGGCATTGTTTTCACCTGCTGACTACCATTACATTGCTTATTTCCTTCTATGTAATTGAAGTTGGTCTCTTCAAGGTTGCTTGTGACCTCCTAATGGCCCAATGAGGCGGCAGCTTTTCTACTTTGAGCCTATTTGACTCTCCTGTAGTGTCTGCCCTTATCCTTCCCTCCCTTGGATTCTACTGCATTTTTTGTTAGATTCTTTTTTACTTGGTTTACTCGGAAACATTGGAGTGCCTGCCATGTGTTCCAGGCTCAGTGCTAGGTGATGCAAAGATGGATTACATGCTCACCAGTATTCAAGGAACTTTCAGTCTTTTCTCAGAGAAAAAGGTGATGACTTAGTTCAGGCTGCCATAACAGGATACCCTAGTCTGGATGGCTTACAAACGACAGACATTCTCACAGTTCTGGAGGCTGCGAAGTCCAAGGCAACAGCAGAATTGGTGTCTGGCGAGAGCTGCTTCCTGGTTCACTCTGTCCTCCCATGGTGGAAGGGGTGAGCGAGATTACTGGGATCTCGCTTATCAGGGCACTAATCCCATTTGTGAGGGGCCCCATCGTTATGGCTTGATCGTCTCTCAAGGGCCCCATCTATCATAATACTGTTGTACTGGGCGGTTAGGGTCTCAACATAGGAATTCTGGGGAGCCACAAATGCTCAGTTCATAGCACGTAAATGGAATTTGATGTAATAAGAACTATGGTAGAGAAGAGCATAGAGTATACTGAACCAGCTCAGAAAAGGGAGCCATCAGCTACATGAGGGAGTCAAGGAGGGCTTTACATAAGATAAAGTAGTATTAAGCCTCGTGTCTTGACTGATCCAAAGGATTTCCCAAATGGAGAGGGTTGACTCGGTAACATTTTATGTAGAGGAAAATAGCATTTGTGAAGGCACAAAGCCAGGAAATAATAGCATTTTGTTACATATACATCCCTCCTGTCTACCCAGCACTGTGCTGGGGGATTTCTATCTGTTAGTTGTAGTCTCTGCATTAACTCACGAGGTAGATTTTAAAACTATATTCCTTATTTTATAAGACCCCTCAAAGAAGTTGTGACTTGCCCAAAGGCCATACTGACAGAAATTGGATTTGCTTTAGATTTGTTTGGGTCCCAATGCACACACATTGGTTATCATTGGTGGAAAGAGAGAGAGATGTGTTCTAATAGAGGAAACTTTGGTGTGCAGAGAATTCATGGTGGGGAGCGGATGAAGAACAGCCGAAGAGGAATCGGGGACCAGTCGTGATGGCTCTGAATGTCATGCTGAGGAATTCAGACATTACTCTGCTGTTCTCTGCTAGTGGTGTTGTCTGGGTGTTTCTCTCCACTCTCTGCACCTGTATATACAGTAGCTCTGACAGCTTCTGGAATGGAAATTGCCTGCCTAGTTTGAAGTCATTAAGGGGATCTTCTTGTTTGGAGACAGGCATCTATTCAAGAATAACAAACAACACAACATCATGTAAAAATTATATGCATATGATAGATAAATCCCAAATTTCCATGTGGGTTAGAAAGAAATGAGAGGAGAGAATAGCCTCTAAGTAAAGTTGTGCCCAAGTAATTCTCTTTATTACAAAAATAATTCTGTAGTGTAGATAGATTTGGGAGTGACTTTGTTAGTGGAGCATGATGGAGTGGAGATGGGGGCTCTGATGCCATTAAATGGTCAGGCTCTGTACGGAGTGTTACCGTGAAGAAGTTCATAGTTTAATATTGTCCCTAGGTTCATATTTGGCCCTGTGCTTGATAGAAAAGCTGGTGTTTTTTTCCATTCCTATATTCTTCCAGTTGATCTTGCAATATAGATGCTTAGAATGCAAGTGCTGAAGAGTGAGCATTGCCTTTTTTTTTTTTTTTTTAATTTATTTATGATAGGCACACGGTAAGAGAGAGAGAGAGGCAGAGACACAGGCAGCGGGAGAAGCAGGCTCCATGCACTGGGAGCCCGATGTGGGATTCGATCCCCGGTCTCCAGGATCGCGCCCTGGGCCAAAGGCAGGCGCTAAACCGCTGCGCCACCCAGGGATCCCCGAGCATTGCCTTTGAATTTGTCCTCCCATATTATTTGTTCAACTTCCACAGAAGCTCCCTGCCCCCCTTCATCCCTCCTGCTCTCTTTTAGAGGAATCAAGTGCTTCTGCAAACCATGTTTTAGGAATAGTGTTCATTTACTTTTGGTGATACAAAGAAAATGCCTACTTATTTGTAGAAAATTAGAAATAAACAATTCTAAAATAAAAATTAGAAATAAAATTTTAAAAATTATCAAAAACAGGATTGTGCAAAGGTTAGCTATAGATTACTATATCAATTTGACTTTTTTTTCCCATTTTTACTTATGCAATAAGATTATATTCCATGTATATTTTCAGAAACTGTTAAACATGACATCATTAAATATGGCCAATAATAATATTACTTTTAAGCTTTTTGAAAGATATTAAAAAATACTTTAAAGGAGATATTAACTGCTGCATATTTTTTTTGTTTCATAAACATAATTTCCACTATTCAATGATGACTATAACTTTATAGTTTTGGTATACAATTCTTGAGTATATTTTTAGTCATACACATGAAAAATACATCTCCAGAAGTTTAATCTTTCTACAAATACTGGGGGACACCTTGGTGGCTCAGTGGTTGAGCGTCTGCCTTTGGTTCGGGTCGTGATCCCGGGGTCCTGGGATCAAGTCTAGCATCTGGCTCCCTGCAGGGAGCCTGCTTCTCCCTCTGCCTGTGTTTCTGCCTCTCTCTCTGGGGTCTCTCATGAATCTTTAAAAGAAAAAAAAAGACCATTCTACAAGTACTATTAAACCTTTTTGTTTTCAGTATTTTATGAATATCTTTGTATGGCAGTAAATATATACTGTGCTGTTTTTTTTTTTTTTTAAGTTTATTTATAGTTTTTAGTAATCTCTACACCCGGTGTGGGGCTTGAACTCACAACCGTGAGATCAAGAGTCACTTGTTCTGGTTGAGCCAGCCAGGTGCCCCACTGTGTTGTTGTTATTCTTAATGGCTACGGATTATTTCATAATTTGGATCTCTGATAAAGCTACAATACATTTACCACAGTCTAAGTACATATTTTATTTATTTTACTTTTCAGTCTCAGTACTTATTACATTTTAGACACTGAAAAAGGCCTTTTGAGCATTTGAATTGCTCTATCTGTTCTGTTACCAACACTCAGGATTTGGATGAACTCTGGTTCATCCTTTTGTCCTTGAACAATTTACAATCTTATTTGGAGAAAGAAGAGTACCTAAGATAATTTTGAAACATGAAAAATAAATATTAAATGTTACGCTGTGCTGTTAGTACAGGGAAGTGAGAGAGATCCCTAGAGAACTGGATGGCCCAGAAAGTTTCCTGGAGGGAGTGTGAGATTTGAGCTGATTGTGAAGGACTATAAGTAGTGGACACATAAAGAGGAGTCATTGTTTCAGACAGAGAGAGCAGGGTGGGTTGAGGTACAAAGGTGGGAGTTAGCAACCCCCACGATTGGAATAAAGGGTTTATATTAGAACATAATAATAGTTAGAAAAGTTAAGGAGCAGAATTGTGAAGGATCTTGAAAACTGGGCTGAAGGTTTTAGGCTTCTTGTATCAGCCTGTAGGAGAACCTCGAGCAGGATGTTTTGATATTTGTGACACCAGGAATGTAACAGGATCAGCTGAGCAGTGGTGTGTAGACTAGGTTAGAGGCAGCAGAGAACAGTAGTAAGGAGATGAATTGAGAGGCTGTCCTGCACCAGGCGGGGCAACATTGTGTGTGAAAGCGTTAGCACACGGTAGTAGAGTGTTGTTCATTAACATTTTCAGTTTTATGTCTTGTTCAATGGACTATTACTGTCTTCAGTTGAAGTGCTTAGGGGAGCTTATTATGAGTCCATGATAATTTCAAAGACAATAATTAAACCAGAAATTACTTATACTACAAACTGACGTTTAGAATGCCTTACTATTTTGATTGTAGAGGAAGAGAAAGGCATTCGTTTCTCAGGATTAGCGGGCCATGTTGGTAGGTAGGTAGCACTTGCACGCTTACTGGGCCAGTAGGCACTCTTCTAGGTCCTTTATGGGTATTAACTCACTACATTTTTAGAAGACTCCAGCAGGTCAGTGCTCTTCCTGTTTTACAGATCAGGAAAGTGAAGCACAGAGATATGATAAACCATACTGAATTTCTGATTTGAGGGATTAGTTGCCTCTTTGGTTTTTTTCCTCCCAATATCCCCTTAGCCCGAGCAAAGTTGACCTCCTCGTATTTAACTTGCTTTCAGATTTCTATTTAAGTATTTTGTTTTAAGAGGTTTTTCTCTCTTTTTTTTTTGCTTATTTTGGGGTAAAAGCTACATGTGAGAGTCAGAGGCCTAGCAAAAGGCTTGGGAAGGTATCCATGCACTGATGAACAGTGATTCTCTCTGGATGGTAGAATGAAGGAGACGTTCATTGGTGGAATGTTCTCTGTGTGATCTTTCTCGTGGAGGTTCTCTCCATGACGTAATGCACGAGACGTTTCTGTAGATATCCCTGGGGTATTTGAAGAGGTTGTGTATTTTCCGGGTCTAGAATTCTAAATATTTTCTCTTAAGCCAGTCTCCCAAATTACGTTTCAATTCATTTAACCTTATTTCTGGCTTGTTTGATCTGAAGACATACTGATGTTTACTGCTGTTGGCTTGTTAATTTGTCCTTGAACTTTGAGAGAATTTCATCTTATAAGCAGAAAATTCATAACTGAAAACGTACATACTATAAAATCTCAATCTTGAAACACATGGTAGAGGGGTACAGGTAATATAATTGGTAGTTTGCTTTGATTTTTTTTTTTAAGATTTTATTGATTTATTTAGAGAGCATGAGTGGGGGGAGGAGCACAGGGAGAGGGAGAGAGAATCCCAAGCCGAATCTGTGTCCAGCTCGGAGCCCGATGTGAGGCCTGATCCCACAACTCGAGCTAAATCAAGAGACGCTCAACTGACTGCCACCCAGGGGTCCCTGATGTTCCTTTCAGAGCTCTCTCTACTCTGGATCATTTGAATCACTCACATTAGTTCATAGTAACATGTTGGAGCAGTTTTAGGTTTATAGAGAAATTGAGTAGAAAGCAGAGAATTCTCACATTCTCCTCGCCCGAGTTTGTCTCTTAACATCTTGCATTGGTACATTTGTTACACCTGATGAACCAGTATTTTTTTTTTTTTTTTAAGATTCTATTTATTCATGATAGACATAGAGAGAGAGAGAGAGAGAGAGAGAGAGGCAGAGACTCAGGCAGAAGGAGAAGCAGGCTCCATGCAGGGAGCCCGATGTGGACTCGATCCCGGGACTCCAGGATCACGCCCTGGGCCAAAGGTAGGCGCTGAACCACTGAGCCACCCAGGGATCCCCTGATGAACCAGTATTAACTAAGGCTGATACTAGAGTTTGCTCTTTGTATATACTTTTTTTGGATTTTGAGTGTATGTCATATATGAACCATTACGGTATCCTAGGGAATCGTTTCACTGCCCTAAAAATCCTCTGTGCTGTACCTGTCCAGGCTTCCTTCCCTCCCCTGTCAACTAACTCATCTTTTTACCGTCTCCATAGTATTACCTTTTCCAAAATGTCTTATAGTTGGAATGCTACCGTATAAAGCCATTTTAGACTGGCTGCTTTCATTTTAGCAATATGCATTTAAGGGTCTAACGTTTCATTTTTGATCGTTAATTATTTTCCTTAACCTAATAATCTGAGTAACCCAGAGGACCTCAGATAGATTTCAAAAAGTCAGATCTACCCTCAGATGACAAACATTTGTTACCATTAAGGAGTTAATGACACAGCTGAGGTGATGAATTGATTTATCAAATGAACAGTTGTTTGGAAAATATACCGAAGCTGTAATGGAAATTCGAAAAGAAGGTCACCAAAAAATACTTTGGTTAATGATGGTATTTTCATTGAATGTGTACAGCTTCGTAAGGTGTATATAAAGCTTTGAGAAGATACTAATGTTTACCTGATCATGTCAACTAGAGTATGTTTATGTTAAAATATTAATCCTATCACTTCTTGGTCCACATTTTAGTTCTTATGTGGCTTTCCTCTAAATATCTTTTTTTAAAAGATTTATTTATTTTAAAGAAAGCTCGCATGCACATGTGCAAATGGTGGGGAGGAGCAGAGGGAGAGAATCCTCAAGCTGACTCCCCGCTGACTGTGGAGCCCGGGGCAGGGGCTGCAGTCTCAGGACCCCACGAGAGCATGACCTGAGCCGGAGCCAAGAGTCGTGGCTTAACTGACTGGGCCACCAGACACCCTCCTCTAAATATCTGATCAAGTGTTTTCACAAGGAGTCAGATCTACCTGTGACTTTCCAAAGATCCTTAGCAAGGGATACTCATTTGCATTGATTCCGTGAGATGTGTAGAGTAAGCATTTGTAGTTTAAGTGCCTTCTTTCTGCCCGGCTTCGTTTCCAGATGGCAGTACGTGTGCATTCACGGAAGTTACTTCCACCTTCAGGACACAGACAGAGGTCCTGTGTTTCTCGTATGTTGATTAAAATCTTTCCTGTGTCAATGAAGTCCATCCATTATCATTCTCACAGAGAAGGGATTCAGCTCTGAGATTAGTAGAATATTTGAGATGGTAAATTGATTAGAGAAGAGACTGTTGTTACATTTCTCAGCACTTCACCTTGCTAAGTTCAAGTTTTTAAAGCTTTTAAGCATGAAGGTAGAGGTGCCTGGGTGGCTGACTTGGTTGAGCCTCTGACTCTTGGGCTCAGGTCATGATTTCAGGGCCCTGAATTGGGTTCACCTCCAGGGGGGCATCCATGGGATTATCTGCGCCCTCCTGGCCCTCCGCCCCTCCTCCTGCTTCCTCTTGTGTGCCCCAGTGCTCTGTCTCTAAAGTCAACAGATCTTTAAAAGCATGCCCGCAAAACAACTTTAGGCTATGGTTGATTATGAAGTGAATATTTGAATATAATATTTTCTTTTTCAACTTAGTTTTGCTTGAGAATTTATTTAGTATTGTCAATACTCAGCTCATTGCTTGCTGTGTACAAATAAGAATGTTTATTAAGAATGTGGCACAGATGTCTTGATTGAGAAGTGATTTCATATATAAATTGTGTTTTTGCCTAGATTCCTGCTTTAACATCACAGAATCTTGAGGGAGACTTAAAATTTGGAGTTGAACCTATGATAGCCATTTTTTATTGTGAACTGCAGTTTTTTAAATAGTACTGTTATTCATTCCAATGAATATTTGAACATAAATAGTAGAAAATAACTGCCAAAAATTTTGTTTGGGCATGAGAAAGAGTCAGTCACAGCAATTGCTGTTATCTTGATATTTTGCACATTACTCCTTTTGCAGCATTTGCATCTCAGGAAACCTCATTTTTTTTTAAAATGTAAAATAGAATTTTTCAGAATGAAACTGAATAAGCTACTTTTTTTAAAGCAAAGCTTAATTTAATTTTACTTATTTATTTTTAAGTAAGCTCTACACCTAATGTGGGGCTTGAATTTACAACTCTGAGATCAAGAAGTCGTAGGCGTGCTCTAAGAATCCTGTGGACTGAGCCTGCCTGTCAGGCATTCCTGAATAAGCTATTTTTAGTATTCTTGAAACCCAGTGATTTTTCTGTGAAGAGTTTTCAGTCTTACTAATTGGAATTTTTTGTTCAAGAAAAAAAATTACAATACAGAAGATGAGCATTTTATATGTATTTATTTATCTTAAAGATTTTATGTATTCATGAGAGACAGAGAGAGAGGCAGAGACACAGGCAGAGGGAGAAGCAGGCTGAGTGTGGGGAGCCCAATGTGGGACTGGATCCCGGGACTTCAGGATCACGAGCTGAAGGCAGGCAGGCGCTCAACCGCTGAGCCACCCAGGCATCCCAAGATGGGCGTTCTAATGTTAAGATGTTTGACTCATTTAATTTTGTTTTGGTTCCAAGAACAGAGTTGATAGTTTTTTTAAATAGATTTTATATTTTAGAGCAGTTTTAGGTTTATAGCAAAATTGAACAGAAGATAGAAAGATCGCCAATACATCTTTGCACCCACACATGCATAGGGCCATCCATTATCAGCATTCCCCACCAGAGTGATACATGCGTTAGAATTGATGAACCTGCTGTGACGCATCATTACCCAAAGCCTATATTTTTTATATTATGGTTCACTCTTGGTGTTGTCCATTCTGTTTGTTTGGACAAATGTATAATGGTGTGTATCCATTGTTACAACATCATATAGAGTAGTTTCACTACCTTAAGGACCCTTTGTGCTCCATCTGTTTAACCCACTTCCCAACCCTTGACAATTGCAAAGCAATCTCTGTAGCTCTGTCTTTACCAGAATGTCATGTAGGAATCATACAGTATGTAGTCTTTTCATACTGACTTTTTTCACTTAGTAATATACATTTAAGCGTCCTCCATCTTTCCATAGCTCTTTTTAGTGTTGAATAATAATATTCCATTGTCTGGATATACCACACTTTTTCCACTCACCTACTAAAGAAGGTTGCTTCCAAGTTGTAATTAAAATTAAAGCTATAACAAACATCCATGTTTAGGTGTTTGGATATAATTTTCAGTTTCTTTCTTTTTTTTAAAATAAATTTTCAGTTTCTTTAGGTAAATACCAAGATTGATGGATTGGACATGATTGATGGATTGAATGGTAAGAGTATGTTTAGTTTTATTTATTTATTTATCTTTAAATTTTTTTTTTTTTTTTTAATTTTAGAGAGAACACATGCATGAAAGCAGGAGGACAGACAGGGAGAGAGAGGATCTCAAGCATACTCACCACTGAGAGCGGGGTTTTATATTTTGTATTTAAGTCTGTGATACATTTGTGTGTGTGTGTGTGTGTGTGTGTGATTCATTTTGAATTTTTTTTTGAAAGTTGTGAGGTGTTTATCTAGATTCATTTTTTTGCATACGGATATCCAATAGTTCTAGCACCATTTGTTGAAAAGACATCTTTGCTCCATTGTAATGCCTTTGCTCCTTGTCAAGTGACTATATTTACGTGGATCCATTTCTGGGCTGTCTGTTCCATTGCTAGTATTTGTTCTTTCAGTGGCACTACATTGTCTTGATTACTGTAACTTTATAGTAAGTCTTGAAGTTGGGTAGTGTCATTCCTCCATCTTTGTTTTTCTCGTTCAGTATTATGTTGGCTATTCCTGTTCTTTGCCTCTCATATAAATTTTAAAATCAGTTTGACTATATCCACAAAATACTTGCTTGAGATTTTGAATGGTCTTTCATTGAATTGATGGATCAGTTGGGAGGAACTGACATCTTGACAATGATGAGTCTTCCTAACCATAAATAGGGAATATCTGTTTATTAAGCTCTTCTTTGACATCTCTCAACCAGAGTTTTGTAGTTTTCCTCATATAGATGATGCATGTATTTTGTTAGATTTATATCTAGGTATCTTTTCTTCTTTTATTTTTTTTGGTGCTAATGTTAAATGTATTGTATTTCTTTTCCAAATCCACTTGTTCATTGCTGGCATATGAGAAAACATTTATTTATTTATTTTTATTTAATTTATTTTTTAAAGATTTTATTTATTTAATCATGAGAGACAGAGAGAGAGGCAGAGACACAGGCAGAGGGAGAAGTAGGCTCCCTGCAGGGAGCCCGATGTGGGACTCGATCCGGGGACCCTGGGGTCACACCCTTGGCCCAAGACAGGCGCTAAACTGCTGAGCCACTCAGGGATCCCCTGATTTTTTTTTTTTTTAAATCATGTATTCTGCAACCTAGCTATAATTGCTTATCATTGCTAGCATTTTTTAAAAAAAGATTTTGAGAGAGAGTGAGCAAGAGAGAGAAAGAGCGAGAGCACTAGTAGGGGGAGGGCAGAGGGAGAAGCAGAGTCCTGTGCTAAGCAGAGAGCCCGATGCAAGGCTTCGTTCTTGGACCCTGGGATCATGACTTGAGCCAAAGGCAGAAACCCAACTGACTAAGCCACCTAGGTGCTCGATTTCTGGCATTTTTTGTTGTCGATTCAGGTTTCTGTGTAGTCAGTCATGTCATCTGTGAACAATGACAGTTTTATTTCTTCCTTTCCAATCTGTATACATTTTCTTTTCTTAATTACATTAACTAGGATGATAGTTTCATTTTTTAAATTTAAATTAGGTGATTCCATGGTAATCTTTGAGAATAAGGTCTTAAAAACAAACAGAAAAACCCTTTTGTAATTCTCCCTTGTGTTTTTCTTTTAGACCTTGGTTACATACTATCCATTAGTTCTTTAAAACTTATTGTTTCGGGACACCTGGGTGGTTCAGTGGTTGAGTGTCTGCCTTCAGCTCAGGGCATGATCCCAGGATCTGGGATCAAGTTCTGTATTGGGTTCCCTGCGAGGTGCCTGCTTCTCCCTCCACCTATGTCTCTGCTTCTCTCTCTCTGTGGCTCTCATGAACAAATAAATAATAAAATCTTTAAAAAAAAAAACCCTTTTTGTTTTGTGTAAACTGTTTACATTGCTAAAATGAGGGGAAAATCATAAAAATTTGCTCTAGTTCAAGGAAAGAAATGGTGTCATTAAAGAGCTTTCTTTCCTGTTTAGAACAAACATCATTCTTTAGCTTTTCGTCCATCCATAAATAAAAATATTGGATGTATATAAAAATACTTTTTTTGGAAAAGTAATCATTAGAAACAAAGACTAACTACCATCCATAGAGAATAACTTACTTAACAATTTCAGTTTCTTTTTCCATTTATTATAGGATTTTTTTTTTTTTAAAGAATACTTAAGTGAGAGTTATTCAACTCAGGATAGATTATTGATAGAGTTGCTTCTTTTGGAGGTCTTGAAAATGAAACATATTATTAGATGGGGGAAAATGTTAGATGTTATTTATTTACTTATTCTGTTAGATGTTATTTAAATATATTTTTTAGTTATTTAAGTTCCTATGGATCTGGTGACTATATTTCCCAAACCAGTAGTCAGAATGTAAGACCTGATGACAAGATAGGATACTTGAAATGTAGATGATCCTGCATAAATAGACGTGGCCCTATTCTGTGGCCTACCCTTTCCTTCCATGCTGGACAAGTTCGAGGCCTTTGTGACTCATAAGTTTGTCATACAGATTATTTTTAAAAAACAAATAATATCAGTGCAAGAAACTCAGTTTAAGATTATTGATTTTAAATCCTTAATCTTTACATAGTTTCTGTTGGATGGGGTATCCTGTACATAACAAAGGCAGTACTTTTAGGGTTTGCCTTTCAACAACTCTAGGACTGAAGACTTTCAAATCAAAATGTGAAGACTACTCAGTCTTTAAAATGCACTCATTCCTTCCTTTCCCTTTCTGTTTTGAACTTTTCCATCATTTCTGGGCTGTAATGGACAACATGTGCCTGTGTGTAAGCCTGCTGGTATTTGTTCTATTAGGAAGAGATTATTTCCTTCTTGTGTGAAGTCCCCAACTTGTCCTGATTCCTCTCTTTGTCCTCTCTCAGTTTTTTGTTTTGTTTTGTTTTAATATTCTTGGAGGTGAAGAGTTTAGAAGTGAGATGCTGAAATAACCAAAGACAAACTGTTCAGGGCTATTATCAAGCTGCTTAGAGGAAACACTGATTATTGTTCTCTTTGGTTACAGTGTGAGTGAATGAACTTGCCTATGGAAATACATTTTCTCCTAACTTGAAACATTAAAAAGCAACAACCTAAGAGAAAAACTAAAAGAACAAAGGTAAACAAAATAGTATAATGAACCCTGTGTACGACCATAGCTATCTGGGTTCAGTGATTTTCATTTCCCTCAGTCCTCTTTATTTTGAGACATCCTTGAATCCTATCATTTCATTTGTAAATAGTGCAAGTTTATAAAGATGAAGACTCTTTTAAGGATATCACAGTATTACTATTACAGTACAATTACATGTAAATAATAATACCTTAATATCAAATATCCATTGTTCGCATTTGCATGATTGTCCCATATATGTTTTTTGTATTTTGCCTAAATAAGGTTTATACGCTCAGTTGGTTACTATGTCTGTGTTTCTGTGTAAATGTCATTTTATCTATTGGTGTTTACTTTATTAGAAATTAAAACAAGTTTTAGAAATAATCAGTTATTTAAAAATAACAATAGTTGCATGTTTAAATGAATAACATTTTTGTGAAAACTATTTTCCAAAAGAAACTTAGAAAAGTGTCATTGTTTTCACATTTTTGTAAATCTCTTTATTATCTGGCTTAAGGAGGGGTTGCTGAATTCTCATATCTACTTTATCATTTAGCTTTTTATGATACCTATATCATGTAGCCTCCGGAAACTTCATGTACAGTAATGAGAGCATGAGATGGGGAAAATGTAGGTAACGTTTTAGTATTATTGTAATAACTTTGGCCTTGCAGATTCTCTGAAAGGGTCTTAGGGACCCACAGAGGTGTCCAGACCATGCTTTGGGCAGTACCCCTACATTTTATTAGGGGTTGCAAAATGGTTCTATTCTAATTCGTTCCTACCTTTAATAATATATTAGCTAGGGGCACTTGGGTGGCTCAGACGGTTAAGCAGCAGGCTTTTGGTCTCGGCTCAGGTCATGATCTCAAGAGTCCTGGGATGAGTGAGCTCTGCCCTGTTTGCTTGCTCAGTGGAGAGTCAGCTAGAGCTTCTCTCCCTCTGCACCCCCTATACTTGCATGTGTGTTTGTGCTCGCTCTCTCTCAAAAAAAAAAAATTATTATTAGCTGGAGTATTTTATAAAGAGAACTTTTCTTTTATCAACTATTTAGTTGCTCTGAGATATGGTTTGTACAAATAAGGTAGGTTAAATTATTTATTCTTTTTCTTTAGGGAGATAGAAGCTTTATTGCATTTGTTTCACCTTGTGAGAAAGATAAAGAGGACCACAAAACCCCCTTTGTACTAATTGAAACTACTTTCAGTTAGACTCCTAGGAGGGAAATGAAGCCCTCTGCTAATCCATTTGAGTTGCCTTCTTAAATTATTAAGATGCAGTTTGTATCTTACAGGTTGCTTATTTTAGTAGTATATCAAATAACATTATAATCTTTAAGACACTCGAGTTTAAAAAGGATTGGAAGCTTCCAAGTCATCTGATGTTTTTACCTATTTGCTTCCTTATAGAAATGTTGTAGAGATTAGCAAGATAATGTCTGTGGATAGTTTGAAGCTCTTGGTTATTGTGAAATACATTATTAACTCCATAGAAGGAATAATATAGGTTCTGTAATGTGATGTTAGATTTTGCTGCAGTTTGATTTTAGAAAACTGAACTGTGTCATCTACTTCCAGAATTGCTTCCAAAATTTGAGCACTCTTGAAGCAAGACTGGGAGTTGTAAGCTGTCATAAATGATAAAGCCCAGGGACTAAAACTTGGAATGGAATGAAGTCTGGAGAGAGGAGATGTGTTTCAGAATAGTGTAAGCAATAGATTAATTAGTCATAATAAAATTTCACAAGTGGAAGAGGGGAGGTCATCTTAATTCCTTACTTGTGTATACTTGAGATGAAATGTGGCATCAATTTTCCTGTACTTAACAATTTTAATTTTAATTGACTTTCGGAATTTTTACAATACAATAGAACCATGTTGAGACAAGTTTATTGAGCCAACTATCTATAGATCTTAAAATATTTGGCAGTTCAAATTGTTGTTTAATGTGGGTTAGAAGTGAGAAGGATGTGAGTTGAAGGATAGAAAGAAGCTGAACCACAAAGAATAATCTGTCAGCAAAGTAAATCTTCTCTAGTTAGACTTACTCTTTTGTTGTTCTTGGACCTGATGAAAATTATTTTAGAGATTAGAATTTAATAGCATAGTAATGGTTTGAAGGTATCTATTTTAGTTTGTATTTGTAGACTATAAGAATAATTTTTTAAAAATATATTTTTCAGAATTTTTTTTTTTTTTTTTTATGATAGTCACAGAGAGAGAGAGAGAGGCAGAGACACAGGCAGAGGGAGAAGCAGGCTCCATGCACCGGTAGCCCGACGTGGGACTCGATCCCAGGTCTCCAGGATTGCACCCTGGGCCAAAGGCAGGCGCCAAACCGCTGCACCACCCAGGGATCCCTATAAGAAGAATTTTAAAAATTTAATAGTTTTTGCATTTATACAGTTCCTTTGAAAAAAAACTACCTTTTGGGGTTTTTAAATTTTTTTTTATTTTTTGAGAATCTTTTGAATAACCACCATCATTTCATGGACACATGTCTAAGTTTGAAAAGAAATTAAATGTTTTTTTCATTGTTTAATCTGTTTTTAAAGAATATATATATTTATATATATACACACACACACACATATATTTTAAGAATTTATTTACTTATTCATGAGAGACACACAGAGAGAGAGAGAGAGAGAGAGAGAGGCCGAGACACAGGCAGAGGGAGAAGAAGGCTCCATGCAGGGAGCCTGACGTGGGACTCGATCCCGGGTCTCCTGGATCACACCCTGGGCTGAAGGTGGCGCTAAACCGCTGAGCCACTCCTGTTTTTTAAAGGCTGTCCTGTTTTTTAAAGAATATTTCTTAGAGGTATATATCAAAATTGAACCCTAAAATATCAATAAGAAGTTTTGGAAAAATATGTGCCTTCCTGGAAATTAAAGAGGAATTGTCTAGTTGTAAATGATGAATGCAGTGAGTGAATATTCATTACAAAATTAAGATTTTTGGTTTATTAAAATAATTTGATATCAAAAAAAGGTGAAGTAATTTGGTATCACATTTACGACTTCCTTTTCAATGTTATGTTTAAAAACATTAGCTTTCTGGGGTGCCTAACTGGCTCATTCAGTGGAGCACATGACTCTTGATCTCAGGGTTGTGATTTTGAGTTGCATGTTGGATGTAGAGATTACTTAGAAATAAAATATTAAAAAAACAACACTGACTTAGTAAAAAACAATAATATGACCCAAAACAAGGTAAATGTCATGGGTTTAAAAACAAATAAAAATATACTTTCAGGGCATGTTCCAGTAAATATAGATTCAGTTTAAAAACTTGATAATGATAGTTCATGGTAATTAATAATCCAAAAGCACTACATGATCCTAAGTAATTAATAATCCAAAAGCACTACATGATCCTAAAGGGCCAAAATTTAGAGAAGATTCTTAGTTAAAGAGACCTCATTTTTGAGTATTTAATTTCCTAAATTTATTTTTTTTTTAATTGAAGGGAAGGTTTTGCTGAGGTGTAATGGAAGAAGAGGATCATTCAAATCCTATCTCCAAATCATTTTAAGTGATGAAAACTCACTTAAAAAAAAAAAACAAAACTAAGGAGTGGGGCGCCTTGGTGACTTAGTCAAGTTAAGTATCTGCCTTTAGCTCAGGTCATGATCTCGGGCTCCTAAGATGAAGCCCCAAGACAGGATCCCTGCTCAGTGGGGAGTGTGCTTCTGTCTGTCTTTCCCTCCCCCTGTCTGTGTGCCCAAGCACCCCACACTCTCTCTCTGTCTAGCAAACAAATAACATCTTTAAAGAAACATTAGGGGCTAGTTGCCATTCAGCCCTTGAAGTGGTGGGCTTTGGTGACTTTTTTTCAGGAGATTTGTACACCTCTTATGAAAGTGATCACTTTTGAAAAGTAGGTAAATTGTAAATTTCTTACTAGGTCTATTTATCTTTGATGGGCAGTTTTTTGTTTAGAACATTAAAAACAATTTCTTTATAAGCTGGTATAGATGAAATGTTTTCCCCCAAAATTAATCTGTGATGATTGTATTTGGAGGTGGGGTCTTTGGGAGGTAGATCATGAAGGCAGAGTTTCAGGAATGGGATTAGTGCCCTTATAAAAGAGGTTCCAGTGAGCTCCCTTGCACCTTCCACCTTGGGAGGAGAGCAAAAGAGACCTCTGTCTGTGAACCAAGAATTGGGCTCTCACCAGACCGCCAGTCTGCCAGCACCTTCATCTTGGAATTCCCAGCCTCCAGAACTGTGAGAAATAAATTTCTGTTGTTTGCAAGCCATTTAATCTGTTGCAGTTTGTCGCAGCAGCCCAGAGAGACTAAGATCTGAGCTATGACTCCCTTTAACAGCATCCTATTTTCCAGCACTTTTCCTGTAATGTATGTTTTGCATATATGCTTTGCAGTTGGATTTTTGTCAGTTTATTACGTTATGGATACATAGCTTAGTTAATCATACTATTTTTAATTCAGATGTTAGTAAATCACTATATGTAGCATAACTTATTTCTCTTTTAAGTTGCTGTGTCAATTCATCCTAGGCTGTTTAAAACAAATGTTCCTACACCTTAGCTGCCATACAATCACTAAGGGAGAGTTAGTAAGCCTAGGATGGGACCTGTGAAATCTGTATTTTAAAGATCTCACCAGATAATTGCGATGAAAAATGGACCATCAAGATCTATGAGAAACATTGATTTACAGAATTTACTAATAGCTTCATGTTAACTAAAACAGATTACCCACTTCAAGTCTGGTTTCTTTTTTTTTCCATTTAAAAAATTCTGATTTTTCTTAGATTTCTTAGAGTTACTAAACTCTTGGTATTTGATGTATGAAGGTGGAGTAAGGAAGCATTGAGAAAATGCTATTTAAAAAAACGCTAATCCCTCGGGTGCCTTGGTGGCTCAGTCAGTTGGGCATTCCAATCTTGGTTTTGTCTCTGATTTTGATCTCAAGGTCATGGGTTTGAGCCCTGCATCAGGCTCTGTGCTCAGCAGAAACCTACATGAGATTCCCTGCTTATGTCCCTCCTCCCACTCACTCTTTCTCTTCTCCCTCTCTAAAAAGAAAGAAATCTTTAAGGAAAAATAAAAATTGCTAGTCATTGATCATAAGGAAATAATAAAAGTGATACTATATCATCATTGTTAATACAAATAGATACTATTTGAGAACTGTTAAATGGGAGATATTTTAGATAAGCACTTTTAATTTATTTAATCCTGACACTAGAGAGAGTTGAATGAGGGGCAGCCCAGGTGGCTCAGCGGTTTAGCACTGCCTTCAGCCCAGGGCCTGATCCTGGAGTCCTGGGATTGAGTCCCACGTCAGGCTCCCTGCATGGAGCCTGCTTCTCCCTCTGCCTGTGTCTCTGCCTCTCTCTCTCTCTCTCTCTCTCTCGTGAATAAATACATAAAATCTAAAAAAAAAAAAAAAGTAAGTTAAATGAATCTCCATTTTTCTAGAGTGCCACCTGTGCCCCTTCCCAGTTTTAAACAGCTACTAACTGATGGTGTCAAGATTGAAATTCAGATTTATCTCACTCCCACAGCCATCCTTCTTAATAACTAACATCATGAATAGTTAGCAATATTCAATAATAATTACTGAGAATTAGTATGAAGAACATATTAATAATTAATAAATCTTAATAATTAATGTTAAATTAACAATACTTTGTGTGGTAGGAAAATGATAAATGGATAAGATCAGTGTTTCCATGGAACCCTAGTCACTTACTCTGTATTTCACCAGCGGTAAGGGGATCTGCTGAGATTCTTGGTGGTGTCTTACCCATTTTTCCTGTCTCTCTTATGCTTTTAAGTGTTGATTCCCTGTTGATTTTAGAGCTATTTCTATGTTTATCTCTGTTCCTTTGTTCAGTAGGAGTTGGCCTGATTGGAATAGATGCCATTTTATCACGAGTTTGCAGATGCTTAAAAGGACTTTATGTGATTTGGTTTAAGCCTTCCGTAGATTTCTTACTCTGGAATTCATAAGAGCTGGGCTCCTACTTTGGCCTTTATGTGTGAATAATACTTTTTTTTTTACCTTGCGGAGGGAAGCAAGCTGAACTAAATTCTAGTTGTGAATCTGTTGGTGAATGGGCCAGAACAAGGGTGTGAACGGAAGCAAAAGATTAGTACTCTTAGATGATCTAGATTTCCCTGTATGCAGATACCGTAGAAAGTCACAGGCTAAGGGCTAAAATGGTTTTTACTTTTCTGTGGCTGACTGAGCAATTAACCTAATTTTTCTGATCTTTGATTTATTTATTAGAACACATCATAACTGACTTATTCTACTTATAAGGTTGTTGTGAGAATCAAATGAGAGGTTATCTGTAAAAATTATTTTGTCAAATGTTAAGTATTACCACCACAAATGATTTTTACAAATGTGTCCTGTCCCAAATGTCTGGATCTTCTAAGCCCTATTGTACTTACAGACATTTTTCTGTAATTCAGGTAGCATTTCCTGCATTCAGTGGGCCTTTTGGAAAAGATTGCTTTTTAGTTTGAGAATCTTTTTTTTTTCCCCAAACACGTAATTTATTTATTATACAGAGAACTTATTTTTTAAATATTTAGAAAAAAATAAAGAATTTTAGTTATTTTTATAAACTGAAGTGTAGTTGACACACAGTGTTATATTAGTTTCAGATGTGCAACATAGTGATTTCAGTTTGAGGATGTTTTCTAGCATTTCTTTGGAGTGGCAGCATTTGTTTGAGGTACTTTTTTTTTCTTTAAGACTTACTTATTTATGTATTTGTTACAGAGAATGCCCGAGCGGGGGGAGGGGGAAGGACAGTGAGGGGAAGCAGACTCCTCACTTAGTGGGGATCCTGTTGCAGGGCTTGATTCCATGACCTCGAGATCATGACCTGATCCGAAACCAAGATTCAGACACAACCAACTGAGCCACCCAGGTGCCCTTGATTGAGGTACTTTTATTTTTATTTTTTATTGCTATACACTTTACTTTCTGGGTATGATTAACCAGACTGTTGTAACTCTCCTGTATTATGATTTCCTGAACCCTAAAGTCTCGGAGCCCTCCTTATGGTATGACCCTGACTGACTCTCTTTTACTGATGACACATGAGCTTTTCATAGCTGCTTACTGAAATGTTTATGAGGATAAGGGGCATGGGGCTTTGAATTAATGCACATAATGATGCAAAGGCAGGAGCAGACTTTGTCATTAGCAGTTTCTCAGCTTCATGCGGCTTTATTTTTATTTTTTTTAAATAAATTTTATTTATTTATTTATGATAGTCACATACAGAGAGAGAGAGAGAGAGGCAGAGACACAGGCAGAGGGAGAAGCAGGCTCCATGCACCGGGAGCCCGACGTGAGATTCGATCCCGGGTCTCCAGGATCGTGCCCTGGGCCAAAGGCAGGCACCAAACCACTGCGCCACCCAGGGATCCCCTTCATGCGGCTTTAAGTCAAAGTGTTACTAATAGAAAATTTTTATAAAAAAGTAACAAAACAATCTTCTTATTACTAAAAGTGCAATATTACCTTAAATGTATTAATTTTTACAACTTATGACAAAATTTCAAATGGTACACACAGATAACCACATTATTTTCTTGTGTGCCTTCTAGGGATATATTTTTTTTAACCAACAAAAATGTTTGGATATCCCCCGAGATTCTTTCTTTCAAGGCTGATAATGAACACCATAGTAAATTTGAAATCTTTTGTTGTTTTCTAGTTAGAAATATTATATATGGTTAAGAGTTGAAATAGTTCTTAAGGGCAGATTATTTTCTTAGCTGTCAGTGAATATTTACTGTTTATATTAATTCTCTAGTTTATGTAAATTCCATCTTTAAAAAAAGATAAAATGGGATGCTTTTTGGCTGTCCTGCTGGATAGGCCGAGTCTGTGTTTCAAGGAAGAGGTGTGGCCGAGAGATAGCAGTTTGGAGCTGGTAAATCTGTCTGTGTCAGTGGTTCTCAAACTTTAGCATCCATTGACATCACTCAGAGGGCTTTTGGTGTAACACTCATTGCTGGGGGCCACCCAGAGAGCTTCTGACTCAGTAGGTCTGGATTAGTGTCCAAGAATTTGCATTTCTGACATGTCCCCAATTGATGCAGCTTTTCCTGTGGGGACCACACTTTGAGAATTAATGATCTGTGTTAGTTTAAACCCTATGAGAGTAGATAGATCATCTAGGGAGGTAGCTTAGGTCTACAAGAGCAAAGTTCTGAGGGCTGAGCACTGAGCATCTTTAGTTGATGGAGTCAAGGGATGGGGTGAGGTGGGGGGTGAGGTCTTGTCTAGGAGGAGAAGGGTTCTGGTAATTAGATAAATTTGGAAAAATTTTTGTGTTCTATTGCTGTCTTGGAAGGAAGCTTCAGAATACACACGGACATGGTAAAGGATTTAAGAAATTCCTGAGGAAAGAATGTAGGTGTTTTAAAGCAAAGGTCTGTATACCTGCCTGGAGGGCAGAAGGACTGTTCCATATCTAGGCTGCCCAGGGGAAGTGGGTGTGGTGTAAAAATGGGGGAAGTGGTGGCAGTTACCAAGATGAAAGTCATTTGATTTTATGACAGAAGGAACAGGGTACCAGCAAGAAAGTTTTAGTAGGGTTTCTAATTCTGGAGTTAGTCTGCCTGTCTTTGAATTCCAGCCATGTTGGAGAATCGGTGATAACTTCTGGTTGTGTTTTTTAAAGACTGATATTAGACACAGTAGGTACTCAGATAATGAATTTTCACTCTCACCATATGGTCTTTTTTGGTTTCTGGATTGTTGATGTACCACTGCTGAATCTTTTCGACTTTGCTAGTGCAGAGGTTTATACTTTTTATATTTATTTTGTTGAATTACATCTTATTTTGCATTCAATTTCAGTTTTACTCTGATATACAATAAAAGGAGATGGAGTAAAAGTTTTCTCTCTTAATTTCTTTAGCAGTTTAGATAGGCACGAATGTCAGGAATTTGTAGTGTTCGGGTCAGTGAAACTTGTTTGTGTCGCCCTGTGGGGTTTCTGTATCTAGTATGATAGCCACTGTTACAGGTGGCTGCTCAGCACCTGACTAGTCTGAGTTGAGATGTGCTGTAAGTGTAAAATACACACTGGGAAAAAGAATAAAATATAAACTGGATTTTGAAGACTTTATTTGAAAAAATACTAATATAAAATTGTGAAACATTAAGATACTAAACTTTGTATGAATTACATATTAAAATTAAACTTTTGGTCTATTGGATGAAATACAATATATTAACAAAATTAATTTTACCTGTTTCTTTTGACTTGTTTTAATATGGCTATTAGAATATTTACAGTGACAATCTGTGGCTTATAATTTATTTCCATTGGACAGCACAGATCTGGGAATGGGGAAAATCACAATAGAAACATCTAACTTTTAATATTCTGGTATTAGTCACAGTAGTTGAAAAAACTTTGTACAGGAGTAAAGAGGTGAACCTAGATAGTGAATCATGTAATTTTATGAAAAGATTAACACAGGGGCGCCTGGGTGACACAGTCTAACCGACTGGCCTGACTCTTGATTTCGGCTCAGGTCATGATCCCAGGGCCTGAGATTGAGCCCCAGGTTGGGCTTCCCCCCTCCTCAGCTTGGAGTCCACTTGAGATTTTTGCTCCGTCTGTCTTTGCCCTTCCACTCATGTGCACATGTGTGCTTTCAGATAAATAACTCAATTCTTTAAAAAAAAAAGATTAACACAGATCTGTTATCTTTAAATGGCTTGATGATAGCAGTTTGCATAGGTATTCTAAAAATACAGTGGTAGGGAATCATCTATAAATGTCAATTATAAATATGACTGGAGAGAAAAATAGGTATTTGTTACATTGAGGCCTTTTTTTGATACCTCAAAAAAATCATAATTTTTTAAAAATGAAGAGGACATGAATACTAATTTACATAGGTAGGTCTTGACAGTTTGAAGAAAATGTACGTGCATTATCTGATTTGATCCTATTGACCTCATTTTTGGTAATTGTAGAAAAATATCTAATATTGTACTGCTGACAGGTTTGTTATAGAAACCAGTGCTTCTCAAACTGCCACCAAATGACTCCTCGGCAGGTGAGAATACTGTTCTGTGTATTTCAAGTGGCCCGAGTCGTGCTGGTATGGTTGCCCAGTTCTTTGAGCTCTCCTCTCCTCTCCTCTACCTACCACCCCGCCTCCTGCATCTTTGAATGCAGTTGGTGCTATAAGAATAGATCATGCATGTATTGTGCCTCTACATAGCAGGATTTCATGGTGTATTTCTAGGAAGGTTGTATGTATCCTAAACCGAGATATACAGCTTCCAAGAAAGTAGAAATAGATCAAATCAAGTATATCTAGAGGGCCTATATTTTTATTAGTTTCGGACATAACGAGATGTTGTCTTCTTTTTTTTTTCTTTTATACTACCTCTCTCTTCTTACTTAGAGGTTCATTTTGTTACACAGTGGCCTCCCCGCCACCTGCCGTCACATACACAAAATCTTTTCCTATAAATGAGAAGACTCCATTCTCTAAAGTTTGTAAACTGTAACTTAAATAACTTAGTAGCGAGGCACCTGGATTGCTCAGGCTGTTGGGTGTCTGCCTTCCGCCAGGGTCATGATGCCAGAGTCCTAGCTAGAATCCAGCCCCTCATTGGGCTCCCTGCTCAGGGAGGAGCCTGCTTCTCCATCTCCTACTACCTGCTGCTTCCTTTGCTTGTGTTCTCTCTCTGTCTCTGTCAAATGAATAAATAAAAATCTTAAAAAAAACCTCAGCACTTTGAATATAGATAAAATAACCAAATTCAACAAATACTTTAATAGATATAGTTCATTATAGATCCTAGGTCCTATTCTCTTTTGGCTAGGACTAACATTCATCTCTGTGTTGATAATATGGATTAATAGTAATAACGGCAATGATGCTAATGATAATAGATGCTAGGTTTTATTGCTAGACACTCTTCTGAGCCCTGTGTGGCTGGTGGTCTTATTATTATATCCATTTTATAAATGAAGAAATTGGCTTTGTCTGGAATTTAGACCCAGGCAGCATTCAGTTCATTGGGTTTACACTTTGGTGCTCTCACCACCTCGTTATTGAGCACACAGGGTACTCATTAAATGCTAAGTTAAAAATAAAACAAAGCAACTGTAACAAAAAACTGACTTAATGGAAAGAATAACAGTTCAGGAAGAGGTTAAAAGGCTAAAATATTTGCTCAAGGTTATTCTAGGGACTCAGGTCTAGGTCCTTCTGACTCTAAAGGCAAATGGTTTCATCAATTACGGTCTAGTTTCCTTATCTGTAAAAGGTAGAGAACAGCATCTAAAGTGGTTGATTAAAAGTAACTGCTTAATGTAGTATCTGACTCATAGGTCCTTCATGAATTCTTGCCATTGTGATGGTGATTAGGATCTTAGCTATCTAACAGCAGTAGGCCCATAACAGATCCTCTTCTCCACCTGAATGTCATTTACCACTATTTCCTTTTTAAAAATCATCTTTTTCATGATACCAAATACTCTGATTTTTCTTCCTTTACTTCTATTTCATTGTCACACACCTTTCTCTAGCTTATGACCTGTCTGGGAAATTACTGTACAGTTGCTGCCGTTCTCATTAAGACTTGGGCAATTCTTATTGTAAGTTCTTGTAAATTTATTGTGCTTTTGTTCTGTACATCTTTGTACTTTTAATTCTCTTTCTGGTGAATCTCCCCCACCCCCCGCCTATTTACTTCTGTTCTATATGCATTCCAGGTTTTTCCCCTTGGTCTTTATGCCTTGAATAATATTTGGAGACTATGATAATATCACCCATTGTGCTGGGTGATAGCCATACAGTGATGGATTGAACAGTCTTTCCCTTCCCAGATAACAGATAAATATTAAAAATATTATTATATTGTATATTATAAATATATTATAAATATATTAAAGGGTGATGACTAGGATAAGTGTTAAAAAAGGTAAGTAGAGAGCAATACTTAAACTCTGGTTCTGGGTCTGGCAGCTTCATCAAATGTTAAAATTTCTAACACCCTTGTTAGAAATTAAAATTCTTGTGCTTCGCTCTGGGCCTCTTGTTTCAGCAAGCTCCGTGGACACTGTTAGGGGCTAGAGCTTGAGAACCTTTGGTTTGGGCCTTTCTGAAAGCCTGTGGCAGGAAAGGGAGGTGATGGTGGTGGTTAGTGTGTGTGCAAGGGGGTTATCCTCAGGAGGGTTTTTTTTTTTTTAAATCTTTGCTTTCCATCGTTCTCCTCTCTTTCTGTGGTTCCCAGTGCCTTCTCTTGGCACTTCTGCTGCTGCAGGTTCTGTCTTGTGGTACCTGATAACTATGTACCTTCATTCTCTGCCTCATAACATGTTCTTAGCTGATCAGGAAAGAACCAGATTCCTGGCCATGTCACTTCGAAGTTTACCTTAGGGGAAAGCCCTTTACTGTGCTGTTCCTATTTCCCTCGCTTCCCTCCCTTGCTGCTCCTGACCAGGGTAAATCAGCAGAGACTCTGGCTGCTCATTGTAGGTGGTCGCAGAGCTCCCAGGTACTTGCATCTTTGACTTTGTAGTAACATTTGCTTTTACTGCCTTTTATTTTGTAAAGATTTTATTTATTTATCCATGAGAGAGAGAGAGAGAGAGAGAGAGGGGCAGGGACACAGGCAGAGGGAGAAGCAGGCTCCATGCAAGGAGCCCGATGTGGCACTCGAACCCGGGTCTCCAGGATCATGCCCTGGGCCAAAGGTGGTGCTAAACCACTGAGGCACCCAGGGATCCCCAATGATAAAATTTTTAATTAACATGTAGTCTCAAGTGACTATAGCTTATTTTTCTCTTGCCCTTACATAAGAATGCAATAAATGTTCCAAGTGACCACAGACAGAAATATGCATAGTTGTAAAATGAAATTTACTATGAAAAAATTTTTTTGACACTAATCATATTTAGGGATCAATCAGTTGGTCTGGATAATATGTGAACTAGTGGATTTTCTCCAGTCATGTATTACTACTGTACGGGTGGAGATGATGCTGCTAAAATGAGGGAGAGTGTTTTTCATGAGAAGATCAAATAAAGCCTGTCCATGTTTGTGAATGTCTGTGGCTGTATTTGGCCTTCTGTATTGGCTTATTTTATCCAATATCTAAACTGCTCCTGCTAAAAGTAGTACAGATATTTGTAGCTTCAGTTTAGATTAAATATATATAAATATATAATATATATATAATGTATAATATGTATATATGTTAAGAGTCAAGAAACATAGAATCTATTTTATAACTTTTTCATTTTGAGATATTTAGTAAGTTGAATCTGTATAAACATTTAAAAGGAACAATAAAACAATCACTTTCTGGTATTTACTTTGAAGGATGACTGGTTTATTCTCTTGGAATTTTAGTGTTATATAACATAGATAAATCTGCATTTGTTTTAAAGAGTGTTCACTAACTTTAATGCGTACTGATGATGTGCATCTGTATGTAAACATAAATTTTTATTTTAACATGAGGCAAAAACAGTCCTGTTCTGCTTGGTTGGTTGGTTGATAGGAAGAACATAAATAACCCTATTACTCATTAAAAAAGAAAAACTGGAAGAATTTCAAGTATTTAGTTTCCTATTAAATTTAGATGAGAAGATAGACCTCCAAGTTGGATTTTTCCTCATGCTTAATGAGGATAATAACTCTTAGCCTGATTCTGATTTAATTTCCTTTAAAGGCTCAATTAAGGAAAATTAATTGCTGTTGTTTATGTTGCATATAGTATATTAGGAGGGTGCTAATGCCAGATGTAACAAAGTGTCGGCACCTAGGATTCATGGTCTTTCTGAACTGTCAAACCTAAAACAAAATTTCACCCTGTTTCTTAGTCTTTCTTGTTAAATTGACAAATTATTGGATAAAGAATGTCTTGGTGCTCTTTCTCCTAAACCATGTTGCCTACCTCATAATCTTCGTCTCTTTTGCACATTGAACCTTTCTTAGGCCTTATCTTACATTTCATGTTACAGACTGCTCTTTCCTTAAGAGACTCCCTGAGAGAAAACTCTTTGTCCTTTGCTTCAGAGATATCATACTCTCCAGATTTCTCCTCTAATTCTTTGGAGACTCCTTCACAAACACTTTGCTCTATTACTTCTTTAGATGTTGGCATTCTTTGTGGTCCTATCTTAGATCTTCTTTTGAGTCTATATGTGATTGCTCAGCAAGCTCAGCTACCCTCATAGCTTCAGATTCTATATATGCTGATAGGTTTTTTTTTTTAATTTTTAAGATTTTATTTATTTGTTCATGAGAGACACAGAGAGAGAGATAGAGACACAGGCAGAGGGAGAAGCAGGCTCCCTGCAGGGAGCCCGAGGGTGGGACTTGACCCCGGGTCTCCCAGGATCATGCCCTGGGCTGAAGGCGGCGCTAAACCGCTGAGCCACCCGGGCTGCCCTGCTGATAGTTTAAAAAAATTCTATTGAGATGTGATAAACACAGTGTAAACCACATATTTGAAGTGCGTGATATACAAGTTTTGACATTTGTATACACCCATGAAACCATCACTACAATTAAGATAATTGAACCATCCATTGCTCTCAAAAGTTTATCCATTACCCCTTTGTAATTTTTGCCCTATCCAAGGCAACCAGTGATCTGTTTTCTGAAACAATAGATTACTTGGCATTTTCTAGAATTTTATATGCCTATAATCATACGGTATGTATTCTTTTGAATCTAGCTTCCTTCGGCACGGTGGCGGTGATGTTGCCTGTTTCAGCTGTGTTTAGATTTGTTCCCACTAAGCCTCACAGACGATTCTCTCCCCAGCTTTGGGGGTGCTTCCTCATGCGCATGCACTGATCAATATTTAGCTTAAATCTAGAGAGGGGATTAGATTTAGAGTCTGCCCTGCAACTTCTAGCCACCTCGGTCTTCCAGGACTCCCACATCCATTCCTTCGGTTCTGGGAGCTTGCTGGGCTTCACCCGCTTTCGTCTGGGAACAAAGCAGTAACTGTGGAGCTTACTTTGGTAGTTCTTTCTCAGGGGTCATGATTGTGTGCAGCCTTATGTTCATTGTCTGAAAACCATTATTTCGTATGTTTGATCTGGTTTTTGTTGTTGTTTTTTCAGACAGAAAGGTAAATCTGGTCCCTATTACTCCAGCTTGGCCAGAAATAGATGTCATCACTATTAATTTATGGCTGTACTTTCAGTGTCTTTTTTCCTCTTGAGCCTGAGATTTGTATGCCAGGCTGCCTACTGAATATTTCTGCCTTTTTCCCTAAAAATTTATAATCTGTTCCTGCTGAGCTTTATTGTTCATGTGTTCTCTAACTTGTGAGTAGTAAGAGCATCACATTTTTCCAAGATATTGATGTGAATGCTCAGAATCCACGTGATTATCTTCCATACTTTCTTGCTCCACCTCCAAGTCACATCTGTTCATTCACCATATGTTGTCAGCTTTAGTTCCTGGATATTGCTCAGATTCACCTACTTTTTTCCCATCCCCGTTACTACTGCAGTAGTGCAAACCACCAGTATCACTTAATTTGGATCACTGTGGTAGCTTCTCAGGAGTTTATCTGTCTCTAGTCTGTTCTCCGTCCTGTAACGAGAGCTGGATTTCAAAGCACCAATCTGGTCATATTGTTTTCCCATTGGAAAAAGAGTTAGGAAAATTCCAGACTCTTCGTTTATAAGACTTGATGTTTTGGCCTTTGCTCCATCTGCCCCTTCGATCTCGTCTGTCAGATTCTCTATCCTTCACGTTCTGGACTTCAGACCTAGTGAACACCGGGTTCCTGAAATGTGATGTGCTCTTGCTCACCTCGAGACATTCACGTGTACTGTCCTGTGCCCGTGGGCGGGGAATTCCATCCCAGATATGCTCGTGGTACCTCTGCCTTATGGTACTTAAGAAATCTCTCTCCATCCCAGGGTCTGCGTTAGGAATCTCCATCAGCACTATTTTAATTGCTGATCTCTTTCAGGTATCAGATGATCCACTCCGCAAGGGTAGGAAGTTTTATGTATCTTGTTAAGTTTTTGTAGTGGTTTGTCTAAAACAATGTCTGACACATTACGTGAATATTCTGAATTTGGAGATTATCCATAGTCACATTTGACTGTTGAGAATGAGGAGAGCAAAAACGCAAAACCTCTGTTTTTGACAACCCGGTCCTGCATTGTTGGACCACATGGACAGAGGCTGAGCTGTTCCTTCTCTGAGTCTTCTTGGGAATGCAGTATTTCAGGCCTCAATCCAGAGAATGGATTGGCATCTGCTTTTTTACAGTTTCACAGGTGATAGGTGCTCTGAAGTGTGAGGAGTCAGATTCTAGTTCTTTTATTTATCCTTTTTAGCTGTATATTACAGTCCCCTGGGGGACTGATGGTTGGCATTTCATCCTGTGATGTGCATCTTGGGCATCAATATTTTTGTAACACTCCCAAGAGGGTTGTAAGGAGAGCCAGGAATAAGAACCTACACTTTCATTAAAGTTCTCTCTCATTTTTCTCTGGTAATGGAGAAACTGTTCATATTCAGATTTTGAGCTACTTTTGCACTTCTATTTTATTTTATTATTTTATTTTATTTTTATTTTAATTTTATTTTATTTATTTATTTTATTATTTTTTTTATTCTTGAGAGACATACAGAGAGAGGCAGAGACAGAGGAGAAGGAGGCTCCCTGAGAGGAGCCTGATGCGGGACTCGATCCCAGGACCCGGAGATCATGACCTGAGCCAAAGGCAGACGCTCCAACCATTGAGCCACCTGGGTGCCCCTGACACTTCCATCTTAAAGTTTAAAAATGTTTGGAGAGTGATGATGTGTTTATTAAGCCTGGGCTAATTGGGGATGTCGGGTTGGCAAGTGTGGCCCTTTTAGCCCGAAACATCTCAGACTTTAATATGCTTACACATTACCCGAGGCTTTTGTAAAATGCAGATTTTGTTAGAAGAATCTGGGGCAAGGCCTGAGATGCTACATTTTTAGCAGTTTAAATTCTTTGGAAAACTAACAGAGACATTAAGTGACTTTAATAAAAACAAATGAACTTCTTTCAACTTCCTCAGTTTCTTCCTCAGCTACGGGAGAGCTGCTTCCCAAGATGAAGGATTCCTTGATGGTCACCAAAAAGAAGAGGGTGGCGAGGTGCCAGCAGCCTCCAGTACCCAAGCCATAGCTGCCCCTTCAGTGAGGTCATAAAGCACCATTAAAATTGGGCTTTTTGAGCATTTTCCACGTTGAGGGAAAACAAAGTGCATGTGATGTGACCAGGGCCGTCCTAGGTCAGTAGATTGATGGGAAGGAGAAACACCTTGCTTTTGTGCTGAGGGACAAGGGTGCTCTCATTTGGGTCGTAGTCTTATAGTTGATGCAAAGCTTCGTCTGTTACACCGGAGCATGTCCCCTCCCCCCCCTTTTTAATATATCGAGCTCAGAGCCTGCCTTATGAGTACTGTTTCTGTATTTGATCGTATCTTATGACCGATGGCTCAGTCCACGTCTTCTTCCCGACTCCCACACTTTGCTAGTGCTTTAGGAGAATATTATTTATAATTAAGGTGAGTTTTAAATGCAGTCAGGCTTAAGCAAACAGTATTTATGAAAATGGTGGGTGATGCCTTTTTGGGTAGACTTTTCATCCATTTTTCTAAACTCTGTTATTGTGCCAATAGGATGCTGTTTCCCTGAGTCATAGGACTGGACTGTTCTTCACAAGGATCTTTTGGTTTTCCCCCTTTCTATTCTTCAAGGACTGTCAGTTCATTTTTGTTAATCTTTTCATCTTGTTCTCTTGGGTTTACAGCAGCTGTTTTAACATGTTTGAGTACTTAAATTAAGCTGATCTGACAATTTGGCTCTTCTAGGGAGATTTTGTATCATTCAGATAGCACCTGTAGTGGTACTTGATTTTCTGTAATTTACCACACCAGGAATAAGGAGCCATTTCAGTGTTTAGGTGTAAACTAAATGTTGCAGAATTAAATGAGTGTCTGTTGTTTACAGTTAACATAATTTGTCAAATGAATGTTAAGAAAAACCCTAAGAGTTTGAAATAAAAGATAGAGTGGATTTATTTTTAATAAGCAGTAAACATCAATTCACATGAAATGTTTAAGGAGATTAAATTGCATCATTTAAAAAAATCATCCTGCTTTCTAGTAGAGAACTAGTTCAAAAGTAGATGGGTTAAGAGTTTTTATTTTTTATTTATTTATTTATTTATTTTTTTGGTTAAGAGTTTTTAAATGACGGATTTGAAATAGGATTTCCTGTTATTGGAATTTTTAATTTATTCCTTTTTTGCTAAAAATAGCAATGTCATTTCAAATACAGGACGATAGTATAAACAGGTAAAGTCAGCACAGTAATGTGTAGAAATTTTAATTGAAATTCTGTGTTATTTTATTTCTTTGCTAATGATGGAGAACATAAATATGAAAACTCATGATAGAACATTTTAAGTTCTTTAGAAAAGAAACTCTTTGTCAAATTCTAAATCCAATTCTTTGCTTTTAAGCCAGGTTTCAGTCTCATACAAACTCATTTAAATCCTCCCAGGAATGCACAGTGTCCCTGCCAAAGGTTTTCACATGGTGATTGATGAAAAGATTTACTGCAGAATATGCATTCTTTGTAAATACATTTCAGGAAAAGGTTAATATAGAGGTCGGAAAATAAGTAAGTGCATGATGGTCCATATTTTTATCTTATTTTATTATTGAACTCTTTCCAAAGAGCTTTTGAAATGACATTCTCCATAGAATCACAAATCTGAAGCTTGTTCCATATGAAAGATTTAAGTGACTTGTATTGAAAGCCTTTCATTTATCCGCTCAAATCCTCACATTCATCAGGTTGTAGTCTGTATTACAAGGTGCATCTAGCCAAAGAATATCCTGTATTACTCAGGCAGTTAAATATTTAAACTCCACTGTGCTTTTGAAAGTCTTTAGGGTCTTTGCAGTGCGAGCTTAATTGTTTTTATCTTCCCTTTACCTTTTTTATTCTTGGATAGAATATACATACCATAAAGTTTACCATTCTATCTTAAAATGTACAGTTCAGTGACATTAAATATGTTCACATGGTTGTGCAGCCACTTTATCATCATCTTCCCAAACTGAAACTTTGACAGTTATTCCCCATACTTTCTGTTTATGAGTTTGACTTCTTTAGGTACCTCACAGAAGTGGAAGAAGACTGTATTTGTCCTTTCGTTACTAGCTTATTTCATTTAGCATATGTCTTAAGGCTCATCCATGTTGTAGCATGTGTCAGAATTTCCCTATTAAGGCTGTAGGTGTGTATACACACACACACACACGTATATTTTGTTTGTATACATGTATACTACTGTTTGTTCATTCCTCAGTTGAATGACGCAGAGTGCTTCCTTTTCTTTCCTTTTATAGCATTTATTTTATTATAATTTTTTTTTAGAGATTTTTTATTCTATGACAGAGCACAAGCAAGGGGAGCAGCAGGCTCCCCCCTGAGCAGGGACCTTGGAATCAGTACCTGCGCCAAAAGCAGACGCTTAACCGCTTAACCGACTGAGCCATGCGGGCGCCCCTATAGCATAAATCTTAAATACTGATCATATCGGTCCTTTCTAGTGTTTTACAATATGAACAGTGGTGTAGAAATCTGCTGTGGAAGGGACCAAGGAATTTAAGCCTTGGGACTATTCTTTTCTTCCTCGATTTTCTTATTGTTACTGGAGTCTTTGTTTTGCTAGTCCAGCCTGAGGTGACAATAGCCTGACCCTCTGGCTGGATGGAAGCTGAGGTACCACATGGAGCATCTCTCAATACAGAGAGATTAAACCAAGATATAGAAGAATAAAATACGGGATTGAGGATTCAGGGGAAGCTGCAAATGCAAATTGTGTTCCGTAATTTCTTTAAGCAGTTCTTTTTCTTTTGGTTGTAATATGCTTTTCTTTGTGATCGTCCATGTTTATACTTACTTAACCGAGTGTTTTCGAATTCATGTTTACAGTGTATTGGCTCTTCAGTCACGCAGAGTAAAAATTTAAGTCAGAAGAAAGAAAATACTTTAAATTTCAGAAATGTAATATTTTACTTAATTTTTAAAATGTGTATTTCATATGACTATACTTCATGCATCTCCTGGACACCTAGTTCTTTCTGTTCAAGATCATTTACTCTAGTATCCAATTAGATTTACTAATTGCAGATTTATTACTCTAGAATTGCATAGAATTATTTCTTCCCATCATACTGGCCTTGTTCAGCTGTGCTGAATATTGCTGTGTAGCATACAATGAATGATTATTGTGACATTAAAGCTTTGAATTAGGGGTTGCAAGTTCTTCCCGAGCACTTGTATTGTAACTTGCAAATTGATGTTTGCACAATCTAAATGGAAAGCATGGAGTATAAAAATCAGCTTTTGACTAGTTTAGCTAAGTCTTAACTCTGGGTATGGGCTTGCTGGAAACACCGTAAAAGGGAAAGGATGTAGATAATGTTTAAAGTATTAGTTGGAAAAAAAAATATTAGTTGAACCTCTTGTGTTTTAGTTGAAGGGATAATTGAGATAATACGATCTCCCATTGCTCTATGTAACAAGATTTTTCAAGTTAAATTGTGATTGGCTTCCAGTTAGGGAAGAATGTTCATCTAGATAGAGCCAGTGGTATTTACCAACTGTGCCTGTGAAAACATTCCTTTTTACCCTCAGATGCTCACTCAGCCTTCTGTTTTCCAAGTGACATTATTATAGCCTTTAGTAGTCAGAAAAATTAAAAGCACATTTTAAAAGCATGAATAGCAGAGTCTCCCTTCAGTTTCACAAAATTACTACTTTTTATGATAATGCAAATATGGGAGGATTTCTGAAAACTGAATTTAACTGCTAAACGTCCTTTGACATTTTAAGGATACAGGTCATAGAAATATAAAGCATATGGCCAAGTTGTTGGGCTGCTCAGTAACTTTTGACTTTGTTTAATTGAAAAGTAGATATGTGACCATTTAAGTTTTGAGCATTCTTTTTGCTATGACTCTTCATTGGCTGAACCAGCAATGTAATTAAATCCTCAGCTACAATAAGACAAACATGATGAATCTATTCTATCAAATTGAAGGTTTTTCTGGGGATAATATCTCCTTGGAATGTTAATTGTAGTAAATCTAATTTATTGACCATTTTGTTTGCCAACTAGTCTTTGGTCATTTACTGTATGGATTTTCATAAGTATTTTTGGTTGTTAGGAATGTTAGAAAACTATAATGAGAATTTAATTGTGATGCTTAGTTGGTTATCAAATAATGTTTTCCCTTATGTCTCAACTTTTTCCCCTTCACCTTACCCCCACGGGGATCACAGCTATATTATTTCATCTCTGAGTTTTAGATTTTTAACCTGTTAATGGAAGTTTTGTAAAGACTGCTTGTTTCTGTTGTCTGACTCAATATATATAATAGAACCTCAGTAAATGGTAGTCCCTATTAATATAACTTCTAATTCTCCTCTACCTTTTTTAAGTGCTTCCTTGTTTATTCATTATTATTTTGTTTTCAAAATAAAGAGTTTATTTGAGAGAGCAAGAGAGAGCATGAAGGGGGAAGGGGCAGAGGGAGAGGGAGAAGCAGACTCCTTGCTGAGTAGGGAGCCTGGTTAGGACTCGATCTCAGGACCCCGGGATCAGGATCTGAGCTGTAGGCAGACGGTTAACTAATTGAGCCACCCAGGTGCCCTGTTTTCAAAATTTTAAATTACTGTAGTTCAAAGAATAAATTTTGTCTAACATTAGATCCTTTCTTTTATTTTTTAAGTAATCTACACATGGGGCTCGAACTTACAACACTGAGATCAAGAGTCGCATGTTCTACGGACTGAGCCAGCCAGGCGCCCCTATTAAAAATGTTTTTAGAATCATAATTAAGAAATCCTTGGAGTTTGAAGGAATTTTATCTGGTCTTAACTACACCAGCCAGTTTAGTCACTGCGTCTACAGTAGTGTGCCTCAACCTTTAGATATTTACATACTGCTCTTATTTCTGCAAAGTGTCTTGTTAATACTACCTACAGTAATATTTTTTTAAATTTAGCCTTGACTAAGCAATAATATCTGTGAATTTTATACTAGCAATATTTTTTTCTAATGTACGTTAAAATAACTGTATAACCATTTGTGTGCTATTTAAGATTGAGTAGATTACCTTTTTACTCATTGCCTAAAGCATCCCTGACAGAGTGTTTTTCTAATCTCTAAAAATGATTCCTTATGTTCTCTTTCTATATAAACTTGAACATAATAAAAATATTATTTTGATAGTGAAATATGGCTTTTTGGTGAACAAGAAGCATAATTATAAATACTGTATTTAGTAAGTTGGAGAAGTCTGAAATTATGGGGAGTACTTATACTTTTTTCATTTTGATGTTTTGAGATCCATGTGGTGAAAGGGGACTAAAAAGAACACTTTTTTTTTTTAATGACACTATTAAAAAAAATGACTCTATTTTATACATACAGATGTTCATTCCTGGTTTGAGTGTGATTCATTCCCTACCTCCACCCTTGACTGTTACTATAAGGTCTGAGTCCTAGCATTCTTTGGTTCAGTATTTGTAGAGAGTAAACCTCCCTCTGTTGGAGAGAAGATAGTTGACTGAGGAGGGTAGGGAGTAAGTTGTCCTAACTTTCTTTTAGGCAGGATTTTCAGTATTCCTCCTTTTTTTGCCCAATCCCCCACCCTCTTGCCTTAGGGGCAAGTACTAAAGGCCTTTAGTACTTACAGTTCCTAAGCCTTTTCTTCAATTCCTTGGTATACTTTTCTTTTTTTAATTGATATGTAGATCTCAGCTTTATCTGCTCTACTAAATCAGCAGTTGCCCATCTGCTTTCTGTGGTCCAGGATTTTAGCGGTCATCTCTCATTTTGTTGCCTCACTTTTTTTGTCATTATGTGCTAGTATCTTTTTATCATTTCTTCATTGTCACTTTTAGTGGGAGGAAACTGAGATTAAATATATTAATTATTTCCACAGCTAGAATCTCAGTTCCATGAAGAGAGGGGTTCTTTCTGTTTTGTTTATTTCTCAGTCCCCATTGCTAACACAATGCCCTGCATGTAAATATTTGAAGGAATGAGGTATCCACTAGATTGTGTAACAAGTAACATTTTATGAAGTGTTTTAATAAGCATGATTTCATTTGAACATCACTAAATGTGGTTATATAAAAGGGTCCCTTTTATGGTCGAGGACACTGGGACTCAGGAGTTAGAGAGACCAGTCAGTTTAAGGGTACCTGCTAGCAGAACCTGACTGCAGCTCTGAGATACTGGGCTTGCTACTGAAAAGAGCTGTTTGAATTGCTACAACCAGATCAACCTTGAATTGGCTCCATGGGCCTTCAAATTTTACAAAGCAACACTATAGTTGGGATAATGAGGATACTGATATTTAAGGATATGGCTCAGAAAGTATTTTGATAAAGAGAATAGGAAAACAACTAAGATGAAATGGAATTTTTGTTACCTAATGTTTTATTTAAATCTTTCGCATTAAGTGATTTGGTCAATAGGAAATGTGTTCTGAGCCCCGAAAGAAGGTATGTAAATGAGTACTTCATGTTTGTAATTGTTAGGCATATAATTTGATCTGAACTATGTAATAGGAAAAGCATATTATTATCATTCTTTGAAAGGCTTTGAAAAGTACGCTGTACAAGAACATTTTTCAGTAAATGTCAGAATTAAGACAAAATGAACGTACCATTTTCTGTAGGCATTTTTGTTTTCTCTGTCATTAGAGAAGTCTTGTTCAGTTCTTCTGACATACGAGATCAAGAACTTTGGATCCTTTTAAAATAAACTAAAACTCAATGATATGGGATTTTGGCAATTTAAACAAATCTTAAATTTCAGTTACAAAGACAAGAAACCGCATAATAAGCACATCGGTACTGAAGGAATGTTTTCCTTTCTAAATAACTATTGTGTGTTAATGTTCATTGATTCAGATGTGTCAAGTCAAAGTGGCGTTATTACTATTTGCTTTCATACTTGTCTAAATTTATGGAGAAGCATGAACACAAATAATAAACTAAAAGTAGTCTACTTTTGTTCATGTATCTATTATGGTTAAGACCCCAACTAAACATTTATTTTAAGTGCCCATGAGCTACTGCAAGCGTGCCAGTGTCTGGGGGGTAGGGGCGGAGGAGAGGGAGAGAATCTTCAAGCAGCAGGGAGCTTGACCCAGGGCTCACTCTCACCGTGGTGAGATCATGACCTGAGCCTAAACCAAGAGTTGGATGCTGAACCAACTAAGACACCCAGATGACCCTCAGCCAAATATTTAGATACTGCTTTATTTTTGGTTTGTATATACATTCTGATACTCCTTGACAGATGAAAAATAGCAGGTAGCCATTAAGAATATTTCTTTTCACCTATCTCGGGCCTACTCTGTGCTTCCACTTTTCCCCTTGTAGACTGGAGACATTCAAATGATAAACCCTGAATGAGCTGACAGCTTATTTAGTGGAAGGTTTCTGAATATCTAGGGGTTTAGAGGAGGCATTATATGTGTTTATGAAGACCCTTTGGGGGACAAAGCCGTTAGAATTTTGTAAAAGTTTCTTGTTGAAACAGTAGAATTAACAGGCTTCAAAAACTAGCTTTTGAACTAGTAGACTTACTGGCAGTTAAATAGACCCCCTAAGCTTTGAAAAGTCTTTCTAAACTGTGTCTGTTTTCTGCTTTCAAATAACATTTAAATGCTCATTCAGGGGGAGCTGACATTTTGTTTATAAGATTTTCTTTCTACTTCAGTGAGTTGTAACATGAAACTAAGAACTTGCTGAGGTGTGTGTTAGACCTTAAATTTGCTGTATCTTTATACCTTCTCTGAATGTTAAGCACTTTGGTTCAAGTAATCTGCAGAGTATCTACTAAAAGCTGGTAAGAGTTAAGAGTGCTGTATCTAAATTGACAAATTCTTTCTTCTTCTCTTTCTCCAGTTTTCCCCTTCGGATATTTATTTATTTAGTAGCTACTACATGCCAGGCACTTTGTGAGGTGCTAGTGAGTCAAAGGTAAATGGTGATTCTTACCCTTAAGTAATATAGAGAATAATGTGCAAAAATTCCCTGAAAGCAGTATTTGCCATTGTAATATAAAACGTGAATTGATTCTGTGAGAATATAGCAAGAACCAGAAATAAGGGCATTTTTTTGAGCTTTAAACAATTTTTTAAAATCCCAGGATAATTTATTTTAGTCTCACATGAAGAGCTATTACGGTTGTTTTGTTTGAGTTGTTGCTCCTAACATAGAAATGACTATACTGAATACTCTTATCTCAGCAGTAGCTTCCTGTAACAGCAATGGTGTTTTGCATTCTAGGAATGGGTTCCACTAAGATCAGCTCTTGTATATTGTTAGAGACCGAATTTTGTCTCCTCCCACTCAACCAAGTCCTAACCTCCAGCATGACTGTATTTGGAGATAGGGCCCTTAGCGAGATTATTAAGATTAAATGAGATTCTTAAAAGTGGGGCATTAATCCCATATGATTGGTGTCCAGAAGAAGAGAGAGAGAGAGACACCAGAAAGACAGACACAGAGAAAAGGCCGTATGAGGATACCATGAAAAGACAGCTGGCCGCAAACCAAGGAGAGAGGCAGCAGTAGAAACCAAACCTGCTGGTGACTTGGTCTTGGACTTCCAGCCTCCAGAACTGTGACAAAATTAAATTTCTCTTCTTTAAGTCATGCGTTGTATGATACTTTGTTATGGAAGCCCCAGCTAATCTAGGCATATGGTTGGTAAACCAATTTTTCATATAGTTTTTGAAATTCTCTACAATCTCAGTTTAAGCCCGAGTCTTAGGTTGTTTTCAAATCTTTAATTTCTCCTATGTATGTAGACTCCTAGAATGATATAGCAGATTAGAAGAAATAATATTTTTGTTTTACATGGTTTCATCTATTAAGCAGCTGTATATTGACGTTTCCTTGATAAATGACTGTAGCTCATTGACATAATTATACCTTTGTTCACTTTTTATTTAAGATACGTTTTAAAATAACATTGTATTATATTTGGCAGAATTTTTTGGTGAGTGGCATGTAAAATAATGGTATGTTTTCAATCAGTGGCATCTTTGATTTAATAAAATAGGTTTTTCCTATTTTATTATTTTATTCTCCTCCACCTTCATCTTATATAGCATCTCAGATAAATATGCATGATGTTTCAGAATGCTCAGGAGAGGAGATAGACAGTTCCCCTTGGTAAATCATTAGATTTTCTTAATTTTGTTAATAGACATTGTATACAATATGTGCTGTATTTGAGACTTTTTAATAAGAAATTAAAAAAACAAAACAAAACAAAAAACCTAGGCTCTGTAGCCACATTGTCTGAATTCAAATTTCACTTCCATCACTTGCTAGCTTTGTGACCTTAGGTAAGTTGCTTAACTGCTGCCAAATTTGTCAAGTGGGATTAATCATAGTAGTTATCTTACGGGGCTGTGAAGGTTAAAAACATTATTCTCTGAAAAGCACTTAAAACAGTGCCTGACACAGAAGTGATATAGGATTGTTAATTGTTACTGTTGTTACTACATTTGAGTTAGCATGATCACTTACTAACAAATTAGAAAAAATAAGTTTATATATGTATAATCAATAAAGTCTGAGAATTAAGGGCACAAATAGAGTTTCATGTTATCTAATAAGATTGAGAGTAAAATGAATGGTGGGTGTTATATGGTAATTAGACAAAATTGAGATTAAATTTTTGGTTCTCCCTTTATTTTCTTTACCAGCCATCTAGCCCCTGCTAATACAAAACAGTAGTTGTATAGTTACTCCTCTTGATCTCAGGCTCTCAGGTACATATAACTCATAAGCAATCGTCCAGGATCCCTACCTGTCAAACTCTTCTAGGATTGACTTCCTTTAAGCCGCATCCTTGTGCCCCCAAGCACTCTTTCTCCAAGGTTCTTTGTCTCCTTCTTGCCTGAGATAGGAGTACCCAAAGTACTAAAGAGCTCAGGAAATCAGAATCCCTTGGTTATGCAAGTTGGCTTGCCTTTTTGGTTCACACTGTGACTGTAGGCCTGGATGGAAGAATAAGGTACAGCAAATAGGACTTGAATCTTTGAGTCTTGGGGCCAAGGGATGGAAGCGAAATGGAGGATCTAGGACTAAGGAAGAGCTTCGGTGGGTGGGGGCATGCTAGGCAAAAGTGGAATCATTAGTTCGCTTGTTAAGTCATTCATTCATCTACTTAATTTTTAAATACCTGTAGTGTGCCAGCATCTGTGCCAAGTGCTAGCTTACATTCAAGGTCAGTTTTAGTGTGTTTTATATAGACATACACTTTTTATTTTTTTGTGAGAGAAACCATTCTTAATGGAGTGAATATATATAGAGAGAGGACAAAGAAATGGAAATGGAAATGTAAAGCTTCCTAAGGAGGGGTTAGATGAATGTTTCTAAAGGAAAAAAGAAGACTGAAGCCTGAAAAGGTAGGTTCTCTGTGGAGCCTCTACGGAGCTTTGTGCTGTGTAAGTGGAAACTTAGCAAGACTATGACGCTCAAGCTGTTCTTCTCTAGGATTCCTTTTCCTATAACCTTCCCTTATTTAGTAATTTCTTTTTAGTAGTATTGACCAAATGGTGTAATGTTCTTTATTGAAAATTGTGGCTAAAATAGAGAGAGAGAAGCTGTTTGCTGGTTTTGTTTCTCCAAGCATAAAAGAGATTCCAGGATAATTACTCAGTTCCAAAGGATTCAGTGCTATCATTCCTTTTGTTCAAGTATGTATACAAATTATCCTGTCATTGTGTTTATCCAAATATTTCTAAATTCTCGGAAAAAGCACATTGCATTGGAGAAATCTCAACATGTGGTAGGTTGCCTTCCGTTCCATAGTCTCTTCTCTCCCTGCTTTCCAAAATCTCAATAGGTAGTTCAAAGGAAGTTCTAAATGATTTTAAAAATAAACATTCCCACAAAAACCAGAAAGACATAACTTATTTTAAAAGTTGAAACTTCTGCCTGCAGTCTTTTTAGGTTTAATTTTAAGTCCTCTGAATTTATTAATCACTACTTTTCATTATTTGGGGGGGGGGGAGGATTTGAGGTGGACGGTGACCCATATTAATTACTTAGGACGTAGGGAAGTTTGGCTTGTTCAGTGCTGAAGAAACAGGCTTTACCGCATTTGTATAGTGTTTCTCAGAGCATGGTATGTATGCGAGTTCTTGAAAATCCCGTGTTTCTCATTAGAATCTGTAATGAAATTGGAATAAAAAAGAAAAGTGGTTACCAGAAGTTATTTCTATATGCCTGAGGATCTTTTGAATTGTATCTTTAAACAGAAGGAATGTCCTTGAGTAAGTGAATAAATTTGCTGTTAAAATTATTTTAAAATATAGGAGGTTCTCTGGAAATATTAGAATATATACATTTGTAGGTATTAGTGACAAGAGACTGAAGGATCCACAAACAATACTGGATGAGGTCCCTGCCTTGGGGAACCTGAACGTCTGATTAAGTAGGGAACATGAAAGGAAGAAACAGCGCAGAAGTACGTACTCAGGAACTAGAATGAGTTAAAGGTTAAGGATTTGGGAACTTATAAAATCTGGTTTTTACATTTGAAATAAACAGGCAAGGTTTCATTCAATAAATATATATATTCCTACAATGTGGAAGAATTGGGTACTTGGCGGTTGGAAGCGTAGAGAAGAAGTAAGGAGGAGATTCCAGTGGAAGCAGCATTGACCAAATAAATTTGTAATAGTACCTACCTGTGAGGATTAACTGAAATATTAGAAAAATGCCTGGTGCATAGTAGGTGTTCAGTAAAAGTTAACTATTACTGTCATTAGCGTGTCGAAATGTACAGCTGAGTTTCTTTGACAGAGTCACGGTGATAGAACATTTACCTAGTGCTCTGTGTGTTAGTGTTCTTAGCTTTTCCACACACATCATTTCCTTTAATCCTTACAGTTCTGTGAGGGCACAGTTACTGGTGTTCTCTCCATGTTGTAGAAGAACAAAACGAGCATAGAATGGTTGAGTATATTACCCAGATATCTTGCAAAATAACAAATAATTACCATGAGAGTAGATTGCATCATTGGATGTAGCTGAAGAAAGCCTGTGAATCCTGGATTGTTTAAATCTGATAATAATTGAAAACTAAAAATAGATAATTTGGATTATTCATTTTCTTTGATTATTCATATTGCTCTCTAGGACTATAATCAGTAATGTGTGAACTATTGAGCTAAAGAGTATGGTGCTTATTTTTCTGATCTTAGCACTATGCTGAAGAGCCATCATTGATACATTTAAGATCGAATATGTCTTGCGTATTTTTCTGTTTTGATAATTCCTTCGGAAGATAGTCTCTTTACTTGTACTGGTGTCTGGTTTGTTTTCCTAGTATTTGTGTGACTCATGTTGAGGAATTTTTATGTTATAAATACCCAGGCCTATTACTCCCTACTGCTAATAAGCATCAGTATAAGTCTAATTAGGTTGAGACCTAGGTTGTAGATAATAGAAGAAAGTGTATAATATAAAGCTGTGGAAAGAATTTCCACCTAAAAGTAGTATGATCCTGTAGTAACTTTAAAAAGATTCCAGAGGGGAGTCAGATATTGATGGAAAATGATACTAATATAGTTAATATATTCAACTATAACTGCACAGTCACTATCTTACTGGTCAGGACTTGCTTCTGAATTACCTGTTTCAACAATTGAGGGATAAGGGAAGACCCTTTTTCACATTCACTCCAGAAATAGACAACTTGATGAAAAAAAATTTTTAAAGATTTTATTTATTCATGAGAGACACACAGAGAGAGAGAAGAGAGAGAGAGAGAGAGGGAGAGGGAGGGGCAGAGACACAGGCAGAGAGAGAAGCAGGCTCCATGCAGGAAGCCTGATGCGGGACTTGATCCCGGGGTCTCCAGGATCACGCCCTGGGCTGAAGGTGGTGCTAAACTGCTGAGCCACCCAGGATGTCCAGAAAATTTTGATAAATAAGTTTTCTTTATAGAATTGGACTCCTAGCCCTGGTGAGCTCTAAATACCAGAGATTAGCACTGTTTTGAAGTCTTATGTTCTTCATGCTGAGCTAGACCCTCAGCACTTGCCCGAAAGTCCTTTTCATATTTTTATTTCATTCACTTTTATGTTTCCTACTATAGGTATTTTAAACTTTTAACTCACCTCACACCCATTACCTTATCCTAAACTTCTACCCATGACTGTCAGCAGAAAAGCATAATTAACTTCTCAAAGAAGAAACTAGAGAACCCCTCAGTCAGAATTCCCTCAATTTTTTTTTCACCTGTATTAGTATTGTCTCACTTATTGCATTTAGATTCATATTGAGAACCTTCCCTGCAGTTTTAGAAGAGGTTTAGTTTAGCCTTTAATCTGTACTTTGGTCTTTTTCTTTCCTTTTACATCTCCCACAAATATTTCAAATGCTCAACGCCAAACTCATTTCCCTTTTTAAATTTTCTGTGTGCATGAATGACACCATGAGCTAGATGATTAGGAGTCCTCTTGTTACTGCTGCTACTTGATTGCTTTTGGCTCTGCCAGTCCAGTCAAGTTCTACTTCTGTTTGCCGTGTCTATCCATTGTCCATATCTACTTTCATTTCCTTAGTTCTAACTCACTGCTAGCGCATATAGCAACAGCCCTATTGTGTGGGCACTGCTGTTGTCCCCATTTTACAAGGTCACACAGCTAATAAATGTCAGTTTTCTCCAAGTAATTTATATATTACTTCAAATGTATTGAAATAATCTACTAGGAGAATGTGTTGGCTGGGAATGGCCTAGAGAGTTTTAAGAATGAATAATAATAGAACTGCCAGATATTTACTAGATCCTGTTAACTGTCGTGATCCTAGGATGGGGCCCACATTGGGCTCCCTGCTCAATGGGAGCCTGCTTCTCCCTCGCCCCCTGCCCTGCCCCACCTGTACATGTGGGCACCCACTCTCTCTCTCTCTCAAATAAATAAAGTCTTAAAAAAAAAAAGGAAACACATTTGTTTCCAGCCTGACTATATGACAAATTGTGAGATGAGTTAAAAAGTTAATAATGAGATAGTAAAAATTAGAAAGTATATTTGTTTCAAAAGGAAAACTTAAGCAGAATTAAAAGGTGAGCTAGAAAAAAACTGGCTGTATGACAGACCGAAGTTACCATCTTACTTGTATTAAGAGCTTTGAGAAATACTAGGGAAGTGAAGAAGCTGGCATAAAAATTTGAAGACATAGTGAAGAAAGTAAAAGTACATAAAAGCCAGTAAAGGGACGCCTGGGGGGCTCAGTGGTTGAGCATCTGCCTTTGGCCCAGGGCGTGATCCCGGGTTCTGGCATCAAGTCCCTCATTGGACTCCCAGCATGGAGCCTGCTTCTCCCTCTGCCTACGTCTCTGCTTCTCTCTGTGTGTCTCTCATGAATAAATAAGTAAAATCTTAAAAAAAAAAAAAAAAAAAAAAAGCCAGTAAAGATAACACAAGTTCATTCTGCTGACCACGGCTCCATCAAACCATTGTTTGCCTAATATGTTTGGAGAGAGTTAAAAATAAGGGTGAGACAACTTTCTTGGCAGAAGATTTGGCAGCATGCTTAAAAAGCCGTGAAAATTAGAGACGTACACTAGAATTTACGTGAAAGACGATTCAGCTTGTATGACCCACAACCAGCTATGGTTAAACAGATCACGATGTATTCATAATGAGCTATCATACCATGCAGCTACCAAAATGTTTGTTGAAAACGAAGAAACATACAAATACATCTTAACAGGATGCCTGTAATTACCTGAATTTAAGAAAAAAAACATAGTAGAAGATTTGTACCAGAGTGATAACTTGCCAATTTTTTTTAAGTTTGTTTATTTTATAGAGAGTTGGGGGGGAGGCAAGGGAGAGAGGGGAGGAGATAAGCAGACTCCCCACTGAGAGCGGAACCCAATGCAGGGCTTGCTTTCAGGACCCTGTGATCATGACCTGAGCCAAAATCAAGAGTTAGACACTAAACCAGCTGAGCCACCCAGGTGCTCCTCTTTTTTTTTTTTTTTTTTTTTTTAAGTGTTTGGTCATGTACATGAATTAATTTTATAATCAGGAAAAGTGTCATTTTCTGTGTAAATGTATCTAACGACAGTTTTAAAATTATTTTTAAAAAACTTTATTTTTAAAAATATTAATATTAGTTGAAATTGCTGAAAATGAGAGTACTACCTGTCTAATCATGAATATTGCTATTTAAGCATTGTAACGCTGCTTTGCCCTGATGTCCAGTGGGATCCCAGCACAAGATGGTGTGATTGGGTCTGACCATGGATGAGTTGTATCTGATGGTATTGGTGTAGCTTCTAGTGGTGAGAAAGGTGCTTTAAAACTGTAAGAATGAAATTCTGATCTCATTTCCTGTTACTTTGGACGGTTATATTTTGAAATTCTTTACAAATACGATTTTTTTTATTTAAAATGCTAATAACTTATTGTAAATTCAGCTTTTTAATCTCTGAAATCAGAGTGCTTCTGTTAGATGTTTCAGTGTTGTTAGAAAGCATAACTAATTCAGTTACTGAATTATTGTTTAATAATTTATTTTGGAAATTTCATACATTTGAATTTACTCCATTTAGTTCTCATACTGTGTGTGTGTGTAGTAGTAGTAGTAGTAGCAGTAGTAGTAATAGTAGTAGTTTTTAATCATTGTGATATAGATAACATGCCTTTTTTCCAACCACCTGATGAGTGAAGACAGGCATCATTTGTTCATTTTCCTTCACTCTTTTCATGTAGAGATACTTACTCGTTTGATCTTATTTCCGTTTTCTTTTTGTTATGTTGGGAAGTTTCTTTTGCTTAACCATTCAAAATAAACCTCTCAGCTTAGGAGCAGGGGAGGGAAGGTAAGGAAAAGCTAGGCAGGGGTTGAGTGATGACAGACTGGTATATGCTAGATAAAGGGCTAATGGAGGATGTGAAAGGGTATTTACCAGGGAGGGAGGCAGATAAAGAAACAGCAGCACTAATGGGATTGACATGGCCTTACTGAAGAAAATCTCAACTTCTCTCATGCCTTTCAGGGATATGGCAACTTCATTTTGGAAAGCACAGCCACTTACCCATATTCATGGTTTGTAATGGTGTGATCCTAAATAGAAACTTTGTTCATTCTCTTGGAGCTATATAGCTTTTCTTTCTTTTCCCTAAAAGCTTTGCTAGGATTGCTTACTTAATTTTCTTTTAAGTACAAAGGACAATCCAGCATGCTTTTAGGGCCACATTTATATGATTTATTATACATAGATATAGTTAAATTTACTTGGCTGTTTGAAATATGCATTTCATTTTAGTTCTGTTGTAATTTTTGTCCTCATTCTGATTCATATGAAGAAAATGTTGCCCTGTTCCCTGGTGTTAGAGCTTTATAGAGAAGTATTTATACTTTGCAAAAATTTATTGAAAAACCAGAACACCTAAGGAATTTGTGTGGATTATTTCAAGATCAGATGTGCATATGTTACATAGACTTTAGCATTTGGATAGAAGAGAATATTAAAATTTAGGGGGAGGATTCTGAAAATTGAAGTAGCATTTTTTTTTTAACATTTAATCAGGAGAGACAGAGAGGCAGAGACACAAGCAGAGGGAGAAGCAGGCTCCATGCAGGGAGGCCCGATGTGGGACTCGATCCCAGGACCCCAGGATCATGCCTTGGGCCGAAGGCGATGCTCAACCGCTGAGCCACCCGGGTGTCCCAGAAAGTAGCATTTTTTAATGGGTTTTATGAACTATTCAATATTCTTTGGGATGAATGAATTATTTCATTCTTTATAAGACTCATCACTTATGAAAGAGAACAGATGTGAAAAAATATAAAGGAATGTGAAGCATTATCTAGCTGAACTCTTCCAGGAACTAGATAGTGTACCACAAATTTATTCTGTCAAAATATCAAAGTCACAAAACTTGGCTTAAGCTTTTATATTTAACAAAAATAATTTTTAACAACTTCTACTGTGTTTGAATCAAAATTTTTAAACTGTATTTTGTTTTATATGCATAGTGTTAGATAAGTAATAGTTGTGAATGGTGATTATCTGTTATGCTTAGCTATAGCTCTACTGTTCAAAAATTCCTACTAATGTAAGTGGAAAGTCCTATGGAGTATGCTGTTTTCCATATATTAGAAGCACTTAAAAATACCTTAATAAAATTATGTTTATTATTTATTTAATATGTATATTTAAGATTTTATTTATTCATGAGAGACACAGAGAGAGAGAGAGAGCCAGAGACACAGGCAGAGGGAGAAGCAGGCTCCATGCAGGGAGCCCGATGAGGACTCGACCCCGGGGACTCTGGGGTCACACCCTGGGCCGAAGTCAGGCACTCAACCGCTGAGCCACCCAGGTATCCCCAAGGCTTTCCTTTATTGAACATCAAACCATGTCATGGTCTCTTGGACTTTTATTAAATAAAAAGGGAAATGAGTTTGAAATGAAAAAAAAAAAAAAAAAAAAAAAAAACCTTTGAGGTGTGGTAATAGGAATTTGAGTCGTAGTGGGGAACTGAGGCCTTAAGATGCCCAAGTCAAGTTGATGGGCCTGTTTCACACATACACAAGAGTGTCTCTCATTTGTAGAAATTGAGGGATACTTGGTGGGTTGCTTTGTATCCAGGACGTGAAGCCACACCTGCCCCTTTGTCCCAGGGCCCTTGTTACCTGGCGCAGTCTAGTCGGGGCCTGAGAGGCGCCCGGGATTCGGGCCAGCACACACTGACGGCGTACTACGCAGGCCACCTTTCCCGTGCCATACGCTGTGGCCATGCTGCTGCTGTGGTGGCCCGTCTGTTGCCTCAAGCAGAGTCTCAGAGCTAGGAAAACACAGTGCCGCGGCTTTCAAACTTTGTTTTGGAGTGATAAAAGTGTGCCTTATTAACGACTCAAATACCATGAATAGTTTGGCTGTTAGTGACATTTTCTGAAATGTCAAGCAAATTTTTTCATAAGATTACTAACAAAATGTCACTTACAGGACATAGTGGTCATCCTGGAAAAATCTACATATATTTTAAGATGCTGCATCCACCCGCCCCTCCCCCCCAAACACACACACCACACACACACAGTGTTTTAGAGGTAATACGTGGTTAGGCTCAGGTAATTATCCATCGGTTCTCACCTGCTGACTGTTCAGGATTACGTTGTGAGGTTGAATGACGTGTGGGTCGAGTCTTTCTGAGAGGGACTGATGGAAACTGCAGGCTCCTCCGCCCACGCTCCTGACCCATAAACCAGTCGCATCCCTTGTCCTCGATAGGACCAAAAGTGCCTTTGCAGAATTCCATGCCTTGTAGGGAGTAGCAGCGACTGACGGCGGGCGAGCCCCTGGGCCCTGCGGCGGAGGCGACCCTGGCGCTAGAGGGTGGCCGGGGAGCCCCAGGGAGCTCACGGCTCCGTAGCCTTGGCTGGGTGGCTGCCGCGGAGAGGGGTTTTTCAGGGACTTCATTCTGCAGCCGAGGAGAGCAGACTCCCAATCCGCAGGGACTGCGGGTACAGTGGAACGGCGTGGGGGGAAGAAGAGTCGCAGCGTTGGCTCAGGTGCCGACGCACGGAGCCAGGTGGAAATGAGGTGCGGAGGCGGCCGAGGTCCGAGGAAGCTGGGCTGGCCGCGTGGCCGAGGCGGATGCGGAGAGGAGGCCTGAGGGGCTTCCTCCAGAAAGTCTCCGAAAAATCAGAGGAGGAGGAAACACGAACAGAACACACCTGCGTAGGACTGCAGGTCGGCAACCGCCCGCCCCGCCGCCCGCGCCGCCCCGCCCCGCGGCTCCCCTCGGCCTCTCGGCCCCGCAGCCCGGAGCCCGCGCGTTCACAGATGACCCGGAACAAGTCTCACAAAAAAAACAACGTTCTTTGCTATTTTCCATTCCGTTTTCTTTTTCCTCATAAAAATCGTGGGTTGGGTTGCTCTACGTGAACCCCGAGGCCGGGGAGTAGGTGCAGCTTGGAGTTGGAAGGGAGTCGGGGTCAGGCTGCAGGTCCCAGCTTCCGGCAGCTTCCGCCTCTGAGCCTCTTAGTCCTAATCCTCAGATTCTGCAACGTAGTAGGCGCCTCCCAGGGTCTTTGTGGGAATTTTACGTGATATTAGATGTTAGTGCTAACCAGTGCCCTGCACACCTGGAACCTACTTAATTGTAGACGCGATTAAGTATTCTAAGTGACGGACGCGGGATTCGAATCTAGGGCTCTGGGTTCCAGACTCTGAGATCTTATCTTAAAATTTTCTAATGAAACATAGTGCCTTACAGACAACTATAAAAAAAAAAAGACCTAAGATAATGTGTATTTTTCTTTGTGTCATTTGTATCTTTTTCCCCCCACTCTACTTGAAATTACAAACATTTCCCATTTCTTGGAAAACGCTTTGTAATACTCCATCATTTTGCTCTCCAGAGGCAGAAGTGTTATACTACGTAGAATAAAATATTTGTCTACTTTTATTTAGTCCTGATCAGCTAAATTTTATTGCTTTCCTAAGACTTTATTATGGGATTTTTCATTGTATGCAAAAATAAGAAAAATGGTATAATGAAGTCCCCCATGTACCCATCCTTCAGCTTCAGTGGTCATCAACTTCTGGCTACGTTTATCTGGACCACCACACACTACCCATTCTATTTCTTGTGTTATTTTGAAGCCAATCTCAGATGACCTATTATTTTAGCATGTATCATAAGTATATCTAAAGACAAGGAATATCCTTTTTTAAAAAAAATTTTTTTTTTTTAGATTTTTTATTTTTTTATGATAGTCACACAGGGAGAGAGAGAGAGAGAGGCAGAGACACAGGCAGAGGGAGAAGCAGGCTCCATGCACCGGGAGCCCGACATGGGATTTGATCCCAGGTCTCCAGGATCACGCCCTGGGCCAAAGGCAGGCGCCAAACCGCTGCGCCACCGAGGGATCCCCCTTTTTTAAAATTTTTATTTATTTATTATTTATTCATGAGAGACCCAGAGAGAGAGAGGCCGAGACACAGGCAGAGGGAGAAGCAGGCTGCATGCAGGGAGCCCGACGTGGGACTCGATCCCAGGACCCCAGGATCACGCCCTGGGCCGAAGGCAGGCACTTAACTGCTGAGCTACCCAGGCATCCCAAAATCCTTTTTTAAAACCAAATCACTACACCTAAAAAAGTTAATCTCATGAAACTCCGGAGACTTACTTTTACCATATATGCATTGTTCAAACTGTCTCTTAAATGAAATTTTAAAAATGTTTTATTTTAATGAGGATGCAGAGAGGTCAGTATGTCGGTATTGGTTCACGTGTCCTTTGAGTTTCACATTTATGAGTCTCTTCTTTCTCTGTCCCTTTCTCTTGCAGTTTTTTAGTTGTAAAAGCTGGCTATCTTTTAAGCCCTAGTAGAGGCTTGTTTCTGTATGACAGAGCTAAGAATGGTTTTTGTTTTTAAAGGATTGTTTAGAAAAAAAAAAAAAAGCAACAGATCTTATGTAGCCCAGAAGACTAAAATATTTCCTTGTTTTTTTTTTTTTTTTTCAGTTTTCTGACCCCTGCTTTATTTGGATTTTCATGATTACATCTCCATGGGGGTTATCGAATATATTTTTGTGTCCCCTCTATTTTCTGTAATTAGTAGTTGGATCTAGAAACTTAAACAGATGTAGGTTCAGGTTTTTTTTTTTTTTTTTCTTTTTTAGCATGTTGTTTGTTCAATACCTCCACCACTATATCTTTTATAAGTCATTTATTGTCATATATTTACAGTATTATGCTACTGTTTGAAAAATACATTTTGATGAATTTTGACAAACGTACACATCTGGGTAAACCATCCTGAGAATCAGGGTATAAAACATTTCCATCACTCCTTCTGTCCCTTTCTAGTCAGCCCCATCCTCTCACACTCAGCTCTTGGCAACCACTGATCTGCTTTCTGTCACTAGGATTTTGCTTCCTCTGGAATTTTATGTAAATGGAAGCATACATTATATAATCTTTGTTTTCTGATGCCTTCCACTTAGCATAATGCTTTTGAGATTTCATGTATTTTGTTACTGAGTTAGTATTCCACTACATGGCTCTACTACTGTTTATCTGATTACTAGTTGGTAGACTTCTCAACAATTTTCAGTTATTGGCTATTATGAAAAAAGTTGATTTTTTTTTGTACAAGCTTTGAGTGAACATGTTTTCATTTCTTTTGGTAATAACTAGTAGAATTGCTGGGTCATATGATAAGTGTATATTTAAATTTATAAGGAACTGCCAAACTATTTTCCAGTTTTAGTTTTTTTTTACCAGCGGGATAGGTGATACTCATTTGTTTGAAATCCTCATTAACACTTGATATTACCAGGGCGCCTGAGTGGCTCAGTTAAGTGTCTGCCTTCAGCTCAGGTCATGATCCCGGGTTCTGGGATCGAGCCTCACATCAAGCTCCCCACTGACTGGGGAGCCCGCATCTCACTCTTCCTCTCCCTCTGCCCCCCTCCTCCTACTCATGTTCTCTCTCTTTCTTTCTCAAATACAAAAAAAAAACCCAAACACTTGGTATTATCAGTCTTTAATTCTGATCATTCTGGTTTTATTTCACATTTCCCTAATAACTAATTCTACTGAGCCTCTTTTCCTGTGTTTATTTGCAACACCTGTATTTTCTTTGGTGGAGTGTCTGTTTTTGCTCATTTTTAATGATGCACTGAAATTTATCCTGGTGTGTGATACGTGGAATAAATCTGATTTCATCTTTTTAAATACAGCTTTCTAGTTATCCCCAAACCACATATCAAAAAGTTCCTCTTTTCCCACTGGTATGAGTTTCCACTTTTACTGTAAACTCAGTTTGTGAATTTGGATCTATTTCTGGATTTCCTATTCTATTCCTGTGAATTACATTTTTTGAGTCTCAACTAATAGGACTTTAAAAATATCCTGATTTCCTTTTTACTTGGCTACACTGTCAGATGTGTAGCAATAATCTGAATAATTTTTAGAACATATTATAGCATGTTAATGTTAGTAATTTGTTATTAGGAATGAAAATCATACTCTTGTTTTGTTCGGGGGTTTTATTTGTCAAAATATTGGTGCTCTAAAATGCAGTTTTGGGAATAGCAAAAAGCTTGGTGACAATCAGTGATACTTCTCATTTCTGTTTTCAAAATGTCAGTTTATAAGAAACAGCTTTTTAGTTTCAATTTAAAATAATTGTTAACTCAGTTCTCATGCAGTTCTTTCTCTCTCTAACCTATGTAAAAAGAGAGAGTAAGTTTGACATGATTAATGTTTATCTAGAAATGAGAGCTGGGAAGAGAGAAAGGGCATTCAGTTCCACGTTATTGGTATAATTATAAAATCAGCATCTATTTTCATCTCATTTTTTTCTCTCTCCGATAAGAAGCTTATTTATTAGTAGAAAGAGACTTTTAAAAAGGTTTGGGTTCTTTTTGGTTCTCTTTTGCTGGTACTTATTTAAAAATTACGGTGGGGGAACTGGGCTGGCTCAGTAGAGCATGTGACTCTTGATCTTGGGGTTGTGAGTTTGAGCCCCATGGTGGGTGTAGAGATTACTTAGAAATAAAAAAAATCTTAAAACCAAAAATAACTTTGTCTCCCTTAAGGATGCCCTCAGCTGTGCACTTAGAGAATCATGAATCTTTGCAAGAAATACAGGTAGAAAATGTATTAACCAACCTTGGTCCAGTAACTCAGTTCTCTTTTGTTTTTATTCTTATTTATCACCATTTCCACCAAAGTATTCCTCCAGGAGTATTTATCGCAGTCACATAAAATAACTTAAAAAATATGTAGGATGCAAAAAAATATATATATATGTAGGATTCTTGTTGTGGAAAAAAAACAAAAAACAAAAAACTGTACCAGTTGCTAGAAGAACCTTGGAGGGAAGTTGTGATTCGTCAAGTAATCCCTATTCTCAAAGCTGCCTGGAATGTAAAATGAGATAGTATGTGTGATGACTAGGTTCCCTGGTCCGTGAGTGACAGTGTCGCCATGGAAAAGAATATTCCATTTTAACCTGAGGTGACGCCGCCCATCTCCCTGATTTGTCTCATCTTGGTAACTCATTCATTCACTTACCAAGCATTCACTGAATTTTTCTTCTTCTTTCTAATGCACTGGTGAGGGAAAGGAGGGGAGGTCAGTGCTGAGGGACTGGATCTCAGGAAGTGAAAACAGAAATAAATAAAATCCTAGTGTTCAGGGAGTTCACGGCTACCCGCTTCAGCTTTTACCTGCTGTCTACACTGCTTTAGGATTTAAGAGTTCTTAAGCTGCTGACGGTTTTATGGTCAGGGCTCCAGGTACAGGAGACTGAGATGATTCCTTCACGGAGTAGAAGGCTAGAAATGAGATCACTCATTTTTTTCCAGATTTTACACACTTGCTTCTCAGCCCCCACTGTGCATTAAATGATTGGCCTCTTGTCTCACTATTGTGTATTGACCAGTAAAAAAATCTAGTAAGAGTACTAGAAGTTTAATTAGTCCTGATTAGAAAAAGAATCTTTTTAAGACTCTTTAAAACCTTTCTCAGACCAACAGACGGTATCATGTTTAATGGCAAAATATCAAAAGAAGACAACTTTCTACGATTTTTTTTTTCACGTAGAGTCGGGAGAGAGGTAATGCAGGTGTTGATCCATTTTTTTAGCAATAACCTTTCCATATGCTCTTTCCACCATCTGAAATTTTATTTTTTTTTTCAAAGATTTTATTTATTTATTCATGAGAGACACACAGAGAGAGAGAGGCAGAGGGAGAAGCCAGGCTCCATGCAGGGAGCCTGATGTGGGACTCAATCCCGGGTCTCCGGAATCAGGCCCTGGGCTGAAGGCAGGCGCTAAACCGCTAAGCCACTGGGGCTGCCCAGTTTTCTTTTTTCTATGTCTGCAATTCCAAATTTAACCTATGCCTTAAATTATAAATTTTTCTATGGAGTTTCTGTAAAGACTTTTTCTCCAGGTGAAAATACTCTTTCGGTATATATTCATAGGTACTACTAAGCCGAAAAATGGCCTTTATATTAAGTTATCTGCATCTATATCTACATATAACTTAGATCTTAAATCTTAACTTCCCACTGGACTATAAATTGTGTCTTGAGTGTGTCATTTGTTACTCTCTGAATAGTGTCTTAAGGTAGACACCATTCGTTTACTTGTTGAATGAATGTAAAAGAATGAGTAGTAGATCTTACCTTTAAGCAAGCCCTGTCTCTGCTATTTAGAGTCTAGAGAAAAGATAAGTTGTCAGGAGTGTGAATGTGGACGTTGGTGTTTAAGCAGATAATTTAATTTATAGGAATTAAATGTATATATTGCTGAAAGGACCACCTTTGCCCAGATACTTCTTTAGTGCTATCAAATGTATCTTCATATAACTATCAAAATATTCTGTTAATATTATGTGGAAATAAAATGGAAACTATTCTTTCTTTCAGTGCTTAGATGAATATGAAGATGACGAAGCAGGGCAGAAAGAGCGGAAACGCGAAGATGCAATTACACAACAGAACACGATGCAGAATGAAGCTGTCAGTTTATTAGATCCAGGCAGTTCCTACTTGCTACAAGTGAGTATTTATTTAAATTAAATTAAATTAAAAATTTAGAAAGACTATTTATTTGACAGAGAGAGTGCACACAAGCAGGGGGAGCAGTAGAGGGAGAGGGAGAAGCAGGCTCCCCACTGAGCAGGGAGTCAGAGATGGGGCTCAATCCCAGGACCCTAGGATTATGACCTGAGTCGAAGGCAGGCGCTTAACAGCCACCCAGGCGCCACTTAAATTTAATTTTAAAAAATTATCTTAAAAATTTATTTTCTTATGAGTTACTATTGATTGTGAGCTCTGAAACAAGAGTCACATGCTCTTCCAACTGAACCAGCCAGGTGCCCCTAAACATTTATTTTTTAAATTTTTTAATTTTACAAATGAATATTTAAAAATACTGGGATGTCAGTTGCTATTTTAATAATAATTTTTAAGTAGCTTTTAATAATTTTTTTCTAGTCTCCTTTTGGTTATATCAGCTCCATTTAAGTTTTTTCAATGTATTTAACCATTGATTATAACTTCTATCCAAATACTTCTTGACTTATAAGCTCTGGTTCTTAGTTCTTGATCAGTGAATATTTGCTGTCTGACTGGTGAAGGAAATAGGAATAATAATTTAGAAATAGGAAAAAAAAAAAGAAATAGGAAAAATAATTACCTCTTTGCTTTTAATAAAGTTAGAATTAGTGAATTTGAGTGGACAATTCTGCTGTAGTCTGATATTTGCATTAGAATTACATAGCAAATAACCGAATAGGCAAGTTTATACAAAGTCAGATATTTTAATGTAGTAACAAAATACCATATGTAGTATGTTTTTTAGGAGTTTATTTCTTTAAGAGAGAAGAGCACAAGCTAGGTGAGGAGCAGAGGGAGAAGCAGACTTCCCGCTGAGCAGGGAGCCGGATCTAGGGCTTGATCGTGGGACTCTAGGATCATGACCTGAGCCAAAGGCAGAAACTTAACGGACTGAGCCACCCAGGTGCCCCCCCCCAATATGTAGTATTGTGAATTCCCAGAAGCATCTGTACTTCTGTATAATTATACAAATCAAACTCAATTTCAAATTAGCTGTTATTTTGGGGTTTTTATGGCAAAGGAGAAATTGGGAGTCGATGGTGTTGGAATGCCTCTACCTAAAGCGAACTAGTCCGCAGAATTGTTTAAACTGTAATTTGAGAGTGATCTTGATTTTATGTGAATTTAATGACATTTTGAGACCTTAAGCTACTCTGTTGTCTTTGCAGAGTTCAGTTTGGACTTTAAAAAAAAAATATATAGGGCAGCCCCGGTGGCGCAGCAGTTTAGCGCCTCCTTCAGCCCGGGGTATGATCCTGGAGACCCTGGATCGAGTCCCACGTCGGGCTCCCTGCATGGAGCCTGCTTCTCCCTCTGCCTGTGTCCTCTGCTCTCTCTGAATAAATAAATAAATAAACAAATCTTTAAAAACAAATTTAAAAACCCATTTATGTATTTAAGTAATCTGTATACCAATGTGGGGCTCAGACTCATGACCCTGAGATCAAGAGTTGCATGCTCTTCTAATGGAACCAGCCTCCAGTTTTTGACTTTTAAAATGCATTTTGTTCTGATGCCACTTTAAAAGAAGTTTCTGAGCAGTACAAACATCTCCCCATTTTGTTGATGTAAAAATGAAATATAAACTTCTCTATGAATTTGCAAGGTTATGATAAAAAGGCATTTGACAGAGAGAGGCAAAATATTTTGAAGTAGTTTGGAAATGCAGATGCAAAACTCCTTTGTTGTCTGCTCTTTGAGGCAGATAAACCGATGTGAAGAATGATGGAAGTGATGCAGATTTATCTGTTCCTCTGTATCTAGGTTGATGTTACTAGAAGTACCTGTCCTGTTAGAACATGGTGTAAGCTAACAAGCAATGTTTCTCTCAGTATCTGTGTGACTGTTCATAGTCTAAAGTATCTTTGTATTCTTTGTTTAACAAAATTGAAGGTAAACCTGGATATACTCCAGGTGAAGATAGAAGCTTAATTTATTGGGATAGAGACAATACAGTATATTTATTTAGAGTGTAAACCTGATTTTAATTCTTGGTCATGCCACTTACTCTGGTATACTCAAATAGCACCAGGGAACAATAGCTTTTAGAAAGAGAGCTGTTATTTTTTTAATATAAAGATACATGTAGGGGATCCCTGGGTGGCGCAGCGGTTTGGCGCCTGCCTTTGGCCCAGGGCGTGATCCTGGAGACCCGGGATCGAGTCCCACGTCGGGCTCCCGGTGCATGGAGCCTGCTTCTCCCTCTGCCTGTGTCTCTGCCTCTCTCTCTCTCACTGTGTGCCTATCATAAATAAAAAAAAAAAAAAAAAAAAAAGATACATGTAAAAGCAAAACTGATAAACATTTTGTTCAACTTTAAAGTATCCTTTCTTTTTTTAATGTGTATAATAGTTAACACAAATATCTTACTGATGGAAATCCTCAGTGGTCAAAATTTTTTACTCTTGTAAATAATATTGGAATTAAATCTGTTATAGACTAAACTGGTGTTTTGAATTATTTGGCCAAATTTCCAGTAATAAACTTTTGGGCCAAAAGGGCTTAAGTATTTAAAAAATTTCTGCTTAAGTATTTAAAAAATTTAAGTATTTAAAAAATTTCTGCTACATATTGCCTAAATTTAAGAAAAGTTTTTCAGTTTATATAATCAATGGCATTTTGTGGGAGGGCAGTTATGAGTTTTATGTTTCTTCTGTTTTTTTTTTTTTTTTTAAATATGTTCATTGATTTTCCTCTTAAAACAATTTCAATCTTAATGAAGTTACAGGTACTGTATAGAGAACTTTGGCCCCTAAATTGTTTGAGAATGAGTTGCTAATCTCATGCCCTATTACCCTCAGTATTTTACTATGTATTTCCTTTCTCCTTTTTAAAAAAATTCTGATGAAAGCCAACTTTAATTTTTTACCCTCACTCTTAAAAGGCTGTTTAATAGCTACCAGTTTCCCAATCCTAGCATTGATCACTAGCCCACAAATCTTTTTTTTTTTTTAACCCACAAATCTTAAAAGTAAATACTTCTCATTTACCTAATGTTCAGTTTCAGTATACACCAGTGTAAATACCCTTACTAACTGTTGTATATACAGAGATTTAGTATTCTACAGATCCCATAGGGTTGTGGGATAAAACCAGAAGCCTCCATCTTTTATAGGAACTCTGGCGGTGGAGACCAAGGCAGTTTTGCTGAGGTTAAGCAGGATATACAAATTTGTAAGAGAACCCTCTTGCAACAGATTTATTCAGTTCTCCTAAAAATGGTGGAATTCTCTTAATTTATTCTTTCAGAATCATCAGTTACATAAATGGAATATTAAATTAAACCTAAAGATATGGGCCATAGTTAACTTTATTATTCTGCATGTGATTTTACATATATATTTAAGATATGTAAAAGATTAGGAAATTCTTCACGTTTCTAAATGAAATCCGATTCTAAGAAGCTTCTTACTGAACCCCTAGAAACAGCCATTTGAGAGTAAACCAGCATTGTGTTACATCATCTCAGTGAAACTGTAGGTTTTATTACATGCACCAACAGATCTACGTGGCTAGCTTCTGCAGTCCACTTTTACAGAATTTATATTATACCTGTTATTCCAAATAGCACTGTAAATATTGATGTATAAACTCCATAATAAAATAAAGCGAAGATAAAAGCATTTATCTTACAAGAAACAGAGATATGCTACCACTTACAGTTTTCAAACATTACACTTTAACTTTCATAATTTGACAGTGCATTCATGGAACATTCTGCAGACAACTTATTTTAACAGATATATTAAGGAACACTTAATTTTACAAGCATTACTTATCTTAGCAGTAATTGTGGAGCTGGAGAGCATTGCATCTTCATGTCACACAGCAAGAACCCCCAATACCTACGGTAGAACTTGTAACTCTTTCCAAGGCCACATTCTTGAGGTCTGCAGATGTCAGTCCTTGTATCTCCCTGTGGTTTGGTGATCCCCTGGGTGTCAGGATTTCTTTTGATAGCTTTTTGGAATAGGTTAGTGAAGATAACCTCAAAGAATTTATACGTGGAATCTTTGCCAACCCAGTAAGAATTCAGGACTCTCAGACCCCACAGTGGTGTCTAGCTCTGTCCTCTGCAACAGACTGAAGGCTCTAGGCAAACTTTAGCTGGTTAACATCATGATGGACAGGTTTGCCATAGGTCACACCCTTAGAGACTGGGTGTTTGCGGCCACCACATTGTGCATGAATCCTATATATGATATGATCTTGCTTGGCCTTTTACCCTGGTCTGTGTGCTTTTTTTAGGCCAGGTTGGGCAGGGGCCTCGTGGAGCGCAGAGAGCTGGTGGTACTGCCAGCAGTGCACCCAGAGAAGAAAGTACATTACAGGGGACTGCTTCTTTCTCCGTAGCCCCTGGGTGTACTGCTGGGCGCCCATCATAGCTTACCTTTGGGCTGATGACTGCCACCAGACCGAAAGGAAAGAGCCTCTTTCTCCTTGCTTGGGTATTTTCTGCAGTCTCCTATGTAACCACAACATGGTCCTTAAAAATAAGAAATTAAAAATGACACATTCTTACCATCCAGTACTCAGACCTTGTTTGGGTTTCACTAGTTGTCCCAGTGATGTTCTAAAGTTTAGCAAAAAGATCTCATTCAGCATCACGAGTTGCATTTAGTTGCTGTTATTTCTTTAGTTTCCTTTAATCTGAAGCAGTTCCACAGTGTCTCTCTTTAAATTTCTTAATCTTCCCATTTTAAAAGACTACAGGGAAGTTTATGATATTTCCCTTCTGTTTGGGTTACCTAATATTTACTCTAATTGTATCCACATTATAGATCTTTGTCAGGAATATCGCAGAATTGATGCTATGTTCTTCTCACTGCGATTCCTATTGGGGCACATAATTGTAATTTGTTCTATTGCTGCTGTTGATCATTCTGGTCATGTGATTAAAGTAGTTGTTTCCAGATTCTGCTTTCCCTTTCTTAATAAGTATTTTGTGGAACTGCTGATTCACATGAAATCCTTTAACAGGAAAAATATATATTTTTTTATGTATAAGTGCTTTGAATCCTGTAGATATCTTAATCCCCATCAGACTTACTTACTTACTTACTTTCTTTCTTTCTTTCTTTCTTTCTTTCTTTCTTTCTTTCTTTCTTTCTTTCTTTCTTTCTTTCTTTTATTTATTTATGATAGTCACACACAGAGAGAGAGAGAGGCAGAGACATAGGCAGAGGAAGAAGCAGGCTCCATGCACCAGGAGCCCGACGTGGGATTCGATCCCGGGTCTCCAGGATCGCGCCCTGAGCCAAAGGCAGGCGCCAAACCGCTGCGCCACCCAGGGATCCCCAGGCTTTCTATCTCTATCATCTTCCTGTGCTTATATCTGTATTGACTCGCTGTTACTATCTTCTCTGATGGATTATATCCTGTTAGCATCCATATTAGTTTTCTATTGCTGCTCTAACAAATTACTACAAATTTGTTGTCTTAAAAACAGTACAAATTTATCATCTTAAAGTTTTGTCAATGGGAAGTCCTCCATGGGTCTCATTGGCCAGCATCAAGGACTAAAATCAGAGGCTAAAATCTGGACCAGGTTCGTTATTGGAGGCTCTAGGGACGAACCCATTTACTTGCCTTTTCCAGCTCCTGGTGGCTACCCACGTTCTTTGGCTTATGGCCCTCCTTCCATCAAAGCCTGCACTGGTGGGTTGAGTACTTCCTACATCTTGTCATTCTGACCTTTCTTCTTAGTCATATCTCCCTCTGACCTCCTTCTACCTCTGTCTTACACTCATTTAATGACTCCTGTGACTATATCGGGCCCATCAAATAATGTCCATGTCTGGCTGCTGTGCCTACCTACCTACATCTATTTCTGTGGATACTAATTTATACTGATAACTTCTAATCTAATACTATAGGGTTTTATTGTAGTAGTTGTAACTCCCTTTTATGACATTGAGAAACTTGTTTCCCATTCTCCTGAATGTCTTCTTATTTGTTCCGTCCCCTTATATGTAACCTATCTCCCATTGCCTCCCCTTCCCCATATTTATACCCTCTTCACCACAAGTGGGTTCTGACATCCCATGTTGGCTGTCTTTGCTCATGAACACCCTGCTGACAGTCTTCAGGCTTGGGCATCGCATGCAAGGCTGGCTATAGGATGCCCTCCTTACGTTGCTTGAATTGTGACTCTCCATACTGGATCCCCCCACCACACACACACACACACACACACACACACACACACATATACACACAATCCCTGGGATTCCCTCCCTACACTGCTTAGCCTCTGTCATCCTGCAATAGGCTCCTCTTCCTACTATCCTTGTTCATGTTCAGACTCTGAGACCTCAGGCTGGATTGTTTCTCCATGGAGACCTCTTATCAACCTGATTGGGTTTTCATACCTCCAGGCCAGACTACTACTCAGTATGGACACTCTCTTGATCCTGTTAGGGCTCTGGTATGTCACCCCTGTTCATCTCTTTGCAGAGAGGCTCTCTGCAAGGGCTATGAACTCCGCATGCCATGCTGCTTTTTTTTTTTTTTTTTAAACCTTCTGAGGCTCTAAAACTCTTATGTGCCACCCTCTTGAAAGAATGACCATCACACCCTACCTGGGCCTCTTGATGTCCCTACGTGGGACTCCCTTCCTGACGTTGCCTCAGGACCTGACTTCCCTTCCCACTTTGTAGATACCCTTATTTCTGCTCTGGCCCTGATTTCTCCAGCCAAGCCAAGTCCCCCTGCTATGTGGATGTTCTCTGCAGTTAACTTGGACCCTTTCTCTGTGCCAGGCAGCAATTCATGTAGTGTTCCAGTACTCTGATACTGATTTGGGCCTCTTTATTTCCCTCCCATCTAGCTCTGCCTCACCTAATGGCTTTAGTACTGACTCATTTGGAAAGGAAGAGGAATAATGGGTTTTTCCTTTTTTAATCTTTGTTACTTTAATAAAGTTCTTGTTTAGTTTTTCATTTTCTTAGCTATTTTATCAATGATCCATTACAGATATTTTGTTCTGCATTCATCTTCAACAGCGTATCTTGTTACAGTAAGTGTACCAGTATAGGCACTTGAAGTTAGTCTGGAAGGCCAGTTAGCATGCCATGCCACAATTTTATTGAGGATTATGGCTTCATCACTAATTAGTCTAATCGAATAACCTCAGTATTCTTTTGCTATATTTAGCTGGGCTTGTATTTCTCTGATCTTATTTCACATATGCTTTTATATTTGTTTATACTTTACAAGTTCTAATCTGCCACTGCACCTGTAAAGAAAATGCATGGGATTTCCTTACTGAGTGTTCTAAGCTTGACTGAAGCAGAATGTTTTATTTAAACTTACACAAAACAGCTTGTGCCTTGCCAACATTTTCTAAGCTCACTGTAGGTCTCTCCCCCTCCTGTTAGTAATACAAACCATCCCATTGCAGGGAAGATTATTTCAGGCAAAGTATAATTTTAAATTAGTTGTGTAACAGGCTTTGGGGTTATTGTAAGGTCTAATTACATAGTCTTTGAAACTTTTAAGACCAATGTCAGTCTTAGCACTTACAGTTTTTATACGTAGTTTCAGTGATACTGGTATTTCTCCTACCTCCTGCCCCATTTAGAATGCACTTGTCAACTTTAACAGGTATACTAATTAATGAGTTGCCATCCTTTGCTTGGAAGTCTTTGTTGCCACAGAAATACAGAGGCTTCTAGTTAACAAATCTGAGGTGAAGTTTATATTTGTGTATTTAATGTGTAAAAACATCAAGCATGGGATCCCTGGGTGGCGCAGCGGTTTGGCGCCTGCCTTTGGCCCAGGGCGCGATCCGGGAGACCCGGGATCGAATCCCACATCGGGCTCCCGGTGCATGGAGCCTGCTTCTCCCTCTGCCTGTGTCTCTGCCTCTCTCTCTCTCTCTCTCTCTCTCTCTCTCTCTGTGACTATCATAAATAAATAAATTTAAAAAAATTTTAAAAAAAATAAAATAAAAACATCAAGCTTTTTCCTTCTTAAAATTATAAGGGACTCCTGCTGCCATATAGGATTGATATAGTTTTTTTCCACCTAATATTTCTCATTCAAGAAATGCCCAAGTTCCTCTTTTTGGCAAGAGTTTAGAGATCACTTTAAATTCCATCTTTAATTGACCATTTTGAATGCAGAGGAGCAGCAGACTACCTACCACTCCTCCCAATTTCTTCTGATACTAGTTCTCATATTAATATAGTCTATCCAGTTTGGGGAACGTTCCATTGCTAAGGAATGTCATTTGATTACTAGAATTACTGTGAAATAACCTTTAGCTACAAAATGTGTAATTAAAAGACCCTATTTAAATATATCAATAAAGAATAAGCTTGAGTGTCTTCTGTCTGCTTCAGAATCTTAAATATTGAAATAGTAGTTGTATAGAAATAAGCTTAAATTCTAATTGGTTCCATATCTTGGATATGAACATTGAATGATTTGATCAGAGTTCTAATTCTACAAATTGCACCAAACTAGCAGTATAGAAAATACTGTGTGAAACTTAACTGCGATACATTTTTAAGTGACTAGTTGTTTAAAAAAAAAAAAAGCTGCCAGAAATATGGAAAACTGATATTACACAACTTCTTATTAGTATACTTAACTAGAAATTTGTCTGACACTGACCTTAAGTCTATTAAGTGGGTCAAAGTATAAAATTAGTATAATGCCACTATAGTGCAGTATTACTAAAAACAGCCTTCATCTCACATTTTTGTACTTGTTAAAATTCTGCTTTAAATCTGTATTAATCAAAAAATAAATAAATAAATCTGTATTAATCAAAGTTTTACCACATTCAGGAAAATGCTTCTGTGTTAAGCTTCAGAAGTATTATTTATTGCAGTGTTGTTCATATCATTTCAGTGTATCAGCAACCCACAAATCGGTAAATCCAATAAAGGCTGTTCTCATTTAGCAATTCCGCTTACTCCATTTCAGTAAAAGGCAGTCTGGGCAATCAAGCTGTCCATTTGGTGTCATGTTTTAAAATATTTCAATTATAATCAAACTGAGAGAGAAGTATTGTTTTGAAAACTATGGCATTAGCATTTTTTGACTAGGTTTTATTAAGATGAAACTGCAAAAATTATTTGGGGAGCTGGGGCTATTAAGAGATTGAACAGGGGCAGCCCCAGTGGCCCAGTGGTTTAGCGCCGCCTTCAGCCCAGCGCCTGATCCTGGGAACCCAGGATTGAGTCCCACATTGGGCTCCCTGCAGGGAGCCTGCTTCTCCCTCTGCCTGTGTCTCTGCCTCTGTCTCTCTCTGTGTCTCTGATGAATAAATAAATAAAATCTGAAAAAAAAAAAAAAAAGATTGAACAGGGGTGCCCTGGTGGCTTGGTTGGTTAAGTGTCTGACTCTTGGTTTAGGCTCAGGTCATGATCTGGATGGAGGGATTGAACCCTGCACTGAATCTGCTTGAGAGTCTTTCCCCCTCCCTCTCCAGCTCCCTCTGCTCCTCTTCCTGCTCCCATGTACTTGCTCTCTCTCTGTTCCAAATAAATAAGTAAAATCTTAAAAAAAATTTTTTTTGAACAGAAAAATACCTGGTTGGGACGCCTGGGTGGTTTGGTGGTTGAGCATCTGCCTTTGGTTCAAAACATGATCCTGGTTTGGGGATTGAGTCCCACATTGGGCTCCCTGTAAGGAGCCTGCTTCTCCTCTGCCTGTGTCTCTGCCTCTCTCTCTCTGTGTCTCTCATGACTAAATAAATGAAATCTTAAAAAAAAAAAAAATAAGAATGACTAAGTTAAAAAAAAAGAAAGAACGAAAGAACGAAAGAAAGAAAGAAAGAAAAATAACTGGTTAATCTCAAGATAATAATTTCCCTACCCCAGTGGTTAATGTTAACTTTCAGCCACTTCCTTTTGGTTAGCATACAATCAACATGAACAGTACTTTCTTTTAATTTTTAGCTGTCTTTGAAAATAAGCATTAATCATTATACGTATGTGGTGAATCTTTTTTAAATTGAATGCATAAAACAGAAGGGAAATCCATGTGTGTGTATATATACATATATATACAAATACACACGTATATATTTGATTTTAATTGTTTTTGAATGCTCATTGGCTTCCATTAAGCCAATTGATTGATGAATGATGCTTCCTTTGTCAGTTTTGTTTTAAAAGTCATCTAAATTAAAAATTTAAAGATCTGCCTCTCTCTCTTTCTCTCTGCATCTCTATGAATAAATAAAATATTAAAAAAAATTTAAAGAAGTGTTTGGTTTTGTCTGAAAAATCAGATGTAGAGTCTTGTTTTGTTTTGCCAGCATTGTGAATTTTTTTTTAAAGCAACACTTGTGCCAAATTAATTTCTTTCAAAATTAGACATTTTTAACGGTTTTATGTTAATATCTGGAATTATGTTCTTGCATACTCACCCAAACTGATGTCATTATTTTTGCTTTACAGGAATCATCTAGAACAGTTTCAGGCAGATATAAAAGGTGAGAATCCTTAAGTTTTAACTTACAACATATTGTAGACGTGACTGTAATGTCTGTCTGACTGTGGCTTAACTAACTAGAACTGTTTGAAACAGCTTGTTGAAAATTAAGAAACCTTAATGTTGTGCTGTTAAGAAGAATTACATTGTAGGCAGGAACATGGTAACGTCTGTCTGATTCATGACTTTGACGTACCCTGCTGTCTCTGAAAACTGCATACTGTGAATTTGTATGGAACTGGTGAAATTAGCAAAATAAAAACTGAGAATCATTTTCCTTTGTGTATTTGAACTTTGAAATACAAGAATACTACCTTTATTAGCTTGGGATGCCATAACAAAACACGGTAGACAGGATAGACTAAATAGAAACTACTTTTCTGACAATTGTGGAACCTGAAAGTCCTGAATCAGAGAGCCAGCAAGGTCAGGTTCTGGTGAGGGCCATCTTCTAGGTTGCGGACTAAGAACTTCTTACACCGTCCTTAACCCTGGTGTGGAAGAGCCAAGGAGCTTTCTCAGATCTCTCTTATCTGCGTACTGATTCCATCCATGAGGACTCTACCTTTGTGACTTAAGCACCTCTGAAAGACCTCTGGAAGGCCCCACCTCCTAATATTATCATACTGAACACAAGGATTTCAACATAGGAATTTTGGGGGAATGTAAAACATTCAGACCATACCAAGTCTTCTACACAATGAGTAATGCTTTTACCAGAAAATGTGTTTGAGTGTGTATTTACATATATAGGAAGAAAATCAGAATTAAATATGTGAAGTTGTTTAATGGAGATGCTTGGGCTATTAGCTTCCTCTTTCCCGGTTGTTATCATAAGGTTGCAGAAGATGTTGGTCATACGTGTGCTAATAATTATAGAATAATGGTAAACATTATCAAGCGCTTATCATGTCCAACATGCTTTACATGGAGATAGCTCATTCGATTCTCAACAGGTATCTTAAAAGAGAGGTACAGAAGGTACAATGTTTACTTTCATTTTGTAGATGAGAGAAGTGGGGTTTAAGAGGTAAAATAATTTTATGAGGATACAAGCTTGGCCAACAGTAAGTCTAGATTGGAACTCAGACAGCCTGATTCCAGAACACACATGCTTGCTTGCTGCACCATCTACCTAAGTTTACATATATAAAACCTTTAATTTTCTCTATTTGTATGTTAACATTTGAAGTATTTGGTTGAAAATTGGTTATTATATTCCATCTAAAACAAAACATTGATTCAGAGGACCTCCAATTTCCATACTATTACATATAAATAAAACTAAAATTTTAAGTTTTACTATTGGCTGTAATATCTACTAGTGGTAGCAAGAGGTAAAAAGTCCAAAATAGTAGAGTAGGAAAGTCTGAAACTGTCTCAGGTGAACCTAGTATGTTTGCTGCTACTTCTTCAGTTTTAATTTCTGAGTAATTTTAATTTAGGTATAATGAAACCTGTGAATCTTTTAAGCATCTGACATTTATACATTGCTTAATAATTTTTACTTAACATGAATAGCTTAAACTGGAAAGAATCTTGTTTCTTTTGCCAGAAATTACTGCCAGTAAAATAGCTTTGATTTGGCTTATTTTCAGGCCACATTCTCAAACCAAAAAATTTTTTATCACTAGTTTTTGGTTTAGGGATAAAGATAAAACTTAAGTAACTTAATAAATGTATAAATACTTACTTGTTAAATAGTAAACCTTGAATTATAATTGACACTATTCAGATTACTGTTCTTTAAGTAGAATCAACAGGAGAATAATTTTCTTATAGATAGTCATCAAAAGGTTCATTAACATATCACTGTGTGAAGAAGATTGGTTTTCCATCATGTATGTTTTTATTTTTAAGCTTTCAGACCATTATTTTACTTAGGACCAGTTCCTCTGCTGGTACTTTTTAATTTTCATGACCTAGAGCATGTTTTGTTACTTTTCAATTTTCAAAGATTTAGCCCTGTTTAATACTGTTATAAAACAAAAATTTTTAAAGCTTCTAGTCATTATTCACTCTGACTTCCAGCAATTCGTTTCTGCATGCAGAAACTCAAACTGCATGCAGTTTGGATACTGTCTAAAAAGGAAAAAAATACTAAAACAACATAAAACCTAGAATCTGTATTTAAAATTATCAATTCCTTATCTAGAGGAATTTGTTAAATCATACATCAACAATTCATTACTTTCATTAATTTCTCAAGTTGTAGCAATGACTAGAGAATAGATGTTCTTGCAAAGGGTGTCTGCTGACTAATGGGCATTTTACAAAAAGGAAGAATGGCTTAAGAATAGAAATTTGTCCTCATCTGTTAGAAAATGTTTTCAGTGCACCAGATAGCTTATGTTATACTGTATACACCTTTTTTTTTAAGGTGTATGACAAATAGCTGGACAAATCCTTAAAAAGTCATTAGAGGATATAATGACAAGATTAGTTTGTATATGTGCTGTTATAATTAAATATATTTTTTCTTACAAATATCAAGAATGCACTTTTTCAGTATTGAGTCTGTTAAACACTATAGTTAGGCTGTATTTTATTCATCAACTCTTGTTTATGTAGAGCATCTTTTATATATTGACTACTTTCCTTTTTAAAATGTATTTAGAAACTATTTGGAGGTGAGAGGATCATGAAATCTCTGAGACTCAAGGTTTAGAAAAGATGGATCAGTATGTTTTTGTAGGTTTTTTTTTCCAATATGTGATTTAAAAAAAAAAAAAAGATTTTATTTATTTATTTATGAGAGACACAGAGAATGGGGCAGAGACACAGGCAGAGGGAGAAGCAGGCTCCATGCAGGGAGCCCGATGGGGACTTGATCCCGGGTCTCCAGGATCACATCCTGAGCCAAAGGCAGATGCTCAACTGCTGAGCCACCCAGGCATCCCGTGATTTTTCTTAATATGTTTACTTGGTTAAGTTTATAGTCCAATAGTTAAAGTTTTTTTAAAGGACAAGACAGGTTATTAGCTTGTAGATACCCTGCTTGATGTGATATCTAAATAAAACTGTCATACACCTTAAAAAAAAAAAAAAAGGGCAAGACAGTTCTAAGTGACTTGCAAAGGGCAGGATTAACCAGGGTGTATAATTTACCATTTTTATTTAAGCGTATAATCAACCATCAGGAATGGTTCTGAATAAAAAATATGGGAAGCACGTTAAGACAAATATCATTCTCACATAGTAATTAACTGGTCCCTTTGTTTTCACAAATATATTTAGTGCAGTATTATTTTATTAAGTGTGCAAAGTCATAAGTGTTCTAAGTCCCCTTCCCCTCTAGTAACCTTACATGGGATATATTTATGTAGCCTTTAATAGTATGCAAAGCACCTTGATATACGTTACCCAACAAATAGGTTGGGGGGCAGACATCATCTTTTCAAAGTGAGGAAAAAGGCTTTACTTTGTGAACCCTTTGGTATACCACGTTCCCTTAGAGCAGAAATTAGTTAAGTTACAAGAGAAGAAATATTTTTATTTTTTATTTTAAAGATTTATTTTTTATTAGGGTGGGGGTGTGCACATGCTGCAGGGGTGGGGAGGAGCAGAGGGAGAGAGAGAGAAGCAGATTCCCCGCTGAGCTGGTCGCGAGGCTTGATCTCATGGTCAGTGAGAGGTCAGTGAGAGCATGACGGGAGCTGAAGTCAAGAGTCCAGTGCTTAACCGACTGAGCCACCACAGGTCTTGCTTTTATAAAGTATGTGAACACATCATAATATGAACATTAGAAAGAATAAGCATTATCTTAGCTAAAACGTAGGTGCAAAATCCTATTTCAGACCGTAGTGTTTCATGTTATTATTGTACTTCTTTCTATAGCTATAACGCATGTACCTTTTTCAGGACTTTTCTTTCCTTACAATTTTTTTCAATTACTGAAAACGATTACTAAAAAATTGTTCTCTTCTTTTTAAAAGCAATCCTCACTACTGAAGATTTGAATTGGAAAAGCCTACTCACAAACTTGCCATCCAAGTCAGTCATTATTAACCTTATTTCTATTTTTTTGCTTCCATTTTATTTTTTAGGCTTCTTATTTGCGTGATTGTGAGCATATTGGATTTTGCATTCTGTTTTGCTTCTTAATGTAACATGAGTATCTTTAACTTTTAAGTTTTGGTAAGTTTTAAGTTTTAAGGCTGGTATCAGCGGAGCAGTCTCTGCTCTTCTCCCTTCCAATGAAGTACAGTATAAACCTACCAGAGGCACTCATTATAACTGCATTGGAGGCCCATAATTTCTTTATTTTTTATTTTTAAAATTGGTATTTATTTAAGTAATCTCTACACCCAACACGGGCCTGAGATCAAGAGTTGCATGCTATTCTGACTGCACCAGCCAGGTACCCACCCCCATTCTTTATTTGGATAAAACATGAATACAGTTCTTTTCCTTAAGACCCATTATCTGCTTCCAGTCAGTTCTGCTATAATACATGTTTTTGGAAACTTGAATTTGTCCCAGTTGATACATTAGGAAACAGTTTGACCATAACACATGTTTTATGTTTGCTTATGCATAATTTTGTTCATCAGAAACACTAGGTAAACACAGAAAACTGCACCCAGCTCAACTGAACTATGTAGGAAGACACAAAACACACACCGCAAACATCTACCAGCTGACCTCAGTAGGAGCCACAGCTATTCATTCACATGTGGAATCACAACTTCCCATCTGATTTCAGATAACTCTGCTTTTTACACTTCACTTCATGTGGTAAAGAAAAGAGGGATCACTTTTAAAAGATACTATATCTTAGATTATTTCTGTCTCAGATCTGTTTTTTTGAGCTACCATACAGAGGAGTTCAAACCCTTAGTTGTCACTTGATTCTTAGGCTCTTTCATAGGAAATTGAATAGAACCTATTTAAATTTAGGAAGTGAAGAAACAATTTTCATGCAGAGATACAAGATGTCGCAACTTTTTTCTAAATGGGACCGTCTTTATAACCATTGTTTTAAAACCAGTAGTTCTTGTTTGATTGTACATGTGTTTTGAGAACCACTGAGTCACCAGAAATTTCTTTGATTTATTGGTTAGGGATCAAACCAAAACAATCATCCATATTCTTTAATTGCAGACTAAAGACCAAATGAATCTTCCAGTAGCTGAAGAGAAACCAGTCTTCTTGGACTATGTGTGTTTTCTAAGGAAATCTATTCCTTCTCAAGATGCCTTATTTTTATATTAATATATTCTGTATTTTACCGAATGCTGTAAGACATACAATAGCTATATGTTCTAGCTGTGCTTAATGGGTATTACAAATGAACACGAATGTCAAAAAATGGTAATTTAAAAGTAATTGAGATACTAGTATATTTTGTGGACCTAATTGTTCCCTCGTGGATCTGAATTTTTATCCATGTCGTAAATATTATTAGCTAAGATTTATATATTTATTATGTACCATACGCTGTTCAGAGTACTTTCCATATACATTAATTCAGTCAGTTCTCCCAGTAGTCTTATGAGGGAGATGTTTTATTATCCCCATTTTATAAATGAGTAAACTGAGGCATATAATGACTTGTGTGAGATCAAAGAGATCGGTTGGTTTTATCAACATAGGTTGCTTTACCTCAGGGTAATATTATTTGCCTAGTATGGGTACAATGCAGAGCGTTTGGTCAGAGTTTGATTTAGCTTATTTTGACTCCCAACAAACTGGAAGGTACCAATAACCGGATATTTCTGTTTAACATGGTTTTTTTTGCAAAATAACTTCAACTTATGTAGCTTTGGATGTCATAGAGTCTACTCAGTGTTCTAGCTACAGTATAGGAAAATAACTTTTGTTCCTATATTCTTCAGATCCAGCAAGATCTTAAGTTATCCTTATAATCATGAAAGAGAAATTATGTAATAATATTTGGTATAATATTATTTTTAAGTGCATTTTAAGTATTATATTTCCTTGGAAACTAAGCACTAATCTGAATTTGCTATTCCATATTTAATCTCTATTTTTAAGAGTTTTGAGATGTAGTTCAACTATCATAAAGTTTATCCTTTGAAAGTGTACAATTCTGTGGTCGATTGTACTTACCCAGTGTTGCATAACTGTTACCACTATCTAGTTCTAAAGCTTCTCCTCCCCAGTTTTTTTCCAAAAAGGGGGAAGCTCCATGCCTATTAAATAGTTTGCCAATCTCCATTTTTCCCTTCAGCCTTAGCAACTGGTACTCTGCTTTGTGTTTTTAGAGATTTGCATATGCTGGATAATGCATATGAATGAAATTATACAATATGTGGCCTTTTGGTCTGGCTTCTTTCATTTTGCATAACATCTATAAGGTTTATCTGTGTTACATAGTCTGCCTGGATAATACCACATTTTGTTTAACCATTCATCAGTTGATGGACATTTGAGGTGTTTCCATGTTTTGGTTCACATGAATTATATTAAGATATGTAATATATAGTGTGCTGTGAATATTCCTGTGTAAATTTTTGTGGTTCCATTTATTCATAATACACAGAAATATTTCTCTTTTTTAAAGATTTTATTTATTTATTCATGAGAGACGTAGAGAGAGGGAGACACACAAGCAGAGGGAGAAGCAGGCTCCTTGCAGGGAGCCCAATGTGGGACACCTTGAGCTGAAGGCAGACACTCAACCTCTGAGCCACCCAGGCGTCCCTCTTAATACACAGAACATTTTCATATTGCTTAGTTGAAGATTTTTCTTAAAAAATAAAATAGATGTTTTATGTCAAATATGTGTTGAATAATTCTGAGGTGCAAGGTGTACTATGCTTGGCTGTTTGGGAGACACGTGTTAAGATAATAATGAAAAGTGTATAATTTTAGCTCTTCTTACCTAGTGCAGTGACTTACATCTAGAAGCATGTTCTCTGGGCTTGTTTTGTCTATACCTCGGGTAGTGAAATTTAGCAACCAGGTACATTTGATGAGATAACTGTTATATTTGATCTTTTTAGGATAATTCACTATATGTAATACACCAGAAGTGAGTGTGTATGATAGATAGCCCTTAACAGGGAAAACTTAAATTTCTAATAATGAGGTAAGTTATAAGCCAAACTTATTAATATAGTATAAATAGTTATAATGCAGACATTAAACTGATGCTTTAGAAAACCATGAATTATATAGGATAATTATTACCTATTTATGTTAAATCGAGAGAGGGAGGGTATATTATAAAGAGAATGATGCAAAATGAAGTATCATAATATATATCAAGTGTTCATAACTTGAAATCTACTAAAATTCTATGTAATAGAATATAATATTTGCTTATAAACAAATATTTATCTTTTTGTCAGACTTTCAAAGGGAGCCATGATCCAAAAAAGTTAAAAACTATTATATTGTAAAATGTATCGACAGTTATCTCTGGGTTGGTGGGATTACTGGAGATAAATTAATTATATTTTTTGTTTCCCATAGTTAATATCTATCGACTTGAGTAGCGTCTGAGTTTTTTATTTTGATCTTTAGTTGTTGTTGTTGTGTGTGTGTGTGTGTGTGTGTGTGTGTGTAAAGGAAGAAGAAAGAAGATGTACAGAGTAAGGGGCTGTTTTGAGGAGTGGGAGTAACAGAGTAAGATAGCAAAATATGTTAAAAATATGAAGGCCAGTCATGTACTTGCTGATTATTTAGGGATTTCATAGTTTATCCAGTACTGCTAAATATTTGATATCCATTCTAAAAGTAGGATTTTATTCATGACTCTTGTATTTCTTCTAATTGCTAAGCCTTAAAATACCTATTTTAGTGGAAAATTCCTCTAGCTGTAATCTTATAATGCTGTGCCAATCTTGTTCTCATGATAGTTTTAGAATAACAATGTTTTATTCCCCATCATAACACCTCTTGTCTTTCCACAAGAAGATGCTAAAAAATTCCCAGGGGGGGAAACTTTCAGTAAATGGAAGTATTTATCTTTGATGACACTTTATTCTTTTCCCTTTTCTGGACATTATAGTTAATATTTTTATAGCTAAGGACAGAGGGGATTCTTTTTGGAATTCTATTAGAGACTTGTGTTAACATTCCTAAGTAGAATATTACAAACTTTTTGAAGTTGATGAAACAAGTGTTATTAAAAAAAAAATTCATTTACTTGAGAAAGAGAGAGGATGAGAGAGAGAGAGAGAGTGCATGAGCAGGAGGAGGGCTACAGGGAGAAGCAGACTCTCCACTGAGCAGGGATCCTGATGTGGGACTTGATCCCAGGACCCTGGGATCATGACCTGAGCTGAAGGCGGGTGCTTATTAGCCAACTAAGCCACACTCAGTTGCCTCTGAAACAACCTTTTTTTGTTCTATGTATTTTGCACTGTACATATATGTCCCCCCAAATAGGTTGAAAACATTTGTTTTTAAAATAGAGCTAAATTTGCTAGAAGATCAAATAACAGTTATTCACAATTTTAATAGTATTCCTTATAAACCTCATATATAATGGGGATAAAGCACTAATTTTTTTAGTAATAATTATTCCTTGTTTTGAATTTGTATAATAATTTCATTTATGTAATGACAAGCCTAATATGAAGGATTTCAGAAATTGTCAATGGGTTAAATTTTCTAAAATTACAGTCTTAAGCTTGTGCATCAAACAAATACAGAGCTGTTAGGGGATATTCATGTTTCTAGATTTTTGTGTTTATGGTTGTCAGCATTGTAATTTCTACATGAGTAATATTGATGCAGGTAATTGAATTTTTTAAGAGAAAAGCTTTTTAAAATGATTCTGATGACCTTCTATAATATGATACTGCTTCAGTGATACCTTACTCTCTTGATTTCCTTTCTATCACTTTGCTGTTATTTCTGTCTTATTTGTAGTTCTTCCTTTCCTGTACTTGTCTTTTATGTGTTGGTTTACTCAGTTCTGTCTTCAGCTTTATTCTCTTTTTGTTTTCTGTGTTTGTGCCAGAAATTTTCTTTACTACTATGACTTCTTTCACTACCTGTATATATACCAGTGAATCCCAAGTCATCATTAACTCTATACCTGTCTAACCAACAACCTTTAAATATGTACTTACAAATATCTCAGAAATATCTGAAACTCAGCATGTTCAAAAGTAAACTTGTGAAACATGGTGGATTTCAGTAGTTGGAATCAAAGTCCACTTTTGGTCAAGCCAGAAATCTGGACATTGTTTATGACACTCCCCCCTACCCATCTACATTCAGTCATTTATCAAGTCTTACTGACTTTGTATCTTCAATGCCAACACATCAATCTAGGACATCATCATCTCTTACACAGATTATTATGATATGCTTATTTTGGAGTGTTAAGTGAAAAGTTTTAAAATTTTATTTTATTTTAAGATTTTATTTATTTATTAATGAGAGACACAGAGAGAGGCAGAGACAGAGGCAGAGGGAGAAGCAGGCTCCATGCAGGGAGCCCAATGTGGGACTTGATCCTGGGACCCTGGGGTTATGCTCTGGGCTGAAGGCAGACCTCAACCGCTGAGCCACTCAGTGTCCCTTAAATCTGATTTTAAATATTCTCTAGCGGGATGCCTGGGTAGCTCAGCGGTTAAGCTTCTGCCTTCAGCCTGGCACGTGATCCTGCAATCCTGGGATCGAGTCCCATGTCAGGTTCTCTGCGTGGAGCCTGCTTCTCCCTCTGCCCATGTCTCTGCCTCTATCTCTTTCTCTCATGAATAAATAAATAAAATCTTTAAATAAATAAATATTCTCTAGCATGCGTAGTGCTACTATTCAAAGTGTGGTCCTTGAGCTGTTGGTTACCAACCCTTGACAAGATAAGAACAGAACTTGAGAGTAAAAACACTTAGAAGCTTGAATTGCATTTTAATATTGTCATCATCACTCCCAACTGCATGATCAGTAGACTCCTTTCTGAATAGGAAATTAACGAGTGTAAGTGCCATGATTGTTTAATTTCAAATTTTAAATTCACATTTTTTAGAGCTGTTTAAAATTAATAGCAAAATTAAGGGGAAGGTACCAAGATTTCCAGTATATCCCTTGCCTCCTCTCACACATAGCCTCATGCATCATCAGTTTTCCCCAACAGAAAGGCATTGTTAAAATCGATAAACTTCGGGATCCCTGGGTGGCGCAGCGGTTTAGTGCCTGCCTTTGGCCCAGGGCGCGATCCTGGAGACCCAGGATCGAATCCCACATCGGGCTCCCGGTGCATGGAGCCTGCTTCTCCCTCTGCCTGTGTCTTTGCTCTCTCTCTCTCTCTCTCTGTTACTAACATAAATAAATTTAATTAAAAAAAAATCGATAAACTTCCATATCACATCATAATCACGCAAAGTGCATAGTTTACACTATGGTTCACTCTTAGTGTTGTACATGCTATAGGTTTGGACAAATGAATAACAAATATTCATCATTATGATATGCAGAGTATGTTTCCTGCTCTGAAAACCATCTGTACCTCCCACCTATTTATCCTTCCCCGAATTATCTCTCCCCCCTGCTTCCTGGAAATGAGTGATCTTTACTTTCTCCATAGTTTTGTCTTTTCCACAGTGTCATATAATTGAAATCCTACAGTATATAGCCTTCTCATATCGGCTTCTTACACTTAGTAATATGCCTTTAAGTTTCTTTTTAGCACCGAATAATATTCTATTATCTGGATATGTCACAGTTTATTTGGCCACTCATCTAGGAAAGGATATTGTGATTGCTTTTAACTTTTGGCAGTTAGGAATAAAGCTGCTGTAAACTTTCCAGTGCAGGTTTTTGTGTAGACATAAGTTTTCAGTTACTTCAGGTAAATACCAAGAAGCATGATTGATGGATCATATGGTTAAAAGTATTATTTAGTTTTATAAGAAGCTACCGAACTGTCTTCCAGAGTGTCTGTACCATTTTACATTCCCACCAGCAGTGAATGAGAGTTCTTGTTGTTCTAGTGCTCAACGATATTTGGGGATTGTCACTGTTTTGGATTTTAGCCATTCTCATGGGTGTGCATTGTTTTAATTTGCATTTCCCTGATGACATAATATGGAACATCTCTTCATATGCTTATTTGCCTTCTGTGTATCTTCTTTGACAAGGTATCTGTTAAGATCTTTGGCCTTTTTTTTTTAATAGAGTTGTTTGTTTATTGTTGAGTTTTAAGAGTTCTTTGTACATTTTGTATTGTAGTTCTTTGTCAGGTGTGTATTTTATAAGTATTTTCTTTCAGTGTGGCTTATGTTCCTATTTTCTTAACATTGTCCTTTACAGAGTAGGAATTTTTAATTTTAATGAAGTCCAACTGTCTATTATTTCTTTCATGGATTATGCCTTTGCCATTGAATCTAAAAAGTAATTGTCAAAACCAGAATTTCCTAGTTTTTCTCCTATGTTAATTATCTTCTAGGAGTTTTACAGTTTTGCATTTTGCATTTAGGTCTGTGATCTGTTTTGAGTTAATTTTGTGTAGGATATAAGGTCTTTGTTTTAATTTTTCATATTTGCATGTGGGTGTTCAGCTGTCCTAGCACCATTTGTTGAAAAGACTATCTTTTATCTTTGTTCCATCGTATTACGTTTGCTTCTTCGTCAAAGGTCAGTTGTGGGGATATTTGTGGGTTATTTATATGAGTTTATTTCTGGGCTCTCTATCGATTCTATTGCCCTGTATTCCTTCTGCACTACTACATTGTCTTAATTACTGTGGCTTTATAGTATAGTCTTCCAGCTTTGTTCCAGCTGCATATTATTCAGTCATTAAAAAGAATGAAATCCTGCCATTTGCAACAGCATGGATAGAGCCAGAAGGTATAACACTAATCGAAGTCAGTCAAAGAAAGACAAATAGCATATGATCTCACTAATATGTGGAATTTAAGAAAGAAATAAATTAGCAAAGGAAATAAAAGAGACAAACCAAGAAACAAACTCTTAATTAGAAAGAAAAAACTGATGGATACCAAAGGCAGTTGGGTTGGGAGATGGGTGAAATAGAGGATAGGGTTTAAAAAGTACACTTATGATGATGATTAAACACACACACACACAAAATGTTCAAAAAAGTCAACGTAATCCATCACATCAACAGGCTAAAGAAGAAAAATCAAATGATCATACAAATAGATGTAGAAAAAAAATATGGCAAAATCCAACACCTACTCATGAAGAAAATTCTAAGACAAACACAAAAGGGAATTTCCTCACCTTGATAAAGAATACCTACAAGAAACCTACATTACATTAAATGGTGAGACACTTGAAGCTACCTTGCTAGGACCAGGAACAAGGGTAGAATGTCTCCTCTCAGAACTCATTTGCAACATCTTAGAGGAAGTCTCAGCTAATGTAACAAAACAAGAAAAGGAAAAAGGTATACAGATTGGGAAGACAAAAATAAAACTATTTGTTCAATGATGACATCATTGTCTATGCAGAAAATCCAAAATAATCAACAAAAAATTCTTGCAACTAACAAACAATTACAAGTTATAGCAAGGTTGCAGGATACAAGTTTAAAACACAAAAGTCAATCAATCACTGTCCTATATACTAGCAATAAACAACTGGAATTTGAAATTCAAAACACAATATTTACATTAAGCTCCCCCCAAAACAAAATATTTAGGTATAAATATAGTAAGAAAGTACTGCATCTATATGAGGAAAACTACAAAATTCTAAAGAAAGATATCAAAAAAGAACTAAATAAATGGAGATATTCTCAGCTAATGAATAGGAAGACTGAGTATTAGCAAAGCATCAATTCTTCTCAACTTGATCTGTAGTCAATGCAAGCCCAACCAAAATCTCAGCAAGTTATTTTGTATTAACAAATTAATGCTAAAGTTTACACGGATAGGCAAAAAAACAAAAACAAAAAACCCGAATGAGAATAGCTAACACAATATAGGTTGTGTGTGTGTGTGTGTGTGTGTGTGTGTGTGTGTGTATGTATATCACCTCTTCTTTATCCATTCATCTATTGATGGACACTTGGGTTGCTTCCATAGTTTGGCTATTGTAAAAAGCTGTAATAAATATAGGGGTGCATGTATCCCTTTGAATTAGTGTTTTCATAGTTTTTGGTTAAATACTCAGCAGTGTGATTTGTAGGTCATAGGGTAGTTCTAGTTTTAATTTTTTGAGGAACCTCCATACTGTTTTCCCACAATGGTTGTGCCAATTTGTATTTTTACCAATAGTACAAGAGGATCCTTTTTATCCACATCCTTGTCAACACTTGTTTCTTGTGTTTTTGATTTTAGCCATTCTGTGAGTCGTGAGGTGATATTATGTTGTAGTTTGATGTGCATTTCTCTGATAATGACTGATGTTGAGAATTCTTTATGTGCCTATTGACTATCTGTATGTTTTCTTTGGAGAAATATCTGTTTATGTCTTCTACCCATTTTTTAATTGGATTATTTGTTTTTGGGATATTGAGTTGTATCAGTTCTTTCGGATACTAACCCTTTATCAGATTTGTCATTTGCAGATATCTTCTCTCATTCAGTAGATTGCCCTTTAGTTCAATTGTTTCCTTTGCTGTGTAGAAACTTTATTTTTTGCCATCCCAATAATCTATTTTTGCTTTTATTTCCTTCGCCTAGGAGACATATCTAGAAAAATGTTGTTATGGCCCTGAGAGATTACTGCCTGTACTCTCTTCAAGGATTTTTATGGTTTCAGGTCTTACATTTAGGTATTCAATCCACTTTGAGTTTATTTTTGTGTATGATGAAAGAAACTGGTCCAGTTTCATTCTTCTGCCTATTGCTGTCCAGTTGTCCCAGCACCATTTGTTGAAGAGACCTTTTCCCATTGTATATTCTTTCCCTCTTTGTCAAAGATTAATTCACTGTATAATTGTAGGTTTATTTCCTGGTTTTCTATTTCATTTATCTGTGCATTTATTTCTATATGTCAGTACCATACTGTTTAATTACCACTGTTTTGTAATACAACTTGAGATCTGGAATTGTTATACTTCCAGTTTAGTTTTTCTTTTTCAAGATTGCTTTGGCTATTTGAGGTCTTTTGTGATTCCATACAAATTTCAGGGTTGTTTGTTCTAGTTCTGTGAAAAAATCTGTTGATATTTTGGTAAAGATTGCATTTAAATGTGTAGATTGCTCTGGGTAGTATAGACATTTTAACAATATTTGTTCTTCCAATCCATGAGCATGGAATATTTTTCCATTTCTTTGTTCATCTTGAATTTCTTTCATCAGTGCTTTATACTTTTCAGAGTATAGATCTTTTACCTCTTTGGTTAAGTTTATTCCTGGATATTTTGTTGCTTATGGTATAGTTTTTGTAAATGGGATTGTTTTCTTAATTTCACTTCCTACTGTTTTATTATTAATGTATAGGAATGCAACAGATTTCTTTATATCTATTTTGTATCCTGCTGCTTTGCTGAATTCATCTATCAGTTCTAGTAGTCTTTTGATAGATTCTTTAGGGTTTTCTGTATATAGTATCATATCATCTGCAAATAGAGTTTTACTTTTTCGTTATCAATTTGGATGCCTTTTATATCATTATACTGTCTGATTGCTGTGACTAAAACCACCAGTACTATGTTGAATAAAAGCGGTGAGAGTGGGCATTCTGTCTTGCAAGCTGGTGCAGCCACTCTGGAAAACAGTATGGAGGTTCTTCAAAAAGTTAAAAATAGAACTGCCCTATGAGCCAGCAGTTGCACTATTAGGTATTTACTCAAAGGATACAACAACACAGATTTGAAGGGATATATGCACCCTGATGTTTATAGCAGCAGTATCAACACTAGGCAAACTATGTTTCCATAGTTTGAATGGATACAGATGATCTGGATATTACTCAGCCATCAAAAAGAATGAAATCTTGCCATTTGCAATAATGTGGATGGAGCCAGAGTATATTATGCTAAGCAAAATAAGTCAGAGAAAGACAAATAACCCTATGATTTCACTCATATGTGAAATTTAAGAAACAAAATAGGTGAACATATGGGAAGGGGGAAAAGCAAGGAGAGGGAAACAAGCCTTAAGAGACTCAACGATAGGGGATAAACAGGGTTAATGGAGGGAGGTGGGTTGGGGATGGGCTAAATGGGTGATGGGTGTAAAGAGGGCACATGTTATGATGAGCACTAGATGTTGTATGTAAGTGATGAATCACTGAATTCTACTCCTGAAACCAATATTGTACTGTATGTTAACTAACTAGAATTTAAATAAAAACATTAAAAAACTTACTGACATAGTTATATAAAATTTAAAAAAGAGGTTTCAATATGGTGTAACATAACTTTTATATGCACTGGGAAACCAGAAAAAAATCATTTGATCCTCTTTTGCGAGACTTGCTTCATTGTGGTGGTCTGGAACCAAACCCAAAGTATCTCTGAGGAATGCCTGTACTGAGTTCAATTTTTAGCCATAATTGATGGGGAAGTGCTAAAACCACAGTGGGTTGTTTAAGTGGCATTTATAAGTATTACATAAATACATTCACAACCACAAATGCATTTTGAAAGAAGAAATATTACAGTTAAGAAGCTGACAGAAGCAGATCTCCAGGATTTCATATGTAACCATTAGGGCTTTTTTCGTTTCTTTTTAAGTCTCGTTTCATGTTGCTAACATTGAAAACAACTACATACAAACAAAAAGACAAAGATGTTTGTTTGGAAATGTTGGATGAATCTGTAGTAGCAAAGAAGGTAGTTCATGTAATACTTTTTGACAACACCATAGCTTGATATACTTGGGAATAATTTAGTGATACAGAAGACCGACTGACTCTCTGAGACAAATAAGCTTAGGAAAGTAATTTTTATTACAATTTGATTAACACGTTGATTTTGTTAATATGACAGTGATATGAAGGCAGAATTTATTTTTCAACTTACTTGCTGACAAATGGAGCTTACTGTGAGTTATTTAAAATTTTAAAGGGTTAACAAATCAACCAATGTGGTTTGCAGTTTTGCTTTGCTTTTGTGGGAGTATGTTCTGATTATAGAGAGCTGGTGACAAGAAAAACATGCTGGAACTTGTGCCATAATGTAAAGCAACGTCCTGCTTCTTTCATTGAGAAAGTCTTGCTATGTCAGCTGAACTAAACAGTGTACTTGCTATATCAGCTAGATTAGCAGTAGTTCACTATAAAAGTGTGAATTGCTTACACTAATGCAATAAATTTGAGATTTTTTTTAAAAAAAATAAGTGATAGTTTGGAAGCTGAGCCAGTCGACTGTTACTATACGCTAAGGAATACAATAATTTTCAAAGGAAAATATTCCAACAAAAGTGTTTGAACTTTGGGATGAATGCTTAGTGTTTTTGCAAGATACGAAACCAGTTTGGTCCCCAAACTTATTAAATATGTGAATTAGACTTATTTATCTGATAGCCCTACTCTTTTAAGAAAATGACCTTATTAGCCTTCCACGCAAAAAAGAATGTCAGATGTTTTTAATGTTACATAATATCAAAGGACAAAAATGAAAGTTAGAAATTTGGGGGAAAAGTTTCCATAAATTGTTATGGGTTTCACAGTATAGTACCAATTATCAGTAAAGTAGTTGGTAATTCTTGTAGTGCACATTTATAAATGTTAAAATCAAATGGGTAAGACAAACTTGGTAAGAAGTTTGTCAAATTTACAAATTTGGTTAAGACACACTTTGAGTTTCATTTTTCATTGAAAGAAAACCAATGCATAGGAAATTAATAGTTTAAGAATCCATTGTTTTTTATCAAAAGCTATTTTAGACTGAATTATAATTTTGATGGATAAGTTATTGGTTTTGGCTACCAACGAAGGATTGAGGACAAATTTTTAAAAGCATCATTTTCTGGATTTTGAGCTAAAAGTTAAAAATTAATACCCTGAGCTGAAATTGCTTTAAAATCTCTTCTATTCCTGTCAACGTACATCTATGGAACCAGTTTCTCTGTTAAGTGCTGTTAAAAGAAACCATAGAAGTAGCCAGCCTCTGAGAGAGCTCCCAGATGGATGCCCTGCCTCCTGTATTTACATCTTGCAATCCATTTCCACACGGCAGTATGCGTAGGGTTGATGTGATAGTATGTCACTTGTAAGATTAGGTCATAGCAGATATGCGTGTCTGTCTTGTCTGTTCTGGAAACCAGCTGCCATGTGGTAAACTGCCCAGTGGAGAAGCCTGCGTACTGAGAACTGAGGCTTTTGGTCAACAGCCAGTTAGAAACTGAAGCCTTTTGCCATCAGCCATGTGAGTGAACTTAATGGCGAATTCTCTAGACCAGTCAAGCCTTCACATGACTGCAGACCTGACCAAAACCTCATAAAAGACCTTGAAACATAACCACTCAGCTAAATTGCTTCCAGATTTCTGACCAACAGAAATGATGAGATAATAAGCGTGTGTTGTTTTAAGCCACCAATTTTGGTGTAGTTTTTAATGCAGTAATGGGTAACAAATACAAAAAAAACAAGAAGCAAACTCACTTATAACATTAAAAACTCTTACATACTATTAGTTCAGAGAGTTTGAACTGGTATTTGATATGAAGAATTCCCATTTCAGTCGGTCATCACTTTGAGTTAAGTTAGAATTCTGAAATGACAAAAGTTATTAGTGTGATGGCTGTTTTCTGTGATTGCCTATATGCATACTTCAGTGAAAGCACACAGTTTTATGTAATTCTTTTTTCTGTTCATTCTAATTATATTATTGAAATTAATTTCGTGGGCATAGCTAATAAAACATTGAAATTGTATTTTATATGGCCTTCTAAATTTTTATTTTTCTACTAGTTTGTTTTATTTTATCTTACAAGTAGTATTAGTCCATGATGGATTGGAACTTAAGAAAAAGGAAACAAAATGCTTTTCCGTCACAGATAATCTACCTTAGGTCTCCTGTCATAGTTGTCATAGTACCTTAGGCCTCTTACCTTATTGTCATGGTCATCTTGCTTTATTATGATTGGTTTTGTTCCCTGGTAAACTGAAAGCCCTATGAAAGGCAGAGTCCATGTCTTTGTTGCTGTTACATCTTCCTGCCTAGAACAGTGTCTGGTACTTAGCAGCTACTCAGTAATTATTGGTCAAAAGAATTAACTAAAAAAAATTTTTTTGGTTGTGTTGGAATAATTAATTTCTTTAGTTATAAATGAGTCGGCTACTAAAACCATATGTCCTCAGGGAATGGTAGTTATCTCAGGTGAATAGAAAATATTCCTGGCATTCTTCTTGCTGAGTATTAGGTACTTATAAAATACATCTTTTTATTTCCATAGCACAACTGCCTCTGAAGAAGATGTCTCAAGTAGATATCCCCGAACAGATAGAAGTGGGTTCAGCCGATATAACAGGGATGCAAATACTTCAGGTAATTTGGTCTCAAGTAGCATGTTGGAAAAGAAAATTGAAGATCTTGAAAAGGTATGAATTACAAATTACTTAAGATTGATAAAATTAATATACCATTGGGATTCCTTTTTTTTTCTCTTACTTTTATAGCAGCTGAGAAAATAAATTGAAATTTGTACGGGAGAGAGAGTGCCAACAAAGGGGAAAAAATGAGAGGCGCTAGTGGAAGATATCATTAGTGTTAATTGGCATTTCCATATATAGTCAAGTAGCAGTTCTGAATCACGGTCTTAAGTATATATTTTCCAGATGCATTGTGGCTAGGCATTTTCTGATTGCCTTAATACTTTCCTATCCAGTTCTGTTGATGTTAAGATTTTTAGGAATGGAGCCTATTCTTATATTCCTTAATATTTCATGGGCACCAAAAAAAATATTTAATGGGCACTTCCATTCTGCCTCAAGTTACCTCTAATATATTAAAGACAGTCTGTCTTTGAAATGGTTACAAGTCTATGCTGGCAGTGTGTCCTGCTGTGCGTTTATTACGTTATCTGTACAGTTTATCATTTGTAGACTTTCTTCTGGTTTTTAGTTTGACCCTAGAGCTATCTTTGGTGTTTGAAACTATTGTCAGAATAAGCCTGTTTAGGAGTATCCTTGAAAACAGGTTAAATGAATATTGGCATAAATTTATTAACCATACACTCAGGTTTTCTTCTGTCGACATTTAATCTGTGAAGTTGCTAATGGTGCTGATTACTTTCTGATTGTTGAAAATATGTTTTGTTTTGATGAATTGAAATTATTCCCTGTGATATAAAGATTGTTTTACTTAGAAATTTAATTTAAAAAATTTTATGGCATTATAAATGTTTTTAGTTCACATCTCAGTTTTTGATATGTTTCTGTGAGTTTAAATTAAAAACTTTAAGGAATACATAGTCTAATAGGTTTCAAGTGTTTCTTCAGAAAGACTTTTACAGCTCCCCACAAATTTGGATCCACTTCCTAGTAGTTTGGCAACAGCTGATAAATGAGGGTGACTGGTCGCCTTTTCTGAGGGTTAATAGGATAGAGATTAAATTCTGTGCAAAATTTTTCAGTTTTGCTTTTCTTTCACCCCCAATATAGTCCACCCAGCCCAAGGCCCTGGATTCTAAATAAGATTTCTTTGGAAAAGGTGTTGTGTTATTTAAAGAAAAAAAGTTTAAAAACCAGTAATCTATTTCAGTTCCTTTATTTTATCTATTAACTAGCAGATCCACAGGCAACCTCGAGGACCATTATTTTTCTGTTTAGAGGTTTCCATACAACCATCACCTTTTCTTAAACTTTGTATTTCTTAAAAAGATTTATTTATTTATTTATTTATTGTGGGGGCAGGGAGAATGAGAGAATCCTAAACGGACTCCTGCTGAGGTGGAGCTGACAAGGGGCTCTATCTAACTACTCTGAGATCACTGCCTGAGTCGGAGGCTTAGTGGACTGGGCCACCCAGGTGCCCCTTCAACTTTGTATTTTGAATTAAGATTTTTAAAAAGATTGTATTTATCTGTCAGAGAGAGAGCCCAAGCAGGGAGAGCAGCAGGTAGAGGGAGAAGCAGACTCCCCACTGAGCAGGGAGCCTGATGTGGGACTTGATCCCGGGACCCAGGGATCATGATCTGATCCTAAGGCGGACATTTAACTGACTGAGCCACCCAGGCGGCCCAAACCTTGTATTTTGAATAAAAAATTTGAATTTCCTCAAACAGGATATTATCCATTAAAAAAGTAAGCTACTTTATTACTAATGGTGGTGAAAAGTTAAAGGAGGGTAAGTCATTGGGTATTTGTATTGTTTTGTTTTTAAGAACTTATTTATTTGAAATAGAGAAAGAGAACAAGTTGGGGGGGGGCAGAGGGAGAGGGAAAAGCAGACTCCCCACTGAATAAGGGAGCTCGACCCAGGGCTTGATCCCAGGACCCTGGGATCATATCAAGGCAGACATTTAACTGACTGAGCCACTTAGGTGCCCCGGGTAATAGTGTTAAAGAATTGTGTAATCATATTCAGAAATATGGAGCACCTGGATGGCTCAGTTGGTTAAGCATCCAACTCTTGGTTTCAGGTCATGATCTCATGGATTGTGGGATCAAGGCGGCCTGGGGCTCCATGCTCAGCAAGGAGTTTGCTTGGAGCCTGTCCAACTCTGCTCCTCTGCCCATGCTCACACGCACTTGCACTTGCGGACTCTCTCTCTCTGAAATAAATAAATCTTTGAGACAAAAAAAAATACATCTTACAACTCCTGTATTCCTCTCATTCTTTGGGTCTTTCTTAGGATAGGTTTTTCCTTCCCTCACAGGTTACTTAAGAAATGCATTGGAAATCTTCCTATGTCTAAGGCACTACGCCAGACTTGACAGATGCATGTTATTTAAGGTTAAAAACAGCCAGTTACTTCCCAATTAATACTTTGTAATTATATCTACCAGGAAGTAGTAAGAGAAAGGCAAGAAAACTTACGACTTGTGAGACTAATGCAAGATAAAGAGGAAATGATCGGAAAACTCAAAGAAGAAATTGATTTGTTAAATAGAGTGAGTATTCACACATTCCAGTTTCATAGTTTTTTTTCTTCTTTTTTTTTCCTGGCAACTGAAAAAAATATGTATATGTAAACATGAAATCTGTATATGTATACATGAAAATATATGTATATGAAGAGATTATTTAATTTCATTATTTTTTTAATGAGATGGTAATTTGTGGTAGTAAGAATCATCATTTCATTCTATAAACTGATTTCCTCTGGCCAATTATCAGTTGTATTCAGTTAATACTATTCTTTTGGGGATGGACTGATGAATGGATTAGTTCAGTGCTTTGTTAAGAGTCTGGAGGTAAGAGGCAGCTTGGTCACCACCACACATAAAAGGATATTGGCACAGAGTTGCCTCAGTGAACAACTAAACTTGCTACTTTCTTGCCATAAGAAACTCCAGATGTCTTTGTGTGTATTTTCACCAGTTTTTCCCTCTCCAGTTATACTTAGACACCCCCCACTTTAGGTTTAGCTTACCCCCCCGAGGTCTCTATTATACTATTTTGTAACTCTTTTTCTTGCATTCAGCCCTAGAATTTTTTTTAATTTTTATTTATTTATGATAGTCAGAGAGAGAGAGAGAGAGAGAGAGAGAGGCAGAGACACAGGCAGAGGGAGAAGCAGGCTCCATGCACCGGGAGCCCGACGTGGGATTCGATCCCGGGTCTCCAGGATCGCGCCCTGGGCCAAAGGCAGGTGCTAAACCGCTGCGCCACCCAGGGATCCCCAGCCCTAGAATTTATTTTTTGCTTAAGAAGCAGGTATTAGTGCTAAGCCATATTTAGGTAATAGTGTTGAGAAGAGATTCCATAGTTCTGCATATTAAAAGGCTCTAAATAAGATGGAAATACGTTTGCTTCAGGGAAAAGGGGAACAGATTCCTAAGCCAATTTTAACTCTAACAATGAAAGAAGAGAAAATAGAGGCCTCCTTATGTGCAGATCCATTCTAATAAAGCTCTGGAGCATTAACTACAGGTAATAGATGAAGACTGCGAAACTTAGAGTTTAACTTGCTCAAATCATAGTTAGTAATCACATAATAACTATCTGAGCCAGTATTTGACATTAGGTATTCCATAGCCCCAAGTCTAAGCTCTTCCATAATTGTAGACAGTCTTTCATCTTGGTTAGAACCCGGGAAATCTGCCTCTGTTGGTTTTGGAATGTGATTTAATAAAATCTGAAAATAGTTTTGATGTCTGTGATATATTAGTACTGTCTTAGGCACTGTGTGCATTAAAAAGATAAAACACCTGCTCTTATAGCTTATAACTTAGTGATGATACAGGAATATAATTTATTATTTAATTCTAAATCTTAGGTCTCAAAAAGAAATAAATCTTGGGTCTCAGTTGTAGTAATTCTTGAAATCTTGTATGTTTTTTGTTGTTGCTTTCAACAAGTAAGTTCCCCACCATCATTCATTTAGTTTGTGAGTAAATGCAGATTCTGTTTTTGCACATTTTAAAAACGTTTACCTATTGTCCAAAGGTAGTATGCTAAATTTATTAGAATGCTGTTATCCAGCAGAATGCTTATAATTTAAATTGATTACTCCAAGTTTTAGTATTTTGAAATACAAGGATAAATTTTAAAATGTGTGCTTTCACAACTATCAGTAAACATAATGCCTTGAAATAGTTTCTTCTAAATGAAACTTAGAGTGGATTATCTTCATATTTACCAGATGGTTATATATTTGGCACTAGGATTGATATAGGGAACGGAGACGTGGAATCATATGACTTTAAAGCTGGAGGATAATTACTTAGTTTAGTGGCTTTCATTTTTCTTTAACCTCCTCAAACACGATGTTAGAGAAAAGCTTAACACAAATTGAACCAGATCAACTCAATGCTCTAGATTTTTACCTCACAACGTGCACTCTTGTTCAAGATCCTACAGAGTGAGAGGGGTGCATTCAGAACTTACGCCCTGGGGACCCCTGGGTGTCTCAGCGGTTCAGCGGCTGCCTTCAGCCCAGGGCATGACCCTAGGGTCTCAGGATCTAGTCCCACATCAGGCTCCCTGCATGGAGCCTGCTTCTCCCTCTGCCTGTGTCTCTGCCTCTCTCTGTGTGTGTCTCTCATGAATAAATAAATAAAATCTTAAAAAAAAAACAAAAACACCCTTACACCTTGATCTTTTTGATGCCCCATTTGACAGACTGTAATCCGAGGTCCTTAGCCTTCTATTGCATTGCCCACATATGTATTTTCTTTAGCCCTCAATTTGGGGGAAGTGGAGATCTGTTTTTAGCTAAAAAATTAGATATTTATAATGATTAAAAATTGGAAGACATACAAATTAAAGAATTCTGATTTTTGGCTTCTCTTAAACTGAAAAATCTGGCACGAGATGATCTATCTTATCGTGATACTAATGAGAAGGACTTGAAGTGGATGCTCCCTTCAGGCGGGGGGGTGTATTCCATCTAAAGTTGTTTTCAGAATTGGCACTTGGCACTTGTTTTTTCCAAATTAAATGCTTGTATGAATTATCTTTGCATGTATGTATTTTATTTTATTTTTTCTCCACTATTTTATTTTTTAATTAATTAATTAATTAATTAATTTATATTTCTTTTTTATTGGAGTTGAATTTGCCAACATTTAACATAACACCCAGTGCTCATCCCGCCAAGTGCTCCCCTCAGTGCCCATCGCCCAGTCACCTCAACCCCCCACCCACCTCCCTTTCCACCACCCCTTGTTCATTTCCCAGAATTGGGAGTCTCTTGTGTTTTGTCACCCTCCCTGATATTTTCACTCATTTTCTCTCCTTTCCCATTATTACCTTTCACTAATTTTTATATTCCCCAAATGAATGAGACCATATAATGTTTGTCCTTCTCCGATTGACTTATTTCACTTAGCATAATACCCTCCAGGTCCCTCCACATCGAAGCAAATGGTGGGTATTTGTCGTTTCTAATGGCTGAGGAATATTCCATTGTATACATAGACCACAACTTCTCTATCCATCATCTGTCGATGGACACGGAGGCTCCTTCCACAGTTTGGCTATTGTGGATATTGCTGCACATGTATGTATTTTAATTTTTTTAAAGATTTTATTTATTTATTTATGAAAGACACAGAAAGAGAGAGGCAGAGGCACAGGCAGAGGGAGAAACAGGCTCCATGCAGGGAGCCTGACATGGGACTCAATCCTGGGTCTCCAGGATCACGCCCTGGGCTGAAGGCGGTGCTACCCCCACCCGGGGGCCCACATGTATGTGTTTTAAAGTGTTTTTATCACCTTTAGAATATTTTTAAGTATTTAAAAAACTCATATAATATTTTCTTTTTTGTTTCCTTAAGGACCTAGATGACATAGAAGATGAAAATGAACAACTAAAGCAGGAAAATAAAACTCTTTTGAAAGTTGTTGGTCAGCTAACAAGGTAGAAGATTGAAGTCCCCATGTGGAAAAAATATTTTAAAACTACTGATTGAATGTTATGGTTAATGCTAGGACAATACTCCTATGCTGCAATACATTAAGTATGTATATTTATTTCTAGAAAACAGTGGATGTTTTCAAAATACTTCTTTTTCATTATTTCAAAAAAGTATCAACCTTCTATTTCACAAATAAGTAACATCTCTCAGTTATTAAATTGATAGGTTATGCCTGTTGGTTCCATGTGGTATTCAAATAATATATGGTTTAAAGTCACAACCGCTTGAATATATTTTATCTATGGTAGTGTGTTTTCTCCCTAAAGGAATATACATAGTCTTTGTTTACATGAATTCCAGTACTTTTGGGGAGTTACCCGCAATTGCCTTATTACTGATGTGTGCAAACTTATATGTGTTGTTGATGTACTTCTCATAAAGGCTTTGTCTATTGTCATTTGTTCTTTCAACTTATTTTAAGCCATTTAGAGTCCTAGAGTGTCACACCATTTTGTATAACAGTCATCTTCAAAAAGAAAAGCTATTATGAAAAGTCATTTAATATCATGTACTAGTTGGCTAAATATAAAATTTTAGAGAATACTTGAATTGTGCTACAATGAATTAAAATATATAATTTTTGTATCTGAATGTTGAAAAAAATCTAAAATCACTTTAGCTTTTGAAAAACCTACAATTGTAATTTCATTGTAAAATTTCTTATGTAGGTACTACCTTTTTTATTATTCCAAGGTTTATAAGTGAAAATAGATGTTTAAAAAGTTGTTCACTCATCAGTTGTGGAGTGTGTACAAGAAAAAAAATCCATATTTTTAATTATTATTTGCATTAAAAACAAAACCAAAATATTTATCCACACTTAAAACATTTATACTTAACATTTACAAAGTTAGTACATAAACAGAGTATTGAAATATTTTCCTTATTTCTAACCTGGAGAGTAACACTGTGATAGTTGTTCTCATATGAGAGAATTATTCCCCTACCTCAAATTTAAGGGATTATTTTTTTCCTAACATTGGATTTTTTTTTTTTGTAAAACAATTTTTAAAAATTTTGAAGAATTGTATAAATTTTCTATTAAATATCACTTAGTGTTTAGAGTCGTTTTATATTGAATTTTCATGTTGAATAAGGAAACCCCCTCTAAGATTTATTAACATTAAAAAAATATCTGTCTGGTAGTTGAATCCTGAGCAATATGCTCATACTTTACTTATACTTATTTGTCCAGTTAAATATAGTAAAATCCATTTTGGTAACGTATTGACTCTTTCTTCACTTGCCGAGTCGCTTCGTTATTTACTATTAGAAAAATAGGGAAGTGAGACATTTGGACAAATGTAGAGTAAATGATAAATGTCACACGTTGAATCCTAAAATTCTTTGTGATTACCTAGATTGGCTTCTCACTTTCAACCTTGGCTGAATCACTTGGGTTGCTTACAGATAATTCCCTGGCTGTAATTTCTAGATAGATTTAGGGTGAGACCCTGGACAGAATTTTTAAATTTCACCATCTGATGATTCTGATCATAACCTAGGTTTGGAAATAGCTGCTGTCACCTCTTTCCTCCTCTCTCTTCCACTGGAGACCCTAGAATGAACATACGTTAGCTACCAGCGTTTTGTCCCCCTTATAGTTTATTTAATAATTTATCTGGTCTCCGGGGAAGTTTTCATAGGTTTTAAATACATTTACCAAAAAGTTCAATGTTCAATCGAAACTGGATGTAGGTGCAGAATTACTACATAAGGGCATCCTTTTCAGAGAGTGTTTACCCAGCATCCTGGAAGAGTGACCTGCTGTCCACATGTCCGAGTGGCATGCCAGGCGCCGGCGCTGCGCTGCGCTGGCCCTGGGGCACTCGTCCCCCTTCACTTACCCTTAGGCATGTGGTGGAAACATTGGTACTACCTAGTTTTGCATGCAAGCTTTGGATGTTGTAAAATGCTGTCCGTGTCCAGCCTTAAAATATGTTCGTGTGCTGGTTTTTCAGTAAAGGATTTGAAATTTCTATTTAGTCTGTATGTAAGTAAGGGATATTTCATTTCCCTTTCAAAATTATACCAGTTTTTAATGCCTTTAAAGACTGAGCAGTGTTTTAAACTTATCCTTTTCTTCAGTTTATTAGGAAAATTTCCAGCACTGATCTTAAACATAATGGTACCTAGTGCAAATACAGGAGCCTGACACTCAGGCAAAGCAATTCACAAGCAGTCCTGCCTCCTGCCCTTAAGATGTATATTTATATCACATGTAGATTTTTACACTGAATATTGAAAAATTTAGAATCTCCTATAATTTCCCTTTGAAATGTATAAAAAGCATTGAGATTTTAAAAAGGTAACTTAAATACATGTGCACTACCTTAGAAAATTTGGCTGTTGTCAATAAAGTGCTAGTATTTGTGATATTATTAGTTCCATTCAGAAATTATATTTCTTATATTTCCTGGGAATTTATGGTATAATAAAGCATATTCAAAGTTTTAATGTGTTTATGATATTATTTTCAAAACAGTTCACTAACTTTAAAATGAACATGACTTCTTGTCCCCTGATTTCTGACATGCATTAACTTGAGCAAAATAACCTCCATTTCATTTTTCTAGGATTGTTACTCATTTTATTGCACCACAGTTACCTTTAGAGAGCAAGAGGGTAGTGTTTATATATTTCTTAGGGAATTAACTAAATGTAGAGATTAGCACTGTCACATTGGCTCAAGTAGTTTAAAACAGAAAATTAAATATCAGGGGCAGACATATGAAGCAATGTATTCTTTTTTTTTTAAAGTAACTTTTTAATTGTGGTTAAAGCAATGTTTTCCTAAGGTGAAAAACCTACCTCAGTTATATGTGGATTTATGTTTTTTGGATTAACCTGGATTTTTATAATTAGAAATTAAAATGTAACATTTTGAGCCCACTAACACTTTGTTGAAAATAATACAAGTCAGTATGCAACACTGTAATATAAAACAGAAAAGACCTTGGGTTTGATCACTGATCTGATGTCCTAGACAATATTCATTTGTATAGTGATGGTCATCTTTCATCTTTTTTTGTATTTTATACTCTTGAGTCTGTGCCTAGTAAGTTCCATGCAGTGTTGGCACTTAATTTAATAACTATTCAAGGTTCAGTTAATAGCCTGTTAAAAGATTCGGGCGTAGATTTTCATCTCATAATGTAAGAAACCAAACACACCAGCTTTTCACTGGGAAAAATAAGTGAGAAAGAACTAGCATCCAGGAGTCAGAATTTATAACATGTTGAAGTCAGTGCTAACATTCTCTTACTGTATCTGAACCATTCCCAATATGTAACAGACTTAGCTTCTTTTGCTTTGGAACCATGCTTACTCGGAAAAGTAGAGGACATCCCATCAACTAGGATTGCAAGCTGGTGCTGCTTTTGTTGTTCCATTAAACTGAAAGCATAATACTAATAGACAACAAGTATTTTGCTCATCAGGTACTTTCCTCCATGTTGTTAAATTTCTCATTGATGTATAGAAGTTGGTTGGTTCATTCTCGGTATTAAGACTTGAAAAATTACCCTGGAAAACCTAAACCCATATTGTTTTTTTATTTTACTTAGCTAGACTCTCCTAGCATGTTAAAACCAAATAAATCCCTATTCTAAAAATAATTACATGTGAGTATGTGAGAGGAATATGGATGAGGAATATAAATACATTAAATTTTTATATCTATTCTTTTAGTAAGTATTTATTAGTCTAGTAGGTTCCTTATAGCCATTTTTAAAAATGGACATGGACCAGCCCTTCCACTTAGCAGCGGACAATCTATGTGGTGTGTGTCAGTAGCACAAAGTGTAATCTGAATTAGCATGTAACTGGTCTAATCTGAAGAGTTCATTCAAAAGTTGGTTTTTGGTTTTTGGTTTTTTTTCTATTAACTAGCCATTGTCTTTAGGTCTAGTTAATAGGTACTGTTTAATTTGCTGCAGCATTTAACCCAGTGGTGGAGTGGAAGACATGATGCATATTGGGAAATACCTTCCCGTATTTTATTTAGGTAATTATGGTTTATGAAAAGAACATTAAGGAATTTATAGAAGTAATGAGGCAAAAAGAATTCAGTGTATTTCAGATACAGCAAACTATTATTGGCATTCTCTCTGTACATATTGATTACTGGTTTGTTTTTAGGTATTTACATCTAATAAGCTCATAGACTGACACATATTGCTTTGGTAGTAACAGAATGTTAGTGATGATCATCTGATGGACACTAATTACATGTGTGTTTTGTTTTGATTCCCCCTCTGAATGCCTATAATAATAATAATAGATAATAATAATAGATAAATGTTACTTTTTTCAGTGAACTTTGTTTCTTAAAAGATTTGGCTATTTTATTCAAGTTTTTTCTTCTACATTTAAGTGTCAGATGGCTGCTGCTACCTATAAAGACTGTATGGAAACTAAAATTGACTGTTTTGTCGCAGAATCAATTAATTCAGATACTTAAATATTTGTAGGAAAACACCTGGATAATTTATTGACCACATTAGGATTGTGTAGAGAGCTTTCATAATTCCTGTTGCATAGAGTTTCAATGTGGAATAGTCAACTTGATGGAGATTCACTTTTAATATGCTGTGCATGTAAAATAGTAAATAATAAAAAGAATAAGTTTTCATTTATTTTTTAACACTGGTTATTTTTTTCTCTCTGAACTATCAGCAAAACCTTGACCACGAGTTTTGCTTTTTGGAGTTAAGGGATAATGTTAATATTCTAATTAATCTGTGTGCCTCTTACTAAACTATGCAATATGTGTACATTACGGTGGGAGGAATAATGTTTTAAAAAAAATGCCATGTTGATAAGACCTGTACACATTAATGGTGGGATTTCTTGAGTAAGTGAGGAAGTGCACACATGTTGAATCTAACTGAAAATTGTAATTGTCTTTGTGTTTTAAAGCTACATTAATAATTTCTTAATTCAAAACGAACTCTTCAGCTAAATCCGATGGTGTTAAAGAATTTCAGGTCTTTCATAGTTTGAAAAAGATAAGTAGGGGTCTGGGAATGTAAAACCCTGGTCTTTGTTTTTTGAGTAAATGGTTTACATAACCTTTTGCTAATGTGTCATTCTTCATACACCTGCACAAGCTAATCAGTCTTCTTTACTTCTAGAACTCTAAATCAATCTTCTCAGTAATGTCATACATGTCTGACAAGTGAACAAGCCTAGTGAACAAGCATCCTTCAGTTAGACTGTTTAGACAATGCCTCAAGTCCTTATAGGAGAACCTACTCCATTAGCAAGCCTATTGAAAAACTTTGCAAGGTGCCTTAGTCTTAATTGGACCTGGAGCCCTTTATCTTAGACTTTGTCAAATCTCTGTTTTTATTCTTCGAGAGTCGCTCTGTACATGCACACAATTCTATCAGTAGCTGTATACCACCCACATACTTTCTTAATCTCTTGTGTCTAGTTTCTCTTTTCACCTCTGCAAGAGGTTACATTTTCTTCCCGGTCAACTTCTTGGAAAGAATTTATGTAATGTTGGACCTTCATGTTAACGAGATAGCACTGTTCTAATAACCCTTACAATTCATTCATTTTACTTTGATATCTAACCAGATAAGGTTAAAAAGGAAGCCAGAAAGCAAAAACCTACCTTTTAATAGTGGACTGAATGCATAATTTTACTCTTCATTTTTAAAAAAAGTTTCTGTGATGAGTCAAGATGGATTTAATAAAGGAAGAGGCTCTCTACTTGGTGTCAGATAGTTGAGCAATACGAAAAAGTTAATATGAACCAGTTAGGAAAGGTAGATCGGACTTTGACTTTACACAGGTGGAAGATGAAATAAGGGTTTTGACAGCTAGGTGTGTTATTCATGTTAAAAATGTGCAAAATTGTTCAGTATGTGGTCTTAATTCATATATAATCAGCTGCTCTTCCTGTTTAGATATATCATGGGACATAATATTCATAGTCTTTCTATTATATTACAAATTCTTATCCAGAAAAATATTTGCAGCCCTTTAAAGTGGGAACTCTTGGGGCGCCTGGGTGGCTTAGTCAGTGTCTGCTTCTGGCTCAGGTCATGATCCCAGGGCCCTGGGATGGAGCCCCAAGTCAGACCCCCTGCTCAGTGGAGTCTGCTTCTCCCTCTCCCTCTGCCCCTCCTTGCTTGCATGTGCTCACTTGTGTTCGCTCGCTCTCTGTCAAATGAATAAAGTCTTTAAATAAAATAATTGGGAACTGTTTATTGTGGTTAAACAAAGTAGATGATGTCATCAGTGGGCATTTTAGCTTTATGGAAAAAATTATTAAGGAAAACTAATAGAAAGGTACCTGATTTCTTTTAGTATTGTAGTGCAAAAGTAAAACCAAAGCTATCAGTCAAAGGCATAGGAAATCCCATTTTGAAGAACTTGCAAATCACATTTGGTAAGAATGCATTTGTTTGATACAGTGTTAAGAAAAGTTGAAAAATCATAGCTTTCCATAGCAGATCAAAAGTTTCATGTATGGGTAATTTGGGACAATGAACAACATCACTAAAGTAAAATTATGCCAGTAACTGTCATATTAGCTGTATTCTTTAAGGTGAATCAGTGAAAATTTAAAGGGATGAATGATGGTCGCTTGGGAAATGCTAATTGTGATCACAGGGGGCCTAAAAGTGCCTTTTGTGTCTTAACTCCGTTAAGATCTGTGTACCTTAAGAAGTTCAGCTAAACATAGTGATTCACTGGGTTAACAGTTTGAGCCCAACTTTAACCCTAATGTACTATAGCATAACAACATGAAATAATTAGAAATTCAGTGGCGCTGTTTGCCAGGCATTGTGGTTAAGTGCTTTAAGTATTGTTTTTATTTGATTCTTTAAAACTTGTGCGAAGTACAGATTAGGAAGGGTAATTTGCCCCAAATCACAAAGCAGTGCTTTGTTCTGGTACTTGTACATAACTCATGTTTATGACATAATCAGTAGTCTATTAAACGTTTTGCCAGTGCTTCTCAAAGTGTGGTCACCACACTAGTAGTGTTGGCTTCACTTAGAAACCTATTAGAAATAGTAACTCTTGGGCCCCTTCCCAACACCTGGATGGGGTGAGGCCCAACAATCTGTGTTTTGTTAGGCCCTTCAAGTGATTCTGATGCAGGTCAAAGCTTGCAAATTTGCATTGTGCATTTTTTTTTTTAGGTGTTTGTTGTTGTTGTTGTTTTTTTTTTTTTTTTTTTTTTTTGCATTTCTGTTTTTAAGTTAAGATCTTGGCCTTTCTTTTTGGACATTATATAAATAATATAACATGAACTTGTTAGGAAAAAAAAAGTGATCTTTTCATTGTTGTTTACAATGCAAAAGATTGTATCGGGAAAAGCCCCAGCATAGATAATGGCAGCTTGACATAACTGCATTAGTTTTAGTATTATCTCTGGAACTCAAATGGATTCTTAAGTCCAAGAGACTGTGGAAGGAAATCTTTGTTTTACTGTGTTAAGGTCCATCTCTGTTATTGCCTGAAGGTTTTTGGTAGTAATAATGCATTTGGTAACAATAATGCCTTTTTTTCAGACTCTCAAACTTGATTGGAACAAAGAAATGTATGTTTCATCAGTGACAGTTTTATTTTTGTTGGTTTTTGTCCTTTTTTTTTTTTCATGTATGGACACTGGGGTTGGCCATGGGCAGATTGAATCTTCAAAGTTTATTGAACTCAGAAAATCAGTAACATTTTCTAGCTAATTGATCAGTGAGGAGGACTCCAGTATTCGAACCCGGTGAGTAAAGAAAAGTTTAGTCTGTGTTGATTGATTTAGAATAACTTTTTTCTTTTGAGATAGTTTATTATTTTTAATTATTTCTGCTTTTTAAATACTTTAGAGCAATTTTAGATTCTATAATTACCTTGAAGGTAATACAGAGAGCAGTTGGAATACCTCACACCCAGTTTTCCTCATTACTAATGTTTTGCATTAGTATGGTGCACTCGTCACAATTAAGGAACCAAGATGGATACGTTATTGCTAATTAAAGTCCATACTTGCTTCAGATTTCCTCAATTTTTCCCTAATGTTTTTCTCTTCCAGGACCCAATCTAAGATACCACATTACATTTAGTAGTTAGGTCTCTTACGCTCCTCTTAGTTGTGACAGTTTCTTAGACTTTTCTTATTTTTGATGACCCTGACAGTTTTGAGGATTACTGGTCAGGTATTTTTTACTTCTTACTATGGCCATTTTCACATATGCACAGAAGTCGAGACAAAAATGATCCATATGTTGCTAATCTTATCCCCCATTTTTATTCTTTTTTTGCTGGGGTACTTTAAAGTTAAATTGTTCATTCATTCGTTCATTCATTCACTCATTCATGAGAGACAGAAAGAGAGACAGAGGCACAGGCAGAGGGAGGAGATGCAGGCTCCATGCAGGGCCCCAGGATCATGCCCTGGGCAGAAGGCAGATGCTCAACCGCTGAGCCACCCAGGTGCCCCCGTACCTAACAAATTTAATGCTGACTTCTTGATGTGCCTGTTTAGTTTGGGTTGTTGAGGAGCAGGCCTGCAGGAGATTTATTGGGGGAAAACATCTGTGAGGAAAAAGGGCAGAAGCTAGGAGAGGTAGGGAGAAGGAGAGAGGGAGGAAGGATGGCTGAGCAGGAAGTCTTAATACATAGAGAAGTTTGAAAAAGTTCTTGGGAAGATTTAAAAGTCCTCAAACCAAAGGCGGCCTGTTCATCAGAGTAGACTCCTGTCTTACAGGGGTGTCCCTGCTGTGCTCCTTAGGGGCAGGGAACAGCCTAGGGCCTCAGCTGAATACCGGGGGATTCCCACCCCAGCAGCTGAACTGACAGTAGGAGCTGGACAAGCCCTTGTGTGGGGCTCTCCCACCAGGTAGGTCTTGATGTTCACATTTCCCCAGATCCCTCAGAACTGCCCTTTTACTATTACTTTATTCAAATACAGACCCAAATGAGAGCCCTCCACTGTATTTGGTTCATATGTCTCTTTAATCTTTATTAGCTTATAAATTACACACACTTCCAATTTGTATGTCCTTTTCAAACTGAAGAAATAATTTGCTTTTTGAAAATTTCCCACATTCTGGAATGAGTGATTGCATCCTTATGCATCTTGTTCCTCTATCCCCACTATTTCTGGTAAATTGTTGATTAGCTGTGGAGGTTTTATTAGATTTGATATATATATACCTTTTGGTAATAATTCATAGGTGGCGTGCACTTTGAATTGAATCACATAAGGAGGTACCCTGTGTCTTTTCTCACTTTTAGTGATGTTATGATTAACAGATGCAGACACTGTTAACTTAATTACTCTATTTTAAAGTTCCCCATCAACCTTTCATGTAACAGTTTTAGCAAACATCGATAATTGTCGCTCAGATCCGTTATGTCATGAGATACCATTGTATCCTGTAGTTTTCTAATTCTATCATTCTATTTATATTAGTGGTTGGAATTCTTAAAAGGAAAACTTTCATTTATCAATTACTTGGTTCCTTAAAGTAGGAGTAAGATATGATCACAGTGTTTGTTTCCTTTTATTTTTATTTATCATTTTAATAATAATGGGCCCACAGCCCAAGCAATCTCCAAAGGTAAGTCATATGTTTGTTTATATATTTCCATGTTGTTATTTTTATGTCCAAGTTGTCTCATGTTTAGCTAGTAGGAGTCCTTTCCAAGTTGACCTGCGTCCTTTGAGTCCTTCCTTGTTTTTTAGCATGAGGTATTCGGTTTCATCCTGTACATTCCCTTTCGGGACCTGGAGTCAAGAGCTACCTTTCTTTGTGGAAAATTAAAGCCTTGATAGCCATTGAAATTATCAGAGGATAGAAAAACCAGAGGGCATTTATAGAGCCCCTTTTTTAACTGTGAAAGTTATGTGGACATTGAAACATTCCAACTGGTACTTCTAGTGGAAAATTTTTAAGGTGATGAATCTACTTGTTCCTTTGCCATTTTTCGTTTATCTTCTCACTCATTTTCTATGCAAATAGGAGGCAGATCTTAAATATATCTTGATTTTTTTTTTCTGAAATTTAAGCCTATTCATGCTTGTTGAGAATCTCAGGAAATTGATTATTAAAGTCAAGACTTTTTTTGAGTAGTTAAATCACTTTAAAGTGGTGTTCAAATTAGAATGCAGCCACATAACCGTGTAGAAATGTGTAGATATTCATTAAGTTGGGCACGAAAAGGGAGCTTACATAATAAGTAAGCTAAAATTCAAAATAAAAAAGCGCCCAAGTTGCAGTTTCTCTACTCCACCACATTAAACTTTGACTCAAACTCGTCCTGTGGGTTTTAATAGAGATAATATCCATGTCTAGTCACTTCTGAGTGAGTGTCTATGCAGAGGTGCCAAAGTTTTCACAGCTGGTTGTGGGGTGTTCCTGGTGAGGAGGAAGGAATAATATTAGATGATGGAATGCAAACTGGTGCAGCCACTGTGGATAACTGGATGGAGGTTCCTAAAAAACTAAACCTAGACTACTGTATGATCCGGTAATTCTACTTCAGGGTATTTATCCAAAGAATATGAAAATACTAATTTGAAAAGATACGTGCACCCTGTGTTTATTGCAGCATTATTTATGATAGCCAAAATAGGAAGCAGCCCAAGTGTCCGTTGGATGAATGGGTGACAAAGATGTGGGGTGTGTGTGGCGGGGGGGGGGGGGGATATACAATGGAATATTAGCCATAAAAAAAAAAAAATGAAGTTTTGCCATTTGCGGTCACGTGGGTAGAGACAGTTTAAGTGAAGTAAGTCAGAGAAAGATGTGTGATTTCACTTATAGAATTTAAGAAACAAAGGAACAGAGTAAGTAAAAAAGAGACAAACCAAGAAACTGACTCTTAACTACGGAGAACAAAACTGATGGTTACCAGAGAGAGGAGGGGTGAGGGAGCTGACGGGAATTAAGAGAGTACACTTACCTTGATGAGCACGGAGTGGCACCCAGCGTTGCTGAGTCACTGTGTTGTACCCCTGAAAGTCCTAGAACACTGTGTGTTGATTATACTAGATCTTTTAAAAAAAGGCATCAAGTTGAGTATTAGGGTGTATGTTGCATAACATAAACTCCTTTACTTTTTTAAATGAAAAAAAATTGCTAGGGACGCCTGGGTGCCTCGGCAGTTGAGCGTCTGCCTTTGTCCCAGGGCGTGATCCTGGGGTCCTGGGATCGAGTCCTGCGTCGGGCTCCTACAAGGAGCCTGCTTCTCCCTCTGCCTGTGTCTCTGCCTCTCTCTCTCTCTCTCTGTGTGTCTTTTGTGAATAAATAAATGAAATCTTAAACATTGTGAGATGATGGATAGAGGGTTCACAACCCTGTGAAGTGACGGTGTGACTGAGCCATCAGGAGTTGTTAACATGATTTGAATCCAAGCCCAGCTGCTGGCAGCCATCACCTAGAGGACCACCTGATAATACTGACAAAATCCTTTTCTCTACTTCTGCCAATACCTTCACCCAGAAAGAAGGATCCACTCACTGTCAAATGGGGAAACCACCTGTAGCCTAAATTCTCGCATCTTGCATGAATCACAAAGAGTCGTACACTACCTTGTGCTAGGCTTATTCTAGGTACGAATAGAATAGAAAGCAGTGAAAAAATCCTGACCTATATAATTTTCTTCTTTATTACCCAATAAAAAAGTTGACATAGGGTTGAGGAGTGGTTGGTCCTTAGGATGTACTTTGGACCTTTCCAGAAGATGAGAATTGACATTTAATCTTTTGACCGCAATGGTAGCCTTCATACATGTCATGGGCTATATATCAAAATCCTGCTTATAAATGTGTCATCAAAATCATGCTTGTAAATCTAATGTTTGAAAAATATTTATTCCCCTGATCTGGAAAAATTGAAAGTGATTGTGGATTTAGAGCATAAATTCATATTGCCATTAATTTGTTATATGAATTTTAATTTTGCCCCCAAATCATGTCTTCAATGGCTGATGCTAGAGTAAGTCCTCAGTGGGAGTCAGGGCCCTACATTTTCTAGTACCTTCTGATCGTCCACAGCATTCATAATTGTTCAGAGTTTCTATGCTTAATTTTGTAATGGATTTCAAGTATCTGTGTTCCTATAGCTCATAAAATTCCCAAAGTCATTTACAGTCAAAACTTTTCCTGAGTTTTTCTTTTCTTCTGAGCTTTGTCATTAGAGTGGAACTAAGTCCAGTGTGCTTTACAGCTTTTATTATCTAGTTACCTGAGAAACACTCCCCCTGTGATGAAATCATCAATTTCCTTTTTTGTTGTTGTTGAAATTGAGTGGTCAGGACATTTTATCCTTTTCCTGTGATTCCTGCCTAAAGATTTATTTCATTTGGGAAGGATGTATGTGGGAGAATTAGATCCAGTTTTGAGGATTTACCCCCGATTCACCTGTAGAGTAGCATTAGTCTTTTTATACTTGGATTTTTAAAAACTCTTAAAAATAACAAACTAGTAAGAGCTATCTGTCTTTCCCAGGCTCCTTGAAGAGGTTCTCTTATTTGGCCTCAACTGGATTTTATAACCTCTTCCTGACTAACTTAAAGCTGATGATCTCTGTTGCAGATGAAGTAAAAATGAAAAGCGCCTGTTTACTGGGATGTCCCATGGTGGTATCAATGGAATCCTATCTTGCCAGTACCTGAAAACCCAGGTGTCTGACTACTGACAAGATTAGTCTGCAACACAGGGCTGTTTAGAGGGAAGATTAGAGATTACAAGACACTATAAGATACAAAAGGTCATAAAACATATTTTTTGATGAAAAGTAGAAATTAACCCTTATTTTTTCCTTGCCTCTTCAATGTAGTGTTACAGAGAGAGGCAGTGTGTTTCAGTGGGATAGTCCCTCTGTTCCTGTACTGAGGTCCCCTGGCATCCCCAGGAATATTCAAAGGAACCGGGCTGTGTTCCCAGAACACTTACATACCGTTAAAGAATAGAACCTACACAAGCAAAAGAGGAGTGAGAGAGATTGAATTCCTAAAGGACTGGGGTGGACTTCCTTAGGACCTAGCATTCGAAGCAAACTCTGAAGGAGTTGGGGAGGGAAGGTTGGTATCCACCACAGTCAGGAATATTTAGAAGATTTATTCATCACTGGATGAAACCTGGTATTAAGCTAGGGACCGCGCCTAATGCTCTTTGTAGACCCACCACCTCAGGAAGGGGCAGCTTCCAGATTCGACCCACTTGATCACTAGTTTCCAAGTTAGAGCTACTTGAATTCAGATCCCAGCCATACCACTTTTAGCTGGTGTGACCTTGAATACTAGCTCTTTATCTGATAGGTCATTTGCAAATATCTTCTCCCATTCTGTAGGTTGTCTTTGAGTTTTGTTGACTGTTTTTGCTGTGCAAAAGCTTCTTATCTTGATGAAGTCCCAATAGTTCATTTTTGCTTTTGTTTCTCTTGCCTTCATGGATGTATCTTGCAAGAAGTTGCTGTGACTAAGTTCAAAAAGGGTGTTGCCTGTGTTCTCCTCTAGGATTTTGATGGAATCTTGTCTCACATTTAGATCTTTCATCCATTTTGAGTTTATCTTTGTGTCTGGTGCAAGAGAGTGGTCTAGTTTCATTCTTCTGCACGTGGCTGTCCAATGTTCCCAGCACCATTTATTGAAGAGACTGTCTTTTTTCCAATGGATAGTCTTTCCTCCTTTGTCGAATATTAGTTGACCACAAAGTTGAGGGTCCACTTCTGGGTTCTCTATTCTGTTCCATTGATCTATGTGTCTGTCTTTGTGCCAGTACCACACTGTCTTGATGACCACAGCTTTGTAGTACAACCTGAAATCTGGCATTGTGATGCCCCCAGCTATGGTTTTCTTTTTTAAAATTCCCCTGACTATTCGGGGTCTTTTCTGATTCCACACAAATCTTAAAATAATTTGTTCCAACTCTGTGAAGAAAGTCCATGGTATTTTGACTGGTGTGACCTTGAACAAGCTGCTTTATCATTTCACCATCTGCAGCAAAGACAAAGTAGTGCCCAACTTAGTTGGGTCGTTGTGAAGAATAAATGAGGTCATGCTCATAGAGTGTGCAATGCAATGCCTGTTCACAGCCGTGGTGGGAATTCAGTACAGGAATTGAAGTGACTCTTCTAGCGTGACTTGTACCAGTGAAGTTGAGAACATTATAATGGTTCTCTTTCCTGAAATTAAAAAAAAAAAAAAAAAGTCATCAGGAAGCTCTGGCTAAGTAATAAAACTACCTACCATCTGGTTTTCTAATTCTGCTCTTCAGAGAGGCTGTCTGTCCTTAGAGGTCCACCTGAAGCAAGTCAGAAGAACCCTGTCCTAAAAAGGAAAGCAGTATGTGTTGATTCGTGTATCACCTCTGTGTCCCCTGCTAGCTGTGGCTGTTGGAGGAACCCTGAACAGTCTTGGGTAAAGGAAGGAATCTTTTAGAAATAAAGAGCTTCTTTATTTAGTTCATGTTCTCGAGAAGCTCTGAATATTTCCCAGTTAGGTCTCTCTTCTCTCCAAATCCCAGCCTCATCCTGGGCCTGTTTTCCTGCTAAGCAATGCCTCTGCCTGGACTCCTGAACAAATATATTCCAGGGCAGTGTCATTAACCAAGCTGATACGGGAACTAAACAAACAGGGTGATTCAGCTTGAATTCATGAGGGTTGGCAACCAGTCAAGTTCTTTCTCTACTTCTCCACTTGTTTTTTCAGTGAACCTGATTGCCAGTGACCAGTATGTCCTGATAACAGAGAACAGGAAGCGTATCAAAGCAAGAGGTTGTTTGTGTACTGGACCTGCTCCTCAATAACAAGAAGCAGTTTTTGTTGATGTGGCTACACACGCTCTAAAGCACGACACAGACGGTGGCAATTATAGCGTCGGTACCAGGGATGATTTTTTTTTTTTTTTTATCACTGTGGCACAATGCAAAACATTTTTCCCTCTGAATTGCAGAAATTTGAAAGTAATGTTCGTCTTCTGGCCTAAAATAGTTAACTGGAATGTGGACACTTTATTGTCCAATTATATATATATATTATACTCTGTGTATACTATGTCCTATTAGAGCATAATATATATGTGTATTAATTTGAATTATACACACAGTCTAATTCCTTTTGTTGTATTCTCCCCTCAAATACTGGATTTTATATACTTGTCCATTCCTAGATCTTACATATCTGATTAATATCCCTCTAGTAGGACAATACCTTGCTTAAGGTGACTTAAGGTGACAGGTGACTTGCCATATGAAATTTGTAGAGTAGAAGAAAGTTTAATTTCTATTTTATTTATTTATTTATTTATTTATTTATTTATTTATTTATTTATTTATTTATTTTAAGGTTTACTTGTTTCTAGAGAGAATTGCATACATGCAAGGAGGAGGGGGTGGAGAGAGAATCTTGAGCAGACTCCCCACTGAGCACAGAGCCTGACGCCCACCCAACCCGTCTCCCGACGCTGAGATCATGACCTGCGCTAAAATCAAGGGTCGGACCTCAGCCGACTGAGTCACCAGGCGCCCCAATCTCTATTCTGAATCAAGTTCAGAAATAGGAACTTTTTTTTCCCTATGAGTGAGATTAATGAGAAAAATTAAGGCAGGCGATAGACTCTTTTCAACTAAAAATATTTGGGGCTTCAGTTTAAATTGGTGGGGGTTACCAGAAGTAATACGGATTGAAAGAGATGTTGGATTTTCTTAACATCTTGAAAATGGCCAACTAAGCACTACACAGGAAAACATATCGAAAGGATATTTAAAATCTATATATTTCCAATTGAAAAAATTCTGTGTACCAAGGGAAAAGCTATTCCTAAAATAGTGAAGTGCTGCTGTATCTAGAAATAAAACTCTAGGACACCCCTTTGCTCTTCTAGATCTGCATCCTTTCTGATGGCTACTCCGGGCTGCGTTGGGAACAGAAAGCTTTTCCAGGACTGTCAGCTAGTGGTATAGAAATAATCAGCTTTGGGCCCCCTGGGGGGCTCAGCTACGGAGCGTCTGCCTTTGGCTCAGGGCATGATCCCGGGTTGGGGGATCGAGTCCTGCATGGGGCTCCCCGCAGGGAGCCTGCTTCTCCCTCTGCCTGTGTCTCTGCCTCTCTCTGTGTGTCTCTCATGAATGAATGAATGAATGAGTGAATGAATGAATAAATAAATCTTAAAAAAAAGAAAAGAACAGAAAAAAATAATCGGCATTCAGTGTCTGCCAGCATTTTTCATTTGAAAGCCCAAAAGAGAGTTTTAAATACTTGTTGAATAAGTAAATGTGACAATGACTGAACGGAGAGCCCTTGATTGTTATGTTAGCTTAACCCTGAGTCTTATTTATTACAAATTTTGTGACCATTAGGAAGTTAATTACCCTTGGCTTTGTTTTCTTGTTTATAAAGTGGAATTAACACCACATAAAGTATTTAGTAAATGTTTATTGAGTATCTGAATTAATCACTAGGTTCAGTTCAGCTATACTGACTGAGTCTAGTTTTCTGGGGCCTGGGGATTTGCCCTTTTAACGAAAAATGCTGATAATTCTCATGTACCCAAAGTCTGAAATCCATCCATTTAAACTCTAGTACTTAGTGGGCAGGGCAGATGATAGATGCCCAAGGCGGTATTGGAAGCAACCAGACTGCCTCTGTTTTCAATAAATTTACAAATGGCTCAAGTATAGACCTCAATAAGCACAAAGGAAGGAGAGATTAATTCTCTTAAAGGACTGGTGAGACTTTTTAAGGATCTAGCATTTGTAGGAATTAAGATTTAAAGAACGCCTGCAGGGACGCCCGGGTGGCTCAGCAGTTGAGTGTCTGCCTTCAGCCAAGGGGGTGACCCCGGGGTCCCGGGATCGAGTCCCACGTCGGGCTCCTTGCATGGAACCTGCTTCTCCCTCCACCTCTCTATGTGTGTGTCTCATGAATAAATAAATAAAATCTTTAAAAAATTTGTTTAAAAATTTATAAGTAAATAGAATAAAGAGTGCCTGGATCAGTATGTGTGACAAGGCAAATGCAGAAGCCTGGTGTCCTTATTTCCACATGAGCTTTGTCTGTGTTCCCCATTCGGTTCTCTCCAATCTGTGAGGACGAGGTCTGTCTGCCCACTAGATCTTCTCCAGCCAACCTATAAATTACTTTGGATGGCTGTAAGAACTTTTCTGAAAGGTTTCCATGCTTCTCTATGGTTTTGTCCTGGGGACAGAGTTGTGACAGGTGTTTTTCTTTCTCTTTAGTAAACCAACTTACGCACTTTCTCATCTCCATGTTAGGACTCTGGGAAAAAGCTTTCATGGAAATGAAGTTCAGCTGCGCTCACATTGTATCCGGAGACTCCCCATCTGATTTCAGGACATTTGCTTTCTCGACTATAGAAAAGAAATCCACTTAGTTAATTCTCATTTGGTCAGGTTGTTCCGGCTTGTGGATTATTCACATTCTTTGCCTCTGCACTTACAGGTTTCCTTTTATCTGTGCCTTTGCTTGGTAGGCATGAGCAGAGAAGGAGAAAGCAGCAGATCTGGTAAAAAGATTTAGTATGTGCACTGAGAGAAACTGGTGGTGAGAGGAAGGCTCAGCCGAGAAACTCTGTTGATATTAGGGAGGGCGGCACAGTTCTCACTTGTTAGCAGAGATGTCACCTAAGGATCCCGGCAGGCGCCATCGATCAGAGATTCTGACCTTTGACCCTGCTACGAACTCCCTGTGTAACTTGAGCAAACCATTCGCGTAATAGGGAAATGCCTACATAATTCTGGATTCATGGTCCAAACGAATGTCAGTAAAAGGAATTTAAAGAATTCACTGAATGTGAACACAATATTCTAGATATTAAACAAGAAACCTCAAAAAAAATGTACCTTGTCTCTTAAGATACTACATGAAATAAAACTGGAAATGAGCTGGTTTTTTTCTGTGCCTTTTCAGAATCTGTATACCAGTGGCACTAGGAACTATGTAAAGTTAAAATATTTTAGAATTAATGAGTTTGTACTGCTTGTAAACCATAAAGGGCAGTTTTTCTACTCCTTGGATAGTGTGTGAAATTGTGGCACAGAGCGTGATGGACGTGCCCAACGTTAGTCAACTAAATAATGCTGCAATGGGGACTAAATCGTTTTTTTCTGATTTCCTGTCTGCCTAAATGATACGCTCCAACCAAGAAGTGAACACTTTTGTTCTATTTGTGAAAGTCTGAGCTATCTACAGTCTGTTGTTAGTGTGTGTTTAATTTTTTGTTTCTAAATCAAGTGGGCCAGATGATAGGTTATTAAAGCAAAACCAAAGATTTCGGACTCAGCAAGAATCTTCTGCATCATTAGGAGGAATTCTCAGTCGGAAATACTGTGCAGGTTTGTAACATGAGCTACAGCGTATTAGTGACTTATCACCTCGTACGACACCATATCCAGCTATTATATTATTAGCTCTCCGGTTGTTATCAAAGGAAATTGGCTTTATCCTTTAGAGGTCAATCTTGACTTCAAAGAAGGCTTAAAAAAGTCTAAAATCCTTTGGATCAAAGAACCCCGAAACTATCAGTTGCCAGAATCAAAAGGGGGGGGTTGTAAATTCAGTTCCTAAATTACTGAAAGATAAAACAGATAGAAAGTAAAGCTTGTGCCCGGAGATGTCACGGCTTACGTTCAGAGCAGAACTGGACACCGGAAAAGCCAGATGTTCTCCTCAAGTGTCCTATGTTGAGGTCCCTGAGTTTGGGAGGGCTGAGTGTACGGTAGGTGCTCGACAGCGGGTTGTTCAGTGAACGAACGCATGAATGAATGATGTGTAAATGCGACTGCATCTGCTTCTCTGTTAGCTGCTTTTCCTGTTGGAAGACTTGATCTTTTATCATTTGAATTCCACAAAGAAACATCTTAACCCAGTATGTCTTTGGGCCAATCTGTTTCCAGGCTTGTTTGTGTTTTGCACATTCTTTTTTTGGCCTGCAGTAATATTCTGTGACCTTGCTCATGAATTCCAGTAGGTCGTTCAGTTGGGACCCAAGGAAGTCAGTAAATTAAACTTGATTTGGAATGGAATACATAGGGTGTGTGGTTTGGATTGGAATCAAATTAGGTCTGGCTAATCTTATTTTGGTTTAATCTATGTGGGAAAGAATAGAAATAGGGGAAAAACAAACAAAAAATAGAGGAAGCTATTCTTGTATGATGGTAGGCAGTTTCTGGAAGGAATAGCTCTGAGGGCAAAAGCCTAAATTATTTTTATTGGAAGTTTAGGGATAAGATTGAGCAAAGGAAAGATTAACTTCTCCAGTCATCAGAGTTGGTGTTTACTTTTTTAGCTTTCCCAAACCAGAATCTCTGGGCTTTTATTTAACATGTGGATGCTCCATAGACAAGGCTTGTTACTTAATATAGTTCTTGCTTTTTCATCTTCTCTGGGGCTCTGGGAATTGGTAAGGAAGCCCAATCTTTGGGGGAACCTCAGCAATCAGGGAGGCAGAAAAAGTGTCTGTGACACTGAGTTTATCTGTAGTCAGATCATCTAGACTCTTAAATAGGCCTAAGGAGAAGAAATGTCGAGAAAACACAGGAAGTTCCTACACTGACCATTTCTTTAAGCTGATTTTTTCCTCCAACTATTTCCAACTTGCAGTTTATTGGATTCTGAAGACTCCACCTTGGTGCTCAGAGGAGAGGAGATCCATCCCCGCTCTGTGCACTGACTCATTTGAATAAAATGAGAAACTTCTTCAAAGCTCCCAGGCAAGGACGAGGCTGGGAGGGAGCAAGGCAGGCCGGAGAGCACAGCCCTCAGTGCGGAGTTCCCACTGCACGCCAGGGGTCAGGGAGTCGGGAGCCGGGTGGTTCTTTGAATGTATTTCAGGTGATGGCCTGCTCAGTTCTCACAGAGGAGAGACAGGAGTTACCTTCAGGACTTTCTTGACCCTAAGAATACTGTTCCTGACAATTGGATTTCCCCTCCCATGGAACTCAGTATTTTGTCCATTTTAGCAGCAAATTAAGTTTTCATTTAGAAGAGGGGAGGAGTCATCACAATACTCTGAATTTCTCAGTTTGACCTGGGGGTTAAAGGCATGAATTGAGGAACTGAAACATGAAATTTTTCCAGTTGCTACAGAGTTCTAAGCACCCCACTTCCTACGTGGTTGCTGCCTGTCCTTGCCTGGATGGAGGGGTGATGGTGGGTGGCTCTGCTAAAGGTATTTGTGTAGACTTCAGCTTCAGAACCATGATGCCTAAGCGGCAATGAATTTTGGCTTTGGTTCATTTTCCAGGAGCAAATCTAATTAGTGACAATCTTTTTTTTTTTTTAAGATTTTTATTTATTTATTCATGAGACACACAGAGACACAGGCAGAGGGAGAAGCAGGCTCCATGCAAGGAGCCCAATGTGGGACTTGATCCCGGGACCCCGGGGTCACACCCTGGGCCAAAGGCAGATGCTCAACCCGGGCGTCCCTAGTCATTTAAATGTAATAAATGACTTTTGGCTGGTTCGGCAGGAACTTAAACATTTAGAAAATGAATTTATTGCGGAATATTTTCTACATATAATATTAGACATAAGTCTACAACTACACAGGCACACGTACGACATATCCTACACTACAGATAGAGGTTTGAAAAATAAGATCCAATTCCAGGTCAGCTCAAGAGACCACGTATCCTGTACTTGGTGACATTTGCTGTTTTAGAAAAAAACAGTCACAGTTATACTTGCTCAGCTCTGCTTCTGGGAACTGACCTTTTTTTTTTTTTTTGGTCTTTGGAAACAGCATCTTTAAAAACACAAACTCAGTGGCCGAGACGTTGCCGCTTATGTGTCACGCGGGGTGGCTGGTGGCAGTGAGGAGTGGCCTGGCTCAGCGAGCCGCGGGCTGGTAAATGACCTTTTTAAAAGGTCTTCAAATCCACGGGCACATGAAGCCTGCCCTGGAACCGGGAGATGCCCGAGTAGGCACGGTTCCGAGGGGCTCACCCCATTCCAGGACTAAGGAGGCGGCGGCACAGCTGCGCCCCAGCGTGACCGCGGCCACTGGGGACCTTGCGACAAGAACTAACCCCCCTGCCCCATCTCTGGGTGACCTGGTTTCTTTCTTCCCGAGCTTTAGGGGTCACATTCCTTCTTCTAGTGGGAAAGAAGGGGCCTGCTGGGCCTGCGGCGTGTCTGCGGCCTGCTGCTGCCACCTGCTGCCCTCGGGCCACCACCGCCTCCCTCGAAGGCAGGAAGAGCTTCGGGCCCTGGTCCTTTCTTTGCAGATAAATCTCCTTAGTGTGGGAAGAGGACGACAGGGACACGTTTCAAACACATGGAAGATGATTGTGTATGTGTGTGTGTGGGGGGGGGCAGCTGGGGGCACGTTCACTAGGTTACATCAGCCTTAAAATGACATTTTATCGCCGGCGACGGCCACCTGGTAAAGGAGAGCGAAGGCCGTGCTTCCAGTGCTGGTAGCAGTGAGCTCCGCGAGGGGCCGGCCGTTCCGTGGGCCTTTCTATTCTTGCCTGCTCTTTAAGGCATAAGGACCGAACCAGACACTTGTGCCTAGAAAGCTCTAGGTGGCTCGTTACACGTGGCTCTTTAAATTAAATCGCCCGCGGTGTTTACACCGACTGTTTTCTCTGCACACAGCGTTCCCGAGCCTTCCCGAGCCTTCCCGGGCCTTCCCGGAGCGGGGCTCCAGCTCCCTGCATGGGCGGCTGGACCGGCACCTTCCCGCCGGCCCCGCTGCTCGGCTGGGACCGTCCCAGGGCCTCAGGTCTCTCCCTTTAGGAACCGATGTGCAGGCGTTTGATTTTGAACTAGTGTTTAGGGGGCCATGGATGCAAATGGTTCCCGGTGTCACTTGGGCAGACCCCTGGGGTCACCTGGGCAGACCCTGCCACAGGACTGCAGGGGATCAGTCTCGGCCCACGGGTGTCCTCTCGCATGCACGGGCCACCGCTGGGACTTCGCGTCCCCAGGGCCGCCTCTACCGAGCCCCCCACCCCGCCAGGCCAGGCCCCTTTATACTCCGAGTGCTCAAGGCCCCAGGGAGCGCTCTGGGATGCGGATCATCGCCCACATTTCAGCCAAGGGAACCGGAGACCGGACGGGGTGGCTTCCCCGCCTTTCCCCGGGCAGAGCAGCGGTGGGACCCCCGGGGGCTCAGTGGTTCGGCGGCTGCCTTGGGCCCAGGCCGTGACCCCGGGTCCCGGGCTCGAGTCCCATGTCGGGCTCCTTGCGTGGAGCCTGCTTCTCTGGCCCTGTCTCTGTGACTCTCATGAATAAGTAAATAAAATCTTTAAAAAAATAAATTAAAAAAAAAAGGAAATGCAAGTGTTTCCGAGCCTCCAGCTCACCCTCTTCTACGAAGGGCGGATGAGCCTTCCGTTGCCACGGTGGGGACCCTGGGGTCACGGTGGCCTGAACAGGGAAGCGGGGTCGACAGGGGCTGAAAGCAAAGTTGAGGCCAAAAGCAGGGCCGGGACCTTGGGTCAGGCTCAGCGCCGTGTCCCCACGAAGCCGCGTGTCGCTCCCTGGCGGGCCTTGCAGGGAGCCCGGGCAGGCCTCCGGCTACCTTCCGTCTGGCCTTCGGGGCGGGCAGCTCCTGCTGCTCCTGCGCCGTAGCTCCTGCGCGATGCTCCCCAGGATCAGGACCAAGTCCGAATCCCCTCTCCCCTGCCCTCAGCAGCACTGCGCCCGCCCCCCCCCCCCGCCCCCCAGCACCTGCTGCCCCCCCAGTCCTGGGCGGCCTGGCTCACTCCCCAGCGAGGCCACTGCTCCTCCTCCCCTCCTGCTTCTGCTTCTGCTGGGCTCCCGTGGTCCCTGCTGGAAAGCATCCCCCAGAAGGCCTGTCTGGCCTCTTGCCCAGCTCTGATCCAAATACGTCAGACAGTGCTCTGTCGTACCGAGGCACCTGCCACACGGTCTGATATTTACCGCATTTTATTGGGAGACAATTCACATACCATAAAATTCACCCTTTAAGAAAAAAAAGATTTTATTCATGAGAGACACAGAGAAAGAGAGAGAGAGAGGCAGAGACACAGGCAGAGGGAGAAGCAGGCTCTATGCAGGGAGCCCAACACGGGATTCGAACCTGGGACTCCAGGATCAGGCCTTGGGTCAAAGGCGGTGCTAAACCGCTGGGCCCCTGGGCCACCCAAAATTCACCCTTTTAAAGTATACAGTTCGGTGGTTTTTACACTCCTGGGGTTACGCAACCATGACCATCTTATAATTGGAGCCCTTTCTCCTCATCCCCAAGAGGAAGCACACACCTACCGGTAGCCACTCCCCGCTCCCCCTCCTCCCACCCAAGGACACCCACTAATCTCCTTTCTATGGATCGGCCTGCTCTAGGCACTCCCTATAACTGGAATCCTACAATATCTGTCCTCCTTGTGTCTGGCTCCTTTCACTGGAAGCAGCTGTGAGGTTCAGCCACTTTGTAGCATGCGTCAGTGCTTCATTCCTCTCTCCAGCTGCATGATACTCCATGTAGGAACATACTACCTTTTGTTTCTGTTCCTTGATTTATTAGTGTGGGTCGTTTCCTCTTTTGGGGCTACTATGAGTGATGCTTCTGTGAGCATCTGTGTACAGGTTTTTGTTTGATCATCTGTCTCGAATTCTCTTGGATCTGTTCCTGGGGATGGAATCGATGGGTCATGGGGTAACTCTTCCACAGCAGCCGTACCACTTTATGTTCCCAAAATAATCCAAAGGTTCTAATTTTCCACCTCCTCTTATAATCAATCTAACAATACTTGTTATATTCTGAATTTTTTTTTAAATGATAGGACCCCAGTGGGTGAGAAGTTATAATTGCCTTTAACTGGGTTGTTTCCCTCACAACTGGACTCTGAAGGCAAGGGCTGCTCGCTCCTGTTCATGATTGTACTCCGGGGGCTAAGACAGTGAGTAGGTGCTCAGTTAATACCTCCAGAGTGGGCGGGAGGGCCTAACTCCTTCCTGCCTGCTTTGCTTCTGCGAACTCAGGGAACACAGAGGCTGGAACAAGAAAAGACGTCCTGTCAACTTACCCGCTATTCCCCAGAGTGGCCATTGGATTTTAATGACCACGCTCAGTAGAGGGCTCCCTGGCTTCAGTTAGCAGTGTCCCCTGAGAAGGTCCCTGCTTGGAGGAAGAGTGGCGGCAGCTCTCACTTAGCCAGCTCAGAAGGGGGAAGAGCATACCCTACTCTGCTGGCATTTTATTTATTTATTTATTTATTTATTTATTTATTTATTTATTTATTTATTTATTTATTTAATTTTTCTGCCGGCATTTTAATCTGCGATTCCAGGGACTCTCTAGTCCAGACCCATTTCTGAGGGCGTGTGAACGCTGCCGAATGAGGAAGCCATCCATTCCTAGTGGAAGTGTGGAAGAAAAGAAAGCAAAACAGAAGTTCTTTTCCTGGAAAAAGAGGGGCCACCTTGATCATACATTCAGAACAATACCGGCTAAAGCCAAGTGTGGGGTTCTAAAGCAACCCTACTTAGCCAGGGCCAGCGGGGATCTCACCTGCTGTCTGTTCCTCTCCTGGCTGCCTGTCATTGTCTGTCCCAGTGTGCCAGAACCTTGGGTTTGTAAAGGGGAGCTGGAAGCAAAGAGGTCCTTGTCCCCTGGTTTCCTGGGGGCACAGCCGTGTAAGGACGGCACCTTCTTGGTAAGGTTCCTGGGGCTGGGAGTAGGTGGACCGAGGCCATGGGTGCCATCTGCAAAGCCCAGCGTCCGTCTCCGCCCTTTGTCAACATTCCACCTAGGGAGGTTTTACTCGGGAGTTAGCTTTCCTGGCATTCTCTTCTATCTCTGTTTGTTTTCCTGTACTTTTTTTCTCTCCTCTCCTGCTGCAAAACACAATGTTGGCCCAACTCTGGAAGCCTTCTGTGGAAACATAATCTTTAAACCTTGGAACAGATTTTCAGCTCCATCCTTTCCTCAGTAAATGTGGATTTGCTGAGTTAACAGTCCCCACCTCGTTTCTGTACACTTTTCTTCTGTTTTGTTTTTAGCCCTCAAGAGAAATACAGCATCTTCTCACGAGCCTTTGAGAAGAGATGATAGGAAAGAAGAGAAACCCGTGTGAAGGTCTTAGGTAAATAGGTCCGACTTGTGTAAAGAGTGTCAACGTTACTACATAGCAGGGAAAATACAAAAGACAGGAAAAAAATAACATAGCAATCTTTGTCCAAATATGGCCCACTTGTACTCTGGATGGTATTTCAGCACTGTAGGAAAATTCCAGAAATCTCTCTGGCTGCAAATGTTTCCCTTACCTTATCTGCCTCTGCTGATAAACCCGGGATGGACTCGGTATCAGCAGAAAGCAGTTGTTTGAAGAAGTATAGCACCAGGGTTGGAGCAGCAATGCCCATGCCCGTGTGCTGACCTTTGGCTGATGATTTATCATCGCACCCAGGTCTTCAGTCGGTGGCTTAGTTTGCCTGGCTTCTTAAAATACTAATTTCAGAGATGTCAGACGTTAGCCTGCCCCATGCAAGGGTGCAAAGTCTATGCCTAGGAGCAGTAGCTGAACTCACAGGAAGGGGAATAATGCCAAAGAAAGAAAGAAAAAAAGGCCAAAACTTCTAGCAACTTTGCTTTTTTTGGCATACTGAACCACGACCGAGTTTCCTGGGCCCACTTTACACTCTCAGCACCCTTAGGAGCATGTGGCTCTTGGTGCCCGTGTTTGCACACATGACTAATCCCCTCATAGCTCCCGGCCAGTTTTGAGCAAGCCAAACACTTGCAACTTGAGGATGGAGGCAAACCAGGATCTTGTACAAACAGGTTGTGCAGGATTCCTCGACTCTTCCTTTCTTTGAAGAGTTCCTTCTGCTCCAGAGCGTGGCGTGTGAGCAAAAGTCCCAAATTGGGGAAGAAACGTGGCAGGACAAAAATGCGAGTTCCAGCCCTGGGCCCTCTGAGCTGTGCCCTGCGGATGCAGGCCCCCCCGCCCCGGGGCCGGGGTTCGCACAGGCTGTATCCACACTGAGGTGCTTTGTTCACCAAGGGAACTGCAGGGTGACACTGCCCTCCAGTGGCCGCCTGTGGCCCCAGTGAGCAGTCCGCAGAGGAGCCCCTTCCGTCCCCCCCGGTTCTACCCAGATTAACTCCTGGATTGTGTGTGGGAAGGAAAAAGGGAGGAGGGAGAGGAGGGAGAGAGGGGAGGCAGGACTCTGGGCCTGTAGCTCTTGTGTGTGGCCTTGCCTGGGCCACGGGCCGGGCCCCCAGAGCCGGTTAGAGCCCCGTGGGAACGTGGCCTCGGGCTTGCAGCCAGCCCCCTCCAGCTGAAGCCCTGCACCGTGCACCTGCCCCAGAGCCCCGGGCCTCCGAGGCCTTGTCCCTGCCTCCCCTGCCACGTCCAGGCCACGGTGGGTCCCTAACCGCGCTGAGCTGCAGCTGCTCGCCTCCACCCAGCTCCCTACCTTGCACGCCCCGCTCCCCTCTGTGTTCCCTTTGGGCCGAGCTGTCATTGCCCCCCAACCCCAGTATTTCCCGAATATTCTGCACCGGGCACTTAACTTCCTGCTGTCTCCCCACCCCCCAGGGTCGCAAGATTGTGGGGGCCCATTCCTCAGGTGCCTGTGGGCAAGAATGTTTAGAGACCGCCTGAGCCCTCAGGGAATGACAGGAATGCCGAGCATCTCAGGCACTACTTTGCACACCCACGGGAAGGAAAGTGTTGGCCCGGAGGGGAGGGAAGGGAAGGGAGGGGAGGGGAGGGGAGGGAAGGGGCCTTCAAAAATCTCCGCAATCACAATCACCTGCGGCTGTGGAGCTGGCTGTGAGGCCAGGGCCGGGTCTCGGGGTCCCCCTCTGCCCTGGCGCAGAGGCCCCCGGGGCTAGGGCTTGGGGTGCGGCCACCGCTCTAGGTGCCCAGATGGGACTCCCCTGCTGCAACGTGGCCATGACTGGTCAGCAAAGGGCCGGGGTCTTCCAAGGCCGAGCTGTCGGGACCAAGCCTGACTTCATCAGTGGGGAAGGTGGGGGGAGTGTGACTCAGAGCCACCATCGGGGCTCTTTTTTTTTTAGATGTTATTTTTTTAATAAATAGAAGCCACACCACTTCGTCTGTTACAGCAAATGAGAGGCAAGAATCGAAGAGGGCCCCAGAAAGCATTTTCATCCACAAAAATAACAGAAAGGACAAGCATCTTCACCACCCATGCCTCTGGTTAGTTCTTTCGACTGCTGTTCCCCTACCCACATCAGTATGTTGTTTCCAGGATGGGACTGTCTTCGAGTCTTCTACTGGTTGGGACGCTAGTCTATCAGCTTGCCTTAACCACAGAATGGAAGTCTCTAACTTAGCTGAGAAACCTGGACAGGTCTTCTTTGATTTCAGCCTCATCCCAAGGCCCATGAATGTTTTCTTTAAAAACCTGCAGGCGAAGAGGTAGAAAGGGTGGAGACAAGAGATGGAAACCAGCAGAAGGGCAAAGAGGATGGCTCCCACAGCACCAATGGACAGTAAACCTCCCAAGGCTGAAAATGCGAAAAGCAACGTGACTCCCACATAGCTGCATGGAGTACGTGCCTTCAGTTTCTTCTCTAACATGGGCCACAGGGCAAAAATCTGGATGGCAAATGTCACCATGATGAAAGCATGCAGGGACCAGGCCAACACCATCGGGGGCCCTTGGGCTTTCCGTCCACGGTAATTTTTTATTTGGCTATTATTATTATTATTTTTTATGTTTTTCACTTAACTCACACAATTATGAGGATGCCCCACAAACCCGCACAGACGACAGCGAGAGCCTTTGTGATAATTGGAGGAATCTGGTGTGGGCAGCAGATGGGTAATTTGAGGCTCCTCTTTTGAATTGTTATATTTTTAAAGATTTTATATATTTATTCATGAGAGACACAGAGAGACGCAGAGAGAGGCAGAGACCCAGGCAGAGGGAGAAGCAGGCTCCACGCAGGGAGCCCAACGCAGGACTCGATCCCGGGACCCCAGGATCACACTCTGGGCCCAAGGCCGTGCTCAACCGCTGAGCCCCCCAGGGGTCCCTTCTTTTGAATGATTTATTCACCTGTTATGTTGAGGCGTGTCTGGCTCTTGCCGAAGAGCGACCATCACCCTCAGACACTGAAGCCACCTCCTGCCACCACCCTGCTCCACCTTTGTCTACGTAAAAAACTCCTTGGCCACGTAACCGTGTCACTTGAGAGTGGGCAGCACTCCAGCTCCCGTGGAAGGCGTGCGAACACTGGCCTACGTGACCCGTGTGTTAGACTCTTGGGTGAACACGAAAGGGGGTCACTTTCCCCATAAGTGCTCCTAACCGTGCGTCCTGTCTAACTCCTTTGCGGGCTGGGGAGGAAGCTCCCCCAATGGTGTCTCAGCCCAACTCCCTAACTTGTGTCCCTTCCGGCTCATTAGTGTCACCGAAGGCCCAAGCCCCAGTTGGTGTTGGTTGTAGAAGTGACTTTGTGTTCAGGGCTCGCCCCCCGCCTCCCTTGCCCACCCCCAGAAGGCGCAGTACTCCTGGAGGTGGGGGGGGGGGGGCTTGGGGCCTTTTGCCCCGTCCCAGGCCCCTTCCCGTGCTCCTCCTCTGGGGACTCTGGACTTCCCTCTTCCCCGGGGCCGTGGCTGCTTGGCCGCCACTCACCGTCCTTTGGTCCCTTGTGGGACAAGTCAGGAGGGTTCCTCTCCTGGGCCGCGTGGCCGCCCTTCAGGCCCCCAGGCCCAGGCCCCCCTCACACGTGGTGCTCCCCTTGCCCCCGGCCATGTGGCCCCGGGGAAGAGGTCACAGCCTGAGCCCACCGCCTTCCTGCTGTCCCTTGTCCCCAGGCTCGCTCGGGCGTCAGCATCCCCGTCCTGCTCCCCGTCCCCTTCCTGCCCCGCGGCCCCGGGCCAGAGCCGGTGTCCAGGCCGCGGCCTAGTGCCGGCGGGAAGCACGTCTAGGGCCTGTCGTGTTGTGCGGGGCCCCGGGGAGACTATGAACCTGATCGCAGATGAGTGACGGGAGGGACAGTGGCCACTCTGCGGGACGCGCCCCCTGCCCCCCAAGAGGTGACCCTTCTACCCTTCCAACCCCTTCTTCTACCATTCTTCCTCTTCCACAGAAGGAAGGAGGGGGGCTGCTGAAATGCTGGCTTGTCTCCCAATTCCTGGGTGAAGGTGTCCCTGCATCTCTAAGCCCCCCAGATGTGGACGGCGGGCCAGGCCTCGGTTCTGAGCCCCAGGCCCCCCACGGTCCCTGCATGGAGCGCCCGACGGCAGTCCGAGCGCGGTGACCTGCGGCTCCGTTGTCTTAGCTTCGCGTTGCATCCAGTCCGGGAGTGGGACCTGGCCTTGTGGTCTTCAAAAAATTCTCCTGTGGTTTTGGCATAGGGTGAAGGGTCAGAACTGCCCGTGACCCGTGCAGGGCAGTGGGGGGGGGGGGGGGGAGGCTTGAATGACAGGATTTAGAATTCAGTTCTGAAGTGAGAAGTGGGTTCTTGAGATGCAACTGAAGAAAGTAGCTTCCGCAGGAGTGGTTTACGGGAGGAGGAACTGGGGGAGGGGATCCTGGCATCGTTCTCTATTTCCCCCCAAATTCTTTCTAGTGATTTTGTTTTTCTCACCATCAAATACCCAATCCCACTCCTTGAAAAAGATTTGTTGGAGTTTGGGCTCTTGACCTTTTTCTTATCACTGCTGATTAGGCTGCTCAAGGCACTGTGCCTGAGGCCTTGCTCTAGACAAGGTCCTTGCCCTCTAACAAGGTAGAGAATAGGGGTAAGATAAGAAGTCTGTAAATATCCTACAAAGCAAAAGCAGCTGGTTTCTTTTTTTTTAAGATTTTTATTTTATTTATTTATTCATGAGAGACAGAGAGAGAGAGAGAGAGAGAGAGGCGGAGACCCAGGCAGAGGGAGAAGCAGGCTCCATGCAAGGAGCCCGATGCGGGACTCGATCTGGGGTCTCCAGGGTCACACCCTAGGCTGAAGGCAGGTGCTTAACCGCTGAGCTCCCCTGGTGTCCCAAGCAGCTGGTTTCTGAAGACGCTTATCTCCTGGCTGTGAGAAGAATAATTGCTGCTTCTTCCTGTGGTACATAAAGTCTCTCTACTCAGATGCCTTGCTTTTTCATCTTTCCAGGCCTTCTTGTTCACATGCTGAAATAGTGCCTGGGGCCTTAGAGTAAGCCCACTGGTCAGGTGGTTGACCCCAAAGTCCAGAAGACAAGAAGAAGCATCTCTTTTTCTGTGTGTGTCTCTTTTCTAGGAGTGAGAAATTTTCCACTTATTTTTATGTCTTGGTGTCCAAGGTTGGATCCTAGGCCCCCTTTTAAACCAATGACCAGTGAAGGGAATGGGATTCTCATGAGTCGATTACAATCTTCATGTGGAGCAGAATTGATATTGAGGAGTCGACCAAGAACACTACCCAGTGCTCATCTGTCTCTCCTAGCCCTTTCACACCATTCTGTAGTAGTGTCCTCACTGGCCTGTTTCCTCTAGTAGGTCAAGGATCTTTATCTCGGCGTGTCCTCTGGGAGTTTATAATCTGGATAGAGATAGCATATGGCTCGCAAATGAAACATACGTACAGGCCTACACTTTAAGTGGATGCACATCCCACTTAGTGGTGGAGTCGTGGCCTTGAGTTCGGGGGCTCCAGCTGGATCAGCATCATACAAGGTCCTCATGGCAAAGTCCGCTGGAAATGCATTTCCTCGGAAGAGACTGGCAATGGCTTTCTTCAGCCCCTTCAGCTCCCCTAAAGCTCTGCCTCCAACTGTATCTTTCTCTAGCTGCTTCCTTATGTGATTGTTGGTCCGTCTGCCCCGGATGCAGTAATGTTTATGAGGCTTTTCCTAAGGTTAAAGGACTTCCATGAGTCTCTTGTCACCTGAGGAACTCTAGTCTCCTGCAAGGTGCCTAGAGCTAGAGTAGAGCGGGCACTGGAGGTTTCCTCTGACACTGTTTCTCATTCCTTTTAGCAGGTGCAGCACTAGCATTTGAATAGCTTTTGTCAGGCATGATTGTTCAGAACTGTTTGCCAGAACATAAAACAAGTGGAGAGAGACCCCACGGGAAAACACCAGACACTTAGGGTAGCGCAGTAGAGCTCTCGGGGGCTGAGAGAGTGTAGTCAGTCCACTGCACTCAGGGCATAGGGGAAAATATATCAGTTATGGGGAAAATGCATATAAGCAATGATTTATAAAATATTTTTGGAAAAAAATTCAGACAAATAGGCTTATAGAGAATAGACACTGCACGAATGACATTAAATAACTTATCTAATGTATGAATTGGTATATAGGCAACTGTATATATATAATATATATACCAATTCATACATTAGATAAGTTATTTAATATATATATACAGTATAATATATATAATATATGTAATATTACTATACTCAACTATAGTACAGTTTGGGATGCCTGCACCACTCAAATCTGTTTTGTTTTGTTTTCCAATGGAAACCCATAGCCCCCGCTAAAAGGATGAGTTTAGTCGGCCAGGTTTGTACCATGGAACCCACCACACCCCTGTTCTCCTTAGTTTGTGCCAACGGTGTGGAGACTTGATGTAAGCTGAAGCAATTAGGTTTCTTTCTTAGTTTCCTAATGACCCCAAACTATGACCAGGTTCTGCTGAGTTAAGCCCAATACCTCAGTTGGATCTTCATTAGGCTTTGAAGGGCGGAAAGCAAAAGTCATGACGCCTGAACAAGATACTCCTATTTCTCTCACATGACCAGGCAAGCCATCATCAGGGCCTCAGGCCTCTCCTGTGTTACCGCTTGGTCATCTCTAGCGTATCTTCTGTCCAGCGCCACGCTGGTGAGCTGGCTCTGGGGGAGGGGTTTGGCTTGAATCAGCATTGCCTGGTTCCTATGATAGGAATATCCCCACCGTGGCCAATTTCAAGCTATTGATGTTTTATTTTATTTTTAAAAAATTTATATATTTATTTATTTAGGAGAGACACACAGAAAGAGAAGCAGAGACACAGGCAGAGGGAGAAGCAGGCTCCCTGGGGAAGCCTGGTGCAGGACTTGATCCCAGGACCCTGGGATCATGCCCTGAGCCAAAGGCAGATGCTCAACTGCTGAGCCACCCAGGGGCCCTGGGAAAGGTAGTCTTTATTCTGGGCTTCCCTGTGCCCAGCACAATGTGGGTGTTCTGTTCCTAAGCAAGAAGGGGGGACTACATTTGGGGGAGGGAACTTAGAGTCTGTCACTAACAGCAGCACTCGGTTCCACACAAATGCCCAAGGTAATGAGGAGCCAGAAGCCCAAGTGAAAAAGAAGTTAATTTTCAGAATGGGAGGAATTGGCGTGGATTTATGGCAGAGGTGATAAATATGCAGCTCCAGACAGAGAAAGAGAGAATAGCTGCCTGTTTATTTAAATTTTAGGTGACGGGTAATAATACCCTTTGCTTTTTCTCCAGAGTGGGAAACAATTAAGGGACAAATAAGTCAAACAGATGGAGATAAAAGTGTCACTTTTCTTACCCATTAGACTGTTGGGAGAATGACTCCCACCCTGCAGTAATGAGGGACTCCCTGTCTTCACCTTTACGAGAAACTTCCCCACCTGGTCAGTGGCAGAGTCAGAAAGTGCCACGCTGCCCGCAGCCCCATCCCCATTGCCCCCCCTCCCCCCAGCACCTGCCCTTGAATGCTCCCTACAGAAGTCTCCAGAAAGGATGGAGGAAAGGGCGACACTAAGCACGTGTGGTTTCTACCCACGAATCCACCAATCAGATAATCAACATAGATTGAGGGGCAGGGAGAGAGGCCAGGCCTGTTCAAGCTTGAGGAATAAATGTTCTTTTCTCATATGTGTGACCTTTTGAACACTGTTGAGGTTTAGCTAATGACCCTGCCATTGGGTTACGCTGAGTACCTCTGCATCCCTACAACCATCTCTACTTGCTGAAATTAGTGCAAATGGTTTCTCCTACACCAAAATGGCCCCTGTCTTAAAAATATAATGGGGGGGGGGTGTGTGTCACACACTGAAAGTTGTAGGAGCTCACTAAAGAGTTCTAAGACAGGTTTGGAGCCAACAAAGGATTTTTCATGGACGTGGTAAAACTTGAGCTTGCTTTTAAAGTCAGGACAGGAGATTTGATGGGCTGAAGGAACAGCAGTGTTTCAAAGTTCAAGGGGAACTGCATGGGTGAAATGAGAATGAGAGAATGGACGGGCTGTGGTCGGGGTACTGGGAAGAGACTATGGGGATCATGGCCAAGGTGGCTGTTGGAGAGCAGCGGGGAGTCAAGTCTGATGGGTAGCTTGGCCCCATGGCACAGACAACCCTAACAGGGCAGCGTGTAGCTGATGGAAATTTGCAGCTGTTGAAGAAAAACCAAACATGGTATTTTTCACAGATTATTCTGAACTCTTTAGTTGCATGGCCTAAGAGATGCCCTTTTTTGTTTAATCCAGTTAAAATAAATTGCCCTGACTAATACATTCCACGTATAGGGTGTAGGGAAATGATTCTCAGGCTTTCGTGTGCACTAGAATAACCCTGTAGACTTGCTGAGATGCCAGTCGCTGGGCTCTACCCCCACCATGTCCGATTCAGTCGATCTGGGATGGGGCTCAAGAATTTTCATTTTTTCTGGGAAACGAACAAGAGGTGGTGGAAAGGGAGGTGGACAGGGGGTGGGGGTGACTGGGTGACGGGCATTGAGGGGGGCACTTGATGGGATGAGCACTGGGTGTTATGCTATATGTTGGCAAATTGAACTCCAATAAAAAAAATAAATTAAAAAAATAATTTTCATGTTTAAAAGGCCCCAGGCGATGATGCTGTTGCTGGTCCAGAAATCACACTTTGAGAATCACTGGGGTGAATGCTGGCCTGGGATGAATCTTGCCCAGTTTAAATGCATGAATGAATGAATGACAATGAATTCCCTAAATCCTAAAATAGGAGATTAGAGGAGATGGTCTCTGAGGTTTTTGATTTTTGATTTTTTTTTTTTTTTTAGTTTTTCTGAGGTCTTTTTGATTTTTTTTTTTTTTTAGTTTTTATTTAAATTCTAGTTAGTTAATATATAGTGTAAGATTAGTTTCAGGAATAGAATTTAGTGGCTTGTCACTTGCACATAACACCCAGGAGTCTTTTTGAATCTATGCTTCTGTGATTTGAAACTATAGCATAACCTATTCATATTTTTCTTCATGTAATAGAAAACTCGATGTTTACTGACGTTGCTTTTATCCCCTGTTTGTGCCTTCATTTTACATGAGAGCTTATGTTATTACCTGGTGGGAATCCGTAGGTATGTGATTGGACGTGAGACGCTTTCTCAAGAGGGAAGCCTGTCTTAAGATGGCTCTTCCACACTCAAGAAAGCAAACGAGGAAAAAAAAAAAAGCACTTTGAAATATTGTCCATAATGCTTTAAAAGGTAAAAAGAGAAAAGATGAGCCTTTTTTCTTTAAAGGGAAAGTACATTTGACCCAACACCTAAAGCTTTGAAGAACATTCTCTCGGGATCCCTGGGTGGCGCAGCAGTTTAGCGCCTGCCTTTGGCCCAGGGCGCGATCCTGGAGACCCGGGATCGAATCCCACGTCGGGCTCCCTGGTGCATGGAGCCTGCTTCTCCCTCTGCCTATGTCTTTGCCTCTCTCTCTCTGTGTGACTATCATAAATAAATTAAAAAATTAAAAAAAAAAAAGAACATTCTCTCAAACTGCTAAAAATGTTCAGCCTTAAGAAAATATTTACACAATTCGTATCGTCCAGAACAATCTGCTGGATGTCTGACCAAAGAGGTCAGAGGCTTCCTAGCGAGCTCCAGTTCAACACGGAGGCCCCTGATCTGGCCACAGGTGGAGGGCTGTTGTCAACCTTTGCGGCGGCAGCCCATCTCGCCCGGGCTCTACTTGGCCTACATCCCATCTCGCCCGGGCTCTACTTGGCCTGCATCCCGTTGGCTGAGGGAGGGCTGGCCTCAGCCGGGACAGCTGCTGGCAGCCATATGGAGAGAACTCTACCCAGGCTGGGAGACTTCCCGAACTTCGTTTTGAGGGATCTTTATATGCAGCCCCACACCACGGAGATGAGGCTGAGAGGTGATGTGTCCAAGGCAACCACATGGCCAGGCCACATGGCCCTTAGGAACAGAGGCAAGATTTTGAGGGATCAGCAGGACATTGAGGTTTAATCTCTTTTTCAAGGAGGATGGGTTTTGGGGTCAGAGCCAGCCAGGAAGTGGTCATGCAACTTTTTGATGAGAATGCTCCCACACAATTTAAGCTGTGGGCGCATCCTCCTGTGATTAGGGATTCTGTGATAAGTTAGTAGATATGGAGAATATAAAACCTTTGAGTGTCTGGCCCTCTATGGGATAACCCGATCTTTGTGTGTTGGGTTCATTCAACAGATTGGAAGTATTAGGATGGAGCAAAGGCCACGACTTCTCCCCACTCCGGTCTCCTCCAACTCAGGCAGGACAGCGTAACATTGACCTCATCACTCAGTGGGATTTTAAAATAATCCATGCACCATGACTTCTGGAAGCTAGTGGCTAAGTTTATGGCGAGCTGGCCTTTTATCCAGTTCCATTATATTGCGCTTGGGCCGGGTCTGACTCCTCACCATATTCCACATAGTGACCAGCCATCAGTGGTGGTCTCAGGCCATACCTACGTCCTAAAACTGAGCTCGGATGGTTGTAAAGCAGAGGTCATGATGCCGAAGGTCAGGATCTTTGGGAGGGGAGAGGGAGGTGGCTGAGAGGCCATGCAGCCAATGCAATGCTCTCGCCCCACATTTTGATCCCATGGCTTAAAATCTCTTTTAACCTCCACTGCTGAACAAATCCTATTCATCCTTGAAAACCAAGTCCAGTCACCGGCTCCTCTGTGAAGCTTTCCTGTTTGTACTAATCTGTCCTTTATGCTTGTCCTCTTGTTCTTGAAAACATTGTGCAATTCAAAGCTTTGATTCCTATTTATTCCCTCAGCTCCTTGAGAAAAGTCATCCCTGAAGCTCCTAGCAGAGATTTATTTTAGGGCTAAGGCATTCCGATCTCTTCATGAGAGGCTGTTTTGATAAGGAAAGAACTTGAGAGGTAAAGAGGGGGAGGCACACGGTGGAGGGCGGAGATGAAGGGTTATCTCAGGTCACCGAAGATAAATCTGCCTCGTTTCTAATTTCACTAAAAGTTGAGGCTTTCTAATGAGTCAGTCGGTGAGAAGCCCAGTGTAGAGTGGAGCTCAACCCACTGAAGCTAGAGAAAGGAAGATGAATCCTGTGTCCGTCAATTATATGTTGGAACTGGGTCTGAGTGGTTTTAAACTCTCAGATGGCAAAGTGGTGGAAGCACTATAGCTCTTGTGTCGGGGGTTGCTGGGTTACTAGAAACCAGGCTGTGCTTCGATGCCTTGGAGACCCCACACTGCAATGCACTAAACCCTAAGAAATGTTAAAACATCTCCGGGCTTTTCTGGGAAAGATCATCAACTCACATGTGCACCCCATCTCTTAGAAACTGAACCAGTTGGACATTGAGTAGGTCACGATGTTGCTCCTAAACTACTGGGGGCTTCATGAAGGATCTTAGTCCTGGGCAAGGGTCAAGGGCTATCAGTGAAAAACATCCTTTTGCATTTAAGAAAAGGCAGTGCTGCCTCTGCTAGTTTCTACGGCTGCATCTCTGCGCCTCTAGACATAGGAAATCATTTGCTTTTAATTGTCTGATTTCTGGGTCTGACCAAAACGAACCTTGTGTTTTGTGTTTGTGATTTTTATACATGTCACCGCATCTACCGACAGACGTGTTACTAAAACGAGAAACTTGCTGAACAGTTTCAGGCCTGCTTTGGAAATAAAGAGATATGGGAAGATGGGACTAAGGGAAGGAGCAAATAAATCATCAAACATTTATAGGCCTGAGATTCATCTTTAATTTTTAGATCATATCCAATCCAAACACGAGTAAAAGACCCGTCATCATTTGGATACTCTGTGCATCTGTTGCCAGGCTGTAGTCTCTCTACAGTTTCCCAAATGTGCGTAGTGGTCACGTAGGTGACACACCTGTACTGCATTCCCTCTTTTCCCTGTTTTTCCACAGAGTGGAGCTGTAACTGCACTGAGATGAAGCAAACAATTCCAAAGATCAAAGATGGAGTAAATGAGAGTCAGAATTGACCAACAGCTTCCGTTTATCAGTTGACAGGAAAGGGGAAATCACTCATCAGGTTCAGTTTGAAGATCTCAGGATGCTGAAATCAGACGTCAAGATCTTAATCCAAAGACAGTGAAAAATGACCGACTCTTGTGTCTGCTTATGACAAGCCATTTCTTTACTCTGGGATCATATTCTGTGAATCATATTTCCAGTGGCCTGAAATATTCCTTTTGGGGAGATAAGTTGCTTTTCAGACTCCAGGGCCTTCCAGGTGTGCTGATTCTGGCAAAGCACTAGCATCTGGCACGCGGGACTTGGGTTGCGGTACTAGTTAGTCAGCACGTATCTGTTCATCTGTCACTTGTGCTGGGAAGTCTTGCCTTTCCCCCAGTCCATGAGGATGGAGCGGAGAACAAGCCAGATGGGTTCCCGCCTTCACTGAAGTGAAGCTCTCACTCCAGTGACAGGCAGATAGTAAAAGTTGAGCCACGAAAGAAATAAAATAGGGTGATGTGATAGCGATTGATCTCTATTGGTCAGGAAAGATTCTCTGAGGAGTGACACCTGAGCAGAAGTCTGAATGTTGGGAAGAAAGCAGCCTTTTGACCATTGTGAGGGCGGAGGGGCTGAGCTCCACATGTTTAATAGAAACAGGGCCCAGGGATTGGGCTCTGATGGACAAGGGGGAGAGGAGGATGAGGTGGGAGAGGAAGGCAGAGGCCCGGTCACCAGAGGCTCTACAGGCCAAGGTGAGGAGCCTGGAGTTTATTCTTGTGCAATGAGGAATCCTTGAGTGTTTGATGTAGGAAGGGGATGCGAGCTGACATAATGAGAACAGTTAATTTGGCTACTGTGGGGAGGATGGACAAATGGGACAGGTTGGGTGGTGGCAGGGGCCCATCAGTGGGCGTAGACTAGGTGGCGATGCTGAGGGTGGGAAATGGTTAGCTTAGGTATTTATTGTAGTCAAGGCTGTCAGGACTTTGGACAGACTGGACGTAGGCCATGAGGGAGAAGAATCAGGGATGGCCACGACATTTTTGATCTGAGTGATGAGTAAATGACGATGCTATTGACTAAGGCTTCTTGCGGTGTTAGAAGGGGGTTTCAGAGACAAATGATTCTCTATGAACAGAAAGGATTCTGTTCAGACTCGTGGAAGACATCAGTCGTTCTGTGCCAAACTCCCCTACTGATGTAATAATTAGAAGTCTGCATTAATACTTTTAGCTAGTGTTGTCCATGCGGATGCTCTCAGGTGACAGTTGGGTCCTAGTACTCAGCGGCCTGCAATGTGTGGCCTGGATGAAGCATTAATACTGGTAACATGTGATTTCTCCGGTTGGTTTTTTCCCCCAGACAAAAATGGTATTGAGGAAGTGAGTTGGATTCTAATTAATTCTCTAGGCAATAGACGACCAGGTTATAATTTTGTTTTCAATCAAATAGTTTGCTTACTGGCTGCAGAGGCTTTTGGACTATCAAGTGAGTGATACAAATTAGCCCTGAGAGTAAGAAAGGGAACACAAGTAAATCCCTCAGCGTCTTCAGTTCAACAACCCCTACTGAAGAGAGCCACTATATCTAAAATGCCTGATTTTTTGGGCTGTCAGATAGATAGAGAGATAGATGATAGATAGATAGATCATGTCTTTTTCCCCCCTATGAATATATATTCTCAGATTCTAGATTGGAGATTCTAGATTGAGAACTTTGCACTGGATCCTGAAAGGGGATAGACATCATATGGAGGAGGTCATCTTGAGGGCAACGGGGAGCCATTGAAGAGTTTCATATGCGGGAGTGACTTTCTCTAGCTTTCCACACTGGAAAAACCACTATAGCAACAGTAAGGGAGATAAAATGTAGATGAAGAGATGTTCTCCTCACGTGTCCCCAGACCCGTGACCTCCCCCCACATCCATCCATATACATAGGTTTGTGACTTAGCCATTGGTGTCTTCAGAGTCTTTTAGGAAAGACAAAGTCATGATATGCACCTTCTTGAAATTCCATAAGCACATGCTTCCAGATCAGAGAAAGAAAATTGCCAAACCAGTTAAAAACCAGTAGCTTAAAAATACTTTTATAGTGTAATTGCTTTATTATGTGCTTTCGCCTGAGTCATTTTCCGATTCAAGGACATTTAGAGATGAGATTTCCTCTGATAACGTAAAGAATCCTTTCCGGTGAGCTATAGCTCTACTGTGGCAATGCTTTTGTTTTGCTTTGTTTTGTCTCCTTTCCTTCTATTGATTGTTTTCTGGAAATGTCTTAGAAGCAGCCTACTGAATTTTCTCTCTGATGGGTATGTATCTTTTTATTTGTAGGATACGTAAACGCCATGACTCAGGTAACAGAGAGCTCAAGTAGAGAAACTAAAGGTAGCTTAAAAAAAAGGGAGCAGACACAAATCTCCAGTTTCTAATCCACACATTTATGTCATCGGGAAAAATAACGAGAGTAAACTTGAGGCAATCTAGCTGGTCACTCATTACGTCAGAGGACACTTCCTGAGTGGCTCAGCATGCCAGGCAATACCAGATGCTCCTACCCTCACGGTTATTTTGGCACAGGCTTGGGAAATGTTTGGTATACTCATTAGGAAAAAGAATTCGTTCCTCTAAAAACCTTAAAGTCCTTAGTCTTTTACTCTGCTGGCTTATTTAAACAATCATTTATTAATACATTCAGCAAATGTATCTATTTTGATTAATTACTATAGAAAGGATTATGCTAGGTGTGGAGATTCATGAAAGAAAATCAAATAAAATGAAGCTTTCGAAGAGTGATGGAGACCTCCACTGCATTTCGGTGTTCCTGTGGTGTCAGTAAATGCATCAGTAGAGTTAAATCCAATATAATAACCAGCAGTGGTTTGAAACACTCATTTGAAATGTCCTGGGGCTGGAATAAATAATGAATCATTATTATGAAGTGCTAGGTCCCTGGGGAATATGATCTTTGCACCAGCCAGAGATGGGATGAAAGGCATTTCTGGTCACTGAAACTGTGTGAGGATACAGCATCAGTAATAAATCCAGTCATGTCTCAGGGTACCCGACAGGAGACAGAGCGACCGCCTCTCCAGTGTCTCTTGTATTTCCCCCCATTTTTATTACTGTGCTTTGCATTATCTAAACCCTACTGAGTTTTCCTCTTTGGCTCTAATGAACCCCGTCCCTTTCAAAATTGTTGACCATTATCCCTCCCGCAGAGTTACTAACAGATATTACATATTCAGGGCCAGGAGTGACAAGCCACGTGCAAGAAGAGCTAAAAAGGTGTTAGTCAAATGACCATGAGTCCACACTCCTTTTGTTTTTGTTAATACACAAAACAGGACAACGTGTCTCCAGGCTATTGGAACGAGTAAGATCTTTCAGAAGCTGTGAGGTAACCTTCAACATTGAGGCTACCTCTTCAGAATTCACACCTAGAGAAATCTACAGAGTTTGGAGAGGCCTCTCCGGGAGAGTTTTTGAAAAATTGGTTAAAGGTAGAAGATAGGGCTAGAAGAGTACGCCTTGGGGCACCTTGGAGAGGACATGGTGGCTTGGGAATGACAGTTGTCTTTCGGAGACGAGCCTGATGACTGGAAGGGGAAGGGAATGGAGACTGATCTCCTTTGATTCCTTTCTAAGGACTCTGTGGGGTAGGCTTCTGGACTCCCATAGTGTGTGCTATTTCCATTTACAAAAGTAATTGAGTTTTTAGTGAAGTGAGTGATTTAACTTAGATGCATGTGTTTAATAGGTACGTGTAGTCCTGGGAAGAACACAAGCCTTCCAAATAGATCCACTTTGGAATCCTGACTAGACTGCTTTGTTGGGTTTATGTGACCTTGTTTGAATAATTTCATCGTCTCACCCGTAGAATGGGCCTAATAAAGCCTGTGCTGTTACTGACAGATTAAGGTAAATAACTCTATGAGAAGCATCTACTACCATGCCAGGTACACGCTAACCTTTCAATAAATGGAAACCATTATTAGGACAAAGTTACAAAAGCAGGTTGTAAAATATTCTCTGAAGACTTTGAAAAAATGGACAGATTTTCACTAAATTGTGATATTAGGTATGGTCCCGGGAAAGGAGATTCGATAACCTTTCCCACATACCCAGCAAATTTTATTTTGTGTTGCATAGTTGATAAAACAATTCAAAATATTCATTGGGATATGAAGTAAAAGTCTATTCCCTTCTAATTCCATGCCCTGAGATGATCACACCATGAACAGTTTGATGTGTACCTTTTCATTTCTTTCGCTAGTTACATGAAAACACACCCACATGCTTTTCTGTAAAAATGGAATTATGTGGTGCACGTATTTCTGTAACTTGCTTTTTTCATGTAGCAATGTATCATAGACGTTTTTCTATGAAAATTCATGAAGTTCTATAGTTTTTATTTTTTGTTTTAATAACTAATACTCTGCAAAATGGATATGTCATTATTATTTCAATCTCCAGCTGTTTGACTCTTAGGGGAGTTTTAAAATCTTATTTTATTTTGCCATAACAAATGATGCTATGGTGTACAACCTTGTATGTTTTCCTATCTTTTCTTTTTTTTTTTTCTTTTTTTCTTAAGCAGGCTCCACACCCAACATGGGGCTTAAACTCACAACCCTGAGATCAAGACTCAAAAGCTCTACTGACCCAGTCAGCCAGGCGCCCCCCTGTATGTTTTATTTCTGTAGGATATATTCCTAGAAATATACATGTCAAGGTCAGTGCATATTTGATATAGTAATAGGTTTGTTTCTAGAAAACTTTACTAGAGTCAAGTTAGGACTTCTTTTAGCTGACTTTAAACCTACACGTATGACTCACATTACTGGAAAACAGCTTAAGAGAAACGGCCTCGTGACCCTGAGTTCAATGGGACATCAAGTGAATAAGGTCGAAAAACAACGTTTCCTTCTCCTGGACTCTGGAAGTTATGGGATTGTCTTCTTCCTAGAACTTGTATCAGTAACTCTGATCCCCCGGGAACAAAATTGCAGTTTTGGGAGCTTTGGGATTCGTTGAAGAGGGATGTCTTTAGCGGATACAAAACTATGCTGGTGGTTCAAGTTGGGTCATTAGTCCCTTTTAGTCAACAGTGTCATGGGGGGTGGGGGTGGGGGGGGTAGGAGATGCAGTTTGAAGAGTGATCTTTGTTCACATCCCCCAGGAGGCTGTCAAGATAACCGAAGGCAATTTTCTCTTGTATCTTCGAAGAGTGAAAATCAGCCTGGAGAAAATCGGTACGATGCTGCGGTGGGAGAAATTCAGCGCGCTTAGCTGTCCCACTCCTCTGGCTGCTACTGTGTTAAGGACCTGGTGCCATCTGAGAGTCTGTGCCATTTGCATCATCTGGAGGGAGAGGAGAACCGGGGGCACTGCAGCTGGGTGATTTTCCCTTTCTTGGCCTTCCAGCTCCCTAGTCGCCTCTGTTTCAAAGGCTTGCACTGCCAAAGCCTAAGCCACATCCGGCCCCAGGGAGGAGGGGAGGGAGGAGGGACGACTCTAGCCCTGATCCACAAGGAAGAGCCCTGGGGCCCTGGAACAACTCCTGGGTGGAAAGTGCTTCTGTTACCTTGCCGACTGGTGTCTGAAAAGAACCTTATTTTTCTCTCTAGTGGCTCCAGAAGAGGAAATTAATTTCTAGTTTTGAATCCATCTTCGCCTTTATGTAAATTTTAAAGCTTTTATCAAAAATAACACGTGCACATGGCTTCAAAATACAATAGTGCAAAAGGGCTTATAAAGGAAAGGAACATTTACTTATCCCTCCCCTCCTCAGCTCCAGTCCCATTTTTAACTCATTTCTTCTGATGACTACTCCATCTCTCTAAATATATAAAATCAGGACGCCTGGGGGGCTTAGTTGGTTAAGCATCTGCCTTCGGCTCAGGCCATGATCCCAGGGTCCTGGGATGGAGCCTGGGATGGAGCAACGGGCTCCCTGCTCAGTGGCAGGGGTGGGGTGGGGGGTGGGGGGTGTCTGCTTCCCCTCTGACCCTCCCCCCTCCTTGTGTTTGCTCTCTCTCTGCCAAATAAATAAATAAAATCCTTTTTAAAAATTAAGTTTAAAATGTATATACATAATCACATATAAAATACATTGACCTTGACCTTCCACTAGCACACGTGGGAATTTACTTCACTTCTCTTTCCTCCTTCCTTCTTTTTGCCTCCCACTCAGTTACATCAAACCATCATTTTAGTTTCCTCCATGAGCTATTGCATGTTAGGTTGTTTTCACTTCTAGTAAGAAAAAAAGTCAATTCCAAATATTTAAGCAGTGAGGAAAATGTCTTTTCCCACAATAAGATGCTCCAAGATGGGAGAACAGTATAAGGTTAATTAATTCGGATAATGTCTCAAGGCGTAGGAGAGGCTGGCTACTTCTCCCCCTAATGCCTGCCAGCAGGCCAGCGCAGATTTCCCCTTGTGTCTCTGGCAAGAGCCAGCCACGTTCCCACACCCCAGAAATGACAAGGAATGTGGAGTTACCATGATTTAGATGAATCTTGATTTACCCCAGTCATTCCTCAGCACCTGATTCCAAAGGAGAACGTTGGACAGATGAAGACAATCTGGGCTCTGGATACAATCGGGGCTCTGCAAACAAGCAAAAGGCAGAGGGAAGCGGGCGATGAGCGGGGAGGTGATAAGCAGGCAGGAACCAGTAATGTCTCCTACAGGAACCAGTAGACTGGAACCAGTGATGTCTCCTACAGGAACCAGGGGACTGGAACCAGTGATGTCTCCTACAGGAACCAGGAGACAGGAACCAGTAATGTCTCCTACAGGAACCAGGAGACTGGAACCAGTAATGTCTACTACAGGAACCAGGGGACTGGAACCAGTAATGTCTCCTACAGGAACCAGGGGACTGGAACCAGTAATGTCTCCTACAGGAACCAGGAGACTGGAACCAGTAATGTCTACTACAGGAACCAGGGGACTGGAACCAGTAATGTCTCCTATAGGAACCAGGAGACTGGAACCAGTAATGTCAACTACAATTGCCCTGCTGGTGCCAATGTTTATACCTTTACTTATTCCTCCATGAACTCTAGGAAGTGTCTCTTGATCCCCCAGGCCTTCTCCTTAGAAATATCCCCTCCCTTCCACTTCCCAGCATTTGTCATTTGCGTCGTTACTTCGTCACTTTTGCCACCACACATTCTGCATTAAGTATCACGACCCCATGCACAGATTCCCTCTGAGTGCTGGATATCAGCAATCAAGGTTTGCAGCATTGCGATGGGTCGTTCTCTTTCAAAATCAAACCGCTGTCTTCCTCCAGGGTCTTGGTGTGCCTGCAGTGGGCCGGCTGCATGGCCTGCACCCGCACTTGCTGGACGAGTGAATGAGCCGGAGGTAGTTAGGAATGAAGTCTGCGGATGAGGACAAGGCCAGTGCAGGCAGAGGAAGGACAAGAAGATGGAGAGCAGAAACACACCCAGGTTTATGCAGGTGGTGAAGCTACCGTGGAAGCCACAGCCTTCAGCGTGGTGGCAGCTGCAGCTTGCACATGGCAGGTGCCTGACTCTACGATGGTTCTTCTCCAAGAATCGGAACAGTCCTCCAATGCCAGTGATGGGGCGTGTTCCGGGCCGGGTGGTGGGACCTTCTCCAGTTCTGTACGGTGCACCTGCATGCAGCGAGCAGAATGGGGCTCGGCGCGGGCATCCAGGTTGCCCACGCATACAGGCCTTCAGTTAGGATTCACCTCACCAGGCCACCTCCCCGGGACAGATGACCCGTAGGAAAGACAAATGGAGCCCTGCCCTGGGCAGGCTGTTGTCTGAGAGCAGTTCTCAGGTGTTGTCACTGAGAACTCCCAGTGAGGTCAAATGGGTCTTGTCCCAGGAAGACACACACACACACGCCCAGGAGTGACTATTGTCTTGAGGACTGTGGCTCCAAGGAAGCGTCAGTACCAGATGGATGCAAAGTTAGAAATGTGAACTTTTATTTATTTATTTATTTTTTAATTTTTAATTTTTTAGAAATGTGAAATTTTATATAGAAAATCTTTGTAGCTCTAATTAGAACCAGAATACGGATTCAGCGCAGGAGGCAGATCCGAAACACTTGCCACTGTTGTTTCACTACTGATGCACGCGCCTGACTTAGCACATCCGTGAGCAGAAACCCTGGTTACAGTGGCGCTCATTAGAGAGTCTGTACTCACACCTGGTGGACCATTTCCCTGCCTTCGCCTCTCCAGAGGGGGACGAAGAGGGAATGTTAACGATGCCCTATTAAAGCAACTAAACAGTGCAGCAAGTAGTTCTCAGCTCCTCTGCTGCCACTGGGTAGAAAGTGACTCGTTCTAGTGGAATTCTAGTTTCTAAGCAAGTGGAAGTTCCTGTTGGCTCACCAAGGACTGCTGGTTCAGGTACCTTTTTGAATGGATGTTGGGGAAGACGTGGGACATTTTTCTTTGCTTTGCGTGGAGGAGAGGGATTATTCATCTCGTTGAAATAATTTTGTTCTTATGGTGATTATTTTGGAGTACTTTTCTCCCACCATGGGCCAATTTAAGGAGATTGGGTTACAGAGAAATGTGGAGCCAAAATTCCTGCATCATTAAATTTGATGTCAGATAATAACATGGGTTCTGTTAGTGCGTGGCCGTGCAAGCAGGCTGCTGCCATTGCACACCAAAAATGTTGGCTGAGGTTGGGACTGACCCTTGGGATTCAGGGCCTGTTGAATCCGGGGCTTGGAACTTCTGGGACATGGACACAGCTCCCTTCCACCCCTTGACCTTTACCTCAGGCGGAGCCCAAATGAACTCGTAGATTGTGAACTCCAACCTGGGCCATTCTCTTTCCTGAACTAGAGACCCGAGGCTGTGTGCAGGCTCTTGGCTGGAATCTGAGGGCATTTGTGGGGGTGGGGGGGAGCGGGCAGCAGGCCTGTGGGTGAATGATACGATTCACTCCGATGTCAGATTCTTTTCAGTATCAGATTTTTTGCTCAGAGTAGCTGTCTCCCTGCTGTCCGTGTGTTTCTTCACTCATTTTTCCCCTCCTTTTTGTTGGTAGCCTGTGCCCTTCTGTGTCAGGCCTTACATCAAAAGCTCCATGGGGCCATAGTGGTAATGGCCACTGTCTTTCTGAAACAAGTGGGGCCTGGGCTGGCAGGAGAGCTGTAGATTTTTCTCCATCTGACATGGGATTTTTGTCCTCCTATTGATGGCTGAATCATCCCTCTTCTTAGGGCCCATGCCTGCTATCTGGGATTTTATTTTTTTCAAGACACTGAATACATTTTTATTGAGCCTTTTAGTTTACAACACCAGGTAAAAGGAAAGTCATTTCACCTTAACTAATATTTTACACAGCTGTAGTAAAACATTTCAAACTTTAGGGAATTATGATGGATTACATATATTAAAAGTTGGGGATTGGGTAAACAATATCTGAGTTCTTGAATTTTCCAGTTGACTCTTCCCTTACAATAGTAACCAGCTCTAGTTACAGAAGTTTCTTCAAGGCCATGTCTTATTGTTGCTGATGTCTTTATATCTGAAGCATTGCTATTTCAATCAATATCCACTAATTCCACTTCAAAAATGAGTTTTGCGTTTGGTGGAATTTTGGCGTCAGGCTGTCCTTTCTTTCCATAAACCCATTCTGGTTCAATCTCTAGTCAAACCTTTTCTCCTTTACTCATAGTTAAGAGTGCTTTACCCATCCTCTCATAACTTTGCCTATTCCAACCTTAAAGGCTTGGCATTTTTCTTCTTCTTTGAACTGGTTTGAATATTAGTATCAAAAACAGCCCCATCCTGTAGTGTTCCTGTATGCCAGCAGTGAACAACATCTCCCTTTTCGGGAAAGTTGGTTTTATCTCCTTTTTTAAGGACAGGTTTTGTATATTTTGGTGGACCCTCATCCGGAGTCTCTTCACACTTGGTTTCTTTGGGTTTATCTTCATTAAGCTTCACATTTTTCACCTGCTCAGACCCTTTACTTAATACTTTCAGTACCTTTGAAACGCTTACTTTCAAAAAGATGGTTGTGGGCTATAACCAAATGGTCCTTGTTAGCTGTCTTGGCCACATTTTTAATGTTTCCTAATAACTTATGTTCTGTAAGAAATGAATCTGGACCGTGGTCCTGTAGAACCCTGATAATGTCCTTCTTGGGTAGTTGCTCGCTGCGCAGCTGCTCCACATCCAGGCCCACTGTGGATCGGCCACCGCCATCTTCCCCTGCTGCCTCTGCTTTCCTCCTATCTGGGATTTTAATCTTCTGTCTCTTCTCTTTTACTTTTCAATCTTTCTGCGTCCACTGGCTTCTTCCTTTAGACCTACAAATGTGTTTAGATTTCCCTTATAACCAAGCCATGTTTATTTCTGTGTAATCTATGTATTTATCTCTTTCTTATCATCATTTTCTCAACCTGATCCTCCAATGAACTATGGCCAAAATTCTTGAGTCAAGCTGTGTTCATTGTCTTCATGTCTCATCACCCATGTATTCCCTGGCCCTTTGCCATATGTCTTCTCCCCACAGCATTTATCTGAAGTGGCTTCCTTCAAGGTCACTAGTGACATTTTTAATTTGAAATTTTTATCATGGAAAATACATGCCATGGAAAATGCCAAATATATTTAATAAGTAGACATTGGATTATTCTCATTGAATCCCTGGTGATTTCTTTCTTACACTTCGTTTTATAATCATCACTCTCATTCCCATTTTGTGGGCCAGTTGTGTAAGTCATGGTAACTTTGCAAATTGAACTCTAAATCTCTAACAGAAAGACATTAAAAAAGTATAGCCCACGGGGCGCCTGGGTGGCTCTGTTGGTTAAGCATCTGCCTTCAGCTCAGGTCCTGATTCCAGAGTCCTGGGATTGAGCCCCACGTCGGGCTCTCTCTCTGCCTGCACTCACCCTGCTTGTGTACTATCTCTCTCTCTCTCTCTCTCTCTCTCAAATAAATAAATAAAATATCTCTCTCTCTCTTTTTTTTTTAAAGTATAATCACCATATCACTTCTAACACAATGAACAACACTTTGGTATTGTGTAATTCCCACATACTCGAGTATGTGCATACTCGAGTTTTTCTGAAACTGGTTATCTTTTAATTGTCAAAACCAGTGACCTTTTGTCTTTACTCTTTTGATATATCAGTTACTGCACACCATTTATTGTTTTCCTTTTTAAGGATTTATTCATTTATGAGAGAGAGAGTGAGAACATGTGCGCTGAGGGGGTGGTGCAGAGGGAGAGAATCTCTAGCAGACTCCTTGCTGAGCGCAGAGCCTGATAGGAGGCTCGATCCCATGACTCATGAGATCAGATGCTCAACTGACTGAACCACATGGGGGCCTCACTGTAGACCATTTTAGTACGTAATATTAAGGTCTGAGAGAGTCACATCCTTACCTCAACTTCAGTATCATCATTTTTTACAGGTGAGAGTTGAGGGCACAGCATGAACATAGACTCCTTTCCAATTCAACCGTACATCTCAGAGTATGTAATACTTCCCCAGGGAAACTTTCCCCAGCTGCCTTCACCGGGCCGGGCCCAATCCAGGTTCTCCTATTCTGTTCCCACAGCATCACATGTATACATAAACCTCCATCATTTCCACAGGTTCTTGAATTTAATTGTCTGTTTCTTCTGGACACTGATTCATATTCATTCTTCTATGTCTAACGCCTAGTTACATATTCAACTATCTAATTAATCCTTAATATTAACACTACTATTATTGATGTGTAATAGTTATCAAGTATTTACAATGTGTTAGGTTGTATATATGTGCTTTACATACTTTATTTAATCCTGACAACTCTTGTAATAAAGCCCCATCATCATCATTATTACTTTAAGGATGACGATGCTGAGGCTTTGTGAGGTTGTTACCTGACCCAGGTGAGAGGAATGATTGGCATGGAGAGGTTGTATGGCAATACAGCCTCCTGAGGTTTGAGTCTCAGGTCCAACTGTTCCTTGGCTGTGAGATTATGGACACATTTGTTAAGCTATGTAAGTCTCTGCTTGTCCGTTTGTAATATGAGGATTGTGAACATCTTTGCCTCACAGAATGGTGAGGATTAAATGGAAAAATGCATTTGAAATCATTTGAAAACTGTTGGGTTTTTGAGAAAATCACACATGATCTTTCAACCATAATTTACTGGTCTCATTTGGGTATAACTGCCTTCCATTCTTTCCCCCGGTCATAAAATGCACATAGTTGTAATCATAGCATGCATTCAATTTTATGGCCTACTTTTCCAGTTATGAACATTATTATGTTGCTATGTGTTTTCTTATTGTGAAGTGTATCACACACATACAAGAGTGTCTAAGATGCATATGTGTATTTTAAAGAAAAATTATGAAATGAAGAGTTATAAATACACTAACTAGATCAAAACATTGCGAACACTTTAGAAACAACTCTAGGTTCCTCCTTTTCACCCTTCTAGAGGAACTGTTATGTTCATTTTATACTCATATGGTGTTTCTCTTTACAGCTTTATCGCCCATGCATGTATCCTTCAACAATACATGCTTTCGTTTTGAAAAATCTCACTAGTAAGCACAAACCTAAGGAAAAGGCAATATGGCCGCTCTTAGATGAAACAGAACACATGTCTTGCAGGGCCCCTGGGTTGTAGCTTGGCCTCAGCTTTCCCAAGTTTTTAGAAGCCCCTCTTGGGGAAGTCAGGATGCATCGTTAGGAGGTAAGTCCTTGGGAAGCAGGACTTACCACAGTTGCATCCTGGTGGGAGTATAGGCGGGCCTGATAATGGACATCTGGTCCTAGGAGTGGGATGAAAGGAAGGGACTGCACTCTATTTTCCATTTTAAGCTTACCATGGTCTACCTCATACTTTCAGGACTAGATCAAAGCAAAACATTTCTCTAGAAAGAAATGAATATTCTCACCTGATTCAAGAGTCCAGGAGTGGAGTGGAGAAGAGAAGCATTAGCACATGGTTCTTATAAGCCGAGTGCATATGAGAAACCGGGCCAGGCTTTGTTTGGGCGTTCAGTCCTCAGATTGTAAGGATGGAAAAAGGCAAGAGGATCTTGCTAGTGGTCGTAGTCTTCAGTGTGTCAGTCTTTGGAGTAACACTGTTCTGATTGCTCTAAATACTTGTTCTATAACTGCGATCTTGGGCTCTTCCTTCATGTTTCCCCTGGAGATTCCATTTGATTCCCTTTTGTCTTGTACCTCCTGCTTTCCTAAATCCAGTATTTTTCTCTTTCTTGGCTTACTTCCTCATTTAGATGGAACACATTAATCAGTTTTACTTACTAATGGCTTAGGGGAGATTGATTTTTTTTTTTTTTGAGATCTTGAATGTCTGAAAATGCCCATATTCACTTTCACGCTTGTTTGATAGCTTGATTGAGTTACTGAACTCTAGGTTGGTTATCATTTGAAGTCATTTCTCCATTGTCTTCTAGCCTTTCGGGTAGCTCCTGAGATGTCCAGAATTATATGGACTTCTTCCTCTCTTCCTCCTCTTCTTCCTCTCCTCCTCTGCCTCCACCTTCCCTCCCTCTCAAAACTTACAGAATCTTTTCTTTGGTCCAGTGTTTTGAAATTTCACAATAATCATCTAGATGTATGTTCATCCACCGTTCTGAGCACTCAGTGGATCCTTTCAATCCAGCATGTCAGTTTGGGGGAATGTCCCTCAATTATTTTGTTGATAATTTCATCCTCTTTGTTTCTCTGTTTCTGGAGCTTTTACTGCTCAGGCACTGGGTTTCCTGGGTTGCATTTCATAATTTTTAAAATCCCTTTTCTCTTACGTCCCAGATATTTGTCTTTTTTTATGTGTAAGTGTGCCACATATGGGAAATTTCCTCCACTCCTCTACATTTTTGTTAACTTTTGTGATCACATCTTCAATTTATGCGAGTATTTTTTTGTTGTTCTCTGAAAATCTCATTTAAAAATTAGCAACCTGTTTTTGTTTCATGAATGCATTATATTCTCTGATTAATATCATATTGTTTAATGTTTTCTCTTTTTGCATGATCTCCATTTTTACTAAATTGTTTTTCACAAATTTTGTGCTTTGGATTTCTATGTTCTATCCAGGATTAAGCATATTTTCATATGTTTAAAGGCATCTGTGTTTCCTATGCTGATTACCATCTATATCCAGTGTTTTAAGATCGGCAATATTGGTATTGGCATCAGTGTAGGAAAATAGGCAGTCTCCAGAACTCTTGATAGAATATAAATTTTTAACATCTTGTTTGAGAGTGCAAGTAGTATGGCTCATAATTTTAAAATATACATGTCCTTTGATCAAAAACTTAGCATCAGAGAAATGTAAATTAAGGTTACATTGAGAGGTTTCTGTACCAGAAAGAATGAAGGGACAAGACTTACCTTCTCACTTTAACTAAAAAATCTGGACAAGAGAACATGAAATAGCAGTTTTCAGACATTGGATAAGAAGCAGCAAGAGATACATTCCCGGGAGAAGGCAAACAAACAAGGTGGGCTCTACGACTGCACCAGCTCACAGCCTGGAGCCAATTTCCAGGCCACAGCCCAAGGAGGGGGAACCCAAACAGAACCAGGTAGTCCCAATTAATTGTGGAGACAGAGATTGAGTTTGGGGATGTTAAGATGTCAACAATTTGTAGGTCAGAGTACCCCAGGGAATGTAGTGTAGGGAGAAGGCTGGAGGAGTGACAGGCAGAAAGGCTGGAGAGCAAGCAAGTAAGCTGCCAAGGGATCCTCCTGAGGTTTTGGCTGAGTACTGACCTGTGCTTTTGTGAGAGGAAAACTCTCTGAGACCAGAAGAACAACCTTAAGAAGGAAGGAAGAAAAATTACTGGAACTCAAATAAGGCTGCAAATAGTTCATGTTTTCACCAGCCATCGTGGAAAGACCTCATTTTATACAGCATTGTGCAGAAACCTCTAAGGAATATCATGTTAGTATTGGACCTAAGTTAGCCCTTGACCACTGACTGCTCTGGACCTACCCTAGCAAAGCTTAAAAGTAAGTCTTTGAGGTGGCTCGGTGGCTCACTCAGTTAAGTGTCAAACTCTTGATCTCAGCTCCAGTCTTGATTTCAGAGTTGTGAGTTCAAGCCCTGCATTGGGCTCCACACTAGGCATGGAGTTTACTGAAAATAAATAAATAAATAAATATCAAATTTTAAAAAGTCACTCTCTTTTAAAAGAAGAATTTATTTATTAACTAGAGAGAGACAGCACGAGCAGGGGAAGGAGAAGAAGGAGAAGGAGACAATTAGATTCCCTGCTGAGAGGGGAGCCCAACAGGGGGCTTGATCCCAGGACCATGAGATTACAACCTGACCCGAAATTATGAGTCAGACCCTTAACTGACTGAGCCACCCAGGTACCCCTAAAAAAGTAAGTCTTGAAAACATTCAAGTGACACCATAACTTATCTGTATGCCAGAAAAAAATATCCAACCTTATTCAAAGGAATACAACAATCTTGAGATGATGGAACTAATAGAAAATAGCATGGAAGCGCCTCTTATAAATAGATTCCGTATGTTCAGAAAGGTAGAAGAAAATATGAGCATATTGAAAAGAGAAATAGAAGATATATATCCCAAAAGGAACTTTTAAAGATGAAAAATACCTTATCTGAAATGAAGAATAGACCAGGTGGGCTTGACAGAGATGAAGCACCAGAGAAGAAGAGATCAGTGAACTTCAAGACGGGAACAGAAGCCATCCAAAGGAAAGCACAGAGAGCAAGAAACCTCAGAAAAGGGTATCGTGATCTATGGAACAATATCAAGCAATCAACCCTATGTAATTGGGATCCAGAAAAAGAGGGGAAAAGGAGAGAAAAGCATTCAACTAGCCCCCACCATTCCCCAGTCAATGGAGGGAACTTGGAAGAGAGACTTTTGGTGGGCATGACCCACACTGGACAAGGTCCAGATTTGAAGTGGCCCTTGTGGATGACTGTCTCCAGGCAATTCCAGGCCCCAGACTTAGGAAACCTTAAGGAAGATGCTCCGAAGTACAGGGATCCCTGAGGAGTGTAATTCAGGACAGGTACCCCGCTTCCTTCCAGGCTAAGGGTATGACTCCATCGATCTTCTTTCTTCTCCCAGGGAAATACTGAAGCTGTAGTTTGAAGATGATGGTAGGGCTTCCATCAGTCTGGATGACAAAATGTAGGGTCCCCCTTCCCGGGCACTCCCATGCCCATCCCTGCTGCCCACGGCATGTGATGTAAGTAAAGATCTATTTCTGTGGTGTCAAACCAGTGAGGTATCAGCCTGTATCTGTTACAGCAGGTGCCCAATAAGTCCCCCACGGATCATCCCAGCTCCTTCATGCTTTCATTACCTATGAACTTGGATAACTTCCAGAATGGCTAGCATCACTGCAGTGGTCTTTTTTCTCTTTTTCCAGACTCTTTTGGTTTCCCTCCATCAATCCAGTGCAGTGGGATTTTTTTATCGTTCAAGAATTTCACAACATTTTTAGTCTGCTGATGGCACTTTGTTCTGTTTTCTTTGTATCATTCCTGTCATTTTGGGGATTGGGGTTAAGAGAGTAGTTAGATTTGTGGAGTTAATCCACCGTTTTGTGTCAATTTCCCTTTCATTGTGTTTTAGTGTGCATTTTTTGATTCCTAGTAGGACTGAATATGTTCCCATGTGTTTGTTTACTAATTATTCCCTAATTTGTGAATTTGCTGTTCATGTCCTTTGCTTCTTTATTCATTTTTAAAAGTTAAGAACTATTGCTCAGCTACGTTTAAATTTACCGAGTCTGAAACTGCCCTGTGCCTACTTGTTTCCCTGTGTTTACTTGTGTTGGTCCTTGCTTTGAGCTGTTCTCTCCCCTCTGTCCTCTAAGTTGGAACCTTCATAACGTCTTTGGAAAGACTTCCAGCTCAGCTGCAAACCCAGTCTTCCGTTATCATTCCTCCAGTAATTAATTATGATGGGTAATATTTATTGGAATAATATAACATTATTCCTCTTGCCAGACTCCAGGCTAAGGATTTTACATACATTATCATGCTTCCATCTTAAAATAACTTTGTATGGTGGTTACAATTATTGAACCCATTTTACAGATGAGGAAACTGAGGCATAGACAGGTTACTTAACATGCTTAGAACACATAGGTGGAGGTGATGGAAAGGGACGTAAGCCTGTTATGCTTGTTTAAAAAGGCCATAAACCTGGCGCCTGTTGGCTCAGCAGTGAGTGTCTGCCTTCAGCTCAGGGCGTGACCCCTGAGTCCCGGGATCGAGTCCCACGTCGGGCTCCCCGCAGGGAGCCTGCTTCTCCCTCTGCCTGTGTCTCTGCCTCTCTCTCTCTGTGTGTCTCTCATGAATAAATAAATAAAATCTTTAAAAAAGGAAACCCTTTGATTTCTTAAAAAATAAAAATAAATAAGAACAAAAAGGCCTTAGCCATGGCACTCTGTGTATTTCCCTGAATTCCTGTAGTCCATCTCATCTGGCTGTGTCACTTGGGTGTATTTAATCTATGTATCATTATTTATTTTGCTTTTATATATGTCCTATATTTACTATTCAGTTGTCAACTTTTAAAGGTTGCCATGTAAATGTTTTGTAGGTTTGGTGTGAATGTCGTTGCTAACGATGTCAGGCCCTCAGTGAAGTTTGTTAAATGTAACAATTGTTCAGGATCTCTTTTTATTAATTAATTCCTTATCTAATGGAGATTCTTTTTGCAGGCAAAGCTGAGAGGCATCCTCTTTGTAGTTTATCTCAAGTAACTCTTGCCACATATTAAACGTCATTCCTTTTTGATGTCTCAATTGTTATGGCAAGTAATTTAGAAAGTCCTTAAGTGACAGCTTCAGCGCTGGATAGAAATTCCATTTGTAGTTATGAAGAACTAATATGCATGGAAATTTCCAGAATTGAGCTTGATTTCCTTGACTCTTTTTTGATCAGGGGGAAACTTCCTAAGCAAGCCTGGCTACCGTCCCATCACTTTCCCGCAGATAGAAACTTCAAGTCTTTATAGTTACCTTTAAAAATTGCAGGGCAATTTGCAATAATGGCAAAGCATCTCATCTTCAACAGAAATTCAAGAGTGGTTTGGGTCATTGCCCTTCCATTCTTGCCTAGACTTACAGAGTTCAATTTTATCTTTTTTCCCGGGTGCTGAATCGGTGCCTAAAGAAGAGAAAAAGACACTGCCATCAAGATGATGATAATACTCAGCAATTTATATCTCCTTCGTTTCCTCACATATATTAGGCTGCCCATTTCCCAGCATTCCCAAGGGCAGCTGTGCTGGGAACTGGGGTGGAATCAGGTTTTCTCTATGTGAAGAGAACCAAGTAGAAATTTTTTAAAGATGTGTATCTGGATTCTGGTGCCCCAACCCAAGACAGCAATATGCAAGGGCATTTATAGTTTTTACAAAGGATGGAACAGAATTCTCACCACAGAATTTGTGTTTATTTAAATTATTAGTAGAACTCTATTTACAAGCAGAATTGGTGGGAGGTGATGGCTACAAAATTAAGCAAACTAATGGTTTTATTTTTTTTTATTTTTTATTTATTTATTTATTTATTTATTTTTTAATTTATGATAGTCACAGAGAGAGAGAGGCAGAGACATAGGCAGAGGGAGAAGCAGGCCCCATGCACCGGGAGCCCGATGTGGGATTCGATCCTGGGTCTCCAGGATCGTGCCCTGGGCCAAAGGCAGGCGCCAAACCGCTGCGCCACCCAGGGATCCCAAACTAATGGTTTTAAATCCTTTGATCAGCATCCAGGTTTAGAGAACTCTTAGCAAACCACTTGTATATATTTTTTTTCTTCTCTCTTCTTTCTTTCTTTCTTTTTTTTTCAAGCAGGCTCTAGCCCAATGTGGGCTTGAACTCAGGACTCCAAGATCAAAGCTGCATACTCCACCAGCTGAGGCAACTAGTTGCTCCCAAAATACTTGCATATTCATGTCTCGGTGCTGACCTAGAGAGGTTTGCATTGTAGAGCTTGCAATGGTTATAAATACATATATTTTTATTGCTTTAGATTTACTCCGCCTACTGTCAAGAGGGTTTGAGGTGAATTATGATGAAAGTACAAACATTCTAAGTCTGAAACACAGTCAGCTTATCCCCAGATAAAAATTATGTAACATGTAATCATCAATGTGATTCTCTGTGAAGAATGTTAAAAAAAAAAAAAAGGAAATTAAAAGACAATGTGACAGACAATGGCTTAAACAAGGAAGAAGCTAATTTTTCTGGAACAAACATAGTTCTGCAGCCCGGGGCAGCCCAATAATGCCATCAGTGAGTGAGCCAGGCCACCTCCCTCTCTCTGCTCTTCTCCTGAGAGCACAGCTTTCGGTTTCCTGGTTACAAGATGCTGGCTGCACCTAAGGTGTCAGGACGGTGATCCAGCCAGGACAAAGGAACAGAGGCCACAGGCTTGATGGGCACACCAGCGGCATCCCTCTTAACCAGCTTTCCTAGAAACCAAAACGAATTACTTCTGCCTCAGTCTCATTTGCTATGACTTGGTCACAAGGCCAGAAAGGGATAGAAATTAGGTGTTTTTCAGCCAAGCACATTGCTGCATTGACCAGAAAAGATTTGTTTTTTAGAGGCAGAAGGGAAAAATGGATATGAGAGATACAACTTGCAATGTTGGCTACAGTAACTGATTTTAAAAATAGGTATGTTTTTCTAAAATCTATACGTCCAAGTGTATTTATTTATTTTTAGAAATATTTTATTTTTAGATAATCTCTACAGCCAACGTGGGGCTGGAACTCAACCCTGAGATTGAGGGTGCATGCTCTACTGACTGAGTCAGCCACGCAAGTGCTTTTAGAAAAGAAATTTAAATTACATGAGATAGTCATGTGTTACTTTAAAAAAAGAATCGTTATTTGTCAATTATCTCAATAAAAGATTGCCCAATGTGCATTCTAGGAGATATTAGGAGGCATTATTTTTTCTTAAAAGACTCCAGAGGGTGGTTCTGTTGGTTAAGCATTGGACTTTTGGTTTCAGCTCAGGTGGTGATCTCAGGGTCCTGGGATCGAGCTCAAGCCAGGGTCCGTGCTCAGCATGGAGTCTGCTTGGGATTCTCTCTCCCTCTCCTCCTCCCACTGGAGCTCTCATTCTCAATCTCCAAAATAAATAAATCTTTAAAAAAAATTAGAGAACATACAAGACTTCTGAGTCAAAGTAGTTTGGGATCCCATGGTTACACAGCAGGGGCTGATAGTATGATAGAAATATGCTTTGCAAATCTCCAGGGGGGAGCATAGGTTGAAATAGCTTCTAAACTTTTTTGGCCGCAGAATTCTTTTGTTGGTTTATTTTTAAGACTAGTAGAAAAGAACATTTGAGAAATGAGTAGGATTTTATTTTGTGATTGACCGAAAGAAATTCTTACTATCTTAGCTGTATCCAAAAACTTTAGTTAAACCTCTCCTTGGGATATTTGTTTTCTTTTTTTTTTTTTTGGGGGGGGGATATTTGTTTTAAAAAGACTTTATTTATTTGAGAGGAAGAACTCCAGCCAGAGAGTGAGGGCATGAGCAGCGGGGAGGCGCAGAGGGAGAGGGAAAACAGACTCCTGCTGAGCAGGGAGCCCAACTTGGGGCTCGATCCCAGGACCTCAAGATCATCACTGGAGCAGAAGGCAGACACTTTACCAACTAAGCCACCCAGGTGCCCCTCCTTAGGACGTTTTTACAAATATTGTTACCAAAAGGAATTCCAAAAATATTTTGAGCAATAGCAAAATCGTTGGGATTCTCACCACCTGCACACACACATACACGAGGCTTTGTTTTTTGTTTTTTCCTTAAAGAACCAGGCATTCCAAAAAAAGAAAATAAAAATAAAAATAAAAAATAAAGAACTAGCCATTCCTATCTTTTTGTTCTGTCTTATTTTTTAATAGCACATACCCCGTCATTAACCCTTTCATCAAAGGCCTCTATGTGTTAAGCTCTTACAGGCGTCATAAATAGAGCCAAGGCAGGGATGTTCCACTATGTCCACTCTCACGGCCCACACTCCTCATTTGCAGAGTCCTTCGCGTGGTTTTTGTTGTCCCATCTTGCAGAGCAGGGTATCTGTAAATGTATAGGTCATATTAACACGTTGAATGGACGATGGATGGTTGAGTAAATAATGCCCTGGGCATTATTATTATTATTATTATTATTATTATTATTATTGGGGAGGCTGAGATAAAGGCCCTGGTGCCCAAAACGGTTAGAATTAGTTAAGCCAACATTTATCCGGTGTGTCCTTTATTCCTGGCATTTGTGAGACTCCTGGATATAAAGGAAAAAAGCACAACCTCTCCACCTAAAATTCTTTTTTGGAACAAATTGCATCTCTTTTGCTCAGGTTATAAACTCAGGGCAAAACCTAGTGCCTGGCACTTTGGAGCCCTTAATAATTGCTTTTGTTGAATAAAAGAATGGATGAAAGGAAAAAGTCCCTGTTCTCAACAGGTTCAGTTTAGAGAATGTGCTTTTTTTTTTTTTTTTTCTGGACATGTATTTAGAACGTAGTCCAGTGGAGATGAGTATTATATCAAGAATATTTTTAGTACAAGATAGAAATATAAAAACAGCATTTAAGGCGTAGTGTGTCAGGATTGCTTTTGAGTGATTCTCACTTTTGCTTCCCAAAAGATACATGGCTATGTTTTTTTCCCCAATTACTTTTAAATTTCAAAATGTAGTCATATAAAAAAACTAAGTAAAGATAAATAATATACTCGTTATTCCCCTATCTCCAAAAGCTAAGAGTAGAAATCTGTGTTTTTAAAAAAAGTATATTCGGTAAAAACGATGGATTGTCCTACAGAGAGAGAAGATAAAGAAATATGGAAGAGGACTTTAGAAACCAAGTAAGAAAAATGAACCTCTCTAGCAGCTTTGGACTGTCCACCAGAAGCGTGGTTTGGTTTGGTTTGGCTTTTTATGGGACGAGGCTCAATAGGGAAGGCGATCCTAGAGAAGGTAGGTTTTGTTCCTACCTACCTCTCACTTCCTGGTGAGTGTTAACCAGAAAACTCAAATCCCTTGGCTCTTGCTTCCATTTCTCTTGCCTCCTTGAGCCCCTTGCTAAATGGTCCCCCCACGTGAGTACTTCTGGGAGGATTCACGAGTGTCTTGCATGTGATGCAAATCAATGTAGGAGCCAAGCTCCTGACCTCAGCTGCTCTGACACAGACCTTTCTATCCAGCATGTTCTTCGCCTTCATGATCTGCACAGAGCTGGCAGGCTTTTTCAATGGCTCCCTCCTCACAGTGTTATGTTCAGTTAAGGCCCAAGGAGGCCTGAACTGTGACAGGCTTTAGTGAGCTGGGTCATTTAATTTTCACATACGTTGTGTCTCGTTAGCTTGTATATGCGCTGCCAGCTTGGCTGAGTCCATGGGCGCGCCATTGTCTGCTGCCATTTTGTCCTTGGAATCCACTGCTTGCTATAAACTACCCTGTGACAAACGTCATCATATGCATTTCCTGGACACTTGACTAGTTATTTCCTCAGGCTATGTTCGTAGAACTGCAGAGTTGGGCATTATAATCCGTTTTTCAGCTGTTACCAAATGCTGCCAAATTACCTTTTAAATGGAACCATATCTCTCTCCTCATTTATGGTATTTAAGAGTTTTCCTTTACCCTTGTTAACAGCATATTATACCTTTTAATCTGCACCAGTGTATTATGTGAAATAAGTTTTTGATACTTAGGTGCATTTATCTTATTAATGAAGCTGAATATTTACGTTTTTGACCATCAGTATTCTATTTTATTTTTTCATCATGATAAGTGTACTTTTTAATCCCCAGCCTCAGTATTTTTTTATAAGCATTGCATTTTTTGAAATTTTGCATCATTTTTTTCTTATTAATCTCAGAAAGGCTTTATATATTAGTAACTTTAACCATTTTTCAGGGAAACTACATTCCCTCCAGTTTGCTGCTTGTTTTATATATATATATATATATATATATATAGATTTTATTTACTCATGAGAGACACACACACAGAGGCAGAGACACAGGCAGAAGGAGAAGCAGGCTTCCTGCAGAGGAGCCTGATGTGGAACTTGATCCCAAGACCCTACATTTGATGCAGGGTTGCATCATGCGTTGTTGCATGCATGTGTTGTCCAGCCTGGGATCATGAACTGAGCCAAAGGCAGATGCTCAACCATTGAGCCATCAGGCACCGCACTGCTTGTTTCTTTAAACTCAGTTCACAAATGTCCTGTTGTTGTTGATTCAGTTTTTTAAAAATTTGTAGGAAGTCAAGTTTACCAACCATTTTATGGATAGTTTTTACTTTCAGTGTAAAGTATGGAAATTTCCACCTGCATTTTCTTCTAGCAATTTACATTTTCCATTTTGCCCTCAAGTATTTTACTCATGTACATTTGGTTTTGTTTTTACTGATTGATTTTCTTTTTTAAAGAATATTTTATTTATATGAGAGAATGAGAGAGCACGCACGAGGAGGGATGGAGGGGCAGAGAGAGAGGGAGAAGCAGACTCCCCATTGAGCAGGGGAGCCCAACTCTCAGGGCCTGGGGATCATTACCTGAGCCTAAGGCAGACGCTTAACCAACTGAGCTACCCAGGCATGCCACTGACTGATTTTCTCTTGGTTATGGGTCATAATTTTTCTTTATATATCTTTTTTTTAAAGATTTTATTTATTTATTCATGAGACACACACACACACACACACACAGAAGCAGAGACATAGGCAGAGGGAGAAGCAGGCTCCATGCAGGGAGCCCAGTGTGGGACTTAATCCCAGGTCTCTAGGATCTGCGCCGAAGGCAGATGCTTAACCGCTGAGCCACCCAGGTGTCCCTCTTCATATATCTTTTAATAATATTTGCTTGTATATGAGTGTGATGAATGTACATAATTGAGCATCTAGATTTTTTTCTCCTTTAATAGTAAGTTTTATTCAGCAGGCAATTAATGTACTTGTGAATCAGCATGGTCTTTCCAGGTTTGTGTTTCAGCTTTGTTAGGGCAGGTCTGGAGTAGTCTTTACCCTAGGGCTACATTAGCCATATACTTTAAGCATAGCCTTTCTGGGAGTCTCCACCGAATTCCCAGGGTATACAACAAGGTCTTTTTACTTCAACTGCTTGAAACTCAAATGTCTCCCAGGCGCATGCAGGCTTTGGTTGTTGTTCAGTTCACAGCATCTTAGTGGGCCTTTGGCCCTGATAGTTCTTTTGGCCCAGATACATGGAGTCTCATTTCGCAAACACACAGTTTAATATTTGGTCAAAGATTCTAGAGGACTCCTTTGCAGAGTTTTGGAGCTCCATGTCCCTTTGTTTTTCTGGTACCCTATCCCACATATTCCAGCCATCTTAATAGCTACAAGCTATTATTATACAAACCTTACTTCCTCAACTCAGTAAGACCACCATACTTTGTGTGGACTCTCCATCCATCTGCTGCTGCGGTCTGAAAACTTTTTCCAGAAGAAAGCTGAGATAGTTACATGGTTCACCTTGTTTGTTTCTCTTTCTTAGTAAGCTTGGTCCTGTTTATTCTGCTGTCCACCATCTGAAAACAATCATTTCACATATTTTTTCTAGTTTTATAGTCGTGTATCAGGAGAGGTCTAGACCAGTGGCAGTTACTCTGATGATGGCCAGAAGCATGTATTTGATATGCATTATGGAGAGTCTGATTACCTAATAGCCATTTCCACCCCCTCTTCCCTTGCCCACCTCCCAACTACAGACTGAAAAAGCCAGACACTGGCTTAACCTGCATCCTCTGCAGCAAGGAATGATTCTGGGCCTAGTCTAGCCAATGAGCAGAAGAGAAATTCTGGGAGGCTTCTAGAAAGACAGTTTAACTCCCTAATAAAAGGAGAGAGATACTAAAGGAGGGCCTGGCCTACTTTTACTTTGGTATGTGAGCACTTGATGTTTTGAATTATGGCAGCCATCTTGGATAATGGGGCAACAAGCCCAAGGGCAAAAAGCGAACCCACTGAAGATGTTGGATAGGAAAGATAAAAAGAATCCAAGGACTCAAAAACATCCTTAAGTAGTGAACCAATCCTGAGACTGTCTCCTTTTGGACTTCACGCTATATGAAACTCAGCATCCTTATATACGAAGTCTCTGATGGTTTTTGTTGTTTTGTTATTTGCAGGTAGAGCATTCCTAAGTGATGGAGGATTTAAATAATCTGTTTTCCACCAAAGAAGACATACAGATGGCCAATAGATACACGAAAAGATGCTCAACATCACTCATCAGGGAAATGCAAGTCAAAACTACAATGAGATACCACTTCACACTTGTCAGGATGGCTAAAATCAAAAACACAAGAAACAAGTGTTGGTGAGGATGTGGAGAAAAAGGAGCTGTTGTTGCACTATTGGTCAGACTGCTAGTTGGTATAGCTACTGTGGAAAACAGTGTGGAGGTTTCTCAAAAAAATTAAAAATAGAACTACTTTATGATCCAGGAATCCCAGTGCTGGGTATTTACCCAAAGAATACAAAAACAGTAAATCAAAGGGATACATGCAACCGATGTTTAGAGAAACGTTAATTACAAAAGCCAGGATCTGGAAGCAGCCCAAGTATCCACCAATAGATGTATAGGTAAAGAGGTGGTGTGTATCTACAATGGACTATTAGTTAGCCATAAAAAAAGAATGAAATCTTGCCATTTGCCATTTGCAACAACATGGTTGGATCTGGAGAGCATAGTGTTAAATGAAATAAGTCAGTCAGAGAAAGACAAATACCATGATTTCAGTCATATGTGGAAATTAAGAAATAAAACAAATGAACAAAGAAAAAAAAAAGAGACAAAAAACCAGACACTTACCTATAGAGAACGAACTAATGGTTACCAGAGGAGGGGTGGGGGGATGGGTGAAATAGATGAAGGAGAGTAAGATATACTTACCATGATAAGCACTGAGTAATGTATAGAATTGTTGAATCACTATGCTGTATGCCTAAAACTAATATAATGCTGTATGTTAACTATACTGGAATTAAAAATTTAAAAAAATTAATGATAAAAAATATTCTCTTTTCCAAATGATTGGGCAATCATAAAATAGTCTGTTAAAACAGCTGATTTTTTTTCTTTTTTAAAGATTTTATTTATTCATGAGAGAGAGAGAGAGAGAGAGAGAGAGAGAGAGGCAGAGACACAGGCAGAGGGAGAAGCAGTCTCCATGCAGGTAGCCCGATGTGGGACTCGATCCCGGGTCTCCAGGATCTGCCCTGGGCTGAAGGCAGCGCTAAACCACTGAGCCACCTGGGCTGCCCAGCTGCTTTTTCATATACCAAATTCTTATATATGTTCTGACCTCTGTATGGACTTTTCTATTCTATTCCATTGGTTTACCTGTATAGTACGGTGAGCAAGTTTTTAATATCTGGGGAAGGAGTAGGATTTTTAATATCTAGGGTAGGAGTTACTACTGCCCTTAACTTATCATTATGATATTTCTTTTCAACTTTGAGATACTCGTAGGTCCAACTTTTTGGTAATTTAAAAAATGATTCAGCAGAACAACTTGTACTTTTTATGTCTCGAAGGGTGATAAGATTGGTAAAGACTTGGGAAAACATGTAGGCATTACCTAACATTTTCTGGAAAGAAGACAAAGATTATTGGTACTTTGGAAGTTTCTTTAAAACATGACAGTATCGCATATAGATAATAACATCAAGGGCAATGTGATTTTAGAAAAACAAAGCAAAGGAAACATTTACGTTGAACAGGTGCTTTCTGTATGCAATTTGGAAGTTGAGATTAACAGTTCTAAAAACATTAGCAAATAGGAAATAGGGTTGTACAGTAATAAGAAAAAATAATGCCTCCATTCCCATTCTGCATGAACGATAAGCAATTAGTTTGCTTTCTGAGACTGATGATGTGACAGGAACCTGAGAGAAGCAGGCCCTTTGGTTTTCTAACTGAAGCAGTCAGTCAGAAAGGGTGTTTTGCCTGACAGTTGATTAGGGGTTGAATGAACTGAAAATATTGGTAATTTTTTCTGCTTTTCCATTTATTGTAACAGCGATTATCTGCATTTTTTCTTCTGCCAGTTCTAAAGGCTAGATTTAAATAATTATCCATGTGAGAGAAAATGATTTTGAATGGCAAAAGGGCAATGAGGGTTTGAAACCACCAGCTCTTTGAAGGATAAGATTCTCATCTGAAAATTGGCTAACGTGGTTGATGAGTCTTGAAAAATGCCTTAAAAACCTGCTGGAACTAAATAATGCAGTTCTGAAAAAATAATATTGAATACGTGGTTATCTAGCTTATTCTTAATTATTCAACCTAACATTGCTAATTCTTTCTGAGTCAATTAGTTATATATTTATTGTCCAGTACTTATTGAGTACCTACCGTATGTCAGGCACTGTTTAAGGTGCCAGAGATACAGAAAGGAACAAGCAGGTGAAAGGCTTAGTCCTTATGGAAATGTTTCTTTGAGAAGAAACACCTAGTAGACATAAGCCATTTAGTGCTAGATGGCATTTTTTTATGGAGAAAAATAAAGCAGTGTAGGAGTGATAGAGGGTGATTACTTGGAGATGCTGCAAGTTGAAGTTTAGGTGAGGTTCTAAGGAAAATGAAGAAATAAGATCTAGGTTCCTTGGAGAATGTTGAAGTAGAGTGAAGGAAAAACAGGTACACGAGGTGCAAAGGCCCTGAGATAGGAGCATATTTGGCATGTCATGATCAGCAAGGAGGCCAAGTATGAATGAATGGCATAAGTTGAGGAGAGAGGTAATGAGGTCAAAGTGGCAGCTGGAGGCCAGACCATAGAGGGCCTCATAGAACGTGGTAAGAATTCAGCCTTTCTTTTGAGTGGTATAGAGAACCACTGGAGAATTTTAAGATGAGGAATGACATGATTTATATATTTTAATGTGATCACTTTGGCTGCTCTATTAAAAACAAACCAAAAGGGAGAAGGATCAAAGTATAAAGACCAGATACGAAGCTGTTGAATTAACCGTAGTGAAAGACAGTGGTGGTTTGGACCAGGCTGGGGAACTGTTGAGAATAATTAGATACTCGTATTTCAAAGGTAGAGCTAACTAGTATATTGGACTGATAATATATATATATATATATATATATACACAATAATATATAGTTATTGTATATAAATTAAATATATTTAATATTATAATCATATATACAAATAAATATATATTTAATAAAAATTAAATATTTAATATTTAATAAATATATATATTTAAAGTTGTTGATATATTGCATATGGTCCAGGAAGCAAAAAGAGTAATCAAGGATTCTTTTGAGGTTTTGGGTCTTACTGAGATGGGAGAAAAGTGTATGGCAGCAGTTTGGGATGAAGAATGGGATCGGTGCTGAGTAAGAGCAAGGGTTCAGTTTGAGACATATTACATCAGAGGTGCCCATTAGATATCCACATGGTAACATCGGTAGGTAGTTGGATATATGAGACAAGAGTTCAAGGATAAGGTCTGGGCTGGAGATAAAATTTTGGAGTCATCAGCACATAAATAGCATTAAAGTCATTAGATAGGATGAGATCACCCAGGATGAGTGTGGGAAGAGAGGAGCCCCGAGGCACTTCAAAGTTCTCAGCATCATTATTGACCTGATTTATATGTTTTGACAAGTCCCTTGCTCTTTGTATTTTCCAATTTCTAATAGAGTTTGTCCAGTAAAAATGTAATGAGAGCCACATATGTAATTAAAAACATTTTAGTAGCACCTTAAGAAAAGTTTTAGAAAGTGAAATTAATAATTTTAATATTTATATGGCACAATGTGATAAGCAGATTAATGGCCCAAAGGATGTTTGAGATCCCTAAACTCTGAAACTTCTTGTCATAGAGAAAGGCGTTTACAGAAATAATTAAAGTTCAGGACCTTGATACTAGGAGAGGATGCTGAAATATCCAGGTGTGCCCAATCTAGTCTTGACTTCTTGAACAAGGAGTCTTGCTGTCGGTGGTCAGAGATGGCTCAGAAGGAAGAAGGGTAAGAGAGGCTTTTTTTTTTTTTTTTTTTTTGAGAGGCTTTGAAGATGGAGCCAGAGGGCCACCAGCCAAGGAATGTAGGCAACCTCTATAAGCTGGAAGAGGCAAGGATGTGGACTCTCACCTGGAGTCTCTGGAAGAAACACAGCCCTGCCAAAATGTCATTTTAGCCTAAAGAGAACTGCGTCAGACTTTTGAACTACAGAAAAGATAATAAATTTGTGTTTTAAGCCAATAAGTTTGAAATAATTTGTATGGCAGTCATAGGAAAGAAATGTCCTCACTCTACCCCATAAATGATCATCCCTCTATGAAATCAACACAAAAAATTATCAATGAGATATTTACATCCTTTTTTATGAAGTCTTTGACACCTAGTGTGTATTTTACACATACGGCACATCTCACCTTGGACTAGACCCATTTCAAATGCTTAGTAGCCCCTTGTGGCTAGTAACTATCATTTTGGACATTGCACTTAGTGAGGACGGGGCAAGGGAGGGTAGTGTGAGGAAGATGTGTGCATTGGTTGATTTTATGTGTCAGTTTTCTGGGTCAGAGAGCTCGGATCTTTGGTTAAACACTAACCTGGGTGTTTCTTTGGAGACTTTTTTGGGATGAGATTAGTAATTAAATGGACTTTGAGTAAAGCCGATTACCTTCCCTCGTGTGGATGGGCCTCATCCAATCAGTTGAAGGCCTTAACAGAACAAAGACTGACCTCTCCTAAGCAAGAAGGAATTCTGCTGGCCGACTGTCTTTGGACTTGAACCACAACTCTCTCCTGAGTCCCCACAATCACGTGAGCCAGATTTCCTTGAAACAAATCTCTCTCTCTCCATAGACACACACCTCCTATTGGTTCTGTTTCTTCGGAGAACCCCGACTGAGATAGCATGTGTTGGAGAAAAAGGAAAGACACACACCCTGTCTGGAGCTCCTCCCCTCTCTCTGTCCAGAATCCAGAGTTTTCTAGAATAGTGATCAGCCTGAGAGTGGGTGAGTGGGGTGCTATACCGCCCATGCGCGGGAGGCGGGGGGAACCAGACGGGAAGGCCTTTGGGAAGAGAGCAAGTATTCTGTTTCAAATAAGAGAGGGCCAGGGAGGTCTGATCTGTAGCCTGGGAAGGCTGGTGTCACTTGGGCTGAAACATTTTGAGCTCTGTTGAGGGCCGAAGGGATGGGCCGCCATAAATACCCCAGGTCGGGCAGCTTAAGCAACAGAGATTTCTTTCCTCGTGGTTGTGGGGTTGGGAAGTCCACAGTCAAGGTGCCATCAAAGTTGCTCTCCTCCAAGAGCTCTCTCCTTGGCTGACAGCTGGCCGCCCACTTCTTGCCGCACCTTGTCTTCCCTCTATGTGCACGCACACCTGCTGTGCCTCTTCTTAAATGAGGGCACCAGTCAGAATGGACTGTGGCCCACCCAAGGGGCTCATTTTAACGTAACCACCTCCTTAAAGGCCCTATCTGGGGATCCCTTGGGTGGCTCAGCAGTTGAGCCCCTGGGCCTTCAGCCCTGGGCATGATCCTGGAGTCCCAGGATCGAGTCCCATGTCGGGCTCCCTGCATGGAGCCTGCTTCTCCCTCTGTCTGTGTCTCTGTCTCTCTCTCTCTGGGTCTCTCATGACTAAATAAATAAAAATCTTAAAAAAAATAAAAATAAAGGCCCTATCTCCAAAGATAGTCACATTGTGATGTGCTGGGAGTTAGGGCTTTGCCACGTGCATTTGGGGGAAACACATTTTCAGCTGAGAAGGAGATCCCAGGTCAGGCTCCCCCAGACGCCCAGCCAGAGTCAGCACTTGGTTCCCAGGGATGCAGGACGGTATAGATCTTCCAAAGGCCCTCTCGGTGAAGTAGGAGCATGCCTGCAGGATTAAAATGCAGGTCTGGGAAGTGTGAGGTCCCCGAGGGCTCGAGGGGTGGCAGGTGGGGGACACAAAGGTGACCCGGGGCCTCACCCCAGTGGGACACAAGCGGGGGCACCCTTGGGCCTATAAGTCACTGCCTCGGGCCTGTCTGACCTGAGTCCCTGGGCCTGGGGCCTGGCTGAGAGAGGCCAGCAGCCCACATTTTAGGGAAATGTGAGAAAATGAGGCAATTGTGAGGCTGCCGAGGAATTAGGCACCTGTCTTCCAATCCCTTCTTATAGTTTACGAACCATCTGATCGTCTCGGCTTTGCTGGAGGAGGCATTGCTTTTGCTTTCTGAGATGTGTTCCTTTCCCCCGAATCAAAAAAGAAAGCTCTGCCTTATGTTCAAGGCCAGCTGGGGACACCTTGAGACCCGGGAAGTGTGAAGAGCCTGGTCCTCTGCTCGGGGTGGGAGGAAGCGTGTGTGCCAGAAGGGCCCCGCCAGGGCCCTGGGGAGTCAGGGCCACCTCCGTCCTGCACCCCAGCCCGAGCCCTCCGTACCCCTCCTTCCCACCTCGCTCACCCCCTGTAGCATGTGGTCAGGAGCCTGGGGAGGAGGGGACAGGCCAAGTGGGGGCACCTGGCTGCAGGGCCCCGCGGGCTGGGAGACAAGCACGCAGCTGGGCCTTGGGGCACGGCTAGGGGGTCACACCTGGGGCAGTGTTGAGTGCCTCGCGGAGGACAGGGAATGTCCCCTTGTAGGGACGAGGAAACATGAGGGGCCTGTAAGGAGAACAGAGTCAGAAGTTACAGCTGCGTGTGTTTGCACGGCCCGTGAGCTGTAGTTCTTACCTTCTGGAAGGGTTGGAAAGACGGGAAGGAAGGAGGGACACAGAGACCACCCACAGAATCCCGAATAGTCACAATCTGTCCCTGTACAGGTAAAGCCTGCCAAATCCAGGCTAGATCAAGAAAAGTCCCAAGCACCGCCTGTTAGATGCTTATTTAATCCGGGTTTAATAGCTGTTATCTTGAACTTGCAAAAATTAAGGGGCTTGTCCTGGGTTCCTCAGCTTAGTGGGGGAACCGGGCCCGGCTGCTGGTGCCCTTGGCAGTGAGAGCGCAGCAGGCCTGGGCAGGTCTGGCAGGGCGGCTGGCAGGTCCCTGACCCCGAAGGTGACTAGGAGGCGAGTGTGATTGAGGCAGGTGGTGGTGGAGATAGAGCAGGGAGCCACCTGGGAAGGCCCCCCAGTGCCGACCCCCAGCTTGACCTGAAGGTGGGGCGTGGGGGGAGAGGAAGAGTCACAGCTGGCCGCCTCTCTCCCTGGCCCAGTCCTCTCTCCTCAGGCCTGCCACCAATGGTTTTTTCACGCCACCGAGTTTTTGACCAAGCTGCCTGGACTAGGGACAGGGCCAGAGGTCCTGGAACGGAGAGACCCATATCCCAGGTCTGGACCTGCCATCACCTAGGCTCGTGACCCTCCGCGGGGTCAGACATGAAAAGCACCCTAGCCCCAGTTGGGGACCCTGTGGGGAAACTGGGTAGCACGCAACACCAATGGCAGTGTATTTTGGTAGAAACTCCCCCAAAAAACCAAACTGGAAAATTCTGGAGACTTAGCCTATGAAAATAAATAGAATCTATTTACTATGGATACTGATAGAGTAATAGAAAGAGAAACAGAATCTCACTGCTCAGCGGGGAGTCGGCTTCTCCCTCTGCCTCTGCCCCTTCCCCTGCTTGCACTCTCTTTCTCTTCCTTTCTCAAATAAATAAAATATTCTTTAAAAATAGGGGAAAAAATCACCCTACACATCCTTGCGGTTTTTCCATATTGGTCCATCTACATCCACCTTCTAAATAGTCTTACGATGTATGTACAATTTAGTATCAATTTCTTTCCCTTAATGTGAAAAATGAAACTTTTTTTCTTGTGGTCCCATAGTCTACAATTCCTATTTTTTTAAAGATTTATTTATTTGAGAGAGAGGGGAGGAGCAGAAGGAGAGAGAGAGAGAGAGAGAGAGAGAGAGAGAGAGTCCCAAGCAGTCTCCCTGCTAAGTAAGCCCTGAGCCCACATGGGGCTGGATCCCACGACCCCGGGATCACCACCTGAGCCCAAACCAAGAGTCAAACGCTCAACTGACTGTGCCATGCAGATGCCCCCATAAATAACTGCTTTTTTTAATGGCCATCTGACTTTCCTTCAGACGGATAAACAAAACAAAACAAAAAGAAAATCAACCATTTCCCTGATATCAGGTATTTAAGTTGTTACTAATGAATTTCTTTAAAAATATATATTTATTTATTTGAGAAAGAGAGAAAGAGAAAACACAAGTGGGGTGAGGGGCAGAGGGAGAAGCAGACTGAGTGCTGAGCAGGGACCCCCTGGGGGCTCAGTCCCGGGACCTGGAAATCATGCCCTAAGCCAAAGGCAGACGCTCAACTCACTGAGCCACCCAGGCACCCCTGCTGATGAACTTTGCACACAAATCACATTGCAGGGGAGCAGTTATTTATGGGGGCACCTGCATGGCACAGTCAGTTGAGCGTTTGACTCTTGGTTTGGGTTCAGGTGGTGATCCCGGGGTCGTGGGATCCAGCCCCATGTGGGCTCAGGGCTTACTTAGCAGGGAGACTGCTTGGGACTCTCTCTCTCTCTCTCTCTCCTTCTGCTCCTCCCCCCTCTCTCAAATAAATAAATCTTTAAAAAATAGGAATTGTAGACTATGGGACCACAAGAAAAAAAGTTTCATTTTTCACATTAAGGGAAAGAAATTGATACTAAATTGTACGTACATCGTAAGACTATTTAGAAGGTGGATGTAGATGGACCAATATGGAAAAACCGCAAGGATGTGTAGGGTGATTTTTTTTTCTAGTTTTTAGGAAGATTTTGTTTATTTGAGAAAGAAGAAAGAGAAAGAGAGTGCAAGCAGGGGAAGGGGCAGAGGCAGAGGGAGAAGCCGACTCCCCGCTGAGCAGGGCTCCATCCCAGGACCCTGGGATCATGACCTGAGCCCAAGGCAGAGGCCTAACCGACTGAGCCACCCAGGCACCCCAGACTCTCTTCCTATTTCTTCCTGTCCAGTTTCTACAATATTTTAAAATGATTTCAAGAATCTAAAATCACGTTAATGTCTCAATGCTTTTGAAAAAAGGCTGCTTAGGATATACAGCAACCTTTTTATATAGGTTTATATTGTTTATATTAATATTGTTTATATTGTTTTATATTGTCAGGTTTTCCTGACAATAAATAGCCAGATGAATAGGTGTTTTCAGGTAATTGAAAAGTGTTGCATACTTGTGAAATTTTCTTTCCAACCGTGTTTTTGTCGCTGTTGTCTTTTAAGTAGTTTCCATGCCCAGCCTGGAGCCCAACTCTCGAACTCCCGATCCTGGGATCAAGCCCTGAGCTGAGATCAAGAGTTGGATGCTTACCGACTGAGCCACCCAGGTGCCCCTCCAATAGTGGTTTTGGTCACAGGGAAGAGTTGACCAGGCTGTGGCTGTGGCCTGAGTTGATGCCTTCAGTGTCCCTCCTCCTCAGATGGACGTGTGGCAGCTGCCAAGGGTAGACACCTGTTGTCCTGGTCTGCTCAGTATCCACTTTTCTTCCTTGGTAGTGCCATTGCCATTTCCCCTTGAGGAACTGTCCTTACGCCATGTGGCTCTAGGGCTGGGGACATACCCTGAGTTTAGCCAAAGTGATCGTTTGAAGGAGGACTTGTGACCTAAGCATATATGTCAGGTCTGGGAGTTTGGGTGATATAATTGTGCAAGTAGCACTGCCTGCAAGCATGCCAAGCCGGAAGACTACAGGCTTGGAGCTGCTGGGGGCCATCTGTGCTGCCACATGGTGACCCTGGAGCTTGATAATGAAGTCAGTCTGAGGACAGTAGAGCCGGAGGTGGGAGGACGGAGAGAATGAATGGGAATGATAACAGCATTTGAAGCCCTTGATGTGGGCTGTTCTGGAACATGATCACACTCTCCTGGTTAGATGATCCAGGAGGTGCTCTCTCCGTCTCTCCCTCTCTTTGTCTCCCCATTTCTTCCTTCCCTCTGTCTTTTCTTCAATCCAATTAAATTGGGTTCCTTCCACAGACAAGCAATCCTGCCTATAAGAGATGTCAACACTTGGCTGCATCCCAGTCGGGAGGGAGTGAGAAGGTGACAGGCAAAGTGGGCAGCCGAGGAGGAAGTGAGTTGTTTGCTACAAAACGCTTTTAAACCCGTGTGCACTGGGCCAGCAGCAAATACATTTTGCACGAGAGAAAAAGCCCTGCTGGCAGGATAAGCGTTACTGTCAAAGAAAAGGGATGAGTGTGGGAACTTTAGGGAGGCGTATTGGTGAGGGAGGGTAAAAAAAAATCAATATGTCTGCAATGCAGATTTTATTTTATTTTATTTTATTTTTATTTTTTATTTTTTTGAAATGCAGATTTTAAAAATGCAAGTAGCTTAGAGCCAGCCTTGGAACTTAGATCACACAAATCAGCAGCAGGTTTGCATGGTGTTTTTATTACTGCTCCTTCTTGATGGTTCCTCCTACGTAATTATTATTCTGGATGCTTTGGAAAATTTCTTTGTACCCTTAGTATCAGGCTATTTCTCATTTTTATTTTCCTGCTCTTTTACCTTCTTATTCCAAAGTCACCGTCTGACTGTTTTACTGTAAAAATTTGTGTGCAGCTTAAATCACTTGCTGAACATCAAAGAGTCCCGTGCATCGATAATAAAGATGTTTTGCAGGCTGGGGTTAACAGTAATCATGGTTGGAATGTTCAAATCTGTAATAGTAAACTCTCCACATAAATTGAGTAAGGGTGTGATTCCTATACAGTTGTTTCATCAGGGGCGGGGTAACTTGTGTGGCTCAGATAGGAACCCCTGAATCATCCAAGGAGGAAATGAGAGCATTTAGAAAGTCTATGCAGCTGCTAAAAGGTTTCCTATTTTTTTTAACGTTTTATTTATTTATTCGTGAGAGAGATATATATAGAGAGAGAGACAGAGACACATGCAGAGGGAGAAGCAGGCTCCATGCAGGGAGCCCGACGTGAGACTCCATCCCGGGACCCTGGGACCACGCCCTGGGCTGAAGGCAGATGCTCAACCTCTGAGCCACCCAGGCATCCCAAGCTTTCCTAATGAAATGGACTGAATGTTTGGGTCCCACCCCCCAACCCCAGCTCCCCTTACCCCTCCCCACACACACACCGAATTCTTACATGGAAATCCTAATCATCATTGCCATTGTATTAGGAAGTGGGGCCTTTGGGAGGTGATTAGGTCAGGAGAGGGGAGGCCCCATGCATGGGATTAGTGCCCTGCTAAAAGAGACCCCGAGAGCCTCTCTCGGTGAGACACAGACAGATGATGGCCTCCCAATGGGCACTGAATCTGCTGGTGCTTTGGTCTTGGACTTCTCATCTTCCAGAATTCTGAGCAATAAATGTGTTGCTTAAAGCACTGTCTATGGTCCTGTTGCTCCTTTAGCTGGAAGCGACGAAGACATTTAACATATTGGTCGTTTGCCTGCTTGTTCTCCACCCTCATTCCCACCTTTCTGTGCTCTGCTCTGAGACTGGGGGCTCCGAGACCCCGCCGACTATTCCCTAAACTTCCTTCCCAGCTGAGTCTGGTTAGGTTTTCCCAGGGGGAAGGCCCGTTGAATTGGAAGGCAGGAGGAGAGGAGAGGAGGAAAAAAAATCCTCTTGGTGCTGCTAGCTTCTCTTGACTTTCCTCCAGCCATCACGGGCTGATGCTGGATCTGCATCTGGGGCACTCCCAGGCCCTCCAGTGGGAGGCCTCTTTGTGGGTGCCAGCACCAGCCCTCCATGCCCTTTGGTGGGCCCAGAAAAAAAGGGCCCCCTCATACCTCACCCAGCTTTTAGCCCCCACTTCAGCGTCCGGCCAACAGTAACACTATCTTCTCCATTTTCTTTTCTTCTCCTTTTTTTTTTTTTTTTAAGCTTTTATTTATTTACTTGAGAGAGAGAGAGAGAGACAGAGCACAAGCAGGGGGTGGGGTGGGCAGAGGGGACAAGCAGACACCTGCCACTCCCCGCTGAGCAAGGAGTCTACTTGGGGCTGGGCCCCAGGACCCCGAGGTCACGACCTGAGCCGAAGTTGGGTGCCTGAGCCACCCAGGTGCCCCTCCATTTCATTCACCCAGCTTGCAGATGGTGTTTACCAGCTGAATTGGGTCTCGCCACGCTCCACCCCCACCCCAGATTCATATGTTGAAGTCCTAACCCAGTACCTCAGAAGGAGACTTTATTTAGAGATAGGGTTTTTAAAGGGGTAGTTAAGTTAAAATGAGGTCATTAGGGTGGAACCTGATCCAATAGGAGTCGTGTTCTTATAAGAAGGGGAGGTTGGGACACAGATGCACCTAGAGGGAAGACCCCGTGAAGACAATGATGACCATCCACAAGCCAGAGAGAGAGGCTTCAGGAGAAACCAAACCTGCCAACACCTTGATCTAGGACTGCTGACCTCCAGAACTGTAAGAAAAATACATTTTTGATGTTTGGGCCACCAGGTCTGCGGTATTTTGTTAGGGCAGCCCTAACATACAATTACAGGTGGCATCTATTCATCTCTGGGTTAACCCACAGTCTGTACTTGACTTTCTTAGCCCTTGCTATGTGGCCAATTTCTTAAATTCCCTTTTTGAAATAACTGGGATAGTTTTGCTGTCCTGACTAAAACACCTAATAAATATCCTAAGTGTATGTATGTATCTTAGACCTAAGAACCTTTTTAGGAAAACAGACATGGACAAAAGGTTGGGGTGATTTTTTTTTCCTCGTAATTCATTAAGAAATATTCTTTAAATAGTTTTGTGCCTAATTTTGAGAGCTATTTAAGAAAAACAAATTGCTCACTATTGAAAGCTAAATGCACATATTTAATACCGATTTCTTTTTTTGTTTTGTTTTTGCACCTAACCCCTAGTGAGCCTTGAATTTCTTTTTTCTCAACTTACATTTAGAGCTCTGTCAACGACTTCCTCAGGGTGTACATAATTAAATGGCCTTTCCCCTGACTGTCTGAGCAGCTTTGGCTCAGGCCCTACCCTTTTTTGGCAGTGCCTAATAAAAGCTGGCTGTAGGGAGTAGTGTGGGCAGCCTTGATAATGGGATACATTTTGTCACAGCCTTGCTCACTCTGACTTGATGCCTCCTACCAGTTCCTTTAGGACTTAACCTCTGAGACTTTTCTTGCTCTCTCCTCCGCCAAATACAGGCTGAGATCCTTGGGATACAGATTCAGAGATGAAGGGCTTTTATGGAGAAGCGCTCTGGGGAACCACACCTGTAAGGGAGCGAGGAGAATGGACAGGGGAGGGGGGGAGGTGCTGCAGTTGCAATCGCCTTCTCAACTTGCCCTTGGGGCTGGAAACTGAGACAGCGCTTCAGAGAGATCCTGCGAGGGCCATGGAACGTGGCCGGGAGGATGCAGGGCCTTAGGCAGCCAGCTTCTTCAGCACAGGGCGGAGGGACACAGCTGGGAGCTGCCACCAGGCAAGGCTTCCAGCAGCTGCATGTGGAGTTGCCTCAGGGCCGAAGGGGGGTCACGGTGACACAGCCTGGCATCCATGGTGATTGGCCTAGAGAAGTTCTCAGAGACTCCGGGCGCTATCACTACACACTGTGACCTGTATGCTTACGTGTCTGTCCAGGCCTGCGGGCTCCTTGGGGCCAGGGGTACCTTCTTACATCATTTGTTGGCTCTCCAGTATCCGGTAAGAGCATGGTATACAGTAGGCACTCGGTAAGAGCATGGTATACAGTAGGCACTAACCAGTGTCGAATGTGGTGGAGGAAAGATGTCTACGTGTTTTACCCAGTCATCGCAGTAGGCAGGGAATTTTGTGTGTCATGCTGTCCCCCTGAGAACAAAATTCAAGAAAAAAATCTTATTCAGTCCCATTTTGGAGAGGTTGCGTGACTCAGGCTGTAGAATACAAACCCCGGGGGGCCCCTTTTGGGTAGAGCAAGAAAGGTTGGGGTTGTATGAGAGAGAAAGAGCCGAGAGGCAGCAGCATCAACAGGAAATAAAACATTTTTATTGAATATCCATGTAATATGTTAAGTCATTTTTTTTTTTTAACAACAATCAGAAAACTACTGTGGGGCCACTACACAAAGTGAAACAAAATTGATACCACCTCATCAAAAATGAAGGTAAATACAGCTAAAGTAGTTGGCTCGCGGGCCACGAGCCATATGGCAGAGGAGAACACCCCAACATTTCTACAAGGTACAGAGGAAACCCACACATAGAAACACTCAAGCAGGCAGTAAATATACACAAAGGCAACTAGGATCTTTCTAGAGCATCAGCTTCTAATAATCGACACAGCTTTGTCAGAAAGGTACACGTGGCGTATCTGAGGATGAGTCTTGGTCTTCAAGCAGGTTCGGTCACTGACGTGTGAGACATGGCACGGCCCCCGCTAACTCCGTGGTGACAGTCCCATGTCTGGCAGTGTTGCAAGAGAATGCATTAGTAGTAGTTTAATGCGAGAACTAATGGGTATTCGGCGGCTCGAACCTGCTTGCCTTAGTGGTGGCTCAGTGTGAACAACTGGAAGCTGAATATGGTGAAATTAAATGTCAGTTTGTGATGCCGAAGGAACTTTTACAAGTTGGCCGACTCTCTCCCTTCAGTTGGGTTTGGTCTTTGCGACTGGGAAGATCGTCATTGGACTCTTCTGCTCAAACTGATATTTAATCTCACATCGTGACTTGTGCGTCTTCCGTTATCTGGGGTTTTTAAGAAAGGATGGACCATCCACAGAAGAGGGAGAGGCGTCTGTCCCAGCCCCGATGAGATGGCCGTGACCGGGCCGGAAGGCCAAAGGCTTGCCTCTTCTTTGATGAGAAAAGAATAAGGACGGGGAATTCTAGTTTCACCGGGAAACAGCCAACCCCATGTGGGAAGCCTCCCGTCAGCCCTTTTGGAGCTCTCTGTAGTTCTTAAAGAACGTGGCCTGATACCCTAATATCTGAACACCAGGCTGACGCCTGCTTCCCCTCCGTTCTGTTTTGGTGGCCGTGGGGATGAACCCTCACTCAGGGCCTCGCCGCCGACTTGGCCTAGGCGTTCAAAGGGGCCCCAGAAGCCAGCGGAGGCGGCGTGAGATAACGGGCTGCCCTTCCACAGAGGGGTTGTCTAGCATAGTGGGGAAAAAGTATGGAATATTGCACAGTGCTTGACAAAATGCTGCGTGTCCCACCCCGGCCTATGTATCTTTCTTGTCCTATGCATAGCTTCTCAGTTCTGAATTGGTCCTTTGTAATGAGAACTGTTTGTGCTACACACACCTTGGGCAGTGCAGTAGAAGGGAATGGCAGTATTGTTACAACATCACTACGGAATAAATTGAGTGCTATCCACTGAGGAAACTACGTGTCTAAGCACACACGGCAGTCACAGTGTTACACAGAGCAGTCCTTGAAGACTCTTATGGAATGACTAGTAGCTTCATAATAGTGCCATTTACTACATAATGACATTGAAAACATTTAAAAACTCCTCCTAAATCAAGCATCTAGTGTACATAAGAGGTTGCTTCAGTTTGCTAGAACTTGTTCTTGGTATTTGTTTCACCTTTGTTTTTTAAAGGACAAATTAAAACTCATTGAAGTAAAAAGAGCATATAAAAAGATCACTAGCTGTCTGTTTTGGCTTAATCGAAGTGCATTCAGAACTATGGCTAATTGTTTGTTTCTTCATCTTCTGATGGGATTACAATACTGTTTACCACAAAGTACTTTTGTGTAATAAGCACAGATTGCTGTGTTAAAAATATTCTGCATTCCTTCTAATATGGTTTTGTGTAATAAAATATTTCGTTACAAAGTCTAATGTGCAAACCTTTTGGAATTATAGGTATGAAATCCGGAACAGAATTCGCAGGATGCACATTTGTATAAAGGTGATAACGGAGAGCTACTTTTTTTTTTCTTTTTAAATAGTCAGGCAATATTTCAGAAATGCTGACTTCTGCCCTCAGCTTCTTCCCACCCGCCCCATCCCCGAACAAATGCACCCACACACACACACACCCATGCACACGCACACACGCACACGAACACCGTCACGTTGTTACTCTATATGCAGTAATGTGAAATCACGGACTCCTGTTAGTTGCTTCCTCTAATGTCAGAGTGAAGCCCTGGTTTTAGCTTTGTAGATGTACGTACAGACAGACGCTGTTCTAGTTTGTGGCTATGTTTCCTGGAGGTCAGTCTGGATGCTGCTCAGATCATGCTAATTTGCCTGTGAAGAAATTCTACAAAATTGGATTCACCCACCAAATATGTGGCGTGAGTGTATCTTGGTACTCAAATGATCGATAGAAAGCTCAGGTTTAAGTTGTCCTTTAAGATGTCAGTTTCACTGTACTAGTGCCTTACAGGTTGATATTTTTGCTGGAATGCAGACAATACTATATTTACCATATAATATATTATCGGCTCTCCTATATCTCAGTCAATTTACATAATTTAAAATAGAACATCTTATTAAAAACATCTAGATATACACAGATTAGGAAACGCTTACAACATACAAATACACAAACTAGAAATAAATCTTTAGCATACTGGTATATACAACGGTGTGATACAATAAATAATTTCAGTCATGCTCTATCTACACATCATATTGCTTAAAAGAAGAGTAGATTTGGAGGGCAGTGGCATGATGAAGGGCTTAGGGGCTCTCTACATTTAAATTTGTGCAAATTAAAACAGGATTTGAAGTACCACTGGATTGTGTTAGGAATGCATGGCTGGATAAAATGAAAGGACCCATATTACTGAGGTATTTACAGATACTGGCTAAAGAGCACTATGTGGGCAAACGCAGAAAGGCTTCTCTCCTTTACTTCTTGACCGCCAGCATGGCGTCAACTTCCTCCTCTACCTGTAGGGTGTGCCACTGGGCGATGGGTCGCCTGGGGTTGGCCAGCATGTCTGACCAGTGTCGCAGCTCCGCCCCGGTGCTATTGTAGCCCACAAAGACTTTGCCGATGGCATCGTTCTTGCCAATCTTGTCATAGTCCAAAACAGTTACCACCACTTGCACTTTCTGAAAGAGGACACAAAAGAAACATTAATCATCCAACCCCACAGATAAAGCCCTGTTACAAAGCTGCCTTGAGACCTAAGCGACTGGAAATAAGAACCCATCTCAAAACACCAGGCCAAGACTGAAAATGACTTGAATATGAAAACCCTGGTCCTATCCCTATTTCGCCATTATGACATCACCATCATCACCTCCTTCAGCTTCTTCAAAATACTGAATAAATGTTAGATTTTGTCAGGTATTTGGCATAAGGCATGAGCAAAAGGCATGAGCTATTCGGTTACTTCTCACAATAGACCTTATTAATATTGCCATTACACAAATAAGATGCTGTGAAGTACCCTGCCTGGGGTCATCTAAGGAATGAGAAGTTTGGTTTTCCTGATGGCTGTAACCCACCATGCCATTCTGTCTTTGTCAACCGCGTCCACCTCTAAGTCCATTTGTTACAACTGTCTCATCAGCAAGATTTCTGGCATTGGTGTTCGGTACAGTAATTACATGATTATTGTTGAGTATTAAATGTGACCATACAGTGAAAGTCTTTAAAAAAAGTAATAACTAAAGATAATTTCCCCATTTATACATTTCCTCGATAAACATTTGCTGAGTAACTGTTGGGTATCCAGCATTGATCTCAAATGGAAATAACCTTCTGGCCGCACAAGATTTACTTCAGTTATTCCATTACACTGTGAGAGTTTATTTAATAACTTACTTTTTTAAACTGCCTGAATTGACGAAAGCAAACCCATGCCATTACGATATGAAACACACACTTTTTAAAAGCACATTTTAGTTCTGCTTCCTAAGTAATGGGTTTGCTTAATCAAAATATGTGATGGCTTTAATCTGGAAACTGAGTGCAGAGATAAAGGAAGAATTCAGAATAAAGTAGAATGCACAACATTTGCAGCCAGAGTTAAAAGGAACAGAAAATGTAATGCTGGAAGCCAGGGCCAACTGAAGCTCCTGCTGAGTTATGGCCCTTTTCTGGACTTTGTACTCTGAGGACTGCATTATTGTACCAATGTGCTAAGAGATGGCACCTATGTACATCTTCACATCAGAGAAAATGACCACTTTTGAAAGTGGAACTTAGAATGTAAAATGCAACCCACTGGCAGTAAAGGAAACAAATTCCATCTTCTCTTGTGCCGCCGTGGATTGGTTCCATTATCAAGGGCATCATCTATCCACTGGAGGGTATTTGGAATAGAGAACAGAATCACTTTGGTTCTCTGAAAAATTCTCAGAACTTTTCCCAAGCAAATTCATCAGGATGAAATCACATTGCAGGACATGGGGGGTAGGAGCATTAGAGAACTATGCACGAAGGTAACGGGGTTTTAGGAGGTTGGAGCAAACGGTTGGAGTGGGCTTCAACTATTTCACCTAGGAATGTACTGATTAATAGTACTCAAGACAGAATATCCTTCTGAAGGCCTTGGATTAATTTTTCCAGCTGCAAATGTAGTTTATCTATACATTTTTTTGGGGGGATGAGTTATATGTACTTTTGGAAATCAGCATATTTTACTCAAAATATATTTTGTAGGGATAGAGATAGATAGAAAGCAGATAATCTTATATCTTCAAAATAAAGGAAACCCAGACCCCTATTTAACATATAAAAATACTTGTTTGTTTCTCTAGGAAAAGTAAGAAGGCAAAGTCTCCTGGGGAAAACTAAAGAGAGAGAGAGAGAGAGAGAGAGAGAGAGAGAGAGAAAGAGAAAGACCAAACTGACAAGCATAGGAGGAGGAGGGACAAAGTCAAAGATGGGCTCATTATTTCCATGCCTGACGTACTCTGATGGGTTCAGGTTGTCTCCGTCCTGCTAGAAATTAAATCTTCTATATGCTGCTCCAGAAACTCCACAATATGTCTTATTTTTAACGTGTCTCATTTTAAAGAATATTTTCAAATATTTAAAGAATATTTGAGAGAGAGAGCATGTGCAAGTGCCAGGGGGAGGGGCCGAGGGGGAGGGAGACGCAGACTGCCCACTGGGCAGGGAGCCTGATGCCATGACCCACCCCCCACAACCTCTGGGGAGATCAGGACCTGAGACCTAGTCAGACACTTAAGCAACTGAGCCACCCAGGCGCCCCTTTTCATTTTTAATATATTGACATTTGATGCAAATTATAGCTGAAAAAGAACATTTACTTTTTTTTAAACAGTTGTAGAATTACAGCTCAAAGAAAGTTTACAATAGGATTTTTCATCACAATATCCTGTCATATTATTTTACAATATTAAAAAACAAAACTTTAGGAGGTTTTAGTTTTAATAGGAGTACGTTCTTAGAACTCAAGGGAAGAGTTCACTGAACTCTTATCTATTGCAAAATAAATTGGAGAAAATTGGATGTCTTAGGGGTTTGCCAGTGGGTCCAAGGCAGTGACCTCACTGGTTCAGGGCAGTAAACAAGTGACTGGGAACAGAAAATCGGTGTCCTCTGCAATGTCATTTACTTATATAACAACTGTTGAAAGTAAACAAGTGTGTGCAATTTGCTAGCATGTGAAAATGTATACAAGAAAAGTTATATAAAGACCATGAACCAATGTCAGGATAATGAGATTCCTGGTATTTTTTAAAGAACTGTCCTACATAATACAGTAGCTTCTGGTCACATGTAGCTTTTAAAATTTAAGTAAATTAAAATTAATAAAGTTCATTGATCACAATAGTAGCCGAGGTGCTCATTACTTACTTGTGGTTGGTGACTACTGTATTGGACCACAGAGATAATAAAACATTTCCATTCTCACAGAGAGTTCTAGTAGACAGCAGTGATTTATATATTGTTTTAATTTTATTGTTAGACATATTTTCTAATAAAATGTTAATTTGGAAAACAGAAAAAATTAGCACTGCGAATAATAGTGATGGAACCATTTACTGAGTGTTCTCTGTTCCAAGAGTTTTTATATGCATAATCTCTTTGATGTGGATTCTATTATTCCTATTTTATATGTGAGGAAATTCTAAGCCTGGGTTTCATTATAAAATGGGGATAATAACCTCTCTCATAAGGTTATTGTAAAGACTCAAAGAGATTATGTATGCAAAGTGCTTAAATTGGGCCTAGGCACATAATATACAATAAATGTAGCTATTATATTAGCTTTCTTCATGGAATAAAAGTATGATTTGTTCATAAGATATTGTATTACTGTATCCTAAATTAGATTACAGATTAAAAGTAAAAATATGCAACTGAAGAATATTTGCTGATTTTTTATATTCTGAACCTTTAGAAATTTCCATGGGGTAGTTTTGATGTCTACCCTTCATTTCTCCTTCTTGTTGTGGGCAAACTTTTATAGGACTGAAAAGATAGGTCCACATAAATTATTTAATAAAATGTAAAAATAGTGTTGCTTTAAGACATTTGGATTTCTAATATCCAATGTCCATTAAGGATTAGTAAGAAATAGTTGATAGTTATTGGATGTGAACTTTGAATTCTAATAGTCTTACTATGGATAGAAGGTAAGAGAAACTACTATTATTTAAAAATTGCTAAATAATATCATATGCTATTGTGGGTACATGGAGCATCCTGTTTTGAACATGTTATCCACAGATTCCTTTAAAAGTTACTCCCTTTCATGACAATTATTATCTATCAGACTAAGATTTAATCTTTACAAAAATATCCATCCATTCTGACTCAGAAATAGGAAACTAAATTTAAACAACTAAAAATACAACTTAGTCTGATTTTTATATTGTTAATATAAAATTATTTCACCTCTTAATAATGAAAGATTAAACATGCTGCATATTTAGCATCAACCAAAATATTTCCTGTATCTCTATTTTATTTATTTATTTATTTATTTATTTGCTATAAAACTGTGATAAGGAGAACTCCATACTGTGGCCTGGGAATAAATAGTGAAAGCTCATTTTTCTCTTGGCCTTTTAACCTTTATAGTACTTTTTGAGTTAGCAGAGTTGTTTTCCTACTTTATTTCTGCTCAACAGAATGCCAGCTGTTTTTGGCTGATGAGTCAGCACATCCTAGGCTGTATATTTCATCATTTCCTTCTTGATGTAGCTTGATTGTCAAGTGTGCATGGGAATAAGAATGGTAACTCTAATGAAGGCATGTGTGCTGATCATTTACAAGGTCTGTGTCTTTAACTTCTGTGGTCTGAAGAAATAAAATTGAATGGGAAGACAAAATTATGTTTGACATTACCTGGATTTGCTCAAAGGGTACTTCAAAGCTGAATGACTCATTGTAGTAGGGGTTAAGTGTGTTCTTTTTAATTGTTGTCTTTTTCTTCTTCAGCCTCTTGCCATTCTGCATCAGATGGATCTTCACATAGGGATCTGAAAAACAGAAACAATAACTTCAGGAGATCAGAGATACAAATTTGGATTATAATTTAGCTTTTTAAAAAAAACTTTAATATTCCCAACAAGGAAATCATTTTATAGCGCATATTTAATATTTTAAAAAGTTTTCAGCATTCTTTATTGAAAGAGTTTATGTAACCTATGGGCCAGACTTTTTGCCACAATATCTCAGTATTTATAGCTGGATTTAGGGGATGAGAGCTGTAGTGTGCTAATAAACCAGCAATTTGGGGGGAAAAGTCTCAACATGTAACATTTGCCAATGTTCATTGCAGAAATACTTTTAGCATGGCTAATTTCAAGCTACTAAATAGTTTAATAACAAGCTTACTAAATCCCTGAGATATTAACAATTGGCTCTTATGAGCTGGAAAGTACTAATTGTAGCATACCACTGCACGGGAATAGCTCTTGATAGAGAAAAGGCAAAGGAGCCCACTTCATGCATTCATTTATTCATTTACTCAATATTAGCTGGGCCCTAGGGATACAGCCGCGAACAAAACAGATCATTGCTGTTTTCACGATGGAACTTCTGACTTGGGGAGGGGGGATAGACAGCAGGATGGCAAAGAAATGAAATACATATGAAATTACAAGTTGACAAGAGTGCTCTAGAAGAACAGAGCAAGAATAGAGGATTGAGAATAGCAAGGGTAGTATGGTGAGCCTAAGGTAGCAGTGGAATTCTTTTTTTTTTTTTTTTTTATTCATGAGAGAAAAAGAGAGAGAGGCAGAGACACAGGCAGAGGGAGAAGCAGGCTCCATGCAGGGAGCCCGATGTGGGACTTGATCCCAGGACTCCAGGATCACACCCTGGGCTGAAGGCAGGCACTAAACCCCTGAGCCACCCATGGATCCCCTGGAATTCTTATTCTTAGATTGCACAGGTAAGCCCTCTCTCTGGAGGTAACATTTAAACAGAGATTAAGAGGCCATCTTTGTGTGTGTGTGTTTTGCACATGCAGTGATGGGGTGGGGTGTGGGCAGAAAGAGCCAGAGAGATCTATTGATCCAGGACCTGATCATCCCGAGGTAGAGAGTAAGTCAGTGCACAGAGAGTTAAGGAGAAAAGGAGCGGGATCCTCTTAGCAATTTCCCCAAAGCCTCATTATGTAAAGGTAAAGTAATAAGCAAATCAATGGAGGGGTAAGATGATTCCCACAGAGTTCTCATTACTGAGGAATGAACGGTATACCTTCAGGTTACTAAGAACCCACACCCAGGTTTGACAGTAAAATCTGTTTTCTTAAATATTCGTCTGGTTCATATGTAATGCATACTAATACAGGGGAAAAAAAAGACATCAGAAAACGATGATAATCGAAAAGCAGGGAAAAAAAAAATAGAAAAATCATGCAGGATTTTACTCCCCTAAAATAATCAGTGCTAAGCCTTCCAAACTGTCTTTCCTCCCTTTCAGTATGTGTAAAGCTTGGGGAAACTCCACAGATAACCTTGATTAAGGACCGCTTATGTTTAGATGACAACCTTTTCTGGTTTGTAGTTTTCTCAGTACAACAAAATCCCGGTTTATTTTCGGCAACATTGTTTACACGTACATCAAACAGGCCAAACAGGCCGACAGCAACTTCACAGACCAAAAAAACAAAACAAAACAAAAACAAAAAAAGAAAGGAAAAAAAGATCTTTTTTTCTTTGGTTGGCCTCTTGAACCATCTCGTACAAGCCAGCTGTTGATAGGACGGCTAAGTGCAAACGAAAAAAAAAATGTTACCGTAATTCTCAGAGTAAGAGTGTTGAGTATGTGTGTACGAGTGTTGTTTTCCCCTCTGAGGGTTTTGTTTTTTTTTAAGATTTTGTTTATTTATTCATGAGAGACACAGAGAGAGAGAGATAGAGACAGAGAGAGGGAGAGACCCAGGCAGAGGGAGAAGGAGGCCCCACGCAGGGGGCCTACGCGGGTCTCTATTCTGAGACCCGGGGTCACGCCCTGGGTCAAGGCGGCTCTAACAGCCGGGCGGGCCGCCCCGTCCAGATGGTCACACACGTGGTCACGGCCCAGGCCGCGTCAGGGCTGGTCAGGCGGCCTGAGGGCTGCTGGTCTACCCGAGAGTCTCAAGCGCTGACGTCACTGGTGCGCACGCGCACACGTCGGCAGGCCCAGCGGGCGCAGCCGCCTTCCTGCAGGACCGCGGCAGGCCTCGGGAACCGCGCCCCTCTTCTCCGTCCCTGTGCCGCCATCGCATCAAGGTGCGGGCTGTGCGGGCGGAGCGCCTGTGGTCTCTTCCTGCGCCCCGACCTTGACCATCTAGGAGACTCCGGTCATGGCGGCCTGGTCCCCACCATCCGCCTCCCGCTCCCGGGCGTCCATGTGACCCGCGTCCTCCCCTGCGGCTGCGCGTGGGCCTCCCCGTCGTCCTCGCTCTTCCGCCTCGGGCCCCGCCCCCTCCCGCATCTCCCTCACCCTCGTCCCGCCCATCAGCAGGTGCCTCGCTCTCCTGCCCCGCTCCTGCCTGACGTCCTTCCTCCCGTACGTGCACATCCGTCATCTCACCGCCGGCGAGACCCCCCTGCTAGAGTCCCAAACCACGCGAGAGTCCCAAACGACGCGAGAGCCGGAGAGGCCGCCGCCGGGGAGGATGCTGCCCCGGGACCAGACAAGGTGACCTTCCCTGGAGCCGCCAGTGGGGCCGCACAGGTGGTTTTGATCTTTCTCGTCCCAACCGCCGTAGAACCTAATTACCGAGGGACAGAGACTGTGTCTGCAGGGCCCCCTGGTTACTGAGCGGTGCTTGGAGCCGTTGCAATTTCTGTTGGGTGAATAAGTGGCATGAACTTAGGGCCTCGTGGTCTGGCTGGTCGAGGTCTCCGCGTGAGGAGAGGTCACCTGACGTGGCCCCGAGCCCGCGCACTCGGGATGGGAGGTTTGGGGCTTCTGACTCGGGGCTGCGTCCACCCAAGGGGCTCAGAGGGTGCAGATGAAAGGAGGTCTGTAGAAACCAAGCCTGGAGACGAGGAGCCAGCACCCGCGACTAAGTAGTTGGTCAGTTAACCCACTGTAGATGATTGCAGATGAAAGGACATCTGCAGAAACCAAGCCTGGAAACGAGGAACCAGCTCCTGCAACTAAGTAGTTGGTCAGTTAAACAACCCACTGTAGGTGATTGCAGATAAGGACATCTGCAGAAACCAAGCCTGGAGATGAGGAACTGGCTCCCTCACTAAGTAGTTGGTCTTAAACAACCCACTGAAGGTGATTGCGGATGAAAGGGTGTCTGCAGAAACCAAGCTTGGAGACGAGGAACCAGCTCCTGCAACTAAGTAGTTGGTCAGTTAAACAAGCCACTCTAGGTGATTGCAAATGAACGGGGAAAGTGGTTTTTTCCACCTGTGATCCATGTTGCTCTGCACAGCCAGAACTGACTTTGGGTTCAGAGAGCTTGTTTGCTTCCAGTTCCCTGGTGCCTCCATCCAGACCCCCGTGTTCGTGTACAGAGATGGTCCAGCCTCCAGTTGCTTTTTGGCGCTGGCTGAATACTCAGGTACTAAATACCCATAAAGCAATGTGTATGCCTTCCAGGTTCGTGTGTTGGAACTTTATCAGCCGAAGTTACAGCTTGTCTCAAGGGACGCGTGAGGACTACATATTTATTCGTTTAACAGTAAATGACAAGAGAATTCCTGTGCACCTGCCATTGGAGGAAGCAAATGAAAAACCCAACAGGATAATTTCAGATCCAGATACGAGTCCTGATGTGATGTGATTAATGCCTTGGGGAGAACAAGGTCATTTAAGAGAAGGGTGCTCAGCGAGGTCCTCCTTGAGGGGGCCAGGCTTGGCTAAGAACCAAATGACAGGAAGGAACCAGTCATTTGAAGGTGGGGTGTGCCTTCACCTTGTCTTAGCCAAAAGGAACAGTATCCACGAGGGCCATAAGGTGAACGTCCTTCTGCATATTTGTGGAGTGAGAAGGAAGCAAGGGGGACGGGGTCACTGCTGACCTGTCACTTTCATAAGCAGAATCTGCCAGTGCTGACAGTGGTTCAGAGCAATTCTATAATGGCATGATACCGATCAGGAGGGACCGAGGGCTGGGAGAGGAGCAGGTGTGGGATCGCCGTAAATGGGCAGAGTTGGGCTCTTGTCTTTGCAGATTCATCCTGATACGGGTATCAAAGCAACTTCTTTTGCAGGTGGAATTTCCATCTTAATCATAATCAAGGCTGGCAGTAACCCAGAGGTCTTGCCCTCCCCTCCCAACTGTGTTGACATAAAATTGACATGTAACACCGTAACACCATGTAAGCTTCAGGTGTGCAGTGTGATGATTTCATATACATACTTGTGATCACCACGATACATTTAGTTAGCACATCCGTCACATAATTATAGCATTTTTTTTGTATGCGGGGAGAGCATTTAAGCTCCACTCTCTTTAGGGACTTCCAGTTGAACGATACAGCATTGCCAACCGTAGTTACCATACTACATGCTAGATGCTCATCTTTCACGTGTGTACCCTTGGGCCAACATGTCCTCATTTCCCTCACCCTCTAGCTTGGCAACCACCACCATCCTGTTCTCTGTTTTTCTATGAGTGTGGAATTAAAAAAAAAATAGATTCCACATGTGAATGAGATAAAGCAGAATTTGTCTTTCTCTGACTTCTCTTAGCATAATGCCCTCAAGGTCCATCCATGTTGCTGCAAATGGCAGGACTTCCTTCTTTTTTTTTTTTTTTTTTTAATGGCTGGATAATATTCTAAATCTATGTATATTACATTTCTGTTTTAGAATATTACGTCGAATAATAATTAGAATTAGTAATATTTAGAGCATTTTATTAATTTTTATTTTTAAAAGATTTTATTTATTTATTCATGAGAAACAGAGAGACAGAGAGGTAGAGACACAGGCAGAGGGAGAAGCAGGCTCCATGCAGGGAGCCCAACGTGGAACTTGATTCCCGGGTCTCCAGGATCACACCCTGGGCTGAAGGTGGCACTAAACCACTGAGCTACCCAGGCTGCCCAAGCATTTTATTTTTATATAAATTTATTGTGTATATTTATGTATTCATACTACATCTTCCTTATCCATTCATGCATCAGTGGACACTTAGGTTGTGTCCACATCTTGGCTATTGTGAATAATGCTACCATGAATATAGGGATGCAGGTCTCTCTTTGAGATCGTGATTTCATTTCCCTTAGGTGTATGCCCAGAAATACGATTGTTGGATCATATGGTAGTTTTGTTTTTAATTTTTTTAAGGAAACTCCATTCTGTTTTCCATAGTGGCCGTACCAGTTAACATTCCCACCAACAGTGCATGGAGGGTTCCCTTTTCTCCACATCCTAGCAAGCCCTTGTTAACTCTTGTCTTTTGATAATAGCCATTCTAAGAGGTGTGAGGTGATAGCTCATTATGGTTTTGACCTGCAGCTTCCTGATGATTATTAGTAAAGTTGAGCATCTTGTCAGGTACCTGTTGGCCATTTGTAGGTCTTCTCTTGAAAAAATGTTTATTTAGATCCTCTGTTTGTTTTTAATCAGATAATTATTATTTTGCTATTAAGATGTACAAGTTCCTTAAATATTTTGGATATTAGCTCTTATCTAATATATTTGAAACTATTTTCTCATGTTCTGTAGGTTGTTAGAGATCATATTCTTTATTACCTTTTGTACCTGGATAAGTCTTGACTGTCTAAGCCTGATATGTATTCAAGGTGGACACATTTGAGGATTCTCTTGATTCAACCATCTGAAGTCCTAGATTGCTTCTCCATCTTCTCCAGTCTTCTCCATTGTCATTCAGCCTGGCTTGATTGTGTCCTCTCTTTCATTGCACTAAGTATTTTCCTGAATCCTGGTCGCTTTGGAGATGGCCCTAATCTCTTGATTAGCTCATTAGTAACTTCTTCTGGAATCTAGACCTTGCTCCTCTCTCCCTAAATATTGCTGGGCCTTTTAAATGGAAACCATGAGTCATTTAACTATAAGTCACATCCGTGCTTTAAGAATGCACATATTTTTTTATAATAAGGATCACCTTTCCTGCAAAGTAGGACTGTTTATTTTTAAATTTCTTCTGTTTTAGGGGCTGTTTCCCCTAAAACAAAAAGCAAATCCTTGTCATTCCAGTTTCTTGGTAGCTTAGAAGTTCTGGTCATTACACAATAGGACATAATTTTACTGAAATGATAAAATAGGCTGTAATGAGATTTGCTAATGCTGCTGTTGCTTTTCCCGAGTACAACTGCTGGACACCATGTGTGACGTCCAAATATCCATTAGGTTTTGTAAAAATGTAAATGGCATGGAGAAATATGCCAGCTATAAAATTTGGCTGCTGTCCTCAGGGACTTCATATATCTATGGCTGTATCACTTCATTCTGCCCCCCAAAACAAGCATTCCTGGAGCTCATCATCACCTAAATACTGAAAACCTTCCTTCAACACCATTTAGATAATCTCTGGTGCTACTGAAACATGTGCAGGACTTGGGACACTTTGCTTTTTTAATTTATCTTAGAAAAAAAAAAAGAGTAGGGCCTTTTTACTTTCTAACTTTGATAGAAAGGAAAGTTTGTTTTCTGATGTCTATATAGTCTCTAATAGTATGTGGTTGTAAGCTTGTAGTTCTAAAAATGGATGCACTGACATCAGAAAGAAGGTTCTTCATTCCTGATGATAAACTGCAGGTACAATGAGTGTAGATTCATCGTCTAATTTTGGATGATTTTGAGGTCTGTCATTTGATTTTCTTATTCATGTGGCATTGCTATCCTTCACTCACTACTTGTCAGGTTTTCTTTTCATCTGAAATCAGCCTAACTGAACTTTATCTTTTTTCTATCATAATAGCTGTTATGACTAAGAGGTTTTTCAGGACACTATAATGAAATCACTTTCAAACTTTTATATGTTGACAGGTCCTTTTAATATATGAAATTGGGGGCTTTTTTTTTTTTTTTCTCCCAAAGTTCACCATTATGATAGGCAGCATAGTACCTCCCTCAAAAGATGTCCGCATCCTAATCCTCTGAGGCTGAGAACTTTTACCTTATATGGCAAAAGAGACTTTACAAATGTGATTAAGGTTAAGGATTTTGAGATGAGAAGATTATCCTGGATTATCCAAGAGGGCCCAGAGTAATCACATGAGTCCTTAAAAACAGAGAACCTTTCCTGGCTGTGGTCAGAGAGACAATAGAAGGAGGTCAGAGGTGCACTACATTGCTGGCTTTGCAGATAGAGGAGGGGCACAAGCCATGGAATGCAGGTGGCCTCTAGAAGACAGAGAAGGCAAGGAAATGGATTCTCACCTGGAGCCTCCAGAAAGGAATGCAACCCTACTGACACCGTGGTATTAACCCAGTGAGACCGGTGTCAGACCTATGACTTACAGAATTATGAGATAATAGCCATATGTTGTTTTTTAAAATGAAGTTTGCTGTAGTTTATCATGGCATCAGTAGAAAACTAATACAACAACCAAAGTTGAAGAGAGGATTCTCTTGTTTATCTAGGAAGGCTTGAGGATGAGACTCAAATTTAAATAGGTCTAGGAAGTGATCTTTTGGGAAAAAAGGCATATTTTTTCCCCCAAACTTCTAAGAATGATTACTCTGTTCTTCAAAGCAAAAACCTTCAAAAAGTTTAAGTCTTTTCAATTAAAAAAAGGTTAACTTAGAGCATACAATCAGAAGATAATAGCTAGGTACAGATGTTTTAGAATCATGATAAAATTAATGAAAATGAATGAAATGTTAGCTTTGAATAATTTTTAAAGTAAGATCCATCACAAAGTTTAATGTAATAATGTTCCCTTATATTTCTAAAGTGCTTTGAGATTATATATATATATATTTAAAAATCATATCATCTCCTTTAATCCTTACAACCAACCCAGTAAAGAGACTGGGGCTCCTGAAGGCTGATTTTTCCCTCCAAGAACTCACACCAGGGTCTTAGAACCTGCTGCTCTTTTGTGATGTGTTAGAGACTCAATTGTGAGTGTTAGTGTTACAGGTACAAACTCTGGAGCCAGACTAACTTGAATCTTGACTCCTCTGCTAGCTGTGTGGTCTTGGACAAGTTATTTAATCTGTTTGTGTCATACTTCCGTCAACATAAAGTGCTGAGAATGATGAGACCTCATTTGTAGAGTTGTGAAGATTAAATTGAGTTATCAAGTGGAAAATGCTTCAAATATGTGACCAATGCCTATTATTATTAATTCTTAATTATTATAGTTTTGTGAAAGGGCTGACATGTAGGTCAGCATCTAGGTTTCAGACTCTTTCCCAGCTTTGCTAACTTGGTGCCCACCATTGCACTGCTTGCTGCAGAAGTAAACCAAGCTGCCCCCCCCCACGCCAGATTTATTTCTGGAAAGAAGCATACCTACTTTAAGCAACTGGTTCATTAATGAAGAATTTAATCATGTATGAGATGAAAGAGACAGGGAAGGCTTCTTTCCTTACCACCCAGGTGAGGTAGTTGAGTTGTGAGATGGGAAACTAATTCAACATCCTGTACAGTTTTCTCCTCCTCCTGAAGTCAGTAGATGAAATTTCACAGAGCTGAAAATTTAATCTTGGGAATTCTAAGTGGAAACTTTTTACGAAGGCTCTCGGATAGTGTGAGTCAAAACTATGATTCATTGAGTTTTCTTTCCGGATACTGAGGCCAGCTAATGTTGATACACTTGGGCGTATGAAGTATCTGCTTGCTTTATGTTGCTTAAGGTGAGGAAATAGGGAAAAGGAAGCCCTCAGCCTTGAGATTTGTTCCTGTCATTGGGGATGGGGTAATATCTATAGGTTGTTGGAGAAAGGTAAAATCTACACCCTTCGTTTTTCTGTTCAACTCTTCTGCCATGAGAAAATTTTATAAGTGCAGCCTAAATGCTGTGCTATAAGGTCAGAACCACCTAGCTCTTCTCTTATCTTTTAGACTGAGCGCATTACCTCCACTTTAAGCTTCTTGTGCTGAGATTCCAGCCTCCTCGACCAAAAAGAAAACTTGGGGCTGTCTCTGATTCCTTCTTCTCTACTCCCTGTGAAGAGTTCCTGCCAATTTACCTTCATATTTCTCTCTGGTTGGTTCCCCCTTTCTAACTTGTCACATCTCAAGATCAGAAATCCAATCTCTCTTGTGATCTCATCCTCAATTCCACACCATTCGTATAATTGTTAAACTATATTTGATCACACCACTACCGTGTTAAAAGTCTTTAGTGCCTTGCCAAACTCTATCATGAACTTCACAGCCCCATCCTAACTTAGTATTTCCACAAACTCTGTGCTCTACTCATGGTCAATACTTACTATTCCTCAGACAGAATTTTAAATGCCATGACTTTGAACTGGCTGTCCTTTAGCCTGAAATGCCCTTTCTTTCTTTTCCCATCTTAAGCTTGGTTTAAAAGTCACCTCTTCCCTGAAGATTTCCTCAGTCAGAACCTTCAGACAGACCTTTCTGTGCCCTGCAGCATTTTCTTTTGTAGTTTTGCAAAGTACATATCTCTTTCTTTTCTGGTATTGGAGAATTTTTGTGGTAAGAGAATGACACAAAAATAATATTCCTATGGGAAATGTGTCTTGAATTCGGAGCCATTGGCTTCAAGATGAACTTTGGGGAGACGTGTAACACGGGAATTTCTTCCATTACTATTCCATACTCCACTTTAACACCCTGGCACATTGTCACCCCCTTCTTCCCTTAGGCAGTTCTAATGTCAAATTATGCCAACTTCATGGAAATATAATTGCAAAACAGCTGCCTGTGAGCAATGATCCTTTTGTGTGAGATATCAAAGAGCCACTGAAGGCTTTTTGTATTTACAATGAGAATGAGAGAGCAGCAGTTCAAAGCTGGATAATGCAAGATGCCTGCAGTTTTCATTTGGACAATTTTGTATAATTATACTGTCTTCTTTCCTAACTACCACAGTGACTGTGGGCCCCTGTGACCATGGCCTTTACATTTTAGCCAAAGACTTCTCTAGATAAGAAATAACCTCATTTCAGCTGTTTTGTTCAATCCTTCTGAGCCAGTACGCAGCTTCTGAGTAACTATGGGCATTATTCCTTTTATCTTTTCTTCTTTGGATAATATTCAGTAAATTTCAACTTCCAATGTTAGATGCAGAAAGTAATACTAGCATCAGTTAGGGTGCTGAATTTCAAGTAACTTAAAACCCATTTCAAAATGTGTAAATTGTAGCGGTAACTTACTGACTTATGTGATGGAAAAGTCCAGAAGTAGGGCTGGGTGGCAAGGATTGTGAATTGTCCTCTGAAATCCATTTCCCCCTACTTTTAAGCAATACAACTCCTGAAGTTTTTTTTTTTTTTTTTTTTTTTTTTTTTTTTTTTTTAACCTGGGCACCATTTGGTCCAGCTGGAAATACTTCTCCCAGACTCTGTTGCAACTCAGTGTGGGCAACTGACTAACTTCTGTCTATTGGAAGTAAATGGAAGTGGTGAGTGGGAATGCCACAGCATATCTTTAAAACGGTAGTCTGTTTTGTCCCTCAAACATTTATCTGAAGACATTTTCGATTGTCATAATTTGGAGGGGAGGTGATAACGGGCATTGAGTGGGTAGTGACCAGGGATTTTATTAAACATCCTACAATGCATAGGATAGCCCTCACCAGTAAAGAATTATCAAGCCAAAATGTCAGTAGAGCTAAAGTTAATAAACAGTGCCTTAATATAAGCTTCACACCCTCCATTCTTTCTTTTTCTTACAATTGAAAAATGGATATGATAGCAGTGAATCAACCTGTACCTTGCAACATGAAAACAATCCTCTAAGGGACCGCACAAGATAGGGAGGTCCTGGGTTCCTAAATGAGCTGCAGCCCAAAACCACCTACCAATGTTGTCCACTCACCTACATATGCACATGTGGGAGATGAAGAATTTCAAACAAAAATTCTTTTTGTGCCACTGTATTTTGGAGTCTTTTTGTTACTGCACTTCAGCCTGTTCCCTATCTAGCACAGATTCATCAATACCAGCTTGGTCCCAGGTTGTCTGTATCACTACTCTGTTTTCTGTGGAGTTATCCTCATATTCCACATGGTGGCCTCTCCCAGACATCCTGGACTCTATTTGTAAGGATGTAAATGACTGTACTAGCTACAAGTCTCATATCGTCACACACTACCATTCAAGGGAAAAGAGAGTCTACATCAGAATTCCCAGGAAAAGTCTAACCTCAGTCTGATTGGACTAACTAGGATGAAATGTCTACTCGATTAGTCCCTGTGGTGAAGAGAATGTGATGAGCTATGTTGGCCTAGTCCTCGGTCATGCATCCATCCCTCCATCCCCAAACTAATCAGAGGAGTCAGGAGTCCTATCTTTGGAGTTGGCGATAGGCTCAACTCTATTCTAAGCACAATGCTAAGAATAGAAGAATATGGTGGTTCTTCAAACAGGAATTAGAAGGCTTTCAACAAAAGAGTGGGAAGAAGAAGTTGGGAGGCAACCCTCCAACATTTGTAGAGTTTTTCAACCTCGCTTCTCTTCTCTGGGATTCCATCTCTGTCTAAACTTGGAAGTATGCGTGTACTTCTTTGCAGAGAGACATTTCCTTCCCACTTGAGATCAAATTCCTAGAAATGAGCCATTGGGCACTTGTACAAGTGGTCCAGCAATGGCAGAGACAGCAGAGTTAAACCATGCAGAATCAGGAGTCAGAGTTTCCTTGCTAACTGCAGCTTTTTCTTGTGCACTTATTGAGTAAGCCTATCTTATCAGTCAGCCAAACATTTAATAGTATACAAATAATTAAATAGTAATAGGGTTCACAGAGCAATTTCCGTCAGTGGCAGTTACTTGAGGGGGTTTTTATAAATAATTTGCAAGTACTTAGAGAAGACTGCACTGAGGAGTTTATGTGTCTTATAGTTTAAAATGCTCCCTGTAATGTTATATAAAAATGTAGCATTAAAAATATATTCTGGGAGTATTTTCTGTGTAAGCACACAACTTAAAAATGAATTTACATTAGTTAAGTGCAGTGTTTGCTAGAAGAAAACAACATTAGATAAGTGACTGCCAAAGAGGAAATCAACTTCATTTTAATGAGACAGACCGTAAAATAGCAAAGGCTGATGTAGTCCATTAATGGTGGCAGAGTGCTTTGAGGAGACAAAAACGTAAATGCAAAATGCTATTATTGTGAATTAAATGGAAAACATTTTTGGTCGGTGGAGGAAGCCACTGAATTCCAACAGTCATTTCTAACGTTGCCAAATGGATTGTACGTGACTGTCGGCCTCTTGATTAAAAGTACAGGCGTGGGGGCACCTGGGTGGCTCAGTTGCTTAAGCGTCTGCCTTTGGCTCAGGTTGTGATCCCTGGATCCTGGGATGGAGCCCCGTATTGGGCTCCCCGCTCAGCAGGAAGTCTGCTTTTCTTTCTCCCTCTGCCCTGCTTACGAGCCCTCTCTCTCTCTTGCAAATAAATAAAGAAAATCTTTTTAAAAAAATGTAGGCATGTATGTCCCAAAACTGGGGAATGAGGATACATCAAAGACAGTTTTCACTGATGTGACAAGTTTCTGGGCATGTATGAGGGCAGAGTTAGGGTTTGAGTGCCGCACTTCGTAGAAAGTGTTTATCAAGTTGGCAAAATACAAGTCTTTTCTCTTTGGCTTTTAAGGTGAAATTCTTCATCTATATAATTCACCCTTCTTTTCCCTATACTTTGGAAAATATTTCAGAAAGGGCAAACTTGAGAGCAGGAGCAGTAGTAATTATGTTTGATTCTTTCTGGATGACTACAAAGAGTTTGGTGGAATGACCAAGTCTAAACTGTTTGTATGAACTGAATAACAAAAACAGTCAAAGGATTTCAGTAAAGCAAACAAAATTGCAAACAGTAAATTTGACATGACTCTTTTTTGTCTTTTTTGGAGATTTGGGGTTTGCCTCTTATTTATGCCAGATGAAAGGTCACTAGTGATAGATATTTCTTCTTCTTTTTAAATTTTAAAGTAGCATTAGACATTTGTACTGGATGAGACAGTGTTGGTAGCAGTGTTACTCGGTAACATTGCTAGGACCTGTAAGCACACAGAATATGACGGATGGATGCTACTCCTTCTCCACAAAGAGGTTCCCAGCACCTCAGCACTGGGTGAAAATGAAAGCAGTGTGAGAATAAGGATGCTCTTACACATAGTATGACTAAATAGAGTTAGTGCTCTGCAGTGGGGTGACCTCAGACTCACTCAGTTCTCAGGTTGGCTTAGCCAGAATCAATTTTACTCTCATTAACTCCCTATCTCTTGCACAAACTTGCTTTAAAATGTCTATGTATCTTCTAAACATTTTGCAGTCTCAGCATTAGAAAGTTCATGGACGGAGACTGCCTTACAGTAATTGAGGGAGTGACTTGGAAATGTTTCCAGATGGAGTGGAGGAGACTCTCTCCATGTCTCCATTTTGAACTGTTTCTAGAACTTTTCAAGTGTCTGCGTGTATTACCCAGGGAGTGAGGGAATGGCTCCTACGTGTCTTAGCTGGAAATGTCTCAGTGCTTCTTTCTCTGCTTGAAAAAGAAAATACGTTCATGTTTTCAGGAGGGTTTCTTTCCCCTTGCTGTCCTTCCTGCATTTAAGTGACACTGTTGAGCCTGTGGCTCTAGGAGAGGATTGATGATGCAGCTTTCATTTCGCCTTTAGAAAAAGAGGTAATGATTTAAGAATCATAATAATGTTGAAAACTCATACTTCCCACCTTTGGTTTGAGATTTTATAGTATAAATAATGCATGTCCTTTCAAAAAACAAAACAAAAAAAAACTTTGAGCACCCTGGTTGGTTTGTTATTAAATTTCTTTATTTGAATGTTGATTTCCCTTATCCTTCAAGAGAGATATTTCATTTTGGTTTATTGATGGTCAAATATGGGTCTCTTTCCTAAAGCTGTGAATCTGTTTGAGATCAGCTGGTGTTCTGTTTTGCGGGAGAGATCCACTTCTACCTTGGTAATCTGGTTTTCTTATAATATTGTAAAGAGAAAATAAAAATAAGCTATGGCTTTAATATTATACTGTGTATAGGAAAATAACATGAAGTAATATAATTCTGTGGTGATTTTACTGCTTTTTATGAAGCAAATTTGTGATTAAAGTCAATCACCACATATCAGTATTTCACATCTCAGTAAAAACTCACAATAATGTTATTTTGCACACTGATTTCTTTGGCACTGACATTCACCTAAGATACTTCCTCCCTAAATCTGGGAAGAGTGACAGTTGGGGTGTTAGAGTCGGCCAAATTCTTTATATAAAAGATTTGGTTGCTATGAAATGCTTTAAGTCTTTGCAGGATTTCAGAGGCACACACAACGTGGCCACAGAGATGGCCCAGATGTACAAAGATGAGAGCTGGCCTTGTTTTTCCCAATTTTACATTTTCCTGAATCACAGATATTCCCTAGGCTGCCATCTTTCACCTTCATGACCTTTGGCATAAGATAACTTAAGTGGTTATTCCATTTTTCTTGGTATTATTTCTTAGCTCTGGGGTACAGAATTCATTCACTCACTCACTCACTCACTCACTCACTCACTCACTCACCTACTCACAGAGTGCCTATCATATGCCAGGTGTTTATCTTTCAGCCAGCATCCCGTTCCATCCTGTATCCCCATTCTTGACCCAGAGCCGGATGCATGATCGGGATCCGGTAAATATTTGCTAAATGCCTGAATGAATCAGCAAAGTATACATATCTATTGAGCAATTCTTAGGGAAGAGAGTGAGGGGATACAGAAAACTATAGAAGCCAGTTTGTTCTTCAAAGAGCTTACAGTTGGGTTGGGAAGAGAAGACATACATTTCTGTGTTAGGTTTAAACCAACCCACGTATTTCTGTGGTAGGGAAGATAACAAGACAGTGGATGTTTTCTTGCTAAATTATTTGCACAGCGGTGACCAAAAGAGGACTTCACACCAGACAAATACCCTTCACTCACTTAGAAATGTTAAGTTTGAATTCAAGGCTCCACCTTTAAGGAGTCCAAACAAATGTCAGAAAGAGAAAACTGACCTTTTTTAATACTAAAAATCATCAGCCCCCATGCCTTCTTCTCCCTTCACCTCCACACATAGATGTGCAATTTCATAAAACATAAATACAGTGATATTTGCATAGTGTTAATGCTATGTAGAGAAAGAAAGAGGTCACTAGATGGATTGAACTTGTTTTTTTCCTTGGGCCTTTTCCAGTCTTTCTGTGCATAATGGAATTTCATGGTTAACCTAATGTGATTCTCATGAATAGGCAATCCCTACATTTTAAGCTGGTTCAAATGAAATGGAATTTTTGAGATATACAGGATTTTTATAAATTAGAGGATTAGTCCTGCCTGTAACATTTTGTGGGGCCCAGGGTAAGATTACAAATGCAAGTCCATATGCTCTATGTCTAAATTGTTAAGAGCTATAGATTAAAATACAAACCTAAAGACAGGCATTTTCTATTCTCATATTTTAACAAATACACATACGTAATGACCGGGAAACCCAGCTTTCATGGAGACTTTTCAGACTCCTTGAGGCTCTGCCCCAGAAGCTGGCAACGTGGGAGAGTGCTCCTGGGCCTGCCCTGTTCCTCTCTTTTGTACCTCCAGCGTGCACATATGTATGTGGGGATGCCCTGGCCTGCACGTCCAAGCTTTGTGTACCAGTTCCCCCAAACCTGCTCCTTAGCCACCCTTCAGCTGTGGGGTATGTACCAACCTTCAGGTGCTCAGACTTGGGGAAACTGTCTTCGGACATGAATCAACCTGGGATCATTTCGACAGGGTACTTTGGGTCTCAGGGAACCAGGGCCTGGTCTAGAATGGAGAGTTAGGTGCAGCCTCTGGATGAATAAGTTCTGTGGCTCTTTTGGTTTGGACTCCTTGTCCCTTGCAAGTATGGCTAGGGGAGGACCAGAGTGGGGCCCTCTAAACTCTGGGCTCTAGGGCAGGATCCCTTCTCCACAGTGAAGGGCTCTACTGCACATTCTTTTTTAAAGTAGAGTTGGTACACAATGTTATATTAATTTCAGGTGTACAGTATGAAGATTTGATAATTCTATGTATTATGTAATCATCATAGTGTAGTTATCATTTGTTACCATTCAACATTATTACAATATTATTGACTATATTACCTGTGCTGTACTTTTCATCCCCATGACTTACTAATTTTCTAACTGGAAGCGTCTTCCTTTTTTCTTTTTTAGAGTAATCTCTACACCCAATGTGGGACTTGAACTAATGACCCTGAGATCAAGAGTCACATGCTCAACTAACTGAGACAGCCAGGTGCCCCAAAGCTTGTATCTCTTAATCCCCTTCACCTATTTCACCCAGCCCCCAAACCCCTCTGCTCTGGCTACCATCAGTTTGTTCTCTTTATTTATGATTCTGTTTTGGCTTTTTGTTGTTGTTGTTTGTTCTGTACTGCATAGTTTGTCCAATTTTTAAACAGCTCTTAGCAGGCACCGTACTGTTTACTGTCTTTAGTTTATCTCATTTATTTTTCATGGTTGTCCTGAGAGGTAGGTATATTACCTCCATTTTACAGCTGAAGAACCTGAGACTAATTGGTTCACAATTAATATTAGATGTCATAGAAATCCTATGACTTTGAACATTCATCTTAATTCAATATTCATAAACTTTATCAGTGTTAGACTATATACATTTTATAAGGGAGGATGATGAAAACATGATATAATTCCTTATATTTTCAATCCAGTAACTGTATCGTAATTTAAATGTTTGTGTTTCTTAACCAGACTACTAGACCCTGAATGATGTGTCTCATATTTACCTCTCCAGTTTCATCTCTCAGGATACCATCCCATGCTGCCTCTGCTCCAGCTGCCCTGCCCTGAAAGCTCATTGAATAACACTGTATTCCCTCTCCTCTTGGGCCTTCATGCTTGGAAGGCCTCCTCCTCTTCATGCCCTACTCTACACCTCTTTAATGAAGCTCAGCTCTAATATCACTTCCTCCTGGAGCACACTTTGACTCTCCATTTTAAAACAGCTTCTTTTATTATCCTCATAAAGGATCTCTGTAATCCACTAAAAGGATGGTAAATGGGACTCAGTGAAAATAGCTAATTTACCCCAAACCCTTTCTCTGAGTTTTTCATCAGAAACACTCTTAAGAGGTACTGCTCTTAGACCTTGACAAAAATTACCAGCTGGAATAATCGTAGTCAGTTAATAAAATGACTCGCATTGGATCGCTAGCAGTTAAGAATATGAGTTTTCTTAGAGCAGAAGAAGTAAAGCCATGGAAACTTTTTGGAGAAAAGCTATTCCATATCAGTCTTCAGAAGATTGTGCCCTCTTTGTAAAGCAAGTTTATCTAGCAAATGGCTATGAAATATGTTTTTTTCCTTGAATAACCGCCTGTGGTATGGATGAGGTTAGAACATTCTGTTCTCATCCTTCCCAGTTTAGCTTCAGGGTGGGAAGGGTTGCTAGTACTAAATTCTAAGCACTGTCATCTCAAGGAGTGAAGATTAGACACAGGAATATTCTAAAGCAAGCTCATGATTTGCCTTGAAAAATCCATCTAAGAGAATGCAGAGTGAATTAATTTAGTGGAATTGTTATGCAGAGTCAGGAGTCTGATTTTGAATCTTTTTGGAAATATTCTGAATGATTAAGATTCTAAGTCTTATTTCAAAAGGGTTAATTCTTCCAAGCAGTGCTGGATGTGAATATACTTCAAACAACTCACAACTTTTGTTACTTAAAATGAAGGCAATTTTAAAGGGACAGTTAAATATCTTATTGAATAAATGAATAAGAGGGCAGGCGTTGTTGTAAGAGAAGCTACCATTTATGGGCTCTGAATTAAATGGATAAGAAGCGCTCTGTGTTTTCAGTGCCTTTTTTGGGAAATGGTATACATGAGTCAAAGGCCATAAGGCAGTAAGCAATATTAATGCTTTTAGGTAGAACCTTTTCTGGACGCTTCTGTTAGATGGAAAGAAGTGAACGTTTTGCAAGATAAATTTGGATGTGTTGTCCTGGATTCTTTGAAGCTGAGATTGAGCTGGAAATCAATTAAAATATTAGTGTATTTCCCTCTCTAAAATGTTGAAAGAGAAATATGTATCATCCAGCATAAATATAAATATGACAGATCATCCAACATAAACATAACATTTTGTCAAATGAAGAAAATTTTCTTACAGTGGCATTTTCAATATGGCAGTCAGACCAGTGTAAAGAATTTAGTGAGGTTAACTCATATAAATTTGATATTTGTCCTCAGTTCAGAGAAATGTGATTTCAGGCATAAAGACAAGTCTGTGATACTGAAATTGAAAATAGAGCTCAATGAGTTAACTGACCTTTCCTCAAGATGCTCTGTGGAAAACAGACTCACTGTATACGGTTTTAAAGAAAGAAATTCCTACATAATTTTGCAGGAAGGCCATTGAACATGAACAGATGAACACTGAGTTAGCGTGGCTGAAGAAGGTTTGAAAGTTCCTGGAGGACAAATTATATGAAGACTCATGTTTGTTGAATTTTCATTATATGTCCAGCACTTTGCTGGAGGATAGGAGAACATGGTGGAAAACATGGACACCTTGCTATTACTTTGGAAGAAGTTACAATAAGTGAGAGATGAGAGTAGATAAGAGTTCACTTGACAGGGGACGCCTGGGTGGCTAAGCAGTTAAGTGTCTGCCTTTGGCTCAGGGCGTGATCCCGGAGTCCCAGGATTGAGTCCCACATGGGGCTCTCTCCCTCTGCCTGTGTCTCTGCCTCTCTCTCTCTGTCTCTCTCATGAATAAATAAATAAAATCTTAAAAAAAAAAAAAAGACTTCACTTGAAAACCTAAGGACAAACATGAAAATGACATAAAACATAATGTTGTGGGTTTAAAAGGAGGAAATTAGGTCTATTTGTCCTAATTAGGGTAACACTTGGCTATTTTTTTTTTACTGATTCTTTAATCATAATAAGAGTTTAATATTTATCATTGGAATTTTTACAGATACATAGGAAAGTAGTACCTAAAATTTCTCTAAAAAAGCAAAATCAAAACCCAAACCGAAAAAAGACAACTGACGAAGCATCAGTGGACAGCACAATGATTAATGAAAAACATTTAAACTTAAAAACAGAAACACCCAGATCTGCATATAATCACAAAGACCAAGTAGAGATCAGGGTGTGGACTTCGTGGCACAATTCTGAGGAAATAAAAATAGCTATCAAATAGTCTCAGTTTATTTAGGAACTATTAATGGCCAGTTGGTTTGTAAAAATCCATCTGCACCAACCACCTGTCAGCCAGACTCCGGCAGCCATAGACAATCCTCAAAAATCAGAGGCTGAGCAAGAAAAAAACAGTGCAAATGGAAGCTCTCTGTTAACATTGGTGAGAAATCAATACAACTATGGCCATGCATTTCAGATTGTAGGAAGAAGAAAAAGTTCTGTGTGCTCATACCTGCTGTGATTCGTACTACCATTTTTACTGTTGAAGTGCTTGAGGACAACCATTGTTTCACAAAAGTCTTTGCAAATGCTAATTATGAACAAATCTACACCATATTCGTGCACACACATACATAGATGCATCCGTGCGTACGCACACACACACTACATCTCTGGCATTTGTCTGTAAAGGCATTTTCAGGGAAAGAGCATCATTCATTTGTTAGGCATTCTCAATGGTGTTTTGTTTTCTGACACTGCAGAAATTCCTCTAAATAGGTCATCATAATACTGATAATCATCTCCACGGTAACCAGCTTTCAAGGCAACTGGCTAAGGATTACTGTTCTGGGTGGGGGAAATTTTATTAGAAGCATGGTAGTAACACAAGAAGATGCAATCTAGTGCCATTAAAATTCCCTTACAAGTAGAGTATTTATCAAATATCCTTATCATAATCTAAATTAAGTACAATCTATTTGGGAGGCTTTTGTAGGCAATGTTTGGTCTTTTACTGTACATAATAAAAGACACAAGTGTTTGGTTATTTCTTTTAGTCTTTAGGTTAGGATAGACCTAGGAGCTTGGCATTTCCAATGCTGACCCAGAAGTCTATGTCTTGGTAGAAGTCTGGGGATTGGTGTTGATTCTCACATGTTGTCTCCGTCTGCCACTATCTGAATATGTGTTTGACATATTCGAGAGAGAGTGGATTCTAAGGGGACTGTGCAGAAACAGTCCTGAGCATAAGATATTGTGAAATTGAGGAACTCTTCTGAAAAAATTTCTTTCTTAGATATGAGGGAACCTATTTTTTAGTGTCCAGGGATATGACTAACTGACTTCTTAGAAGTAGTCTGGAGCTTACGTCCTTGAAATGTTTTTTAGCCAAGAGAAGCTGGCATATAACCCAAGCAAACCACTTCAGCTTTATGCTTTTTTATTTGCGTGTTAAAATACTTGATTAATTCCTAAGGAGCAATGTCATGGCAAGCTTATATTTGCAGACCACAGGTTATGACGTTCAATTAGAGTTAAAAGAACTAGTTGAAGCCTTTAGCTGAAGGTGACAGAGTGAAAACAGATTCATAGAATCTTCTCTCTCTCACAACTGAAAAAGTGAATGCCAACAACAAGAAGCACTAGCTTCTTCCTCCCCAATGAGAAATCGGCCACCAAATAAGGCAAGAAGTGCAACTTAATATTATGGGCACTCAAACAAAACATGAGCATGTACACACACACATGCAAAATGCTGGCCAAGGAAAGAGGATTCTGGAATGACAGGGTGCAGCTCCTAACCCTGACATTTCTCCCTGCCCCTCCGAAACTTTACTGCTGAGTCGATGAATCTTAAGACTTCACTCTTGCCCTCAAATCTAGATCAATCAGTTCAGATTGACTGTCTTTATTCCACCCACCCCTCTTTTGACCGAGGAATGGTTGGCATGGCTATTAGGCAGAAGTGGGCTGCTTCTATCTGATGTGTTGACCAGTAAAGATACCACAATGAATATAAATTCATGAGAAAGCCCATTTTCTTTTTTGTTCCATTTGTTCACACAGCTATATTTCCAGTGCCTTGATTAGAATAGTACCTAGCAGAGACCAGGTACTCAATAAAAATTGGTTGACTGATTGGAACCCCCTTCTCTCCCCCCAACAAAAAACCTTTCAGGGTAGACATGAGTCCTGATTAAAGGGAGGGGTTAAAACTTAGTTCACAACACCTACAAATCCCAGAGGAGAGATCAGTACCTGGGAGTTCCATGTCAGACAGATGTTATATAGCTTCCACAGAATTTTCCCCTTCCCTTCTTCCCCCACCTCCATCAGTCTACAGTAAAGTAGGTGGTATTCTCACACCATAACTCAGAGGGAAAACAAGTTAGAATCCATGAAAATGGAGTCAGGGAGAAGTTTTCTACCCTAGATCAGAACAGAGAGAAGGTCTAGATAGAGCTATTCAGGTATGAGCAAGATGAGGTGGGGGGAAGGCAGTGGCAAATATCCAAATATGCTAAGGCAACACTCCCAAATAAAAACAAACAAAACCAACCAACCCTTAAAAGAGAGGAACATAGCATGCCGAAGAATGATAAAACCCCCACTCTTAAAGAAAATATAATCCAAAAAACAAAACAAAATTCCTCAGAAGTGCTTTGCACTATGAATCAAGTTAATGAGAACATGAACTCAGGAAAATATGAGCTCAAAGATGAGATGATAGAACAACAAGAAGGTTTCAGAATTGAGGAAGCTGAGAACAAAAACAATATCATAGAGCAAATAATAAGGTGGCATAGCAAGGGAAAAAATAGATGGCTGCAAATAAAATTATTGAGCTAGAAGAAAAGCTTGTGAATACAAGGGGAGAATTACAAGATAACTGATTTGACTTCCAAAGCACTTGACATCAGTAAAATTGATGTCCCTGAAGAAGAGGATCCAATACACAAAACCGGAAACATTCACAAATATACAAAGAAATTTCACTGAAGACAAAGAATAACCACATCTATGGACTGAAAGGGTATACCGGGTTCTGGGAAATATTAGTAACAGAAGGCTCAACCTACAAACATATTCCCGATTGAATAATTGAAATTCAAGAAGACAGACATTCCTGGGGCATTGAAGCAGAAAAAAAGTCACAGAGAAGGGAGCAAAAATTAGGCTGGCCTCAAATGCGTCCACAGTAACAGCACAGGAGCAATGCGTAGACCGGCCAACATGTCGAGACAGGCATTCCATCATGAAAGACCTACAGTCTAGGATGGCAAATAAATGGGTCCTGTGAATCCTTGGGCTTAATGATTAGAGTGTAGTCAACCTTAGAATACCTATCTTAGCAGTTTCCATAGTGTATTATCTTTTGGACTCTAATCCTTTCAGGTGTTCCATGAAAAAGAGAACTATGCTCAAATCACTTAGAAATACAGAACCTCAAAAACAAAAAAACAAAAAACAAAAAACAAACAAACCCAGAACCTCTAAAAGTCTTGCCTTAGAGATTTATAATATATATCAACATATAAATGACTCTAAGACATTTTTCATTAGAGAAACCTGTTTTTGTTTTTGTTGTTGTTTTGTTTTTTTGAGAGAAAGTGCACACATGTGAGTAGGGCAGTGGTGGGTGGTGGGGGAAGGGTAGAGGGAGGAGAGAGACTCTTAAGCAGGCTCCACACCTTAAACCTGAGCTGGGCTCAGTCTCATGACCCTGAGATCCTGACCTGACCTGACATCAAGAAGCCGATGCTTTAACCCATTGAGCCACCCAAGGCACCCCAGGAACCTGATTTTCTTTTATGAAACATGGTTTAACCCAGCATTTCCACTGAAACGTATTTTCATTTGCCTGGCTGGCTCAGTCAATAGAGCAGGAGACTCTTGATCTCAGGGTTGTGAGTTCAAGCCCCACATTGGGCGTAGAGCTTTCTTAAAAAATAAATAAATAAAAATAAGAGTATTTGACAGATTCCATTTGGAGAAAATTTCATCTATGATCTGGAAGGGGAGAAGACTTAACAACTCAAAAAAGTAACCAATCCAAAAGCAAGTCATATTTATTTGTTTACTTTCTGCCTCAAGAACAGCAGTAGCATTTTTTCATTCACTTATTCATTCATTCATTTTGAAGTATTGAAATCGTAAAACATAGCTGCAGGAAGGAACAAGTACTTGTAGCAGAGTGGTGGTTGTAGGGCCACTTTGAAAATACAAACGGTAAATTCCTTCCTAAAGCAGCCATTTTAAATCCTCAAGCAGGGGGTCCCTGGGTGGCTCAGTGGTTTAGCCCCTGCCTTCGGCCCAGGGCATGATCCTGCAGTCCCGGGATCGAATCCCACATCAGGCTTCCTGCATGGAGCCTGCTTCTCCCTCTGCCTTTGTCTCTGCCTCTTTCTCTCTCTCTCTGTGTCTCTCATGAATAAATAAAATCTTTAAAAAAAAAAAATAAATAAATCCTCAAGCAAAGCTCAGTTTCACATCCTCTTTGTTGAAAGGAATGCATCTTTGAAGGCTGCATTCCCGCCATGGAACTCTGATGGGGCAGGATTTCAATTCAGTACAAAAAGAGAAATCCAAGGAGGTGTTGAGAAACTGAACCCTGTTTTCTTCCTTAGGGAGCCAGGAACAATGTGAGAAAGCAAAGGAGTAAATATCTTCTATTCCAGAAGAAAAACAAAGTCTTTGCTGCTTTGCAATACCTTTCCCTACTTCTCAGCATTTCTCCAATTTACACAAGCACTTTCTTACGGTGTGCAATGCCTCCTAACTAGGTGACACACCACGGCTTCAGAATGGTGAAGGACCTTGCTGTCTACTCACATCCTCTATGCTATGCTACTTTGAACTGGGAAAAGTATTTTATTTTGTAAAGATTTATTTATTTATTTATTTACTTACTTATTTATTTATTTATTTATTTATTTATGAGAGAGAGAGAGAGAGAGAGAGAGAGAGAGAGAGAGAAAGGACACACCTGCAAGCAGGGGGAAGGGCAAAAGGAGAGAAACAGACTACACCCTGAGCCCGTCCTGGGACCCTGAGATCATGACCTGAGCTGAAACCAGGGGTGCCAGGTTCAACCAACTGAACCACCCAGGAACCCCTGGAAAAAGTATTGTAAATCAAGAGGGACTTGTCTCTCTTTCCCTCCCATCCTGTCAGAAGACACAAATGGGCCAGCAAAGTGGAGTCAAAAGCGGGAGGGAGCTTGCAGCTTTCAAATAGTGTTGCATTTATCTGTCCTTGTGAGATACTGCCTGGGAGTTGACTGAGTTAAGAGCGGGTTGAGGAGTAGGTCAAGGGATTCCAAGGAGTAAACAAAGGGGCCCAGAAACTGGAATGCATCCTAAGAAGGAATACCGGGATATGCTGCCCTCTGCAGGATTTTTAGGGAAAAATACATCAGTTAAAACTGGCTAAACCTTTAAAAGTCAACATCAGTGTTGACAAGGATGTAAGCAGAAGGAATGTTCATATTCTCCTGGGGTATTTATCAGGGAATGTCCAGAAAAGCTGAAGATGTGCCTTCCCTATATCCCAGCAACCTCACGATATCCTGGAGGTACTCTCCCACATTTGCATAAGGAGATACGTGTGGGAATGCTCCTTGTTGCATTGTTTATGACAGCTAGAAATTGGAAACAGCCCAAATATCCATCAGCAGAAAGCTGTAAGCATCAATTGGGATATATTCCTACCATGGAATGTTGTACAGCAATTAAAAAATAAGTTTACGTTAATCAACATGCACACATCTCAAGAATATGATATGGAGAGATTAGCTGCATAAAGATACATAATATATTATTTATATAAAGTTTGTAAACACACGAAATACATAGAGTGTAATACCATTTACATAACTGAAAATGAAACCAAAACTGTGTGCACTAAAAACAAACATAGCAATGATGAACACAAAACATGAAAATAGGCTTGGGAATCCCATAACATGATATAGGGAAGGGCACGCAAGATTTTGATTATATATATTGTGTTTTGATTCTTTTGCGTATTCATAATACTTATGAATATTCATTATATTATACTTATTATAAGGTCTGAAATATTTCATTAGAAAAACTGAGGAGCTCTGATTTAGATTCAGCTAAAATATATAAAATTCCTGCCATGTATCTAGTACAGTGCCCTTCTACATCTGGCAGTATGATAGCTGATACCAGAGGAATCTGTGCTCATAAGTGCAATAGAATCCCATTATCCTGAAACTTCTGCTTGTACTTTCAGATCCGGTGAATGTGACCCTACCTGACCTCCTGCCCGATGCCGTGAGCTCACCACTCTGACCGATAAACTTGCAGGAGAGGTTACAGGGGGAAGGAGAAGGAAGGCAAGGTAAATTATTAAAACTTACTATTAAGAAAGGGTACCAAGTGGATTTGGAATTTTCTTTTCTAAATGAATTCAACTTCTTTCTGTGGGTCACATTCTCTCTCAATGTACCAATTTCTTAATAGAAACTGTGTGATGAGGGATATGGGTCCAAACGAAGAAATTCTCTGTGATAGAATCATGAGTGCATGTCGCATGAGGAAAAAGGCAAAACATCCTGGGTTGGTTTTATGTGACCTATAATGGATAAGACTTGGAGACCAGTTGTTGCGTACCTAAACTGAGATTAGATGTTTAGTTTTGAGGCACCTGTAGGGGGAACTTCAAGCATCCAATGAGGTGAACTCCTATTAATAGTTGTCAACTCTGGCTTCACATTATAATCACTGGAGAGTTCTAAAAACTATTGGCTTGCTCCCCCCCAGAGATGCTGAAATAGTTCATGTAGGGTGGGGCCACTCCAGGTGGTCAGATTTTATCACTGTCACTTCCTAGGTGATTCTAATGTACATTCAGCATTGAGAACCACTGTGCTGCAGTTGTCATCTTCATGGCTATTGGTTTACTCTGGTTGGGGTGGTTACTGCTGGCCCATCCTGTCCTGTTTGTGCTGTGATGGAAGAAACGTTGGGCACTTGTTGTTTGTTTCTACTAATTCTCTCTACTCAGACTTGCAAATGTCTTTGATGTGCCATTTCTTGCCTGGAAACTTGGCTGGAGATTATTCATCATGCCTTGGCATTCTTTTGTGCAAGGCCAAGTGTTTGGAAAAAGTCAGGGCTGTGCTATGCAGCAGAGGTAGGGGAGTGGGGGAATCAGGGGGTCGGGAGATGTCACTGACAAGGCCACAAAGGTCATCAATTTTTTGTAATGTCTAACAGGCCTGGGCTCTTCAAAGTCTCAGTCAGCTTCTAGACTTACATGCTGGCTAAAAGAATAGAATAGTCCTAGCACCCACCCCCCCTCCTTCTCCATCCCATCCCTGATCTCACTGGAGACAATTGTAATAACATTTTAAAAATGCATGAATTTGAGAGCTAAAAATTTAGTTTAAACTTCCAATCCAGCAGAGACATCTTTAACAATACCTCGTTGGATGGCCATGCTTTAAAAGTCTTTGCTAGTTCCCCGTTAAAATACTTCTATAAAATGCCTATACATTTTGCTCCGATGTTAACACTGGGACTACAAGGAGTAGTAGTCACTATCCCAGCCCTTAGATGATTCACAGGAGAGGTTAGAAGGGAACACGTGTGACCAATTGCTGTAGAGTGTGAGATGTAGAAGGCAGTCTGCACATCCTGTACACGGGTTATAAAATTAGGAAAGAGGAAGGTTTGTGTGGATCAGTTTTGTTGGAGAGGGGTTTTGCACGGAGGGAGGGCTTGACATAAGTCATTTTTTTGAGTCTTGTCAACATGCATTTTGAGCAGCTTCAGCACCACCTGGGAGCTTGTTAGAGGTGCAAAACAGGACTTCAGGCCCCATCCTAGACCCATGGAAGCAGAATCTCCACTTTATTTTTAATTTTGTTATTTTTGTTCTTTTTAAAGATTTTATTTTTTCATGAGAGACAGAGAGAGAGAGAGAGAGGCAGAGACACAGGCAGAGGGAGAAGCAGGCTCCATGCAGGGAGCCCGATGTGGGACTTGATCCTAGGTCTTCAGGATCATGCCCCGGGCTGAAGGGAGGTGCTCAACCGCTGAGCCACCCAGGCCTCCCAGAATCTCCACTTTAACAAGATCCTCAGGAGCGTCATATGGACATGAAGGCCTGAGAAGCATTTTAGAGGAAGGATTAAAGATTCTCCAGGTTTTATGAGATGACACGAAAGCTTCCATGTGTGAAGTGGTCTGGTGCCACTACAGCTCAAGCATAGGGTGAAAGAGGAACAAGTGATGCCATTTGGAAGGGCAGGCCTGGGCCTTGTCATGAGGGGGCTTGCAGAACATAGTGAGGAATTTGGATTTCATCACGAAGGCAGCGAGAAGCTAATTAAAGCCAATTAAAGGTCTAAGCAGGAGATTTTTGCTTTAGGAGAATGCCATTGGCAGTAGAGTGTAGGATGGAAGGAAGGTCAAGGGAGGGCCCAAGGGACCCGGCTTTAGGAGGCTGTTGCCATCACTGGAGAAGTGGTAAGGACACAAACCCAGGCTGGCCCCTGGGAAGGGAGGCAGAGGTAGAGACAGGGAGCTTTTCAGGAGAGCTGAGCAACAGGACTTATTACTACATGACGATTCTCATTTCTTTGAAAATCCTTTTAGAAATACATTGTAGGTCACTAGGAGAACAAAGACCAACATGTAAACAAGCGAAAAACCTAAATGCTCAAATGCCTAATCCTGGATAAATGTATAACATAAGAAAACCTGGTTAGGAGAAAAACAATTATCCATGACAAATATTAGGAGCAGGAAAGACTATGGAAATGTTTGTCATTCTGTTGTTTCGGTGCCGTCTCAAATTGTCTTAAACAGAGACTTTTGATGACTGAAAATTGATACTTGCTTTACAATTTAGATGAAGAGAAAACATATTACTGTTGTATAATATCGTAGGAAATTTGTAAAACCAGAGGAATACACACCAACTATGTGCACAGGAGGATTTTTGTTGCATTTTTAGCCTTCAAGCTACAGGGGGTTTCTTACTGATTAACAGAGGAGCTATTCTTTTCATGTGTCATTGGAGGTGTAATTATTTCCTAAAGTGTATTGTACCTCTTATACCCCATTCCTTTATTTATAGTTCATATATAATAGAAATTATTAGTCTCAAACTTTTCTTTAAGAGCAGAAATAAATTTCCAGTAGTTTGCTGTTTGAAATATTAACATGGCTGATTATATTTTACGGATTCTCTTAGCAAAAAAAAAAAAAAATTGGGAGTTTTTCATTCCACTTTTAGGTTTTAATCAATAACATAAATTATGTATGAGAAGTCTTAGTATATTAACTGCATTTTAAAAAGGTATTTGACAAAACGTGAAATTAAATTACCAATGCTGTCATTTTTATGACATATTTTTTTATATTTTTGAAAATATATTGATCATCTGTTACTTTACCACAGATGAATATTAGCATGAATATTAACCCAAACTCTATTTGGAAGAGGATACACACACACACACATATATAAACATCAATATGGTAATGAAGGTGAAGTCATATGTTTCTGAGAAGCATTTGAACATGAGGTGAAAACAGCAGAAGAGCTGAACTTTTTGTTATCGCCGTCCAGCCTTGCTGCCATCCCTCACTGGGTTGGGGGGGTGGTTGAGGCAAATATCTACCTTTTCTTTCGGAAGACCAATATGGTCACATGATGGCCACACAGTTCCTTATTCAATTTCCTGAACTTACCTCTCTGCCTTATTTCTTTGTGTCTGCTTTCCTGACAGCAGCAGTTCACATTTGACCTTCATGTCTCCCTCTCTCTTATTAGTTTTGCATTCTCAAAAGAATTTTCCCTCGCTTTGCGATGGAAACCCTCCCATAGCTATTTATACTTCCAGAAAGCTAAAACAAAATTGCTTCTTAATGTCAATGGGATGCCACTCCACAGCTTAGCGGCCCTACTAATGCAAACTCCTTTGGGACATCAAAAGCTCAGAGAGAGCTGACCTTGCATGCATGGCTGGGATCCTAGTTCCAAATAGGTAATTTGATCTTGAGTCTTAAGCTTGCAGAACTAGTTCTTTGGCAGCATAGCTCAGCAGTTTTTATAAGGAAATCCTAGATTATACAAATTATCTCTCCCATTGACTGTAAATTGGAACTTTGTCTCGGGAAAACAATTTACCAACATTTTATGACTCTTTTCCACTCAAGGATTCTACTTGGATGCATTTGTGCTATAGGTTCCTTGCCCAAGTACCCAAAGAGGTTCAATGTAGTGTTGTTTATAAAGGCCAAAACCCTACATACAATCTCTGTATCTACTAGTGGGGAATGATTTAATAATTGTGGTCCATTCCCTTAATGGAATGGTAGCCAACTATCTGTGTGCTCTTATGCAAAGATTCCTAAAGCCAAGGAATTGTTTGGTGGGGCTTAGTGTTCCCTACTTTTTAGCACTCCCCTTTCTTTGATGTAGACAATTGATATTCTAGAGCTAACATTACAGCATAGTCACATAAGAAAGTAAAATAGTATAATATTTATACATAGTATAGAATATATGCATGTATAGGCATGAAACATTTCTGGAAGGTTATACTTGAAATAGTGGATATCTCTGGATGGAAGGGTTGGGCATGGGAGTGGAGAAAGAGGCTCTACACTTCTGGTCTTCGTCATGAACATGTATTTTATTTCAAAAATAAATTTTAAACAAACAATTCTACGTAAATAAGTAGATAAAATGGAGATAAAGGCCATTGAAAAGGGGCAGTTATCTTAGTCTTTTGGGTGCAAGCACCTTAACAATGCCTGCAAAAAAACAGAGGCCCTTGTGTTTTCTGTGGTGGCCCATGAGACGAGATACTTGATTATTTTGCCTATCATTATAGCCCCACGGAAGGAATGGTTCTCTGGAGTCCTACTGTCACTTGATCCTTCAGGACCCTAAAGATTACGACTTAAGTCTGGTTGGGATAGCAAACATCACCTCCTCCGAGAAGCCTTCTGTGTTTCTTGTGGCCTGCCTGGTCTCTGCCTTCTTTCCACTCCTATTCTAAGAAATTCATTGCTTTAGAGTTGGTGCCTATCTGCCCTTTAATCATACTGACTGTATTCCTTTTATCTCCAGGCAGTGGATGGCACAATAGGTCTCCTGCTCAACTATACCTGCTCTCATCACAATGTTCCCTTTGTTACTCTACAGATATGCTGATTAGGCATCAGGGTTTTACTTCTCTACTGAGGTTGCCAGTAAAGGGCTTCTTTGTGCAATAAAGGGGAGATGATCACACAGTGTGCCAAATTACCATAATGGGACATTCCTGCATAGTAGCGGAGTAGCTGCAGTTCTTCTGGGAGATTCCTACTTCAGGGCAAAGTCCCAACTTCTTAGCATGAAGAATGAGATTTTATATGCAACCTCACCCTGCCAGCATGCATGCATGTGCATAAACACACCCATGCACAGGCACACGCACGCACACACACACGGAATCCTGATCTGTGGCACTTCCTTGTACACATCCATATTCCAGTTTTACCAAGTCATTCGTCCTCCTGGAACACACAGTGCATTTTTATACCACAATATTACTTTACACCAACTGTGGCTCAATAGCATGCAAAATGCAGTTAACCCATATTCATTTCTCCTTCTTTTGCCTTTTGACTTAATGATGTTTGGCTCTAACTAAATAGCTTCTCCCATAGAGGGAGCAAAAGTGACTCTGGCAAGATAGTGGAGGAGGGGCAAATCCCAATGGTGTCTTACAGTCCTCTGGGTTTGTACTGCTCCACGTTATTGCCCATTGAAGTTTCACTGGAATGTGTTCCATATGTACAAGGCTAGCCTGCATTGTAAACAAAAACGTGTATTTGCCTTCCTTACATAATATGGAAAAGAATTGTTAGGCTTATAGAGAAAAAGAGATAGTTGTGGTTCAGTGTTTAATTTTTGGTTTTGCTGGGAGACGATGAAATTTATTTTCATTCCTCCTATTTTGAGTTGTACCTTAAATTCAGACATGCACTTATCTCAAGTTTGTCCTTAAAGGCTAATTGGCATTTATTCTATGGTATTCAGACTTCTCTTATATTAACTCTTAACTTAACTAATTGGCTTTTGTGTCCAAAGAAAGGATTAAAAAGCTGCAGAAGTAAACTACTCCAGAGTAATGCATAGAACCCACTCACAGAGAGCACATGTGTAAGACACTGGAAGTTCTCTACTCAAGTTCTCAAATATCAAGAAATGACACAAACAGCTGTTTGACTGGCATGTTGTGATCTGGCTACTTATTGTACATCACTCTGGATTCAGATATAGTGATATGTGACACATCACCAGATATTTAAAGGCACAAAATATCTGTTTTTCAGCTTAGTTACAAATTTAGAGTGGAGATAATCTATTTGGTATGAAAACAGTTGAGCAGAGAGAGCTTGTGGTTGGATCACTGACTGCCTGAATTAAAATTGAGCCCCTCTGAATATTTCTACTTGCCACTCTGCTGTGACAAGAGCATGACAGTCAACTCAAAGGAATAATTGGGATAGGAGAGAATGGATAAATGACATATGAAGCATTGTCCTTTAAACTCGACACAAGTGAACCAAGATCATGGTGGCTTCTCACTTAAACAATGGAGGAACAGATTGAGGTACCTTACTTGAAGTGGTCAAAGTGGCAACTTCATTGAGTGTCAAGTGAAATGGAAGGACAACCTGTTCTTTTATGTTGCTATTCATGAGTTAGTGTCCATGACTTATCTAACAGCCAGGGCCTTGTTCCTTTCAGTGTGAGGTTAGTAGTTACAAATTTGAGCCCATGGAACCTCTTTCTCTCTTGCCTTTTATTTTCATGAAAATAAAGAAGGCTGAATCTAAGGCAGGGATAAGTATTCAACTTTAATAGTAATCAAAGAAATACAAATAAAAACAGGACTCCATGTTTTGGTCTGTCAGATTGGGCAAAGACTTAAAATTATGTAAAGCTCATTGTTGGTCAAGGGTTGTCATATACTTAGATGGGAGAGTAACAATGTAAAATGTCAACGGTTTTTCTGGAGGGGAGTGTGGGATATCAAAGCTTCAAGATATATAGATTCCTTGATAAGAAAGTCTACCTTCTAAGGAAGTTGATTGAGGGTAAGAGCAAAGATTTAGCAACAAAGATATTAATTGCAGTGTGTTTTATAATACAGCAAAATTTGAAATGGCTAAAGTGTTCATCCATTGGACATTGGTCTAATCAGTCATGGTTTGTTCATACAATGAATGCAATACTCTATAGCCTTTTAAATGCTGAAATGTCTGATGCAGAAAGATGTTCACAATATTGTGTCATTACCAAAGCGGGTTAAAAATTAGTATCCTTTGTATATTCCAACTTTATTATGGAAAGTATATAGATACACATATGTGCATAAAGATAGGCGTCATGATTTAATAGAACGGTATACCAAAAAATTAACCCAAGTTATTTCTGGTAGTGAATGTTAAGATTGTTTAAAACTTTTCTTTCTACTTGCATTTTAAAATTTTCTATCATTTTTAGATAATTACATCAGTGAAACAAAAACACTACTTGTAGCTTAAATAAGTAAATATGAATATGCATGGCGAGCTAAGTCATTTTATGACCCTGACAATGATAGGAAGTTAAGGAATCTGTGAACCTGTCTATGATGGAGACTGTATGTTACCTACTCTAATACCCACTTCTTTGGTTTTAGCACCACAATTTTTAACTGGGCATATTGCCACCCAGAATAAAAGACTATATTTCTCAGCTATCCTTGCAAGTAAGGTGGTCAAGACTAGATTCTGACCATTGAGATATAAGTGGAAATTCTGTGTGGGACTCGCAGAACTTTTACGAAAGAGCATGGGTTCACCCTTATTTTCTCTTTTTCCCTTCTTACTAAACACATTGTATTTATTGTTGCAAACTGATCAGAACCTTTTACTAAATGGCTTATTAGAATTGGTTGTCCAGAAAAAGAAAAATTTTGGAACGTTATATAAAATATATTTTCAAAGATATCTAAACTGGCATGTTACATTTCTTGGATTTCAAGATGAGTTCTTTCTTTAGTGATTTCTTTTTTTTTAGGTGTAGCAGATAAGCCTATATAGACACAACCTCAAATGTTGATATAGCCAGTTTGGAGGAAATAGCTTCCAAATGCAATTCTTAATTATATAAAAGTTAAACATTAAATGGATGTTAATGATGATGGAAATAATGGCATTTTAACACCAGTGCAAACGTGGCTTATTAAAGTACAGAGCCCTTTAATAAATAAATACATTTAGGGAAAATGAGCTCATTATTGAAGAATTCATCATCTGGATGTATCATTTAAAGAATTTTTACCAAATGAATATTTCTTTGAACTAACATGACTTTGAGAGAAAAACTGTATTAAACTCTGAGACCAGTAAGTAGATTCTTTAGCATTAGTTCATATTGCTATAAAAATTAAAGGATAATAATATGATTTGTACCTTGAATAGACAACATTATCTCTTAGTCTCTTTTGGGGATGTGACACTTTCTCAGATTTCATCATTATATGACTAATTTACAGGGTAGCATCATTGGGTGCTTCGAGGATTTAAACTTTGATGATGATGAAAGTTTATTTTGCTAGTGTTGCTTCTGTAAAAACATTCAGACATTTTTAAATGACTTTTTGAAATGGTTATGAAAATACAAGTAATTAAGAAACACATTAATTCCTCTAATCCCCCAAATATAAGATGTTATTAGAATGTGGCCAGAGTTTTTTTTTTTTTTTAAAAGAACACATTTCTTTAGAGAAACATCCCCTTTTTCCTTTCTTTATTTTATTTTTCTCTTTATCAATGCAAATGTTCATGTTTTCATCTCTGTAGGATTCTTTCCTCACTGCATTCCACAAGCCCAGAGAAACTCCCTGGAACTCATACAAAACCCTCTCCTGCTACCATATTAGGAATCAAAATGTGTAGCAGAAACCCACTGCCAAGTAGAGATAATCAACAGGGAATGTCTGTGCCTTCAAGCCAAATGAGTGCAGAAAAATGATCAAGGCAGCAAAATAAATAATAAAACTGAGGACTGGCTTTAGAGTATGGTCTTGTTATATCACGCTTGCTAATAAAGCTGTGCTGGAAATTTCTATACCTCTTGGCCATTCAGGTACGAAGACCCAGTTAGGTCTGATTTTACTGTGGATATAAGTCGCTCTGGGTCACAAGTAGAGCAAAATTAAATAATATATCTTTGTCTTATTAACTACATGAAAAATTTTGTATGCTTCATAAATCTTCTACCATAAGACCTAACCGACTCTGTAATATTTTAAATTTTAGGTTTGTTCCCCACCCCCCCCCCCCGCAACTTTTGCAAAGTCTGTAAGTGTATAGAAGTTACCAGAAAACTTTCTGGTTATATTGTTTTCACTCCAAGTAAAATTGGTTAACATTAGTTATATTTTTCTTACATGTAGCACTCGATCCATCACATTCTTGACTAGAAATAAATTTTTAATTAATACATGTGACAAACTAATAGATGTTTCAAACCACAGCAGTGGTTCTGGAATCCCAGCAAGGGACAGGATGGAGATTATATAGGAAGGCTGAGCAATTATCTAGTGGATGAAACAGACTATTGTGGAACTAACTGCCTGCTTTATTAAGACAGTAATGATGATACCTGAGGATGTAATGCTGTAATGATGAGAAATTTGACCTTGCAGCCACATTTTGTGAGTTTTAAAGGAGGCAGAGCAAGAAATGAGATCAGAGAACAGAAGCTTTCATAAATCAAGGCAACAGATGACAGGATGACAGGGGCCTGGGTGAGAGCATAATTGTAGACTCAGGATGAAACAAAGAATTTAGAGCTGTTACAAACTAATTTGTGTGCCATAACTCTCTGGGGAATTACAAATATCAGAAACTAGTAGATCCCGTGGTCAAACTGCTTCTGGACATATTACCTGGACCAAAACAACCAAAAAATGAAAAAACAAGGACAAACCAATAAAAATGCATTCCTTGTATGTTCACTGCACGTCATAGTTTACAAAGTTTTCCTGGCTATTGTCTTATTTGGCTCTTTATAAAATTTGTGGGGAAGATCCTCCTTACCTGTTTAATCCACACGTGGGCATGAGCTGAGTCACTTCGGTTAAATAACTTGCTCAAAGTCTCAATAAGAATGTGCACTAGATCTCAAATCCTTGCTTTCTCCAAATATCTCACTAATGCCCATTCAAGAGGGAGTGTCTGTGCTTTCTGGAGGGCTCCTCCTCTCCTTTGAAGTATGACTTAACAATAACTTCCCACCTTGTTCATTTGGTTGTTTAGTCTTTAATTTGAACGGTTTTTAGTTCTCCGATAGTTCTGGGACTCCACAAAGTCTGGGACTTTGGACACATTATTTAGCCACCCTGGCTTTGGTGAGGCCAAACTATGCCCTGAAGTGACAGCAGACAGGAAAAGCCCTTTCTTAGAAGGACTGACCAGGGTGCCCAAATACCTTGGCTGCTACTGCCATCTCCTGTTCAGAATGACTCCCCCAGAACTGCCCTTAACATACATTTGCTTAAAATTCAAGTGTGATACCCAGGCAGACTGCCTCCAGGGGAGTCAGGAATACTGCTTGTGCATGTGAGGTTCCCCATTCAACCTGTTCTGGAAGCAACATCTTTTGGTTGGAAGTGGCCAGTGTTGGAAGGTGGTATGAACAGGAGTAAGGGAGGGAAGATTACTGTTTGTAGGAGGAGGTAGCTGGGGAAAAGAAGTCTCCATGTGGCCAGAGATGGAGGAAAAGAAGCAGCAATGTATGCCTACTCTGAGTATACTGGATGAAGGACAAACACTTCTACTCTGAAACTAAAATCTCTGCATGGGCCATGTACGAGAGAAGTGAAGGAACATAGGACATCTGATGTTCTTCTGATTCCAGGAGGGTGCATCAGAGGAGTTTTGATGTACCTCAGAAGCACAGACTGTGCTATAGATACACCCCACCTATGAGTGGGGCCAAGAACTGAGATGGCAATGGTACACCAAAGAGGACTCTGGATCTTCTCAAAGCCTAGTATTTGCATTTCTGAGAATGTGAGAATCAGAGCCATCCCAGTGGTACAGCAAATGGACATAACCATTCCAGGGTTCAATCTTTTCTTTCTCTCGTGGTTTCCCAACTAATGGGAGGCAGCTAGGTAACTGGGCTGTGGGAGGGAAGTGGGACACAAGTGGTTATACTACCACCTGGTGCTAAATAGTCATGACTGTGATGTTACACTACCACTCACATCATCAAAGTCCTTCCCATATTTGTGGGATGGGCCCTTCTCAAAACCATAAGAGGCTACTCTTATGAGCCTCTTTTCCTTTCAAGATAGTTCTTGATGCTAAATTTAAGTTAATTTCACTTCTTATTAATGGGAGAGGCCCACACAGTATGATTAATCACAGGTAATGATCCACCGCAGGGAGAGTTCTAGTGATAAACCCAGAGAAGTGTGAGTCAGAGGGGAGTAAAAAAGAATACAGATGACAGTACCTGACGGTTTGTCTAGAACACTAGCTTCCAGCAGTAAGACTGTCCTTATTCTTGTGGCACCAGACAAACTTCAACTTCTCAATGACCCACTGATACAATTGCTCAGTGTGAAATGCTCTCTTTTCTATCTGGACACAGTTAAATACTGCAACATGCAAGTAGTCCTTAAGCTTGCTCACATAGGTCCTGTCCAAATATGTTAAGCTCATAGTTGTCAGTCTGTGACAGAAGGTCACAAAGAGGGTATATGTAGATCCCAGCCTAATTGAAAGGGCCGCTTGACAATCTTTTTCTTGATAGCCAATACAAAAACTTAGGCTCCACACATAATATTTTTTCTGAAGACCTGGAAAACTCTTGCCACATAAATTTCATAAAGAATTATGATTGTTGGGGCACCACACCTGACTGGCTCAGTCAGTAGAGCATGTGACTCTTAATCTCAGGGTCATGAGTTCAAGCCCCGTGTTGGGTGTGTAATATTATTTTATTAAAATAATAAAAAATAATTATGAGTTTTGGATCTAGTTGTATTATGCAATGTGATCTAGTTGTATTATGTTCTGAGAACTATGCTAGGCAGGTAGGAAAGCCTTCTGGACAGAAGCTCTACCTTTGGTGGCATGTACCTGACCACCACCTAGCATATATGTCTCAGATGAAGCTGATTTTTCTAGATAAATGGCATGTGTATCCTTGCTTGTAGATCTGATCATCCACTGAGGCTTGAAAAAGACTCACAGATGAATTCAATCTTTTTGTTCCTAATGCTGTAGATTCTCAAAGGGCATGGTAGTAGGCATGACCAGAGGTTTGTTGGCCAGTGTGTTAGCAAAGGCTAATGTTGTGATGGTCTAGAACATGTTTTAGGGCCAGGTGTAGTAGGGCGTAAATTTGATATTTGCTCAAACATGACCACTTAACAATTATTTCTGTTTTTTTTTTTTTTCAAATCCTTAAAGAGAGTAGAATGAATTTTACTATGTCCAATCATTGTAATTTAATCTACCATTCATGGGACTTGTATAAGGTAATTGAGGTGTCCAACCAGACAGACAGCAAATAGACTGCTCTGGTATTTTATAAGCAAGCGTTATCGGGTACCAATAGTTTTTGCTTTTACCTTGTGAAATCTGTACTTAGAGGCCATGTTCCTATGCAGTGTTATTATCATACTTATCCTTGGAGCTCTGGCTCCGGTTCGAATTTATAAGAGTAAAATCAATTCCAAGGCCCATTTATAAAATATGACTCAGCCTAATATACTTAAAGAAACCACACAGATCAAATAATATATGCTTTCACGTTTGTTGGAAAATTTCTTAGGTGACATTGTTCTTGCAATCAAGTAACTTCTAAGATAGTTGTTCTCAAACTTTAACCTTCATTCGAATCACTGAAGGGCTTATTAAAAACAAATTGCTGTGCAAAAGCTTTTTTTATTTTGGTGTAGACCCAATAGTTTATTTTTGCTATTTGTTTCCTTTGCCTCAGGAGACATATTGGGACTCCACCAAAATAAATATCTTTTGCACAGAAAAGGAAACCATCAACTAAATGGAAAAGCAACCTACTGAATAGGAGAAGGTATTTGCAAATGATATATCCAATTAGGTATTAATATCCAAAATATATAAGGAACTTACAAGACTTCACATTAGAAAGGCAAATAATCTGATTGAAAAATGAGCAGAGGACCTGAATAGACATTTTTCTAAAGAAGACCTAGAGAGGGCCGACAGATACCTGAGAAGATGCTCAACATCACTAATCATCTGGGAAGTGCAAATCAAAAGCACAGTGAGATAGTCCGAATGGCTAGTATCAAAAAGACAAAAAATAACAAGTGTTGGTGGGACATGAAGAAAAGGGACCCTCACACACTGTTGGTGGGAATGTAAATTGGTGTAGTCATTATGGAAGACAGTATAGAGGTTACTCAGAAAACTAAAAATAGAAATACCCCATGTTTATCAAAGCATTATTTACACTAGCCCAGATATGGAAGCAACTCAAGTGTCCATCAATAGATGAATAGGTAAAGAAGCTGCAGTATGCATATACACAATGGAATATTCAGCTATAAAAAGGAATGAGATCTTGCCATTTGTGACAACATGGATGGACCTCTAGACATTAGTAGGGTATTGTGCTAAGTGAAATAAATCTGACAGAGAAAGACAAATACCATGTAATTTCACTTATATGTGGAATCTAGAAAACAAGCAAGACAGAAACAGACTCATCAATACAGAGAACAAACTGATGGTTGCCGAGGGGATGGTTGCCAGTGGGGGGGTGGGTGGGGAAGAGGGGTGAAATAGGGGAAGGGGATTAAAAGGTACAAAGTTCCAGTTATAAAATAAGTCACGGGGATGAAAAGTAAAGCATAGGGAACATAAATAATATTATAATCACATTCTATGGTGACAGGTGGTAACTACACTTGTCATGGTGAGCCCTGAGTAATGTATAGAATTACCAAATCACTATGTTGTAGCCTGAAACGAATATAACATTGTGTATGAACTGTACTTTGGTAATAAAAATTTTAAAAGAAATTGCTGTGCCCCACTCACAGGTGCAGCAGATCTGGGATGGGGTCTGAAACTTTGCATTGCCAACAATTTCCCAGGTGGTGTAGATGTTGGGGGGGGGCCTGGAGCCACACTTTGAGAATCACAGCTCTGAGAAACAGAGGTCGGTTTTTACCGACCTCTCCTTCTCTCTCTTTTTCTGTTTTGATCTCTGCATCATTATAATCCTTATTCACATCTGTCTTGGGCTCAGCCAGGACTCCCCAGTTCATATGTTGAATTCCTAAGGCCCAGTACCCCAGAATGTGACTGTATTTGGAGTGAGGGTCTTAAATAGGTAATTATATTAAAATGAGGCGAGCTGAGTCCAAAGGGAGGACTTACTGGAAATAAAACTGATCACCACTGAGGAAGAGGAAATGCTGCCAGTAGACTGCCTTCAGGTGCGATCCGCAACATGCATGCTTCCTGGGCCTTGGGCCTCTGCACCTGCCAGCCTCCAGTTTCTTGAGTTCTTTGTTTCAAATCTTTTCTTATCTTATCTTTTCTTTTCTTTTTTTCTTTTTCTTTTTCCCTTCTCTCTTCTCTCTTCTCTTTTTTCTCTTCTCTTCTCCTCTCCTCTCCTCTTCTCTTCTCTTCTCTTCTCTTCTCTTCTCTTCTCTTCTCTTCTCTTCTCTTCTCTCTCTCTCTCTCTCTCTCTCTTTTTTTTTACACACATACACATCCTATTGGTTCGGTTTCTCTGGAGGGCCCTGTATACAAGGTCTCATTCCGTTCAGTTTCTGGTTGAAGCCTGAGGATCAACCCTTTCTTACGAAGGGTTTCCAATATGTGAAAGTGTTGAGAAAAAAAGAACCTTACTGGCTTTTCTCGTATACAGCCATCATTTAATGTCTTTTATTATGATTTGTTCCGATGCATTGGATATTCATGGTGTGTGGCGACTGCTTTTTGCTCATGAAGAGGACCTCGCTGGCTTTCCATTGTGGGGACCCTCATGCTTGAAGTTGCTTTTTAACTAGTTTTGTTTGTGGTCAGTGTTAGAACAAAGGTAACTACCTCCCAGGTATGTAACTGTTCATCTGGACTGCTGTTTAACTAGACGAGCTGATTTAGGTCCTTCACATGCTGGGGAGTCATGTGAAATTTCTTTGGCGAAGTCTGGATGCTTTACACGTATGTCGGGATGGCTGGATATGGTGTCTTATTATCTTCATTTTGACTTTTCCCCAAGTCCTGCCTCACACACAGAGGACTTAATGAGCTTTCACAGAGATTTCTACATCAAAACAGCTCTTGGGGAGCCATGAGCTTTCTGAGCTGGCTCTCCTTTCATCCTTTGTTGCAGTTTTTCTTCTGCCTCTGGCATTGATGTGATTGAACAGAGGGGGCTACTTAGGTTTGCTGCACAAACACCTGTGAAAATCTTCTCAGGCTGCCCTGTTTTAAGTTAGCTTGAAGAACAGAAATTAGAGCCTTCAGAATTGATCAATCCTGGATAACCAGTGTAAGAAAGACTTTATCAAACTCGAAACCCGGATTTTATCTCGCAGAGCTGGAAACCTTGAACCTGTGCTCAGACTGCAGAATCACACGTGTTTAGATGGCAGCACCTACTGGCCGAGCGTGGTACGGCAGCTGCGGTGCACCTGCCCCTCCAGGCCAGAGAGGGGCTAGTGCCACAGGATTGGCGTGTGGTGTTACGGTGACTTTCCTCGGGAGGAATTCTTCTCCGAGCTTTCGAGGGCTGGAGTGTACATTGACTCAAGCTGGAGACCCAGCTGTAGTGTCAGAAGGTTCTGCGAAGGGCTCTACGCTTCTGAAAATGCTAAGGCACTTACTTGGCAAACAGTGTTGTGAGTATAGACCAGAGCCATGAGTGTAAACCCCAGGGACCCTTTAACTTTTTAATCCTTTCTCCTGAAAGGTTTGAGATTTAATTGTTAGTACTTTTTTTCCAAGTGGTTATCTCCTATTGATAAGTGAAACAAATTGAAAAATAAACTTTTTTACAGAAATCTACTAGCCAACGAATGTACTCAGAAAAGATATTGATTCCAAAGTGGAAGAATGGCAATGGATTTTTGTTCAATGCTGTATCACGAGGGTGGTCGGGCTTCTAGGACTAGCCTCGTGTGTGCTACATGAAAGCATTCTGGGAATATTCTAGCACATTCTTGATGATACAGTAAATATGTGAAAGCTGATAATTGACTTGATTCTAGTTAAAATAGTTATTTTGACTTAACCACCAGTATCAAAGTTGCCCTTGTTTGACATCTTTACTTTTTGAAGCATTTTGATGCATTCTGGATCATGATGAGAAGTGGATTAGCCAGCTGGTGTAATGTCTTACAGATGAGGTTATAGACCCAAGACACGGAAGAGGCTTATTCACGGTCATGTTGTTTATTAGAACTGGCACCCACATGACATGTCCCTAACTGCTCCTACAGTGCTTCTCAAATTGGCTGGGCTGATTACTTGAGTCCATAGATTATTGTTATATTGTCTAAATGGGTGAAGGAAAGTATAACAGATATTTGTTCCACTGTTGGATTAGAGGCTTGGTTCTGTTAGGTTCATGCATGGACTTGATGGAAACCAAAGGACTAGCATGTCCTATGGATAGGGCAACAACACAGAAACAACAATGAGTTTAAAAAGGTGAACAAAGCTAATGCCTGCCTTTCAGCTGTGCACCCTTGGTCTAAAGCTTACTGTCATGACTTCTTTGTGTGGTTGGATCTGTTGAATTTTATCAGATGGACTGGTTACCTGTAACTAGAACTGTTGAGCCAGACGTGATTAAAATGGCCAGAACATTCAATAGCTCTGATTGCTGGTACTTTACTTTCTTGCAAGCAACCATCTATCTATCTGTCCTCTTTACTTTTTCTCAGCCTTCTGAAAAACAGACAACTCTGCTTGCTTTCTCCTACTTTTTACCTGGTACACTCGAGGATATTCAGGGGAGGAGGGAGCATCACAACGTGCAGTTGGCAGGGAGATGAATAAAATGATATGTGGAGGCTAGAAGCTCTAGGAGGGTGGAAAGGAAATTGGTTCTGCAGGCAGGAGAGCAGGCCCCCCGTGTGCTGGGCATTATGGTTGATTCTGTATACCTGTCCTCTCATTTTTTCAGCAACAATAGCCAAGAGAAGTAGGTATTATTATCTTTGTTTTGATGGAGAAATTGTGGCTCAATTCTGTAATCTGCCTTCTGTCCCTGTGCCCACTTCTTTCTATGTAGTCACACTTTGTAGACATACTGGATAGGTTCAACATACAGGTGCGAAAGTGGGGAGCTTGGACTCCATGTGGAGGGTACGAATGACATGCCTGGAGGAAACGTAGAGATCCAAGAATGGAGGAAAGGGTGGAGCTAGGTATGGTCTAGTCATCTTGGCTTTAGAGAGAAGGATGCTGAGATAAACTCTTTAAGTCCATTTGGTTTGTCCAGCAGAGCTGCAAATGAAAGATCTATAAAAGAAAGATCTTTGTGATTCAAGATCTATGGAAGCCTCACTTAAAAGATGTTATTCTTGTGGGTATGATGGATTGTCTTAAATTCTATTCCTCAGAAAAAGTAGGAAATGGAAAAACATCCGTATTTCCAGTGGTTCTTAATACCATCAACACCAGGATCCTGAGATGCTGAGAAATACAATTCTTGAGAAATACAAATTAATGACTAGACCTACATGAGTGGGGCCAGCAATCTGCAGTTTACCCAGACCTCCAGATGATTCTGAAAGCCTGCCCAAGTTTGAGAACTGCTGCTTTACTCTTTAATATCTACTACATGAGGAGTTTAATCTCTTTCCTCAGTTATATATGAAAAAGCCTTAAAAAACCCATCAGCAATCATCATGGTAAGACTTAATTTGCTTTCTCCCCTGATATGTTCTGGAAGATGAGATAAATGTAATAATGTCAACTTGTCAACTGTTCGTAATATAAAAAATGGCAGTGCAAAGCTTTTTTTTTTTTTTTCCTTCTTGGCAATGTACTTAGATAGTTTAATTGACTTCTAGAGAAAATTAAATATAATATCTAAATAACAGGAACATCACATCTGAATTTTGACTTTATCTTTTATCACGGTATTATTTTCTTTGACATTATCTGCTGAAGACAATAATTGAAATTTTAAGAGGGAAAAAACTATTCAGATTACCCAGGTGGCTTGTTACAAAGTCCTATAACCATCTGATTGTAAAAAATAATGATATCAATAATCCTTTTAAAACTTGGAAAACCAAGGAAAAGTTAAAGATTCCTTCTCTATCTCCATCCCTCAAGAAAAGAAGTACTTTTGAAATAATAAGATTCTAAGAGTGCAGAATTAGAAAGGAGGTCAGGCACAGCAGTACTGGACTATGTATTAATATTGCCAACATTGGCTAGGTGGAAATTGAAATTACATGATTTATTTTTATGGCCTGGCTATTTGTATCATCTTGAGCTGGAGAGTGATGTCAAGTAGAAGTGTAGGGAGGGAACAGCTAGAAAAGCTGTGAAAAAATATTGTTAAAGAAATTCCTGTTGAACAGAAAAATATAGTTTCTGGCTCCCAACATCAAGGTGTCCCTTCACCTAAGTCCTCCATTTCTAAAACATGCCATTCCATATACCACATCTTTTCTTTTTTTAAATAGTAATAGGTTCTTCCAGAAAATTTTTCTCCTTAATGTCCTGTCTGCAAATGTTTGATATATATCTATTGTTGATATTTTATATATGTTGGTTTTATAAGTTAACATTAATTTAATCATATCTTAAAATATGTATTTTCTTCTTGCTTCTAGAGTATAGGAACCATATTCTATAAATGTTTATTTTGATCAGCAGACATTTACTGATTTGCTATTGCATATTTTCCACCATATTGGGCACTAAGACAATAAGACATGTGCCAAAAGTAAACCCAGGAAAATATAGTTGGCTAATCATGCAAAGCCAGGAGAAGTTAAGAATTCAACATAATAATTCAAAAGATTTTTTAAAGATGATACTTGGTTAAAAGCCAAATAAATTGTTAAATACAAGTTAGCAATTGATATGAACTGAGCATAGGCCTTAGTATTCTATTGACCTAAAGTGTGAAGTTCCCTCAATAGGGTTTGAACTTTCCCTGGTAGTTCAGAGGAGCTTAGCTATGTTGTAGCAAGGTCCCTCTTACCCCAATGTTCTTTTGTTCTGTGGATCAGACTGACCTTGCATACTGATCACTCTGTCTGAAGTGTAATAAAGGACAAATGGAGTATAACTGGTGGTAACAAGAAGGATATATTGTCCTTAGAAGTTAATTCAACGAGAAGGCCACCTTTTAGCTTTAAACAGCAACTCAGAATCTAATGTTGGTAACAACATCATCTAACCTCCTTCGGTTATAAGACTAAATTCAGAATGTTCTAAGAAACACAAAACTTCAGAGATTTTAATTCCATGTGGTAATATGGAATGTAAAGTTGATTGTAGAAAACATGAATTTGACTTTACCTAGATTAGAAGCTGTTGGGATTAGAACATCACATATACTTAGGAAAAAATCTATCAGGATTGTTCCTTTCATGAATCCCATACCCCCCACCAGCCCTCACATTTTTAAGACTTGCAGTATGGAATCTCTAACCTAAAATGATGAGGAAGAGAACTTATGATTTCTGACACTGAGGGGAGAGTAAGAATCTTCTGTGTACCAAGCCACCATCGTCTTGCTGCAGTGGGCATGCTGCCTCCATTCTGGCACCCTCCCCCAGCCATCTTCTACACAACAACCAGGGTAACATTACAAAGTGCTGGCAGGTCTCCTCATTGTCCTTTTATTTAAAAACCTTCTCTGGCTAGCTTCCAAGTGCAATTGGAATACAAGCAAAGTTCTTTCTGCACCTTGAAGCCCCTGCAAGAGCTGACTCCTGCCTGCCTCTCAGACCTCATGCCCTGTCTGTGCCTGGTAGTGCACCAAGATCTGGTCACTCCAACCTTCTAAGTATTCCTCAAACTACAAAGTTTTGTTCCATCTCAGGACTTGGCACTCACTCCTCTTGTTCTTCAAACTCTTTCTTCCAGGTTTTCAAGCGTCTTTGTTTTCCAGAGCTAAGTCCACACTTGGATTCACCCTCTATGTGATTCTGTGTGTCATCTTCAGAGCCTTTTTCTCCATGTAGGCTGCCATTGTGCCCTTTAGCATGGTGATCTATTAAAACTTTCATTCTTTGAGCTCTACTTCTTTATTCTTAATCAGAAAAAGAATGATTTCATTTAACCTAGTTTTGTGCTAGATTAATATCACCTGGGAAATATTGAAAAAATAATTGTTTTCTGTGATCTTCAATTCTCTCTCTTGAGATAGAGTCTGGGTATCTGTATTTAAAAAATCTCCTGTTTTACAAAGGGCAGGGGAAGTCAGGGCAGGATGAGATGGAAGAACATGGAAGGAGGCTGACAGGAGTCTAAGGAAAGACTTTCAGGATTGCCTATCCAGACACAGACTAGATCTTGGATTTCTTTAACTGGACTCTGATGTACTAAAGAGGGTTGAGGAAGACTGGACTAATATCCCATGTAATATTTCAATATTTTAATATTTAAATATGCTATACGGTCATCAAATATACTCTCCTACATGTATTCAAGTGAAATACAAAGTATCAATTTAGGTAGGAACCACCTCAACCAATCATCTTGTGGTGAGAATGATTCCAGATGATAACTAGCTCCTTACTGTTGCCTGGAAATCTGTTCAGTACTCTTTGAAGCCTAGAAAATGATCAACATAATAAATACCTCAGTTTCTAAAGCATTAAAACATTTGGTTTATTATTTATTTATTTATTATTTATTAACATTTGGTTTAGAGGGGGTTATAGATACATATCTGAGCATTAACTAATTAAAACTTATGTGCCTAGGTGTAGTAACTAATTTAGCATGTGAAGTATTATTATTTTGCAGCCACAATAAAACAAAAATAGTCATGATTGTTTGAAACAAGCATTCTTTAACATAAGCCAAAGAGGTCTGTTCATATCTCAATAGACAGGCATCTTTAAAGGTATGAATTTTGAAATGTGTCATCCTCTAAGATGAGACATTAGAATAAAGGGTAGGTTATATGTTGTCAACTTTTGATTGGTATTGATTTTTATGACTTTAAATGGGTTCATATTGGGACACTGAATTGGCCTGCAGACTGTTTTATATACTGTATAGCAATCTGTCTTTATCAGTGCTTATCAATTGCCTACACAGGTTAAACCTGACACAGTGTTTGAGCTTCTTCCTGTAATTTTTTTCTAGCTGCATTTTCACTGTCTTCAATTTTTCCTTTCCAGTAAAAGCAATATTATTTCCATTTTGACAACTGCTTCAGTGATATCCTAAATTATATTCCTATCTGCCGGTCTATTGCAATTCAAGTTAATACCTAGCTGTATACCTCTAGCATTTACTGGGTACTTATCACTCAGCTATCTGGGCTACGTGAACAGTTTATGTATTTGTCTGATTCTAAATAATACATGTGACCAGATGCTAAAGCATTAGAACAGATTGCACTCAAATAATGTATTATCTCTTCCATGCAGTTCCTGCTTTGGTTTTCAAGTTAGTCAGAAACAAGGTATACATTGAAATGGCAGTTGTTTCTGGTCCTGACTTTCCCAGAATGGAACAGCATAGAGATGTTAGGGTTTGGCGGAGGGCTAGGTATTAGAGTTGCTCAGTCTATGTTTTTCAAAGGGCAGGGAAGTCAGGGCAGGATGAGATGGGGGAACATGGAAGGAGGCTGACAGGAGTCTAAGGAAAGACTTTCAGGATTGCCTATCCAGACACAGACTAGATCTTGGAATTCTTTAACTGGACCAGACTAATCTTGATTAAACTGGATCATTGTAATGTACATAATGTCTGTGTATATTTGTCTTTTTAAATTTTGCATTGATTTAAATTGTCCTATACCTCTTGATACCCTTTCTGTACTCTTTCTCCTTTATACCCTAAGGAAATTGTAGATCACGAATGGGGAGAAAAGAAGTATCTTCCACTTTCCTGTTAACCTTTGCTGTGTCAAATCACTTCCTGCTATCACTAAAGTATCAATGATCTGTATTTGCTATGTTCTTATATATACTCTTTGAACAGCTGATGTTACAATTTATAGTAAATCCTTACTTGTTTTTTGTATCACATGTATAGTTTCTCACAATGGTAAAAAGTTGATGTGGTTTTGTAGGTACACCAGAAAATGAAAACATTTCTTAGAAAACGGTGATTATTGTTGTCCAAAGTCTATTTCCGTGGAAATTTGCCTTGTTGGTATCTCAAACATACTTTTTAAAGATTGAAAATGTGCTGGCCATCGGAGATACTCTCTCAAAACAACATCTAAATTGTTCCTCCTTTGGAGATACAGTGATTAATAGGTTGTCCTGCCTCCAGTATCTATTGATATCCACTCATTCTTACAAAACATTTTTATGATGATACATGCTGTTTATGTGGCGTGGATATAACATATTTGGAATACGAGTCTAAAAGTCTACAAATTGGAGAGCTGTCAGCAACAGATTGATGTTTTCCACGTAGCTTACAAAATTACTGCATATTGATGGCCTCGTTGTCAGTCATGACCCCCTAGTAGTCTACCCCATTGTCTCTTAAACTTCATATGCAGGTTTGCACTCCTTGGTATTTTAAAATTTTTTGGTTTCTGATCACAACGAATCAGCCATCTTGAATAGAAATCACTTATTTTTCTTTTGATTTCCTAAGAGGTGTAATCATGTGTAATTCTGGCTACCATAACTGTTGGGGGATCAACCAAAGATTCTATTACAGTGATTACAAAGGGTAGTGTCATCTTGTCTTTGCTTTTGGCAACATCTGTGCCATATTCAAAAAACAATGAAAATAGGCTGCTTATTTAACTCTGGATCGTCTTCCTAATACATGCTTTGGCATAATGACCTACGGACTGTGTCTTTCTTTGTTAAATTAGGGGTTTTTTTTGTTTGTTTGTTCCTGGATGGATGGGGGGGCTTTCAAAAATCTTAAGCAATAGGATTCTGGCCTCCCCAGATGTGTACATTTCAGAGCTGGAAAGGAATTTTTGAAAGCTGCTTTTATTGTTTGTTTCAAAAAAGCTCTTGCCTTTTGTTTTTTGTTGTGTATCTTTAAGCTAGTGTTTCTCAAAGGGTGATTCTTCAGGACTTTGCATCAGAAAAATGGGGTAAGCAATCTTCAGATACCTGAGTCCCTGTTTAAGAGATTCTCAATTGGAATCCCTGCGCTCTGGGTCTGGGCACCTGGGTAACCTAGTAATCCAGGAGATTTTAATGCACTCTGCTGAGTGAAAACAACTGCTAAGCCACTGGGCCCAGTGTCTGTGACTGATCTTTTCAGTAACGACTCTTGCCGTGTTTCTAGCAATATAATTTGCATTGGGTGGCTAGAGTGAAGTACATCAAAGGCTTTGAATTCAACTAAAGAGCTTGGACACAGAGCTAAGTGTTCTAGGATACTTCCAGCATTCCTATGAGGTGGAGCTTTTTATGGTGAGATAGCAGAGGAGACCAGAATATCAGTAGGCTGCCTAGGTTGTATAGAACAGTGATTCAGGAGCCAGACAAACTTGAGTTCCGGCTTCGCCTCTGAAATCATGGACAGTTATGTAAGCTCTTAAAGTCTCCTCCCCTGCAAAATGATAATTACAGTACCTACCTCCAGGGTTACTGTGGGGTTAGGTGAGCTACTCTCTGTGAGACACGTAGCACAGTGCCTGATTCATATCAAGCACCTAGCCAATGCAGAATCTTAAATTACTCCAGCTAAACTAAAAATGTTCTTAGCTTTCATTGGTTGTCTTGTAATTTAGGGCTTATGAGGCCTATCAAAGACGTAATACAGGGAAAAGCATAGACAGCTAGTACTGGAATTTTTACAATATGCTATAGATTCATTGTCTTTCTATAAGAGCCTGGATGACATCTGCATTGCTGAAAGATGGGAGTAGTAAGATAGTCCCTAGTCAATTGAGAGTGTGCCTTGAGTCAGAGAACTGATATTTCCACATTTTTATTTCTTGTCAGGGTTTGTTAAATGCGAATGAGAATAACATGATTACGTATAATTCTGTTGCAAGTAGATAGAGTCCTGGAGAGTAATGGCAAGTAGGATAAATCTTAGTGGCAAGTTTTTCTAAACATTATGGGGTAGGCAGATTTCTAACATTGTGAATACACATCCTTAATGGTATTCAAGGATGAGTTCCTTTGGAGTTGGTTAAATGGCAGGATTTAGGTGTGTCACAGGCTTAGCAAAAGAGGGCTGAAATCATATATGTGTATATCATATCCTTGAATGATATTTTTCCTAACATATTTAGTGCTGGAAATTGGGATTTAAAGTACTGGTTCTTCCATAAATTTTCCCGTGAATAGAACATGGAAAGAAACTCTGCTCAGAAATTTCTACTGCTGCAAAATTTATACTGTTTAAAGCCCATAATTCTTTCCTTGGAACTAGTAGTGTTGTGTTTTTGTCTTTGTGTTTTGAAGGAAGACAAAATGTGTATGTATAGATGTTGAAGAGAAAAAGGACACAGGTGAAGGCACTAGTGGTAAAAGATGGGGACTGAGGAACTGGAAAATTATTACAAGAGCTCTGTAGATATTTTCCAGCCCAGTTCAAGGTATATATAGCTCCCTGTAGCTATATGCATACATGTTTAAATATTTGTACAATATATAGAAGAAAATGTGCACAGGACATAGAGGCTCTTTTATTTTAGTGTAACAACATGACTTTGTTTATGAGAACTTAATGACTTTCATGAAATGTCAAAGGTTTTGGATTGAACGTATCACCTAATTGATATACTGATAATATGGTTACATGATATTACCATTATAAAAACTACTTTGTAAGAAAAGAGTTAAAATGTGTCCAGTTAATCTCATGTATTGGTCAAACCATTCTAATTCCCAACAGTTATTTGTATGCCACGCATGAATAGTCTGGATCTATACGTAATTAGATATTATAGAAATTTCCAGGACCATTTTATAGACATTGCAGCCTCTCTCCTAGCAACTATTACTTGGGCATTTCTTAAGAATGTATTGACATTATAAATAACTTTTAAAATGAGCTAAATCTTAATTGGCACCCCAATAGAATACATATGAAAAGAGAATTTTGGGCTTCAACCCGAATCACATGCACATAGAAAGAATAGAATAAGAAAGTTGTGATTATAACTGGCTAGAAATATTTCAGAAATGTCTGCACAACTGACATTTAAACAGCTTCATCTCTGAGCTTATGTATATGTGAAGCTATTTGACTATAATTTTTATTCTTTACAGTGATTTCGACAGGCCAGCTTTCTAAACCTTACTTAATTAAAAAGTAGTAGAATCATTGATTTAAAGATGAAAAAGGCCTCAGATGTCAAACAGTTTAATTCTTTCATTCAAGAGATTGATGTCTGGACAAGCTATGCGACTGGCCCTTGGTTCTGGTTCTCATTACGGTGTGATTGGGGCTATGTCTTCAAGCACAAGTGTACAGTATGTCAAAAACATTTCTCTTATAAAAGATACCAGTGACATAAAATATTCAGAGATGATGAGATGGGTAAGAAGGTGGAGATCACAGAAATGCTGAAAATGAAGACAAACTGAAACAAGGTAAAGACAGGTTAAGATATTAACTGCGATGGGGTTTGGGAGTAGTACACATGTCTCTGATGTGCTCATTTCCTTGATCCCCTACAGGTAGGTGACAGGCCAGACTTCTTGGTATCCAGTATGTTCAGAACGACTTTGCAGGGGATCCCTGGGTGGCTCAGCGGTTTGGCGCTTGCCTTCAGCCTAGGGCATGATCCTGGAGTCCTGGGATCGAGTACCACATGGGGCTCCCTACATGGAGCCTGCTTCTCCCTCTGCCTGTGTCTCTGCCTCCCTCTCTCTCTGTTTCTCATGAATAAATAAATAAAATATTAAAAAAAATGACTTTGCAAAATACAAAGGCTATTGTTCCAATAGAATGTCTTTGACACATGTGAGGTCAAAGTTGTAAGAGCAAGCAGGAAGGGTGAGAAGTGTGCAGAGCTGTGGAAGCCCAGGCTGCGTATGGGATGGCAGGAAAAGGGAGGCAGGACTTGAAGGTGAAGCCAAGGGCACTGTGGGGAGGTAGCAGGGGTGCCTGCAGACCCAGGGAGGCAGGGATGCCTGGCAATGACTAACTTCATGAAATGGCCCTGATAAATGGTAAAAGGTATTTAAAGACCTAAACCCTAGAGCATTCCAGGCATGCAGGGTTATTAGCATTTTATTATTTATTTATTTTTAAAGATTTTATTTATTTATTCATGAAAGACATGGAGAGAGAGGCAGAGACACAGGCATTGGGAGAAGCAGGCTCCTTGTGGGGAGTCCAGTGTGAGACTGTCCCAGGACCTGGGATCATGCCCTGAGCTAAAGGCAGATGCTCAGCCACTGAGCCACCCAGGCATCCCTAGTATTTTATTTTATTTTATTTTATTTTATTTTATTAATTAATTAATTTATTTTTTATTTATGATAGTCACACACACAGAGAGAGAGAGAGGCAGAGACACAGGCAGAGGGAGAAGTAGGCTCCATGCACCAGGAGCCCAACGTGGGATTCGATCCCGGGTCTCCAGGATCGCGCCCTGGGCCAAAGGCAGGCGCCAAACCGCTGCGCCACCCAGGGATCCCCCCCTAGCATTTTAAATAAAGGCACAGTGGTCATGGAAGGTAGTCTATGCAGTAGGAAACAAATGAAGAAAATGGGAAGAAGGAATTCCAGAGACTTGTTTAGTGAGAAGTGTGGCTATTTCCAAAGGAATCTTGTATTTGTGAACTTTTTTGGTTGGAAACATATCATTTCTAAATAGATACTTTATATAAAATAATACATATTTTCTATGTGAAGAATCAAATAATTTCTGCAGAGGGATGTGTACTCCCTTTGGGAATAGTTTAAAGCCATTTTATTTAATAGGAGGGCGAAGGACTGGACAACTCTCACAGGTTAATTCAAGGCCCAGGATGTTCCAGTGTTGATTTAAAGTAGTTCTGACAGAACAAGAACAAGATCAGAGACCATGGCCATGACCTTCACGTGCACCATCTTCATCTTGAGCAAGCTTGAGTTTCCATAACAAAGTTTGTTTTCCCTTTTTCCTTTTGACTGCAGGATTTTTCTAGCTTGTTCACTCAATGATAGACCACTTTATGCAGCTAAGTGACAAAAGCTGGAAAAGAAGCAATCTTTGGAGCGCTATGAATCACCATGTATTGTCTCACCTGAGATACCAGAGGCACATTCTATTCATGCCTTTATTTCCTTTAGCTACTATGCTTATATACAACATATTTTCCTGAATTAAGAAACAGATAATCAAATTTATACCTACGGTTGAACACTCCCCTCAAATCAATAACTTTGGCCTAATACAACAATTTATTCTAAAGTACATAATATCCTATGTATATACTCTGGCTTATAATTTTGACCTGACACCATTTTAAATTGTAAATCCTGGCACTCTGACATCATTAATTTGGGTATCATGACTTTAATTGTGTTGGTGACATTTTTGGGGGGATGAGCATAAAGATTCAAGTTATGTTTTTAAAGTTAATCAGACGTGAAAAATCAATGAATATACATAAACCTTGATTGAGCATCCACAAATAGAAAAAAAAAAACAGTCCTGAGAATTCATTTCTAATAACTGAATCCTTGTCTCAATAGAGTTGGGGGGGGGGGGGAATTTCTTGATATCTGCTTGTCCCAAGTACTTCCCCCATCCCTATCAGCTGTTTATTATAAATTGTTTGGTGGAAATAACCATTAGCAGAAAAGAGTAAACAATCAATAACTCAAAGGACTGGTTATTAAACACCTTTGTATAAACAGATTAAGAACATAATGTCTGCGTAATTCAGGAGAAAGCCAATTAAACCCATCCTATAATAAGTGATGATGCTTTCTCACATCTGCCAACAATACGGAATCAACTTTCATTCTTGTTTGCTGATATGCTTCTATTCAAAACTTGAAATGTTGGAACTGTTAAATCATCATCATGCCTCTGAGTATATGGTGCTCCAGATCTCCCAGGAGAGACTGTCAAAAATGTTTGTCAAAATAGTCATTCATCTCAGTGCCATTGCATTTTTGTCTATAAACCATGTGGTCAGGCAATGTAAAGTCATTAAAATTTTTTTTTTAATTGAACTCAAATTTTACATGCCAGTGCTTAACTGGATATGCACATTTTTTATACCTATTCTAGATACAGACCACTCTGGTTACAAATCCCTGTTAGGTGATAAATTTCTGTTTAATACAAAACTGTTCAGTTAGTCTTATCTTTAATACCTACAAGTTAAAGAGGTAGGCCTGGAAAAGGCTGTCTAGAGATTTTGGCATATAAATCTAATAATAAAAATTTTGGTTTATTCTTTGTTTATGAAATATGTGCCATAAAGACTTTTACATAGGGGCACCTGGGTGGCTCAGTGGTTGAACGTCTGCCTTTGGCTCAGGTCGGGATCCTGGGGTTCTGGGATCAAGTCCCACATCAGGCTCCCCGCAGGAAGCCTGCTTCTCCCTCTGCCTATTTCTCTGTGTCTCTCATCAATCAATCAATCTTTAAAAAAAAAAAAAAAGATTTTCACACAAACTTGCATATTAACAATTGCAGTGAGCATGTGCTTAAGAGGTGGTTACGGTAAATAATATTTTAAATCTGCTAGATATTTTCAAAGCTGGAAACTTTTCTTCAGTTGCTGTGTTGCTGGTATAATTCAGCACTCAGTGAAAAACAAAAATGTGATGCATGTGGAGAATTTTTCTACTAAACCTTAATTTTCTTTACTTATGAAAAATCTAGATTAAAATGATCACCTCTCAGCATATCCTCAATATTAGGTTCTTCAGAGGAGGGTAATTGCTCTAGTTGAATAACTAGGAGACAAACAAGTTCTATATGATTCCAGTTTCCCCAGAGAATTTCCAAATACATATCAGGGAGAGGTTATATTCTGGGGGCCATTTATCACAATTTCATGTTTAGACTGTTCTAGAGGTGAATTCATCTTATTAACTCATCAAGATAATAAAGAAGGATTTGTGCCTTTTAGAAAAGCACAGGTGCTTTACATGATTAAGAACTGAGAAGTACAATGTAAAATTCCTCTCTGTGGTTAAGTTTTATTTTCATGTATCTGTAATCTAGGGATTCATTCCTTCATAAGATGAAAGAAGTTGAAAGCTGATGTGACCACAAATAAACCTAATTAAATTCTGATCATTCCATTTATGTTTTGTCTAACTCTGTCAATTCTGCAAGGGACAACAGCAAAATGTTCACAAAGGGCAGTTAGAAAAGCAGAAAGATTTGTTTTGCTTTTATCGGAAAAACACTTAAAAAATAAAGGTATCTTGAATAGCCATCTGCACCATATGAATTTATTTTGCTATCGTACTCTATTGCTTGGGATAAAAATATAGTTAGAAAATCAAAATATGTTTGTTCTACAAAGTATATTGAGGCCTCTATCAGGCTAGGAATAAATATTTAATAATACTTGTGTTAAGTGTGGGTAAATTTCCCTTAGAGCATTTGTGAAGACAGGGTAAGTGACCCTATATTATATATAGTACCAAATACCGCAGACTATTTGAGAGACAAATCTTTTATGAGTAGTCTAGAAATGCTTGCATTTCTGCAATATCTGAGTTTGTTTAGTAATTCAAAAAGGAGACTGCACTGACCTGTTTTGACACATCATCAAAACCCAGGAATCTCTATTTGGTGTTTGGAGTACAAACCATGGCCATAGTTCCTAATCGACTTTTTTCCTCTGAATCCCTATACTCATACTAGGGCTAAGAGGAAAAGTGCTGAAACTATATCATTGTATTAAGCTGGATCATTTCCAAAAGAGTAGCATATGCATACATTCTCAATTTGAGGGAAAATTTTTTTTGGGATTCTTCTACCTTCTTCTCTGATTTCTCTAATTTTCTGGGTTTTTTTCCTTTAATAGAGTCTTAGTTGCGTAAATAACAAGGGGAGAGGATCACACACCCACCCCTTTTAACCCTGGCTAAGTCCATTTGAGTGCTGGAAAGGAGTTTCTCTGGAAAATGTGAAAGGGAGCAACGCACGTTCTTATAATTGGAAGATTCCCTGAGGTTAGAGTGCCTTCTGAACATTGTCCAGACTTGTATAGAAAATGTGAACCTGATTTAGCAGGGGGAGAATAATGTCTCAGGGAATGTGAGTGTAATAAAGACTTCAGGCTTCTCTCTTGTACTAGGAGTAAACTTGAGAACATTATGGGCAAAGGCATCTTATTTTCCAGAAATGCCTTTCACTTCAACCCGAGAACCATCTATTACCATTCAGTCACTTCCCTGAAGTAACAAGTTCCATGACTGAGAACCACTGGGTCATTTCCCTATAAAACATTTCTCTAGCCAGGGATGGGAACCTTGACAACTCAACACATTGACGAGAATTGTTTTATAAGCCTGCCTCATGGCCTTTCTCCCCTGTGGTCTCATCAGCAAGCAATAAAATAGGCTCCTTGTCCTCAATTCTCATGTAAAAACCTATCTGTCAGAGGTAATTACCTAGTCAGATATATGCACCTCTGAAATGAAGCCAGAAATCATTATAATACTCTGTAATTAGTGTTTATTATTTTATCTGTTCACGTCAGAAGTACAAAAAAAAAAGGGGGCACCTTTCAGCTGGACAATCCTATGCTAACAAGACATGGAAAATACTAATGTAAAAGCTTTTCATTGTCTGCATTTTCTTTGCCATGGCAACTTAAAATCAGCTTGCTTCCAAGTAATTTGTAGCTCAGCCACGCTCCCTAACCTGCACACAGCCAATGTGGCATTTCATCCAGGAGTATCTGAAGCTTTAGCCTGACAACAGGTGTAGGTATTATCTTGACAAAGACCTGCATGATAAGCTCCTCATTTTTCTCTACGGGGACAAGTAGTACATTCAGGACTTGTTCTTGGCAGATGTTATTCTGACAGAAATTCAGAATTCAAATCCTTCAAACCCCTTGCCATGCTGTGTGCTAAGATGTGGAGTAAGTACATGGAGATGCTTCTGTGTTTCAGTGCAGAGCTGTTACCTGAACCTTGGCTTTTGTTGCTCTGCACTTTGTAACCATGGTGGTCCATTTATGTTCTTTAAGGAGATCTGTTGGGATTACCTGATTTGATGGGAACTTGAGACAGTCTCAGCCACAGGGTTTTACAAACTTTAGGTATACAGTTTTGCCTTTGAACAAAGGGATAGGCTCCTTTGGGGAGAGCAAAAGAAATGCATCTCTAATACTGTTAAAAAAAAAAAGATGCTGCTGTGTTTTAAAGTAGAAATCAGTGAATTCAGGATAACAATATTATAGCTTAATATAGGCCATTAATCTTCAAATTTTCAAGAACTAAAAAGTATGGTGGAGTAGCTAGGGTCACGGACTTCAGATTTTTTAGTTCTTTAAGCCATAGTTCTCTTGGCTGCCAAATGTTGATAATGATAGTATATATTTCCTGGAATTGTCCTAGGAATAAAATGAGGCAAAGATTGTCAAATATTAAGCACAGTGCCAGAGCATAGTAAGCTCTAAATAAGGTAGCTGTTATTTCTGCTCCATCAGACCATATGGTATGATTACGCATCAATGAAATCTTTTGTGGGTTTGGCACTCTGGGCCATATGGTACATTTCTCTACCTAACTCGAGGATTCTACATATGGGAATGCTTAAGCAGGACCAGAAAAATCAGGGTTTCAAGAAGGAACAAGTAGGGCTTTCTAGGAGATGGGGAATTTGGCGGGGGGGGGGGGGGGGGGGGACTTCTTTTCCGAAGTTCCATTTGAGGGATGGCAAGGAAAGCCTCTTCCAGTTGTATGAAACAAGCTGTCTTCACTGAGGAGAGCACTCGACTGACCCCCTGCACAGTTGGAGGAGTGATGGGCACTTGCTGATTGGCTGACGGAATAAGATACCAATGTGAATAAATACGCCCCAGGAATGCATTTCAAATTGTATCTTTGCCAAGGAGTCTTTCTCAACCCCCAGCCCTCTCTGTCTTCAGGGTATGCTAATTAGTTCCTGCTGTTAATATTTTCTCAAAAGATCTAAACGACTGGTGCTATTCCACCTTCTTTTTTCAGGGGGAATTGAAGGAATTTTGAAAGACAGATCAGGATTTTAGAGTTGAAATTTTCATCTTAATAGCAAATGGGATTTTTTTAGGTAAAACGAGTCAACTCTGAAAGTCTCCCAAAGAAGTCAAATTGTGTCTGGAAAGTGGGTCTAAGCTCACAAATCAGAAAACATGTTCCAAGTGGAGTTGGAAGGCTTGGTTTAGATGATTGGTTTACTTATTTACTCTCTGATGAGAACCTGGCAAGGCATTTAACTTCCTCAGCCTTGTTTCCCTAGCCTTTTGATGGGGGGTGAATAATACCCATCTCAGCTTTGTTGTGACTGTAAGAGCCACACTGGATGTAAACTAAGAAGCACAGTGAATGGCAGATAGTAAACCCTCAAAAGTAGCTATTGTTATTTTTATTGTTTTGGGTAATCCGAGTATTAGTAAACTTGTCTGTCAAGGTTCTAGTTCCATCAGTTGCTGTTTTGGTACGCAAATATCTATGATTACTATAACGAGAGGCAAAAGACTTAGCAGAGAGGTTTGTTTTGCAATCCCAGATCCCCAGAGGTTTGCTACCGAGCTTGGAAATAAAGATTTCAACCAGTCTAAACACTTGGGCTGACTAAGACTTTGCATAAAACACCTGGAAGCTTTATGTGGATTTAGTGTATTATTGTGTAGTTTAGACTGCTCTTTGAGATTTTAAGATGATTAACAAAACCCTTAGGTATTTTCAGGGTCCTTAGAGGACTCCTTAGAACGCTACCACAGCTGGCACTTTTTGATAGCCTTCAAAAGGCCAATTTTCTTTATTCTTTGAAAATGTACATGTCATTACCCAGACATATTTTCAAGTGAGGTTTTGAAAAAACAACAGGCTTCGTTTCCTGGTGGTCTTCCTAACCTAATGAAAGAAGTGATTTGTTATTTCAAGCATATCCCATTCTCTTGCCTGCATTTTGATTAACTACCTAAAAAATTCTCTGCTGAAAAGTTTATTGGGTCTGAGGTCCATTTACTAAAGCATAATCTCAGAACTAAAGGATATCAGTTATCAGAAATGTTACAGGAACATTAGAATTAAATGCATTTCTTTTCTCTGAAGGAAATTAGCATGTAGTGAGGTAGGAGGTAACAGACCCCTGATCTCCCATTTTTAAAAAAAATTTTTTTTATTTATGATAGTCACAGAGAGAGAGAGAGAGGCAAAGACACAGGCAGAGGGAGAAGCAGCCTCCCTGCACTGGGAGCCCGACGTGGGATTCGATCCCAGGTCTCCAGGATTGCGCCCTGGGCCAAAGGCAGGCGCTAAACCGCTGCACCACCCAGGGATCCCTGATCTCCCATTTTGAAAAGAAACATCTTGACACAAGCCTTGTTTTCAAACATCCTTATTTATTTATTGTTTGTTTGTTTGTTTTTTTGGTTACACCTTAATTAATACATTGCACTAATTTTGGGATTGGAGTTTGGAGAAGTTACATGTAAAAACTGGATAGAAAATAGTATTTCATGTCCAACAATGTAAATTCAGAAATTGAAAGGCAATTTTTAGAAAATCTTGTATAGGCATTTTGGTTTATGCTTTCTGGCAGAGTCAAAAAATGGTGTACTCTTGAGTCTGAGTTATTTTTTTTTTAATTTGCAGTCTACTTTTTTTTCATTTTAGTTTTTTTTTCATCATGGTAACTGTACTCTTCAGTCCACATTCTTTATTTTTCCCCAACTCACCTCCCCTCTGGTTAACCATCAGTTTGTTCTCTATAATTAAGAGTCTGTTTCTTGGTTTCTCTCTCTCTCTCTTTTTTTCCCTTTGCTCATTTGTTTTGTTTCTTCAATTTCACATAGGAGTGAGATTATATGGTATTTGTCATTCTCTTATTTCACTTAGCACTATACTCTAACTATCTATGTTGTTGCAAATGGCAAGATTTCATTCTTTTTATGGCTGAATAATATTCCATTGTATGTATATATGTGTCACTTCTTTATCCATTCATCTATTGATAAACACTTGGACTGTTTCTATAGTTTGGCTCTTGTAGACAATGCTACAGTAAACCTAGGGGTGCATGTATCCCTTTGAATTAGTGTTTTTGTATTTTTTGGATAAATACCCAGTAGTGTGATTCTTGGGTCATAGGGTAGTTCTGTTTTTAATTTTTTGAGAAACCTCTGTATAGTTTTCCACAGTGGCTGCACCAGTTTGAATACCCACCAACAGCACACTGGGATTTGTTTTTCTCCATATCCTCGCCAACACCTGTTTTCCTTGGGTTGTTGTTTCAGCCCTTTAGCCAGGTGTGAGGTGATATCTTACTGCGGTTTCAATTTGCATTTTCCTGATGATGAGTGATGTTGAGTAACTTTTCATGTGTCTGCTGGCCATGTCTATGTCTTCTATAGAGAACTAACTGTTCCTGTCTTCTGTCATTTTTTAATTGGATTATTTGTTTCAGCGTATTGAGTTGTATCAGCTCTTTATATGTTTTGGATTCTAGCCCTTTATCAGGTAGGTTATTGGCAAATATCTTCTCCCATTCTGTAGGTTGTCTTTTAGTTTGTTGATTGTTTCCTTCACTGCATAGAGGCTTTTTATTTTGATGTAAGTCCCATAGTTTAGTTTTATTTCCTTTGCCTCAGGAGACATAACTAGAAAAATACTACTATGGCCGGTGTCCAAGAGATTATACCTGTGTTCTCTTCAAGGATTTTTATGGTTTCAGGTGTGTCACATTTAGGTGTTTAATCCATTTTGAGTTTGTTTTTGTGTATGGTGAGAGAAAGTGGTCCAGTTTGATTCTTTTTTTTTTTTTTTTCAGTTTCATTCTTTAGCCTGTTGCTGTCCTGTCTGGTTGTCCCAGCACCATTTGTTGAAGATACTTTTTCCTATTGTATATTCTTTTTTCCTCCTTTGTCAAAGATTAATTTACCATATAATTGGTGGATTTCTTCTTGGGTTTTCTATTCTATTCCATTGGTCTATATGCATCCATTTTTATGGTAGTACTATACTGTCTTAATTGCTACTGCTTTGTAATATAACTTAATCTGAATTGTGATAGTTTTTCAAGATTGCTATGGCTATTCAAGGCCTTTCATGGTTCCATACAAATTTTAGGATTGTTTTTCAAGTTCTGTGAAAAATGCTGTTGGTATTTTGTTAGGGATTACATTAAATCTGTAGATTGCTTTGCATGGTATAGACATTTAAACAATATTTATTCTTATCCATGAGCATGGAATATCTTTTCATTTCTTAGTGTCATCTTGAATTTCTCTTAACAGAGCTTTATAGTTTTCAGAGCACAGGTCTTTCACCTCTTTGGTTCAGCTTATTCCTAAATATTTTATTGTTTTTGGTGCAGTTGTAAATGGATTGTTTTCTTAATTTCACTTTCTGCTGCCTCATTAGTGATGTATAGGAATGCAACAGATTTCTGTACAGTGATTTTTGTATCCTGTGACTTTACCGAATTCATTTATCAGTTCTAGTAGTGTTTTGGTGGATTCTTTAGGATTTTCTATATATAGTATCATGTCATCTACATATAGTGAGGATTTTACTTCTTTCTTACCAATTTGGGTGCCTTTTATTTCTCTATATTGTTTAACTGTTGAGGCTAGGACTTCTAGTACTATGTTGACTAAAAGTGGTGAGAGTGGACATCCTTATCTTATTCTTGACCTTAGGGGAAAAACTCTCAGTTTTTTACCATTGAGTATGATAACCATACTCATTTTTGTATTGAGTTAAGAAGTCCTTGTCATGACTTTCACAAATCTCCTAGGATCTATATGCAAGTAATTGATGATGTAAGAGCTTTTTCAATTTGGTCAGTAAATTCATCTAACCATTTTTAGTTATTATATTTAGTGATTCCCAAATGAGGCACTTAGTTTGGATCAGTGTGTGGGCATTCCAGCATGTTCTTTGGGTTAATCACTGCTGATCTGGATCCCAATATTTATACTTTTGTTCTTGGCATGAGTTCATGATTTAATGCTAGCATCTCGTTAAAAGCATTTGCCCAACTGTGAGTCATGTTTTGTTTGCTTTTATAGCTACTGGGGTTAGTAAATTGTGCTTTTGACCTTCACAAGTGGTTCTTAGATGAGGATGGTGTGAAAATCACTGACAAATCAGGACTGAGAGTGGCCTTCCCCACCTCCCCCCAGTTTTCTTGAGAAGTAGACCGTATAAATTTAAGGCAGGCAGCAGGATGGTTTGATTTACGTATATTGTGAAATGATTACTGCAATAAATTCAGCTAACATCTATCTTTCCCTATTCATAAATAAAAAAAGAAAAAAGGAAAAAAATGTTCTCCTTGTCATGAGGACTATTAGGATTTACTCTCAAATTTCCACATATCATATAGCAGTATTTACTACAGTCATCATATTGTATATAACATTACTAGTACTTACTTTATAACTGGAAGTCTGTACCATTTAACCACCCTCCTCCAGTTCCCCAACCCGTGCTAACCACAAGTCTGATCTTTTATTTAATGGTTTTTGTTGTTATTGTTGTGGTAGTTATTGTTTTAAGATTCCATGTTATAAGTGAGATATCTGTCTCTGTCTGACTTATTTCAGTTAGCATGGTACCTTCATAGGCCCATCTATGTTGTTGCAAATGGTAAGATTTCCTCATTTTTATGGCTGTATAATACTCCTGTGTGTGGGTGTGTGTCCATCTTACAACTTTATCCATTCATCCATACATGGACACTTAGGCTGTTTCCATATCTTGGTTATTTTAAGTAATGCTGCCATGAACATAGGGGTGCAAATATCTTTTTGAGTTAGTGTTTTCATTTTCTTTGGATATGTTTCCAGAAATGGAATTACTAGATCATAATGTTGTTCTATTTTTATGGTTTTGAGAACTCTCCATATTGTTTTCCATAGTGGCTGTGATAAGTTACAATTCCACCAATGGTGTATAAGGGTTTCCTTTTTTCTACATCTATACCAGCACATGTTACCTCCTTTTGATGCTGGCCATTCTAAAAGGCATGAGAAGATAACCTCATTGTGATTTAAGTTGGCATTTCTCTAATGACTAGTGTTGTTGAACATCTTTTTATGTACCTGTTGGCCTTGTGTTTGTCTTTAGAGAAATGTCTATTCAGATCCTTTGCCCACGTTTTAAAAATTTAGGTTGTTTTTGATAGAGTTGTAGGAGTTCTTCCTGTGTTTGGATATTAAAACATTACATATGTGGTTTGCAAATATATATTTTTTTCATTCTGTAGATTGTCTTTTTACTTCATTGATGGTTTCTTTTGTTATACAGAAGCTGTTTAGTTTGGTGTAGATCACTTGTTTGTTTTTGATTTTGTTGGTGTGCTTTGGGTATCCTCTTCCAAAAATCAGTACTGAGACCCATGCCAGGGAGCTTTATTCCTGTGTTTCGTTCTAGTCATTTCATGGTGTCAGGTCTTATGCTTAAGTCTTTATTTTGAGTTAATTTTACAAGTGATGTAAGATATGAGTTTAGTTTCATTCTTTTACATGTGAATATCCAATTATCCCAGAACCATTTATTGTGAACTATCTTTTCTCCATAAGTATTTTTGGCTCCCTTTTCAAATATTAGTTGACCATATGTACTTAGGTTTATTTGCAGGCTTTTGATTCTGTTCCATTGGTTGAGTTGTCTGTTTTTGTGCCAGTACCATACTGTTTGGTGACTATAGCTTTGTAATATTGCTTGAAAGCAGGTAGAGTGATGCCTCCTCCTTTGTTTTTTCTCTGAATTTCTTTAGCTATTTGGGTTTTTTTTGGTGGTTCCATATAAATTTTGAGTGTGTTTTTCTACTACATTAAAAAATGCCATTAGAATTTTGATAGGAAAAAAAAAGAATTTTGATAGGGATTTCATCAAATCTATGAATGGCTTTTGATAGTATTGAAATTTTCGCAGTATTCTTCTAATTCATGAGTATGGGATGACTTTCTATTTATTTTTCCTCTTTGGTTTCTTTCATCAATGTCCTGTAGTTTTCAGAGTAGAGATCTTTCACCCCTTTAGTTAGGTTTATTCTTAAGTACTTTGTTTTTAATGGTATTATAAATGGAATTGATTTTTTAAATAAAATTTATGGTTAGTATATAGAAATGTTACTGATTTTTGTGTGTTAATTTTGTATTTTGCAATTTGATTGAATTCATTAATTAGATATAACAGTTATTTTTGTTTGATTCTTTAGGATTTTCTATATATGAAATCATGTCCTTTGCAAATATAGTTTTATTTCCTTTCCAATTCTGATAACTTTTTTTTTTCTTGATCACTATAGCTAAGACTTTTAATACTACATTGAATAAGAGTGGTAAGAGTTGGCACCCTTGCCTTGTTTCTGATCTTAGAGGAAAAGCTTATATCCTTTTACTATTGAATATGATGATAGCTATGGGCTTGAATTATGGCTTTTATTATGTTGAGACATGTTCCTTCTATATCTAATGTGTTGACTTTTTATCATGAATGGATGTTGAATTTTGTCAAATGCTTTTTCTCTGTTGAGATGATCATATGATTTCCTTTCTTTCTATTAATGTGATGCATCAAACTGATTTTGTGCATATTGAGCCACCCTTGAATCCCAGGGATAAGTCCCACTTGATCATGGTAAATGATCCTTTTAATGTGCTGCTGAATTTGATTTGCTGGTATTTTATTGAGAACTTTTACATCTATATTCATCAGGGATATTGGCCTGTAGTCTTTTTTTCTATCAGTGGCATTTTCTAGTTTTGGTAGTAGGGTGATGCTGACTTATAAAATGAGTCTGGGAGTTTTCCCTCTTCTTTTGTTTTGGTTTAGTTTGTTTTGTTTTGGGGGAAGATTTGAGAAGGATTGCTATTACTCGGACTAGCTTTTAATGTAGAAGTTTATGAGGCCATTAAACTCACCTTATCAATTGATTTTTTTAAAGATTTATTTATTTTAGAGAGATGGTGTGTGCAAGCAGGGGGAAGGGCAGAAGGAGAGAGGCTGAAGGAGAGGAGAGAGAATCCCAAGCAGACTCCCTACTGATTGCAGAGCCCAATGGGGGCTTGATCCCTCGCCCCTGAGATCATGACCTGAGCTGAAATCAAGAGTTGGATGCTTAACCAACTGAGCCACTCAGGCTCCCTCATCAATTAATTAAAAAGAAGAAATACAAATCTAGAGTGAAGATTAAAGGTGAGGATGAGAGTAAATTCCATGGTTTGTGTCCTGTGTTTTATATAGTCAAGAATTAAATAACATGAAGAACGAGTGAGGGGAGAAAAAAGTGAGAAAGATACCCTAGCCAATACCTTTCGAATGGACTTGATACGATAAACACATAGGAATAATTGATCATGGTTTAAATGAAGAGAAAAATTATTTTTCCATGTTCAATTAAAAAGTTAAGTTTTGGGGCACCTGTGTGGCTCAGTCAGTTGAGCGTCTGACTCTTGGTTTTGGCTCAGGTCATGGTCTCAGGGGCATGGTACTGAGCCCCAGGTTGGCTCACTGTGGAGTCTGCTTGAGATTCTCTCTCTGCCCACTCAGCCTCTCCCATCCTGTCCCACACCTCATCCCCCTGCCGCCCCACTCCAGCTCTCTGAAATAAATCTTTAAAAAAAGTTAAATAAGTTTTAAACTTGGTTAACCATGTACTACGTATTTCCATTTGTTTTTCTAATTGGTATCATAAAATAAACATGTTCTAAAGGTAGCCCATTATATCCATTCTACCCAAACCTGGCATATTGCAGATTTTCCCAACCTAGTGTTTAGCGATTCTGTTCTTGCCATTGCTCAGGCCAAAACCAGTTCACCCACCTTTGGCTCCCCTGTTCTCTTCCATTGTCAGAAGGAGATCCTGTTGGGTCTTCCTATTCAGAATCTGATCACTTTTCATAAATGCTCTCTGCTTCACTTTTCTCCTAAATACTTACTATCTAATGCTCTATATTTTACTCATTTATCTTTAGTATTTTGCTCCCTCTCCAGAATATTAGCCTCATGAAGGAGGATTGCTTATTTTATTCACTGCTGTATCCTTAACCTCCAGAACTGCCTAGTACATAGAGGTTTTATACTCCTTGAGTTGATGAGCAAATAAACATATCAAGGAAGAAAGGGGAAGGGGCAACAAAGATTAAATTGAAATTATTCTTGGGATCCCTGGGTGGTGCAGCGGTTTGGCGCCTGCCTTTGGCCCGGGATCGAATCCCACATTGGCCTCCCGGTGCATGGGGCCTGCTTCTCCCTCTGCCTGTGTCTCTGCCTCTCTCTCTCTGTGACTATCATAAATAAATAAAAAAAAAATTAAAAAAAAATTAAAAAAAAAAGAAATTATTCTTAATTTATTCAACAGCTATTTTTGTTTAGTTACTATATGTCTTCTGGAATGTTAAGTTTCTAAATCTTGTATAAACTATATATATTGCATTAAGATGCTAACCTGTCCTTAGATTCTTGTATAAAATAATTTCAGAATACATGTCATAGAATACATACATCATAAGCATATTTGAATACTTTTACATAGTATATAAATATGTGTATTGTATATTGGTAGTGCTGAGTGAATATATCCCCTTTTATTTGGGTGAACAAATTAGTAATTGCAAATTAAAATCTAAAAAATCCCACGGGACCTCATCACATTTGGATAGAGTTTACTTGGAAATAGCTTTTTCAGAAATATAATTAAACTGTTTTCTCATGTACACTATCCCCTGTTTAATTTTGAGACTGGAGTGATGACAAAATATGTGCTGGAATGTAATTATAAGCACTCCTTAGAAAATGACAGGGCTTTTCTAAATAACAGATTTGGTATGTTGAGTAAATTGTATATCATTTTAGCATCCTGGATATTCTCAATTTATAATCAGTCTTAAAGGATTGTAGTACTCAAAGGGAGAACAGGGGGATCCCTGGGTGGTGCAGCGGTTTGGCGCCTGCCTTTGGCCCAGGGCGCGATACTGGAGACCCGGGATCGAATCCCACATTGGGCTCCCGGTGCATGGAGCCTGCTTCTCCCTCTGCCTATGTCTCTGCCTCTCTCTCTCTCTCTCTCTCTGTGACTATCATAAAAAAAAAATATATATATATATATATATAAAGGGAGAACAGGAACTAAGTTGTTTATGCAACAATGGCAATATGGCTAACATCTGAATTTTCAAAAGCAATTGTCATATGTAAATGAGTTTAGATTTCAGGATGCAGATATGATTTCTTGGAAACTAGAAGGATGACAGAAATTGAAGATAGTACTTCTTAAAATTTGTATGATTTAGCTAGTCCTTTTTTAAAAAAAAATATTTTACTTATTTATTCATGAGAGACACACAGACAGAGAGAGAGGCAGAGACACAAACAGAGGGAGCAGCGGGCTCCATGCAGGGAGCCCAACGTGGGACTCGATCCTGGGACTCCAGGATCATGCCTGAGCCAAAGGCAGATGCTCAACTGCTGAGCCACCCAGGCGTCCCATGATTTAAATAGTCCTATGAATTTTTCTATTCTATCCTTAGAATTGATAGGCTTTCTCTGTGTAGGCCATTATTACTCCTACATAATAAATGGAAAATGGGTAAGAGTTAAACTATTTAGAAAGTAAAAAATATGTTACGTGAATCACTCTGAAAGGGAAGATTTAAGAGTGCATTGCATATAGGTTCTCACGACATTTATTGAAATGATTGAATGCACTTGGACAATAAGGAGCAATTTGAGCCAAAAATCAACATGGATTGTGTTGTTTTCTGGTTTGCTCTGAAGAAAGTCCTAGAAATCTTGTGATTAGATAATTTGTATATGTACAACTTATAATGCAGTGTGATATTGGATAGTAAAATATGAAAGTCTTTGGCAACTTCCACAAACGACTGTATTCTCTCTTTTGTATCATTCATGAAATGGGCCACTTGTCACCCTATGTCTGAGTTTAAGTTATAAAGCTAGCCTGATGAATTTTGCATTGGAAAGATTTAGTTTCACTTCAAGTTTAGTGCAATATAAACCAAAAATTGCCTATTTAGAGAAAGAAATTTCTTGAGGGGAAATGCATCACTGGAAGAAAGGCAGGGGAAGCCATGTACCAAAATGTAATGTAATTATAACTCTCTCAGGAAAATAAACTTATTATGGATAAGATAGTTTTATAGAGATCATTTTTCTCTCAATGCTTTTGATCCAAGTTTTAAATAAATGATACAACGTACTTGTCTTTGCAAAATAAGAAGCAGATATGAACATTGATAAAATGATAAGGCAGGAGAATGCTGACTTTATCTTGTTCATTTCTTCCTTAACCACCTTTGAGTGCTGCTCCATTAGACAGTATGCGAGGCACTTGATGTACATTGGTGATACTTGGTTCCCGCAAGGCCAGCGATGAAACTCATTACTGGTGTGACACTGTGTGACCAGGGAAGCAAACAGTGCAATAATAGGGAATAGCAAATGCTAAGGTAAGGATTGTCTGGTCTTCAGGTGAGGAGACTGAATTCTAGAGAAGCTAAGAAACTGGTTTGAGGTCCTATGCCTTATGAGTGGCGGAATGGGGATCCTAACTAACCCAAGTCAGTCTAACATCACAGCCAGGGCTAGATCTGCCGTTGGAGCCCCCCATCCACCCCTCACCACTGACCCTTCCAACGAGAGTTCACTGCTTAAAGCTCTCAATGGCTACTCACTACATCCAAAGCATAAAGTTTGTTTCCTTGATCTGGCCCTACCTATCTCGGTGACATCCTTGCTCGCCAGCTGCTGCTTGAACAATGTTGCAGAGGTTCACGTGCATTCCCCAGTCTGTTTCACACAGCTGTTTTGCCTCTATGGTCCCGTGGGCCTGTCCTCTTGAGCTGCATAATCTCTCACTCAGTTCTTTCTCCAGGAAGCCCCCATGATACCCCCAGTTGGCATTACCTACCTTTCCTCTGGGCTCCAGTAAATTCCTATTAATCTTTATCAGAGCTCATCAGATTACTGTCTGTAGACAGAATCTGGCTGCTGCATGTTGATGTGGGCATACTTTTTTTTTTTTTAAGATTTATTTATTTGACAGAGCTTGAGCACAAGTGCACAAGCAGGGAGGGGCAGAGGCAGAGGGGGAAGCAAGCTCCTGGCTGAATAGGGAGCCCAATGTGGGGCTCTATTCCAGGACCCCAGGATCATGACCTGAGCCAAAGGTAGACACTTAGCCAGTTGAGCCACCCAGGCACCCAGATTAGAAGGTTCTTAGCTATTTAAAGATTGGGGGAAAAATCAAAAGAATAACCCATGATATGTGAAACTATATGAAATTCAAATGTCAGTGTCCGCAAATAAAGTTTTATTAAAACACAGCCACCTTTATTCTTTATGTATGGTCTATGGCTGTTTTTATGTTATAGGCGCAGAATTTAGTAGTTGCCATGAGACCTTGAGGCCTACAAAGCCAAAAATATTTACTCTGGTCCTCGACAGAAAAAATTTGTGGACTCCTAATCTAAATCATTCTGCTTCTTTCTAAGTGGCTCTCCCTGACTGGGCTCTGAGCCCCTTGAAGGTAGAAGCTCATTTTATTCATCTCTGTATCTCTAGCTCCTAGTCCACTATGATACTCAGCAGGTAGGCATTTAATACATATTTGGTGAACACATGCCTTCATACTTTTGTCTCTAGGACAGGTCTTTAAATACTTACTAATTGCTATTGTGCCATCCACACAGTCTTTCCTTTTATAGGCTAAACATTCAGTGACTCCCATTCTTTGTGTGACACTGTGCGACCTGACTAATCTGGCTTTAGTATCTCTTTACATGTGTGTTTTTAAATTTTGTGGTGTCTCTGAAATTTTTAAAGGGTGTATCATTTATTGGAACATACCATTTTTACGTAAAAACTATACATCAAAAGAAAAAACACACACAAAAAAACCCTATACATCACATTGGTAAACTACAATGTGCCATTCTTCTGGGTTAATGAATAGATTAACTTTTTTTTAAAAAGAACAAAAATCAGAGACGTTTGGATGGCTCAGTGTGACTGAGGGTCTGCCTTCAGCCCTGGTCATAATCCTGGGGTCCTGGGATCGAATCCTGCATCAGGTTCCCTGCAGGGAGCCTGCTTCTCCCTCTGCCTGTTTCCTGCCTCTCATGAATAAACAAATTAAATCTTTTAAAAAAAAAGAACAAAAATGGAAACAATGTGATATAGTTTTCTGTCCGAGGTATGACAAAGGAAAATGACTGGCAAATTTTTGAATTATAAACTAGAAAACTTTAGTCCTTTATGGCCTCCAGTATGGAGTTAGATGCTCCCCATGGGGAAGAAAGTATTAGATTTTTTACTTATTTTTAGAAGAAAAAAGGACTTGGGGATTTACTAAGATTTGAGGTACAGAACCATGGTGCTGCCCTTGTTTGGGCATGATTCACACACAGTACTCAGGGGTTCCAAAAGGAGGCATGGCGGCATCACAGTGGAGGCTGGGGTACCTGAGGGACTCTCCCTGGTTTATTTGCTTTGAGTGTTTTGCTATATGCAGCAGTTTATGAGCAAGTTATGCAAGTAATACTGATTTATGGATTGTATTATTTAATTGTAACCAAACTAATTCCTCATGCAATGAGCATGTTGCTTACAGTGATTCCTGGAAAACAACTGTGGCTTGAAAACTTGATAATGTAAATTTATTTCACACCAGTGAAAAATAAGACTAGGACAGAGCTGGCATCTGCCTGCCTTCTAGAATGAGCTCTTTGTCAGTTATGACTTGAGGTAAAAATGATCTATTTTAGGTTAGCTCTATTTTGGGCTTCATTATATCTTACTTCTATTTTTTATTTTCTGAAGATTTTATTTTTAAGTAATCTCAATACCCAACGCAGAGCTCTAACTTACAACCCCAAGATCAAGAGTCACATGCTCCATTGAGTGAGTCAGCCCGGCACCTCTAGGCTTCATTTTTTAAAGAACCGACCACAATATTACGCCTCAAGATTACTGCCCTTTCCGTGGTAACATAACAGGTAATCCCAGGAGTATCAGTCATTAGAATTACACAACGTCATACCTAGGTTGTGCTAATCAATTTTCTATAAATATAATCTGGATAATTTTACTATAACATACTAACAATGTCTTAATACATTCAGTTCAATTTGATTTGTTCTAATTAAATTCAGTTCAGCTCATATGATAAGCCCAATATGGGGGATAAGGTGAAAAGTTTGCATTTTCATTTAATTTCAACCCTTATGGGGGCCTACTGTGTGTGTTGGGCAATGGTAGATGATGGTCCTGCAAAAACAAATGATCAGATCTTTAGCAAAAGGAATTCAGAGCCAGAGCCAGAGATACCTACAGTGTCTGATAAATCATGGCAAGGGATAACTGTAGTGTGCCATGGAAACATAGAAAAAGGAATAAATAGGGTGCCTGGCAACCCTGATGATTAAAGAACCCAGTCTCATGGGTGATAAAAGGCTTTTATAGGTTACAATCAAAGGAAGACAAGTCACTGATCAAGTGAAATATGTGGACAGTGCAAAGACAGAGAATAGCAAAGATGAGGCTAAGATATCTGGGAAAGTTTCCTGGAGAAGCAAATACTTAAGTTGGTTCTACACAGGTTTGTTTCTTTGCTACTTTTTGCCGAACAGAAAAAGAAAGGACAAAGAAAAAAAGAAAGGCAAGATGCTGTGAAGCTTTTTAGCTCATACCTTTGAGGCACAACTTCTGAAATGATTAAAAGTAAATTAAAACTGCCCAGGAACTCACTGGCTGCATATGATTGTCTTCCCACTGGGAAGCCACAGCTCACTATTTCCTGGCCGGTCTTTTTTGTATTATGTAAACGTGTAAACACTAACCTTTTTTTTTTTTTTTTTTTTTTTTAAGTTGTTGAAAAGAACACCGATTCCTTCTGGGCATTATTTTTCAGCACAAAAAAGAAACACCAGAAAAAATGAATAAAGAGCAGTTGTTATTTTGCTCATGAGGGCATTTGCTGTTGATCTATGAAGTCACAGAGATTTCATGTGTTGGCATTTGCAGGCACAGTTGGATATGGTTACTTTGTCAAAATAATCTGTAGAGGGTATTAATTGTGAGTCAACTGATGATCATTTTGCAGCTTAAAAGCATTTATTATCTTCTAGGGTTGAGGTTTCTCTGGTTTGGGGATCATGGGCAATTGAAATTATAGTGTGCACAGTCTAGACAGTGGAATGTAGTGGGTAAGCAAACAGGCTTAGGTAACAGATGTAGCTGGAGTGAGGAGCGGAGACCTGCCATTTATTCACTCTGTGACCTTGAGCAAGTCACTTAACTTTTCCAAGCCTTAGTTTTCTCATTTGCTATGGGGATAATATTGGCCTAATGGGATTATGATTAGGCTTAAACAAGATAAAAGCATTGACTAGATTATAGCTATTTATCATCATCATTATCATCATCATCATCATCATCATCATCATCAGTAGTCTTTCTTTCATCCTTATTTTTTTTTTTTAAGTAATAAAAAATGTAATGGCTTTGGGGGATGAATTTGTCTTTGTGCTCTCCCTTGTATTCATACCAGCTTCAAGCTGGGGATGATCTTTTAGAGCTTCAGTTCTCCCCTAAAATGACACAGTCTCAGGAGATTGAAGGGATTTATCAGGTTAGCCATATAATTTATGGAACCGAACAGGGCATCATCCCAACCCAGTATTTGTGCTAATCTTGCCTCTAGCCTTTGCTTAGGTACTGAAATTGAAAAAATCCAGTATGGACCTCCATTGTTTATTCCTATTGATCCCAGTTCAGATTTTTGTAGTTAACAAGAGCAAGTTGAATTTTTTTTCTAACATGTTTGCAGGCAGTTATCGTGTCCTCTAATTTTTCTCTTTTCTAGCATTAATAGCCCCAATTCCTTGAATAGTTCCTCAGCTGAGACTATATCTACCCTCTACATGACCCTGATTTCTCTTTGGATTTGCTTCAGAAAGCCAATGTCTATCCTCTTAAGTGTTTCCAGAAATGAATGCAGTATTTCAGACTTCTTAGGGTCGGGTACAGAGGCTCTGTTGCTGGATTCTCATCTTTGAAATTAATAATCTCAGTTGGTAATGATTTCACTGCTGTGTCACATTTTAGATGAAATCGTTTTGAAATATAAATGATAAATTAGGCAATGACAAGAACCACCCATACCATAGTAGTGGAACAGATATGAAAAGACATGTCTTTTTTGCTCATTGATCCACTCAAGATAAAAAAGAAGAATCCTATTCTTGTAGCTTGTTTATAAGTAGATACCACGTTCCAGTAGCTTTAATTACTAGTTCCTATGATGATATGAAAGGTGGTTGAAAGTAATTTAGGTTTATCTATTATTATCTTGTATTTTAGCTGCATATTTTAAAAATTTTTTATTTAAATTCAATTAATATATAATGTACTATTGGTTTCAGAGGTAGAGGTCAGTGATTCATCAGTCTTATATAATACCCAGTGCTCATTACATCATGTGCCCTCCTTAATGTCCCTTAGTTTGTTTCCTGTGATTAAGTGCCTCTTACGGTTTGTCTCCCTCTCTTGTTTTATTTTTTTCTCTCTTCCCCTATGATCCTCTGTTTTGTTTTTTAAATTACATATATGAGTGAGACCATATGATAATTTTCTTTCTCTGATTGCCTTATTTTGTTGAGATTTTTTAAAAAGTCAAGTGGCAGTTATAAGAATCAAAATCTATGCTATATTTGTGTTTGGGTGAATTGATATTCAAAGACTATATATGTATCTATGTGATATATAGATTGATAGACTTTGGCTTGAGGATAGTATTTTTCTCTTCATCTTTGAGCAAAATTTACATAATACTTTAGTTCTCATAGGTTATTTTGTTGAATCCTATTGCAGGATAACTATACAGATACCTTTATTTAAGAAAAAAAAATGTAGCCCTGATTGCAATATGTTGGTGAAGTATTTTCAATTTGAGGATCAGGGGGGAATGTATTTCCTGGTTTTATATTTATATCTGCCTTAGTATCCTGTGAAGCTCTGCTACTTTTATCCTTGGAGTCTGGAATATAGATAATCTTTGGGTTCAAAGCTTCACAGAAAATGTGTCCTAAGCAATTGGTTTAACTAACCTTGGGTTGGGCTGGCTGGCAGTTTGAGAGAGTCACAGTTCAACATTACTGATGTGGGCAAATGTAGTGATTATTTAACTAACAAGCCAGAGTGGTATAGAGAACCCACTCTGCTGTGGAACTAAAACACAAATTTTTTTTTTTTTTTTTTTGCATTCCTCACCTGGTTCTTTGTAAGTATTTTACATGAGCTGCTTTTTGTATTAGCAGTTGGAGGAATTCCCTTGATTTAAGGTGAAGACTGTGTAGAAGCACAATCCAACTAGAGTTTTTTTCCATTTTTTAAAATGTCAGGCTGGGTACAGTGTGGGGGTATGTTTGATACAGAATTTCAGCTGGAGGAAGACAAGCTGAAGAGAGTCAAAGGAGCATGAGGATATGAGAATTGTTTTTGGTGTTGGTTTTATTTGTGAAGATTTGAGAATTTGCAGGGTAAGAGAAAGTTGGAATCTTGACTATTCAATTAAGCAGCAATCGTGGGTAATGAACACAGACTCCTGTTGTATCCAAGTAGGTATTCATTAGCTGGGGCACTGTGATTTGGAAAGATCAGTGGGGTTGCTTTGGGACCAGGCCCTGCCACTTCTAGTCAAATTCACATAACAACGGTGGGTTATGTCTTGCAGTGTTTCATTTTAGAAAGAGGGAAGAGTTTGTCCAGCAACCAGGCATTAACTTGAGAATTAGGATGACTAAGGAAGGCTCCATTCTTTTTCTTTATTCCAATTTGTTGATCCAATTAGCTGTGTTTGTCTTGGGTCTGTTATAAAGAACCATTTGGAAGACAACTCTGGTACCTTAGAAAATTCTTAGAAACAACTTAAGGAGTTGAAGGTGGTAGAAATATACTGCTTGAGGGGCACCTGGGTGGCTCAGTGGTTGAGCGTCTACCTTTGGGTCAGGTCGTGATCCTGGGAACAAGTTCCGCATTGGGCTCCCCGCAGACTGCCTGTGTCTCTGCCTCTCTTTCTGTGTCTCTCCATGAATTAATAAATAAAATTAAAAAGATATATATACTAATTGAGAAATATGCTATTAGTCTTATTTCTTATAAAATAAGCTGGTTCTTGTGGCCAAATAACAGAAAGGAGCGGCAGAGTTTGCTGGTCTAGCCTTAGGATGTTCTTCTAGTATAAGTTAGTCTTAGCAAATGACTGCCATCTGAATGATGGAGATGCATTCTTTAAACACATGGAACATTCATGTTAGCCATACAGGAACATTTTTTTAAGGAGCCAGGAAAGGGTGAGAAAAACAGTTCACCCAGAACTGTCTTTTGCTTAGAAATAATCAACATTGATACAGTGCTGTCAACTTGGTTTCCCCCCAACATTACTTCATTTGCTTAGGCAACAACACTGGTGTCCTTGATACCCAATTGTATAGGTGAACAGACAGGATCAGAAAGGTTAACGGCTTCAGATCCAGGTTTCCCAATGCTCGTTGCTGTTCCCTGTCTGCTGTATCCTGCTGTCTCACAGGAGAGGGTCTGTTTATGGCTGAGTTGCAACTCCACTGGAAGCCAAGCAGGCAAGGACAGATGCTGGCATTTTCAGATAGGTATTTATTATTAGGCTTTGCCTTGTAATAATGGTTAAATTCTGCCTCAGGCATGCCTTTTGGCAAGGTCAGGGCACGTATAAAGCATTTTTATAAAGTTAAATTCCTGTTGGGAGGCTTTTAAGGTTTTTATATTTTAATGAAGTTATTAAAATGAAAGTTCAGACTTGCATAATTCATAAGCATTCAATTCACTGCCTCTTTTAAAATCTCTGCCCCTAAACTATTTTTTAAACATTTTAGTGAAATTCTTAGATAAAATATGAACACAACTTTCAGTTAAGATTAAAATAGATTTCTAATTATAGTAAACTACAGCTTTACTGTAATATAATAGGCTCTTTAAGCTAGTTTCATTTATAATGTTTTCACTGCATGCAAAGAAGTTACTATAAAAACCAAGGTTTTTTTTTAAAGAGTATTTTCTAAATATACGCTTTAAGTTGCAACTTTAATATACATGGCTTTCAAATGTTTAAGTAATTTTATAAAGTGTAGAAATTGAGAAGTTCTCTTAAATGTTGGTTTTGACTTTTGTAAAGGTATACATTTTTACCTTCTCTTTTAGTGACTCAGATACTTTCAACTTGGTATCAAAATAATGCTGCTGGATTGAGTGTTTTAATGGATTCAAACTCCTGCAAAGATAGCTGATGATGAAAATCTACCAGCTAATGACCTAATTTATTTTTTGTACTCTTTGCAATCAATTGAGGTTGTCTTTTTAAGCAACACGTTTTTAGGTTTTGAACTGAGGGTAATTGCATCTTACTTTAAAATCCTTTCTTATTTAGAGGCATGATGAGACTGTATAAATGTAGTATTTTAGCTTTTGGCAACAGGAGCCAGTAGTAGAAGCAGCAGCAAGGAAATTCCAGGAACATTTTAAGAAATGGGAAATTTCCCCCATTTTTTTCTGCCATTTTTGATGTAGGACCTGTTTGTATTACAGGGGTGTTGATGCATTGTCTGCTTTTTTCCAAAAAAGAGAATTGTCTTATCTTTTTTTTTTTTAAAGATTTTATTTATTTATTTATTCATGAGAGACACAGAGAGAGAGAGGCAGAGACACAGGCAGAGGGAGAAGCAGGCTCCATGCAGGGAGCCCGACATGGGACTCGATCCCGGGACTCCAGGATCACACCCTGGGCCAAAGGCAGGTGCTAAACCGCTGAGCCACCCACGGATCCCCAAAAGTTGTCTTATCTTACCTTCATTTATGGCATTTGATATTAACTTGGAAGGAACTGACATCATTGCTATATTATATTCCTATCCAGGAGCATGTTATTCTATTTATTTTAAAGTTCTTCAGGTCCTTTGAAGTTTTCTAAGTTTTCCTCCTAAAATTATGTTTATAAGGGGTTTACTAAGTATATCATGATATATCCAAACAAAGGGATGGTAAGCAACTAGTAGAAGTAATGGTACATCTCTCTGCATACTGACCCCAAAGGATCCATTTTATATTTTTAGGTGAAAAAATATTAGAGAATGTTTGATATGATTCCATTTTTTGTAAAATGCACGTATTCATGTGAATGAATAAAGCAGAAAAGGAAATCTGGAGATGAAATTTCAAATTGAAAAAAAAATAAATTTCAAATTGTTTCCTTGAGGCAGGTAGCTATCTTTGAATGGGAAAGGATTAGAAGGACTGGTTGGGGGACTTATTTTTACCTCACACATTAAAGTAAGTTGTAGAATTATGGGTTCTTTTGACTTCCTAAGTTTTTCTTATTTACTTTTTTTTTTTTTAATTAGAGAGAGCTAGAGAGAGTGCAAGCAGGGGGAAGGGCCGAGGCAGAGGGGGAGGGAGAAACTGAAGCAGGCTCCCCGGTGAGAGTGGGGAGCCGGGGCTTGATCCCAGGACCCCAGGATCGAGACCTGAGCTGAAGGCAGATGCTTAAACTGAGCCACCCAGGTGCCCCTCTTCAGCTTTTCTATTATTTTATTTTATTTTTATTTTTATTTTTTTCTTTTCTATTATTTTAAAACTAAAAATCTAGGGAAATATTGTTAATTGTACTATCCATGAAAGCATTTGTTTCCTTAACTAGGATATGAAAGTTCTTATGAACAAATGGCAGTTATAATATTGGTCGATACCTACGAAAGCTCAGTTCCCTGTGTATATGTAATTCTACCAAATATATTGTCACTAAATATATATTCAGATCCCTTTGGCTCATGGAGGACAATTAATTACACGGTCATGTTGTTGGCTGAAGTCAGTTTGAAATCTGTATTTCTTAAGTTACTCAACTGGTTTGCTTTAGTTTTGAGTAAAAGCAGTCACTGAGGATATTAATAATACTTATTTCATATTTTCTCTTAAAAATTTTATTTATTTATTTATGAGAGAAACAGAGAGAGAGAGAGAGAGACAGAGACACAGGCAGAGGGAGAAGCAGGCTCCAAGCAGGGAGCCCGACGTGGGACTCGATCCCAAGACCCAGGATCACGCCCTGGGCTGAAGGCAGATGCGCAACTGCTGAGCCACCCAAGTGTCCCTACTTATTTCATATTTGCAAGTTAAAAACTTAATTTCTTTTTTAAAAAATATTTATTTATTTATTATTTATGATAGACATAGAGAGAGAGAGAGAGGCAGAGACACAGGAGGAAGGAGAAGCAGGCTCCATGCCAGGAGACCGACGCGGGACCCGATCCCGGGACTCCAGGATTGTGCCCTGGGCCAAAGGCAGGAGCCAAACCACTGAGCCACCCAGGGATCCCAAAAACTTAATTTCTTAAACATATAAAATCATTTATTTATAGAAGAGAAAAATTATAAGAAGCCTCCTAGTTTTCCAGGGATTACCAAGAATGATATATAACATAAGTTGGGTCATTAGCAATGTAGAAAGGCAACCAGCAGCTATGGTCTCTAGACTTCTTTTGTAAGGATTTAGTCTATAGAGCAGTGAACAAGTAAGATGATGAATCATTGCCTGATCTATTCATGCTGGGCAAAAGATGTGACTAGTGGACCATTTTTGTCTTCTTCACTGGAAAATGTCTTTATGTCTGTCATTGAGGAATAACTGTAGTGATGTGTACATTCCTGGGTCACTCTTCCTTTATCCCCTGGAAATAGTCTGTTTCATTTTGTGTGTGTGTGTGTGTGTGTGTGTGTGTGTGTGTGTGTGTTTTCTACTGGAGAAATGAGGGAATGAGGAAGAAAAATGTGAAAATGATAGCTAAGAATTTCAACACTTACATTTTGTTCTGATTTTATTGCTTAGCTATTTCTATTATATGGCAACTATGTAATGCCAAGAGAATTTCATTAAGTGAAAACACATAAGTCAGATCAATTAGAAGACGAAGACAAAATAACCAGTTAGATTGACAGAATTTGCAAGTTCATAACTGGTTGTTGAACATTGTTGGAGAACATCGAGGTCTGTTCCCCTAATATGAGTGCTAGAGCCTCTGAGAAGGCAAATGTAAGTAGAGACCATCTCTGCTCTCCAAGTAGCTCATGGTACAACAGATGGCAAAACTGTAGAGGTTGGGGGGAAGGGAATAGAATGATAAATTTATAGTGGAGATCAGGAACACAGGATTAAGGGATGATGTACAAACAGTATATTGTAGCCACTTTTACTTCCAAAAGAATCAAGTACAATTTTTTTTAACGATTGTTTTTGAGATTTATTTCTTTGAGCATAGTTGTCACTGTTTAAGACTAGATAGTATTTTCCATTTTTTGCCATCTGTTGTAGGCATAAAGGGAATCTGGTAGCCTCATAAAAGAGAAAAATGGTATAAATATTTGCTATATATTTTTCATAACCTTATTAGAAAAATACTATCAGATATGGATAATGAAATCCTTGAGGCTCACCAAACGTAATTTAAAAAACAGGAATATTTTGGGGCTTTAATCCTGGCAACACAATTACCTATTGAAAATCTAACCTTCCTGGGGCACCTGGGTGGCTCAGTGGTTGAGCATCTGCCTTTGGCTCAGGTCATGATCCCGGGGTCTGGGGATCGAGTACTCCATCAGAGTCCCTGCAGGGAGCCTGCTTCTCCCTCTGCCTGTGTCCCTGCTTTATCTCTGTGTCTCTCATGAATAAATAAATAATTTTTTTTTATAAAAAAGAAAATATAACCTTCCTTATTCCTTTCTTGTATAGTTAATGTAGAGTAGAGAATAGAATGACCAATTCAAGGATGCAAATATAGTCATTCTGGGTTGGATTACTGAGATATGCAGCTGTGGGATCTTTTTCTGATGGTTACTCATGGAAACACATGGGATCCTATAAGACAATAACACCAAATAAAGATTTAGAGATGTCCCTTCTTAAGCCTATCACTCAAAGCAGGTTTATACATTTATCTCAATGTATTCCATATCCTAGAGTAACAGGTTTTGAATACCCAGCTGCAAAGAAAATTTGACAAAGAATTTTTGAGTAGAAAGCTGCCTTTGAGATCATTCTGAATGGCCCGCCTTTTATGTGTTCTCTTTCAAACATCAAGGTCCCTTGCTAATTCTAGTATTGTGGGATGTGAAAACAGGTAGGTATTACCCTAGCTCTACCTGTCATGATTTTCAGACTTTAATCATATGTCTGCTCAGCTTTCCTTTCCCAGACTACAAAGTCCCAGTCTTTTAAGCCTGTCCTCACATATAGCCCCTTCATCCCTCTGTTTTAACAACTTCCCCTGTCAATTGGTCATCTAACACCATCCATATTTTTCCTAAGGTGGGCAGCCATAACTACATGTATTCCACACATGGGTGAACTTTAGTCTGTGACAACGGGCATTTTTTCCCCTCTTGTATTTATAATAATTCCATGACAACGCCAAGCCTGTTTGGTTGTAGCTGTGTACTAGGTGAATGTCTTCAGTGGATGGTTCTATGTAACTTTTTTCTTGTTTTATTATTGACCCTATTATTTTCTACTAATTTGATTTTTTCCCCTTTCTTTTCACTGTATTTTTTTCTAAGCTTGCCAATACTGAAGCTCATCTAACATACTTTGGCTTACTCAGCCTAGCAAGATCTTTTTATTTATCCTCTGATCTTAGATTTCAATGACTGGAAGCATTTCTGTTACCTTCAAAATTGAGAGTTTCAAGGTGACTGGTAAAAATGTCTTAGTACAAACCTCTTTGGAACTGACTATTTCTACTTTTCCATCTGTTGATTTTTCAGCTGAGCTCTATCTTCCTAGTAAGCTGTCAATTGCAATTCTAATTTCATCAAAGTTACTTAAATTTGATTTTTGACTTCTAGAACTCCGTAGCACTTGACAAAGGGGTAATAAGATTTTGTATTATAAAATCATATTGCCCCATTCTCCCAGCAATATTACACAGTGTCTTCCAGAATCAACCCTTGATAAAATTGAGCCATAGGTAAAATTTTTTAGTCTTTCTCTACTACCTAATAGGCACTCAAATCCCATAGACTTGGATTTTCTTCCATAATGTGTAACATCTTTACACCTCTACCAGTGATGTAGTTGAAACTACACTGTTTTGTATCTCATCTTCTTTAGTGTGCAAAGACTCAATTACTAAAATAACATACCAATCTGTATACAAGAAGGAAATAGAGATGGTCCTTCTAGCCCAGAAATCTGTTAATATTTGTTGACCATTCTTAGGTACTCATTGATCCTGTCTTTGCTGTCCAAGTAACTAAAAACTAGTTAAAAAGTCAACCAACTAATTTATATTAGTGGCTTCCATGATGGAATTTTAGTTTGGATTTCAAGGAATTATGGAATTGAGTAGAATTTTTGACTATGCTCAAAGTGTAGCATGTAGTCAGCCATCTGTTCTCCAGGTTGAACCTGGTGAGAAAGGATAAGGACTTAGAAGTCATGTTTTATTCATGGAGTCTGAAGACTGCTTGGGTTGACATCCTAACTCTGCCAAAATTAATTCTGTAACCTTGGGAAAGTTATTTACCTCTTCAGTTCCATTAATAAAGTAACATTAAAAATAATATTTACCTCCTAGCATTGTAATGGGGATTAAATCAGTTAACATATATAAAGTGTTTGGAACAGTGGCTCACATTGTGTGATGTAAATGTCTGCTGTTATTTTTACTTGTGTACCCAAGGATGGGCACAATGCCTGGTAGAGAGTGGGTATTCAAATGATGTTTGTTAAATGATTGGAGATGTACCTGCTGGCTAAAGGACTGACTTAGGCATTTTTGTGTTAACTGTTCTATACTAATATGTTTCAGCCTATCTCTCATTTCTGGATTTCAAATCTAGCCCACACTCTACATCTGCTCTTCTCCTTTTATCAAAACCACTGTTAATTCTTCAGACATAGCATTTCTGTCCATTTTTTGGAACTGTGTTTGGGTCTCAACTTGCATTAAGCTTTGATATAACCCTTTGTAATAACTCAATTTCTGTAATGGTCCAGTTTAAAGATATGTAATTCTTTTTTCTTAGATCAATTTGTTCACATATTAGGGATTCAGATTATTTTATCAATATTATAACTAAGCATTTTGAAGTGTCATGGAATTTTATATTGTAACATTCAAGCCTAAAGTTAGGGTGAAACTTTTGACATCACAGCCAACTTATTATGCATATTCCTGTCCTGTTAGCTCAAGATGCTAGTTTATTTGCATATAATTGCTTGACCCTGATATCATGGCCAATTAATTTGTATATCCCTATCTAATTGGCTCAAATAAGTTTTTGCTACTTTATATTTGTTGGCTCAGGTCCCAGCCTAGTGTCTTTTAGCTCAAATCACTTGAGTTCAGAGTGGTTTATCTTTGTCATGCTTTCAGCATGGATGGAAAGGACAGATAAGGGTGGCGGTCATGAATGTATAAAGGAACAATCTACTGCTTTTGTCTTTCAGTAGAACAGACTGAAGAAGACAATAATTTAGACATGTGGACAAGGTATTTCTCAAGAAAGAGGATACTGGGCTGATAAAATAAATAGAACTTCTTATTTAAGGAAATTCCATTATATAAGGCAAAGTATCTATTTTACCTCACTGACCAGGAAAAAAATTCTAACTTGGACTTTGGCTGGCCTGGACCTCAGCTAAAGTTATGTAACATTTAAGCCTCTACTTAAGAGTTTTCTTCTAAAGTTTTTTTCTTGTGATAGAGTTGACCTATAACATTTATAAGTTTAAGGTATACTACATGTTGATTTGATACATTTATATACTGCAGTATGATTTCCTGCCTGGCTTCCGCTAATACTCTATATGCTTTCAATAAAGTGTTATTTTCAAATTTAAGGTGCATGAGAATAACATGGAGGACTTTAAAAACACAATTTCCAGGTTCCCACCCCCTTTATATTCAGTTATAGCTTGGTCTGAGGTAGTCCCTGAAATCCTAAATGTTAACATTTACAATGGGGTGATTCTTATGTAGGTAGGATATCATCTCTTCATGTGATGTGATACTCTACCTACCTACCTACCTATGCCTGAAAGAATGACCTACCTCTGTTCATTCCTGGTTTCTATGTGGAATCAAGTGGTTCCCTGAGGTTGGGTGAGTTGCTTTTTCCTGGGTGATTTCAAACTCTATTTCTAGAACACTAGAAATGAGAAGACATACCTATTTAAAAATTGTATCTTAACAGTGTGTATGTATGAACGTATGGAGGGCTGGGTGGGGTAGGCAGGGTAAATCTTACTGGCTTAGGTCTTAGTTGCCTCAACCACATCCTAGCAGTCTGCTACATGGGGATGGTGACTCCTCTACCACCACAAGTCCCCTTTCTTCCTTATCTCCGTTGAGTATTGTGGCCATTTATGAATTATCATTGCCTTTTCCCTTGGGGGGACATAGATGCTTTAGGGGGAATCTCTCCTACAGCCCTGACCCTTTGCTTCACACAGTGTAAATTCCATAGTGATAAGACAGGACTGGGGGTGACCAGAAGGAAACTAGGGGTGGGGCTTGGGGTGGAAAGTAAAAGGGAGAAAGATGATGAGCGCTTTCAACTACATTTCCTCCAGCCATCCCTTAGGATGTTTCTGACCTGATGCCATCTCATAGCCACCTCTCTCGCTCCTTGACTTTCAGGAGACTGTTGGAATAGGTGTTTATGAGACTTTAGTTCTGCATCTGTATTTTTCCAACACCTTTTTATTGACATGCTCAATGTGCTTTTGTTGTTTTCTTTACAATTTAGGCAAATACAGCCCATATCAAAGAGGCAGGATTGACAGACTTCTTAACTCTTGTCTATTTGCCATGGTTTCTGGCTGTACAAACCACTCAGAAAATTTTCAAGAGGACTATGAGTCAGCTGCAGGGAAAGAGGGAAATGGAATGGTCTTTGAGACATTCTGCATTGGGAATAAGAATCTGGGCTTTGGTCCCAGGTATACCATCTACAAGCTGCTGACTTTGAAGGTCAGTGAAGTCAAAAGCAATTGCCAGTATTGAACAGCTCCTATGTGTCAGACATGGAGCAAGACGATCTATGTACATTATCTCATGCCTCTAAGCTCCAATTTTCTGAGAATATTACGTTCAGAAAGTACCTCAGAGGTCTATCATGAAAACCACATGTAAAAAACAAATTAGGAAAAGATTTCTATGCTAGAAAGTGTTCTATAACAGTGTTATAATTACATAAGTGTTAACCTAAATCTGAAAAATAAATTTTTTTTGAGAAGTTTCAATGTAATTGAAATTTAAAAGCCTCTATTCCCTTCCATTTTGCTGATTCAGAATTTTGGTCTTCTCCAAACAGCTATATCCTTAGAATACCAAAAAATTTTTGATTTGTGATAGAAAGCCCAAATGAACTTAGTCTTGAACTTTCTCATTTAAGCCGTATTTACAAATCTTTAAATTTCTGGTATGACAATCCCCCTCCAAACACACACACATGCACACTCACATGCATACACAGAAAACGAACAAAAACAAAAAGTGAGAAAAGTAATTGTTGTAACATCAACAGAAACAAGAGGCTCAGTTAGGAGCAAGGTATTTACTCCATGAGAGTAACTTGAGAGTCTGCACAGGTGTAGATTTGAATCTTAAAAAATACATAGCTCAAAAATAGAAGACCTACAACCTCACACCTTTGAGAATCTTCAACTATTCTAATGCCTTAGATCTCTTAGACTTCTATGCTGCAGACTGAATGCTAACATCCCCCGAAAATTCCCATGTTGACACCAAATCCCCGATGTGATGGTGTTTGGAGGTGGGACCTTTGGGGAGTGATTTTGTTATGAAGGTGAAGCCTTCATGAATAGGATTAGTGCCCTTATAAAAGAGTTCCCAGAAAGCTGCCTTCTTCTGCCATGTGAAGACCCAAAAATAAGATAGCCACCTATAAACCAGGAAGCAGTTTCTCACCTAACACTGAACCTGCTGGTGCCTTGATCTTGGACTATAAGAAATAAGTTTCCATTGAAGACACTCGGCTTATGAAATTGTTATAGCAGCCTAACTGGACTAATACAGTGTTCATAGTCTTCCCCAGTTTTCACAAAAAATACAACATTTATTTGAAGAGAAATTTACTCTAAGCACACAGATGTATGTATAAGAGGCTGTGAAGATACTGGGAAGTCGTTACTAGGCAGAAGGCTTGATTTTTCTTTTTCCTTTCCTCCAAGTATGGGGCAAAAAACCTGACTTGTGGGCAGTCTGGGTGGCTCAGTGGTTGAGCATCTGCCCTCAGCCCAGGGTGTGATCCTGGGGACCTGGGATCGAGTCCCACATCGGGCTCCCTGCATGGAGCCTGCTTCTCCCTCTGTCTATGTCACTGCCTCTCTCTCTGTGTCTCTCATGAATAAATAAATAAAATCTTTAAAAAAAAAAAACCTGACTTGTTTTCTACTCTACCAATTTACTCCTGAAGGACAGTCTTGAAATCTGCAGGATTCAAGATTTTAATACAAATAGAAACTTCAGAAACTCTAGCTGTTGCTCACAAATACTTGAGAATTGGAATATTAAGCATGTAAGTGCAAAGGTCTACTGTAGACATGCGAATGGACCAGTCAGGTTTGTCCTATAAGAAGGGTTGGAATTTGCATGATTTACTATTTGGGTAGATGATAGAAGCAAAATCTTTATGCAATGCATTTTAAATTTACATAGTAGAAAAGAAACCCTGCAGTAGAGTAGTAAGAAAAATTATTTAACATTTTTCTTTTTTTCCCCAATATTTCTTGTTTAGTTCATTACCCTGTCTTAATTCACTGTTTGATCTGTGTAAAACATAGGACTGCTAATCTCATTTTGCCTTAATTGACCAGCCAATCCTATTAAACTTTTCTTTTATCCTAGTCAAGTAATTGATTAAACTGTTCATTGGTTGCTTTCATATTTTGCATATTTAGCCAACGATTTCATAAAGTCACTAATAGAAATAATTACAAGAATATTTAGTGGGCACTTAGGTGTGCCAACTTCTGTACATTGTTTCTCACAGCACCTTTATAAAAAAAAATCCTATTACTCCCACTTTATACATAATGCAACTACAGCTCAGAAGTCTAAATAACTTGCTCAATGTCAAATTGCCAGTAGTGGTAGAGTGGGAATCAAACCCTAGTAAAACAGCCCACTTTGGTTCTAAGTAACTAGCCATTTCTGGCAACTGTTGTTAAACATTTGAATTACCTGGGATGATCTCATTATATAATTTTGGTCTCCTCGGATATAGGTCAAATTACTTTGAGATAGACCATCCAAGTGCTTAAAGTTATTTTAACGGTAAGTAGGTTAGACAGATTTGAAATGCAAGACTTGTTTTTCCAGGCCATAGCTCCTTTGTAAATAATTCATTATTCATTCAGCAGCTATGTTCAGTGCTACCAGTCACTGAGGGCATTGTGAGAGATATAAATACAGAGCAGAGTCTAGTGAGAGAGAAGGGTGATGTTTGAAGGGTGTAAACAAACTGCTGTTGGCATTTAAAAAAGGGAAAGATGTATTCTATCAGGATGGATCAGAAAAGACTTCAAAAAGCTCTGCTTTTTCCATAGCACTCATCTCCTGGCATGCTAGATGCTAATTTATTGGTTCCCCGTCTCCCCAAATTAAAATGTAAGCTACACAAGGGTAAGGTTTTAAGTCGTTTTGTCCACTGATATAAATCTAATTCCAAGAACAATGCCTAACACAAAGTAGGGAGACACTATTTGTTCAACAAATGGAGAATATAAGACGTCAGCTTGGCCTAAAAATGGATAGTATTTAGGCATTGTTTGAAGGAAGAGTTCCAGGTGAAGGAAATTATTTAAGCAAATAATGGAGGCAGCAAATTATACAGTCTGAAGAACTATGTGCTAATTTGATTAAAATATAAAAATATAGTGGGAGATAGTCTGGAGGGATCTATGATAGGTAGACCTGAATGATTGACTTAATTTCACAGGCAAATGGATCCCTTGAGATTGGGAGTTTTGAAATATCCTTAAAATCATTCCAGGTAATTGCAGTGTAGGGGTAGATGCAGGGTGTACAGATCCCAAATCTAATATAATCTTAGACCCTGGCAAAACAGCCACTTTGATTCAAATAACTAGCCATTTTAGCAAATGTAGTTTGACATTTGAAAATAAAAGGAACATAAAGAAGGAAAAAATCCATAGGAAATGATGAATACTAAATTAGATATGACCTTTGGCCTTGCCCCTTTCATGTCACAGTGTTAGCAGAGTGGGTGGTAGGAGTCCTCCCCCTGTAACCCCACCCCCAATAACCTGCCTACATGTGGAAGTGATTACAAGCTACATTACATATATTCCGCTAGACCCAGATTTCCATAACGAAATCTCAGAAATGCCTGTAGCCACCCAGTTGCTGATAAACAAGAAGAGATGAATGATGGCTGTGAAGTCAGAGACTCAGACTGTGACTGACAAATTGTGACTGAAATACCAGGGATCATGGGAACTCATTTCTAGGACCTTGGAAGAAGACAAAACAAATGAGGGCCCCTGATGTTTCATTGGCTTCATGGTTAAGCTGCCTCTGGAACTCTGTTAAGGGAATACGATGAATTGGAAGGAAGATTAGGGGTACTGGACGCAGGCGATGAGGTGGTGGTTGGTGTGGGAGCTGGGAAAGGAGCGCAAGAGGCAGGATACGAAGACACCATGTAGAATGGGATTTGGCCATTGAACCAAAGGAAAGAGAGGTCAGAGTTGTCTGAAGTCGTACCTCAGGTACTAAGTAGTATCTGGGAGTGAACTGTTCTTAAAGTTGAGACTTTCTCCGGACAGTAAATGCTTTTTTGTTTTAGATTTGAATACCCTACATTTATTAGATTACTGACACTCAAATGATCACAGCTTTGGCCAGTGAAAGTACCTTTGGGGTGGCTTCCAAGTCTTTTGACATGACCCTTGTATTCTTTGGTAGCTTCCCTGCTTTCTGGTTAGATGAGCTGTTCTAGGCCTGTATACTTCCTGCTATTTCTCCAATAAGTACCAGGTTCTTTCAGTGAGAAAGCGTATTTTCAAGCCATATCTGGTGCTAGAGATGCTGGTTGCCCTTGGATCAGTCTTTGTTTCTAGGCCTTGTTAGTGGACAGAATCAAAAAAGGTGTATGTGTATACACATATACATTTATATCTGCATATATTTTGCATCTTAGGCACATTAAATTTTTTTCCCTTACATTTCTAGAGGAAACTGCTCATTGCTTTAAATTTGCTCTGTTATTCTTTAAGCAGTGAAAGCAGTAGGTTTTTATTTTTTTATTTATTTTTATTTATTTATTTTTATTTTTATTTATTTATTTATTTATTTATTTATTTTTTTAAAGCAGTAGGTTTTTAAATGGGGTCTTTGTGACATGAATTAGTGTAGCTTTCCCAGGCAACTTATTTATAAAGAGAAATAAACTTCAATACCAGAATTTGGTTGACAAATTAGTAGTTCAGTAAGTGGAAACTCAGCTTTAACACTTTTGAGCTGTTATGCTCTAGAATATAAAATGACCCATGCTGCATTAGGATGACCTTTTGAAGTTTGCAATATTTTTATTAGAGAAAGCACTGAATAACCAGTAATATTGGTTCTAATTTACAGCCACAAACAATGACAACTGTAGTCTATTTATGATGACCTTGTGGCATATAAGGAAAACTTCTTATGCTTTAATAATTTACTATATAATTAAAATATAATTATACAGAAGAGAAAATTTTTAAAAATTCCTATTCAGCTGGGGAAATCCTTCAGTTGACTTAGCTTTTGAGCAAGAGAACACTTTAAAAAAAAAAAAACAAGTTTAGATTATATAGAACTTTAAATCTGAAAGTCTCCTCCATCTCCAACATAAACTGTAGAAATAAATGTGTTACTTTGGGGATCCATCCTCAAATAGATTTTGTTTACTTATATTTTAAATGCTGCATCTTTAATAAAACAGTATTACTAAAAACTATGTTAGACTATCACAATCCTAATAAATAAGTCTTAGTTAAAATACCATTTTCCTGTCATGGGTAAATTTTGGTTAAAAAAACAAAACACCTCACAAAAAAAACCCAATGATCATAGGCATTGCCTTTTACAGGAGAAGAAAAAAAAAGTCCAGCTTTCAATGCTGTAGAACTAATTATTGATACTCTGGCTGTGAAATGGGAAAATAAATTTCATCTTTTATGCCAATTCCAATAAATTGAGAGTGGCTTCTGGAGCACTGTGTTGGGATGGGTTCTGAGACCACTTCTAGTTCTCCATGGGAAGGGAGCTGTGCTCAATAAGGAGTGGGGAGTCGCAGCATGTGTGCTATGCATTTGATATCCATGATAAAACAACATTTAGAAAAGCCCAGTACACATCAGTCTTACCAGATAAGCCACCCACGTCCATCTTCTTCAGGTTCTTTGCCTCCAGAATGACAACAGTCAGCTTGCCAGCAGTTGGGACATAGCGAAGGGAGAAGCAAATATCGCCCAATTTCTCTTGCTGTGAAAACCAGTAAGAGACCATAAGTAACTTTTTGAACAAAGGTAAATATCGTTTGTACACATTCATGGCAAATTCCTCAGGAGGAGGATTAGGACAATTAGAGTGTGAAAACTCTTAGGTTCATTGGCATTTACCCAGTGGTCTTTCATTCACTGCGGTATGAAGAGTGATTGTAACCCATTCCAGTTTTAAATAGCTCATCTATACTTTATCATTCATCAAAATATATCCATAATTCAACAGTTCAGGAAATGAGACTGAGATGACTTTTTTAGAAACTCTACTCTGAATAGCACTGCAATGCTCTTGGCAAAATTTCATGACTTTATTAAATAGTTTTGAAAAGAGCCTAACACTCCTTTAGTAGAATCAACCTACCTAAATTTTTGTCATTTTACATTTCAGATAGGATTATATCTAATAATTTATATTTAGATTTTTGGAGAAAGGATTGGTATATGTGTTAGACTGAATTTTTTTCAAGATTTAGCTCTTCCATTTATTTTTAAGTAAACATTACACCCAACATGGGGCTTGAACTCACAACCCTGAGATCAGGAGTCTCACGCTCTGCCGACTGAGCCAGGCGGGTGCCCCTGGACTGAATTGTTAATGAGAAATTCCAAATTCCTAGTAGCCAAAAGGCAGCAAGTAAAAGTTTTTCAGTCTTACTCATTTCAAGTGAGATCCAACTTTTCCCCCTTATTCTAATATTTGTACAAATCTAAGCAGCATGTTGGAAAATTGAAATAAACAGTAATATAGTGCATCTCCTAGCCCCTCCTGTTGTTTCATGGTCATCCTGATCCAAGAAACATTCACAATCCTATATCTCTGGCATTTCTGAACATTTCATTCAGGGTTTAAAAAAATGATATAGAGAACTTTGACTTTTTTCCAGAAAGAAATATGGGTTCTTATGCCATAAATGTCTTACTTAATAAATTAAGAACCATGATATTGTTCAACATGAGAATTCTTGAATTCACATTTATAAGCATGAGAGTGGGCGGGAGGCTGAAGGTATCTAGATTGCTTTCTGATACAAGGAATTAGGTATATGGCAAACTAATGTTTATTTCTTAGAATGTGCTCCCCCTACCCCCCATAAAAAAGTGAATTCTGATTCCAAAGATGATGGTTATGTCAGACTTCTGCAGATAGGCTCAACATAAGAATAAGGTGCAGAAGGCCTTCTCATGTTACGTTCTTATTAGAACTATATCTAATAACCTCATGTATATGTTAAATCAGCCCGTGTCCCCAGTGTGGAAATAATCGCCTAGATATAATCTAACAATTTAAGGAAATATAATTTCTTTTACTGGGTATTCATTATATCCATCTGTAAAAAAGGAAAGGGTATGGGGCACCTGGGTGGTGTGGTGGGTTAAGTATCTGACTCTGGATTACAGGCTCAGGTTGTGATCTCAGGGTCATGAGGTGGAGCCCAAGCAGGGCTCCACACTCAGCGGGGAGTCCCCTTGGCACTCCCTCTCCCCCTCCTCTTCTGTCTCTCCCCTGCCCTGTGTGCTGTGTGATGTTCTTGCTCTCTCAAAGAAATAAATCTTTAAAAAAAAAAAAAAAAGAGGAAAGGGTATCCGCTCTGTTCTGATTTTTCTATAGCTGAGAAGTTACCATTCTGTGTGTGGTTGGGGGTGGGGAGAGGGTCAGGGAGAGGGATAGATTTTCTGCCTAAGTAATGCTTTATTGAAAATATCACCATGTGTGTTTATAACCCCAGTTCTTTGATTCTTTGAGTCCTCCCAGCACCTTACCCATATATCTATTATGTCACTGAAGACTCCTGTTTTTGTTTTATTGTGCACACGTCTGAATTTTCCCACATGACTGCAAACTCCTTGAAACTGGTCCTTGGCTGAATTACCACTTTACCATGCATTTCAAAAAGTAAATGGAATTATGAATACTATCCCTGGTTTGATTTATCTAGGTCCTCTCTCCCTTCCATTAGTGTAGATAATAGTTACTTAATGGGCTAAATTCCCCCAAAGTGCCTACTTACTCCCTAGGAATTTACACATGAGGAGAATCTAGTAGAGTGCATTCTTTTTCATGGTCTTTGAAAATACAGAATGGGAATAAATATCACAAATTAATACAAAGTGTGGACAAATTCATCTGAACCTTATAAATTTAAATGAACAAAATTGCAATTCAAAAACACTCACTAGGAGGAGGGTTCTTTTTGCAGGATTCTATCTTTTTGCCACAATACCCTCCCTGGGAAACTCACTCTGTTGCAGAACCAGGTTACTCGAACCATTCTAGTTAGGTAGGCATTTTAGACACGACTGTTCTCTTTTAAATGGCCTCTCTCTATAGCCCACAGTTTAAATCTATGATTAATGGCATCTCAGCACCATTTTCAGATTTACACTTAACTCCTTAATTTAGGAACCTGAATGTATAAAATTTCACATGCCTATAAAATTGTACCTGGTATGCTAAAATAAACATGTATTTTTATACTAATCCATTGAAGTTACTTTGCAGCGTTTGAAAATCTTAGTACTTCTGTATCTATAAGCCATTTGAAAGCTAATCACTATTCTGGAATTTGTGTTCTTTGTGGCATCAAGCAGGTAAACAGAAACTCATTCTCTAGAAAAAGGCAAAGAAAGTATTCAGCTCATATGAACCTTTGTCCTATGAGTTATATTTTTTGAGTTGTAAGGATCTAAGGTAGAAATATATATTTCATTTTTCTAATTCTTTAAAAAACAGCTTTAATGATATTATAAAACAAAATTTCAGAATTTGGACAACCACATGCTGGTTTGACTCTTGATTAATTGGGTTTAGGACATTTCCGAATATGATTGCGATGTGTTTTTCATATGTTGTGGATGAGGTGGGAACCTGAAATTCTCGTGAAGCAAACAGAGCAAGGATGTGCGTCATGGGGAGGCTCTGAAACCACCCTCCTAGGTCCATGTCTGGCCGAGATGCACTGTGCCGACGACCCCTTCTGAAAATGTGTTCTCCTTGGCCACAGCTGAAACAAGCCTTGGGTCTGAGGCTTACATCATAAGTGCGTGTTGTTACTTCAGAATCTTAGATTGAGATGCTCATACTGGTATGAGGTGTGGGAAAACAAGTAGTTTCTTTCCTTCTAATAAGTCTTTCACTGAACTTCTGTGATTGGATGAATATGTGCTTCTCTTCTTGAGTCTTGTTCTAACATCTGAAGGTTTTACTCTCTTGTAACTTGCACAGAAGGACTGGAATGATCTGAGAGCTTTATGGACAGTTTCACATCAGCCTCTCAGTTCATAGTTTTCACATGTCCATTTGCAAGAAAGATGGTTGGGTAGCAATATACTCCTTTCATAGCAAGCCCTTTTATGTGTATCACTTTAAAGTTCGAGAAACCAAGATTTTCAATATTTTTTTTTTTAAAAGCTTTCTTTAGTGGGGTTGTGGTGATGGGAAACTGAAGTGGTCCTTGGAAAACTTACGTAGAAAGATGATCCCCAAATCTACATCTCGGGATCCATACTTCTCGACAACTCCATCTTGTTTTCTCTACAACAGCCCAGTGAATTACGTACCGTCTTGCCCCTTTTATACATAAAGAGTCTAAGCCTCAGAGGTTACATACGATTACATAGGCATCTCATTGTGGGACTGAAGCAAGGTCCTTTGACTCAAAATAATGAGTTTTCTTTACTATCGGACTGCCATCTGGAATGACAAACTAATAGTCCAACTGAGCACCCATTCAGATATTTCACTCTCACTTTAAATTCATGTAACTGGTTGTTTAATCACCAAATCTTCCCCTTGCCTATTCTCCTCTCCAACATCCCTTTCTGTCAGGGAGACTAAGTAATCGGTTTCCAGTGACCAATGTTCCTTCTATTGTCCTTTAGTCCTTCAGTCCACAGATCTTGACATTTGTCAATGTCTCCCTAATTAGATTTTTAAATTTTACTTAATTTTTCCCTATCATCCTCATCAATATGACCTCTACCCTCATCACCTCTACCTCTGCTATGACTTCTGTCTCTTCTGTGATACTTGGCACTGTCACCGTCACTGCCACCACCTCCATCACTTCACTTCCACTTTGTTTGAGATCAAGCTCTAAACACATCTGTCATCTTTTTCCTGCAGCAGTCTGAGGAAGGATCTCATCAGTCATAGTCTCTCCAAAGTCCAGTGTAGACTGTATACTAATGCCAGGCTAATCTTTTGAAAGGTCCAGACCCATTTTTTCCTGACTTTTAAGAAGCTCTGTACTTTGTCTCTGCCCCAACTATCTAAAACTTCTTCTTCTACTTTACTGTGTGCTCAATCTTCAGGATATATTTTGAATCTGACCTCACCTCCCTACTTAAAGGCCCCTCACTCCACTACAGGCAGAGAGACCAACCCTCTTGATTTGCAAGAGACTATTGGCTTTAGCCCTAAAAGTCCTGTATACCCCGAGAAGCCTCAGACCCAGGTAAACTGTAATGATTCATAACCTTAAGCCTGGGTTCTCGTTTCTGGCTTAGACCTCTATAGTAGCCTCCTAATAGCCTTTCTGCTTCCACTCTTGCTCCTTTCTAGATTCTTTCTCACCCACTGGGAGAGTGATCCTTTTAAAATGGAAATCTGATCATGAGTTAGCCTTACTCAGAGCCCTTCCATGTCTTCCCATTTGACTTAGAATAATCTGTATTCCTTAAACAAAAAGATCTATGTGGTATGACCTCCACCTCATATTGTGCTCCTGATCTTCTTCTCAAGACGTGCTAGGCACACCTCTACCTCAGGGCCTTTGTTTTTGGTGTTCCTTCTGTCAGCGATATTCTTCCCCCAGATACCATCATGGATTGTCCCATTAGTTTGTATAGCTTTCTGCTTACATGTCACTTCTTTAGAGTTTTTATATGGCCATCGTATCTAAAGTCCTATCTGCTTCTAAACATACACACTACCTTTCCCTTTGCCCTGCTTCTTTTTCATCTGAGCACACGTTACTTAAAGTTCTATGATGTTTGTGTATGTTTTCCCCACTAGAATATCAGGCCTACAAGAGAAGAGAAGTGTTTTTTGTTTTTTCCTGATTGATTGTTATGTTCTAAGCTCTAGAATGGTGGCTGGCACAGAGTCAAGGTCCGTATATGCCTCTTGAATGAATAAATGTAGCTTGCCTTCTATCAAATACAGTGAGATTGGTCCCCACGTCATCCTCTATTGCTACAGGTGAAGTTCTTCAGGGAAGTACACACAGAGATTTGCAAGTGGGAAGTTTATTGTGTTGTGTCCTTTGGATCAAAACTTGTGGGCGAGTGCAGGAAGCAGAACTGCACAGATAGAAAAGTTGGGCTGTGATGTAGTCCTATCAGAGGTCTCAGCCAATCCTATGGGGAGCTCTGGAGCTAGGATAGCTCTTCAGATTAAGTACTGAATTCTTAAAAGGGGTGAAGTTTTTATGCTTCTGAATCCACCAGTCATTGGATGTGGGCTGTCTCCCACTTCTTGGGCTAGGGCTCTCTTCTCCTGAGGGTGATGTTGAGAAGAAGGAACCCAGTTATGGGCCACCAGCCATCAACACTCTTGGCAGCCAGTGGAATAAATACCTTGTTCATAAAGATGGTGCAAGATTGGTGTGTGGGGGGCACAGTTCACCAAAGCGATTACTGCATTTCTGAGTTCTGTTCCTTTTCACCGCCAAATTTTTGCATAGTCAGGAAATCCATCTGCAATTTCTTTAGTCCTTTCTGCCTAACAAAATTATCCCGACCTTTAAGCCTTAGTCCAAGTTTGTATCTTTAACAAAGTATTCCCTTACTATGCTAGTATTCCCTACTAACCTAAACTAGTAGGTTTCTGCTAGCAGTTGCTTTATAGCCAGCAGCATTGTGCCTAGAGATGGGGTTTTTTCCTATTTATTTCATATATGAGTTTCCCTCATCCTAAACTCCAGAGAAGCAGGGATTGTACTTCATAAGCTCTTATTATGTGCCTTCTTAAGTTGTATAAATAACCGTTGTTTTGAAATGAGCACCTCACCAACCGTTTGTTTGTAAACAGCATGGACACTACTGCTTTATCAACAGCATACACAGTTTAATCGAGTCATCTAATGAATATATTTGGAGCTCCTTCTTTGTACCTTATGCCATAGACATTGCCATGTTAGCCCTTTCATAAAACTAGAAGTGAAAACATTTCTGGAAATGTAGTTTTTATCAGATAATTTCAAAACCCTATAGAGTTGCAGCCGACAGATGAGTGCTTTTGCTCATGTGATTATCTCACGAAGGAGCCTTATTACTATTAGGAATTTCAGCTTTATGTATAATTTATTTTAGTCAATTGCCTTGATCACTAGGTGGAAACTGCCAGTTAGTGTGAGAAAGTTCCAACTGTGAGATTCAGAGAAATTAACCTGCTCTTTTAGAATATGGAGCTGACAATCAGAAAGAACCTTTGTTCTGAGCAGCTTGATAATTCTGTTATTTTTTTTAAAGCAGCCACTGAATAGAGTAGACACAAATTAATGATTTAATAGACAACTACAGCAATGCCTTTCCTTTTTGAAAAGCATTACATATAGATATTAGAACAGAGGTCATTGCCAACACATAAATAAAAAGCTTGATTTAAAATGAATATTTATTTGATGGCTTCTACAGCACCATCAATCATTTTACGTGTGAAAAGAGGGGCTCATTTTAGTGACCTTTGCAAATGGAGCTAAGTTCACGAGCTTGTTGGAAATGCTGTACTCTTGAATGAGTTTTAAAAGGTACCTGAATTGACTTAATGCTGTGACATTTTACAAGGACATATTCTATTTATGTTAATCTTAAGATTTTTCTATGTGTCAAATTGGTGAGTTTCTCCAAGTACAGGGTTTTTCTCTGAGGTTGGAAGTCTATTTAGAGGTGACAAATAAAAAATGGCAGTCCAAAAATCTCAAAATGAAAATTCGGATTATTTGCATATTCTTCATTTATAAAAATACGAGGACATTCTCCAGTTATAAAAGGGATAATGTCAAGTTTCTCATCTTAATAAGAATAGCTTTAAATATATCCTTTGGGTGGTAGTAGCTTTCAAATTCATTTTATTCCCATAACTGTACTCATACCACTAACCTATCTGCCAAATCAGTATTTACATCTAATGGCCTAGATGGTCACAGTATGAAATGTTGCTGTGGATATATTGAGGCTAAAAAGACCAAATCTGGCTTTGTGTACAAATATGCAGTGAATTGCTCAGGTGAATGAGACAGTGTATTTTGTCTTTGAATACTTTATGAGGATACTATATAACCTATTAACTCTGGATTCATTTAATTATTTCATTTCTTACTTAAAAAAATAGATTCTACCAAAGACTCTTCTAGTCCAATTTCCATGGATACTTAGATGAATAAGGGGACTTTACGAAGTTCTGATTGTAGTGGAGTGACAGATTTATATGGAGAATAATAATAATACATTGCAACTGTACCACAGAGGTGGCACCAATGCTATGGGAGCAAAGAGAAGGCTGGAACTTCCTAGGGTCTAGTAACAGAACTGAAGAGGGGAGGACTTTACTTGGAAATTTTTACCTCTGATAATCATCATCCATTTCTCTGACCACCCCAAATGCACATTCTTTGCAAAACTTAGGTATTTGCCATGCAAATGTAGTGTTAAAACAGGTGGTCTAGCTCTCCCCTTTCAGTCAAAGCTGTTATGTGAGGGGGAGCAGTGATAAATAAATGTCCTGGGGTAGCCAGTGTCTGAGCTGATATATGAAGGTCAACAGGAAGAGTCAGCATGAACCATGTAGAGGAGAGGGCAAAAAATGTTCTCGACACAAAGATGCACCTGCAAAGTCTTGTAACCACTTAAACCAGTCACTCTGCTGCAAGTGTAAAATTCATATAATTAAATATAGATACCTGCTTTATGATTTAGATCTTCAAAATTTTCTCTTAATACATTTATTGTCAATAGGAGATACACTTGTAGTCCTTTTAGAAATAACAAACATAGATATTCTGACATGATCAAAATAAGAATGATGAAAGTAGAAAGTCAAAATGCTTGTTAAAAGAAGTACAGAATGGTGAAAAGATCAGTAGACTGAGATGTGGGTATTTACTATTTGTTCATTCAACAGATATTTATTGGACATCTCCTATACAGACACTGGGACACAATAAAGCACACAAAAATCAATGGGCAAAATAAACATAGTAGATACAAGGCAAAGTGGTTCTAAGAGTGCCTGGCACATGTAATACCAAGCACTCACATACTGCATTTTCACAAAAATCCTATTTCAACGGCCTTCTTTTCTAGATAGTGCCACATCCCTCTGCTCCTTTTCAGAGCCAAACTTCTTGAGTGAATTGGTGGCCATCACTGTCCCTATTTATTCACGTTTCACTGATTTTGCCTCCATTTTATTGAAATAGCTGCTGCTAAGGTTTCAGATGACATCCATCTTGGTAAACCATAAATATTTTTTCAACCTGAAGTCTCAGCAGAAATTTGTTGACATCCCTCTCTTTCTTGGGTTCTGTAATACAATGCTTTCTTGATTTGTTTATCTGGCTCTCTGGCCACTCATCCTTGGTCTTGGTCTTTCTCAAGCTTTAGTCCCAAGCCACATCTTTTCTTCATAATCTAATAGAGGCTTGCCCTGGAGATCCTTGCGAGTTTGCTCACAGACTACCACAATAAAGCAAATATCACAATAAAGTGAATCAAGTGGACTTTTTGGTTTCTGGTGCGTAAGGAAGTTTATACCGTACAGCAGTCTATTAAGTGTACAGTAGCATTATGTCTAAAAAATGTAGATACCTTAATTCTCTGTTACCAAAAAATGCTAACCATCACCTGAGTGTTCAACAAATTGTACTCACTGATCACAGATCACCATAACAAATATAATGGAAAAGTTTGACGTATTGCAAGGATTACCAAAATGTGACTGGGACACAAAGTGAGCAATTGCTGTTGGAAAAATGGCACTGATAGACTTGCTTCACAAACCTTCAATTTGTAAAAAGCTCAGTAAAGTGCAATAAAACAAATATGCATGTATTATCCCTGTCTGTAGCTTTAATAACAAAGTAGATGTGATTGCCATGTGCCAAGTTGTATCTTCACTTTAGATATTTTGTCTGAGTTCCAGACTCATATCCAACTGTCTACTTGTCATTTCCACATTAAGAGTATTTCACACACATCTTTGATCCAAATTCCAAAAACTGAATTCATGATCTTTTTCACAAACCTGGTTCACTCTGTTTCAGTAATTGCTACCAGCCTCCAGCTAGTTGCTCAAGCCAGAAAACTGGGCATTACTCTTGACCACTAACTACTTTAGAGTTCATATTTTATCTATTAGAAGTCTCTCAAGTGGGTTCACTTGTTTTCATCCTTACCCACTAAATCTCATTTTCCAACATTAGAATATTCACCACTCAAATCCAATAATTGGTCACCTAGATTATTCCAGTGGTTTTAGCTGGTCTCCTTAAAATTTACTTCTGAAATACAGTGGACAGGTGGTTCTGTATCTTGTCTATCTAGGAATAAAGACCCCACATCTTTACCATCAGTTATAATATTCTTCAAGATTTGGCTCCTACTTACTCCTCCGCCTTCTCTCATGGCACTTGGCCCTGCTCTGTGCTCTAGCCACATCAGTCGTCTTCATAGGATCAAATATGTCATGTTAACTGCATACTCAGAACCATCACATAAACTGTTCCTTTTGCTTGGCACATTCTGTCCTCTCTCTCTTTTTTTAAAAAATATTTTAAAAATGTATTCATGAAAAAAAAATATATTCATGAGAGACACAGAGAGAGGCAGAGATATAGGTGGAGAGAGAAGCAGGGAGCCTGATGTGGGACTTGATCCCAGGACCCCGGGATCACAACTTGATCCCACAACCTCGTGATCACGACTTGAGCCAAAGGCAGATGCTCAACCACTGAGCCCCCCAGGTGTCCCGACATTCTGTTCTCTTTTTGTTCACCCTTTTGCTTGATTAACTTATACTCGTCTTTCAGACAGCACTTCAATGTTTATTTAGAGAAGTCTTCCCTGACTGATCAGATTACAAAAGTCCCTTTTTATATATTCTTTAATAGCCCTCCATGCTCTTCTTTGAAATATTGATTATATAATCATGTATTATAATCACGTACGGTACCTGCAATCATGAACAGCAATCACGTATTTGTGTGATTATTGCATTGCATCTCACTCCCATAAATTTGATCATTTTTGCATAGTGTCCTTTTATCTGTATGCATAGTGCTTAGCCCATAGTACATATTTATTGAGCCAAAGAATGAATAATGTTTACCGAATTCTTTACTCTGTCAGAGACTACTAGCTGTTTGTCAGAATTTACAAGTAGGATTAGTAATCCATTCCACTTTCTGTGGTTTGCAGAAAATGAGCAACACTTAATCTTACACTTAATTCAGTTTACCAAACACTTATATTTTCAATATGTCAGTCATGGTGCAATGTACTGGGGAAAAAAGGCTGACTAAAGCTTGCTCTTGCCCTTAAGAGACTTATTCTTTGCTAGGGAGAATAGACATAAAATAGAAGTTCAACATAAAATGGTAAGTGCCATTATAGAAACATATTTTAGGAAGAACCACTTTAGAGAAGGTAGAGGAATTTGTTTTGGTTAATTTCATATGTGAATTTTTAGTTGGAGGGTAGGGAAATGTGAAAAGAATATAGAATATGATGCCTAAAATATCACCATTCATACCCTTTTGGTAAGCTCTAGATTGCTAGGAGTCCTTTAAAATGATATGAAATACTGTTTTGCCCCCTAGTGGATGATATGACAATCCATCACAATATTACATTTTAGTTGATAGTTTCTTGGAGTATGGAAGATTTAACTGAGTGGAAATGAGCAACAATGAAGGTGATTCTGGTTATGTCTATAACTTGAGATGCTGCTTTACTTAGAAGAGGGCATAAGTCTGGGTAAAGGGCCAATTGTATGAGGACATGTGAAGAAAGGGAATAATGGAAGACAGTTTAGAAGGTATCCAAAGACAAACCTTTACCAAGTTACCTTGTCCCGTTAATGTTCTTCCTATATTAACTACATGTCCTTGATTTCCTGGGACAGGCCTAATTTTCAATATTCCATTTTCTTGTCCACATGTGACTTTGAGGCTCTGTGGTAAAGTGGATCCTGAACACTCGTTCCCATAATTCAAATAACTAATTTAATCTTCTATAGTGAAATGTAGATACCAAGTAATTTTGAAGTATGGGCAACATATTTCTAAATAAAAATGCAGATTTGACCTCTGCACTTAAAAGGAAGCATTGCTAGGAAATATTATGTGGAAGGTGGGCCATTGATCCTGGAGCATTCATTAAAAACAACAACAACAACAACAACAACAACAACAACAACAACAACAAAAATGCCAGATAATCCTTGGAAGGGATTGTTGGGCACTTTTCACCCTGAGAAGTGTTCTCTCTTTACAGCAGAGATGTGCATTTGAATGATTTCTATATAGTCTTCTACTGATAGAGCAGCATTAAATTTTTACCAATCACGGCAACAACAAAGACTTTGTATCCTGACCTTCTGTCGCTCGTAGTTATCTTTACTTGTGCGTCCCAACTAACTTGAAAGGATACTATGGGGTAATGGGGTGTTGACAGAGAAAATTCAGTAGCCAAGGTGCTGTTTTTAATCCAAAGAATACTTTTCCCTTTTTAGTTCCAGGATGCTGGTGACCAAGGGGGAAATCTGGAGGAAATGGCAGTGCCACACAATTAGGAAGCCTCATTGGCATGGTAAGTTTTTCCTTTTCCTCCTCACGGAGGGCTGGGTAAAAAAAAATGAGATGGAATGGTGAGCAGACCCAAGCTGTGCTGCTCACCAGCTCTAGGGGACGCTCTAAGCAAATTCTTCCCTTCCTGTTAAACTGTATAAGTAGCACTTGCTGTATCTTCCTCTGAGGATTACATAAGATCTACATGTGAGCCTGAGGTGGGGGGGGGGGGGGGGGGGGGGACACAAAATCCAGGAGAGAACGGAAAGGAAGACGATAAAAAGTGTGGTATAGATAGGAGAGTCACATAGAAGCTGGTGAAGAGAGAAAAGCTACTTAATAGCAAGGTTAGGGAGCAGCTTCTCCACTCTGGCTTCATTCAGCTGGCCAGTGAGTCTGTCCATAGCAAATGGGAGCCTTGGAGAAAAGAGAAGGTGGAGAAGAAAAGCTGATGAATTGGGGTTGGGGAGGCAAGGCAGTGGGAAAAAATAGAGAAAGGAATAGAAGGGAGAGAAAAAATTGGAGGATGAGAGTAAGGAAAAAAAAGTTTATCTATTTCATCTTCTATTAGAAAGAGGGCAGAAGGAAGGAGATGATAAGGAAAATCAAACAGCTTGGGAATAGTAAGAAAAGCAGTGGGAGGATTTTGAAAGTTTTTTTATGTCAACTCAACTCATAAGAGATGAGACCTGCTGCCTGGCGAGGGACTGTGGGGGTGGGACCTTAATTATTAGTTCAACTGGGAAGAACCCAGGAGACGTATTTGCAGTAATTCAGATCCACAGACATAAAGAATTTGATTGAACCTCAGATGACAGGATATATTTTGTAGACTGTGTCAGAAGGAAAAGCACGAAGCACTGTGGTGATTTCCCTGAACCAAGCTAAATCTAGACTGTTGGTTCTCTCCCAGATTGAAGTAGGAGATATAGGTTAGAGCAGTGTCATTGGAAAAAGAGTCTATGATATGTTGGAGTTCCATTAATGGCAGCAGAGAGATTTGATGTTAGAATAGGGAAATAGAAAAGTGTGAAATAGAAAGCCATTGAGAAGAACATGGGCATTCTAGCTTCTAGTTGCTTTTAATCCAGAACAGAGATGCATTCTGGTGGTGGCTGGAACAGCCTGAGATGCCCTTTACATGTATGCCAACAAGTCGTATGAGGAAAAAATACCTGAGGATAAAAAGTTGTGAATAAGAATAAGGTAGCATGGGATCCCTGGGTAGCGCAGTGGTTTGGCGCCTGCCTTTGGCCCAGGGCGCGATCCTGGAGACCCGGGATCGAATCCCACATCGGGCTCCCGGTGCATGGAGCCTGCTTCTCCCTCTGCCTATGTCTCTGCCTCTCTCTCTCTCTCTCTGATGACTATCATTAAAAAAAAAACAAAAAAGAATAAGGTAGCATGGGAGTTTAGCAAGAAGGGAAAGTATGTATTTTGGGGTAGATGGCCCCTAAAAGTTGCTGTTTGGGTACCTTTTGGTAAGATGTAGGAAATTATTTTTGACCAAAAGGAAAATATTATCAATGTTTACAATAAAGAGAGGGAAGTTAACACTCCAGAAGAGATTGGTCGGGGAAAAGGGGCTTGATACTCATTAATGGGGGGAAGACTACCACCCAGAGTGGAGGAATGGATTCTTGGAAAGGAAAAACATGGGTGTGAACATGTGGCAGGAAAGACAAAAGCTAAAAAAGACCAGCTTTGTGAATGGGCCTGGCTCTCTCTGTCTTTATGAGCAAGGAGAACTAAGATGGCAGAAATGTAAGCATCCGGGTGAAACACAGCCAGCTTTTAGATAGACTCTTGGAAATGGTGGTCTCACTTTGAAAAGATGTTTAAAAGTACAAACAGCATTTATGCCGATGATGCCCGAGTAGGCGGCCAAGTCCATGGACATAAAAAGGAAAATTATAAAAGTATTGTACAAAGCAGTGTCAAGGGAGATACACACTATGGAGCAGAGACATTACTACCTGAAAGCGATTTCATTTGAGTTTGCACGAAAGAGGACAAGAGCTCTACTTGCATGCTCTTGATTGCCCCGTGTTCTACTGTGCCTTCAATCTTTGGACATGCTCTTGCTTTGCCTGGTATAACCTCCCTCCCTTTGTTTTTCTACTGGATTCCTACTTATTTCTCAACTGTTACCTCTTTGAGTCTCTACTATACTCTGAGTCTGGCCCTTCTTCCCTCTTTGTGCTTCCACCACACCTTTCCAAACTCTCAGTGTAGCACTTGTAGTACTATTCTCTACATATCTGTTTACCTGTCTGCCTCTTTCATTAAAGAAGCCCTGTGTTTTAATCAGTTTTGACTAACAGCGTGTCTGCTGTATGGCTAAACATCAGTATAAAGGGTCAGATCAAGAGAGATTGTGTCTTACTGTAGGACGGGCAGAGGACAGAGAAAGATGACAATTCTTCGTTTGTGTGTTATGGTAGGAAAAGTTTGCAATTAGTTGGTCAAGACTGAGAGGGAAAAATGAAAGGCTATCTTATATGCACTAGTGATGGAGAAAAACTAGGTCTAGCACATAGCACATTTTTTTTAGAGTTAAAATATCATTTAGATTTCTTATGAAAAGCAAAAAAATGGAAGTAGCGTTTTGGGAGAAGGCTTTCTGGGAGAAGGTATGCCAAAAGCAATGGATAAAGATCATTGGGAAAATAACTTGACAGAGTAAAAATGTAGAAAAGGCAAAGAGATAACACGATTTGGGAGGAGTCAGTAGGCTTTAAAAATGATAACATGAGTAACACTGGGAATTCCTCTAGTTTGATGGTAGGAGAGAAATTGTAACTAGATTAATATAATAACTACCTTTGATGATAAATGCTAAGAATAAAATGAGATCAAAGATATAAAAGAGCTTTGAAATAGTAATCTGTAAATGAAAGGTATTAACATTATTTTTTTTGCTAACTTGATAACAGTAGAATAAAATTTAAAAAAATTTCCCCTACTTCTTTGCTTCATTATTACCTCTTTTTAGATATCGAGTAGCTGGATCTTGTAAAGATGCAAAAGAACCCTCTGTTACTTGATGACTTAATAGCTGAGGTGGAATATTTGAATTTCTGAATTGGTATAAAAGTCAATTAAGACTATGGCCATTTTAGTTATTTCGAGGGGAATAATAACCCTCTATAGATGGAATGCTATGGGAATTGTAAGGAATTCCTTACTTGAAATGAAGTTTTTGTGCTACAGGCCTGTTGCACCGACTTGATAGTTTCATAGAGTCACTGTGAAAACCATCTATCTCATCAGATTGTGGGGAATAGAAACAGTCTTTCTCATGCAGAGTCCCTTCAGTTTTTGGATATAGCTGAGATTCTATGGAGCCGTGTACATAGACGTACAGACTAGAAATTGGAACTTCTTCATCTTGACTATGTGTAACCGACTCAAAGCAACGTTAGTTTACCTCCTTTAGAAAATAGGTTAAAGTGAGCAATTCAAAGGTGAGAAGTGAACACTCCTGACATCTCCACTGATCTCGCAGTTTCTTAGTGAAGCTGTCTCATCTGCATATTACTTTTTTTTTCAGAGTTTTTGACTTCTGTCTCTTCGGTGGTGATCTTCTGTTCTCATTCATTTCTGCTTAAAGGTTATGCAGCTAATTAGTGTATTTCTCCTGTAAGCCATAAATGCATTGCATGTTGTGGCAGTTACAGAGGAAGTCAAGATCCTCTCTAAGTATATTTGGAATCTCGTTTGCCAAGATTTCACAAATTGTTCATTTTGCAGAAACAATTTAGTTTCCATGTGGTTTGCCTAGGGGAAAGTTCACTGGTGTTCATTGTTAAGAAAATCAGAACAACATTAGAGAATTCAGTGGTCCCTTGAATGTCACTAAATCACATAATGCAAAAATACAGTTAATCTGCAGGTGAGTATGATATGAATTTGAACGGCAGCCACTCTCTTCAGACAAAGAAAGCACACAGGTACATCTTATTTGCTTCATTTTGCATGTATTCAGGCTGAGCGTTGGAGTGACCCTGCTGAGATGTCAGGGTGTTTTTAGTTATGTAAAATACATCACAGATTTTTGCGAGCAATGATTACTAAAAGAGTTTTTTTAAGACCTGTGTTATGCAATTGGTAACTCAAGGCATTTTAAACTATGATGATTTTCTTCCTTATTTGCAATGGCTTTCTGGCTTTCATCTTTTTGATCAGGATATTTTTATGAAAGAAATTTTCTTTAGTTTCTAGGAGATGTAAATGAGAAAACTGACCCATACATTTCTCGTCAATATCACCAGATGGCTTTTATCATTTTATTAGGATTTTGTTTTTATCTGTGGTTTTTATCTATTATGTGATATCCTACTATGGAAATCAATACTAATTTTTTTGAAACACTTTTTCAACTGTGAAATCACATAAAAGCATGTTTACCAACATTGTACCCTAAAATAGTTTGTAGATTTCCACAAAAACTACCTCAGAAAAGTAGTGACCATTGTTCAGTACATTCTGCAAAGGGATAAATTAAGAGCCTGAGGTAATCTTATTTCCATTGCTTTGAAATGAAAATTAATTCTTGGCAAATAAATGAAAAAAACTTAAATCACACAAGTTTCAGAAGATTGCCCCAAATCTTTCAACTAGGAGAAAGAATATGTGAAATCTAAGGGAGAGCATTTTGAATTTGAAACTGAAAAGAACTGTATAAAACCGTGTTATCTGAAATAACAAGTGTTAATGAGAATGTGGAGAAAAAGGAACCCTTGTACGCTGTTGGTGGGAATGCAAATTTGTGCAAGCCACTGTGGAAAACAATAACAAAAACAACAAAAATAGAATTACCATATGATCTAGTAATTCTACTACTATTTACTGAAAAAAATGAAAACACTAATTCAAAAAGATATGTGCACCCCTATGTTTATTGCAGCATTGTTTACAATAGACAAGGCACAGAAGCAAGCCAAATGCCCATCCATAGATGAATGGATTAAAGATGTGTGGGGTGTGTGTGTGTGATAGAACGTTACTCAGCCATAAAAAAGAATGGTATCTTGCCATTTGCAACATGGATGGACCTAGAGGGCATGATATTATGTGAAATGTCAATCAGAAAAAGACAAATACCATATGATTTCACTCATATGTGGAATTTAAGAAATAAAACGAATGAAGACAAAAATACTCAAATACGGAGAACTCAACTAGTCGTTGCCAGTGGGAAAGTGGGTAGAGGGATGAGTAAAATTGGTAAAGGGGATTAAGAGTACCCTTATTGTGATGAGCACTGAGAAAGTATGGAGTTGTTGAATCATTATGTTGAATGATTACAGTTAATATAACATTGTATATTAATTATACTTAAGTAAAGAAATTATGTTATCTGTAAGAAACCTTTAGATAGTATGAATCTTTGAATATTTGAAAGCATTTGGATGGAGAAGATGAACCATAGATACATATGACCACTTTTTGAGAAGTTACAATAGAAGAATCTTTAAGCTTATGGGGAAAATCACAAAAAAAGTTAGAGAATGTATAATATTATAGGACAGTTAATTCAAAATTTATCTAGAATGAATTAAAGGTAAAGAAATGAATCAGTGATGTTACTTACAGGTGAGAATGGTACAGAGTTAGGTGGGAAAACTTTCTGAAGGGAGATGTTTCTATTGTAAATTATGAATACACCAAGTGTCTGTCCATCAACTGATCAATGGGTAAAGATGTGTGATTTATATACAATGGAATATTATTCACCGAAAAAAAATCTTGCTATTTTTAACAACATGGATTGTACCTGAAGTATGTAATGCTAAGCCAAATAACTCAGTAAAAGACAAATACCATGTAATTTCATTCATGTGGAATTTAAGAAACAAAACAAATGAACAATGAGGGAAAAAGGAGAGGGAGACAAACCAAGAAACAGATGATAGAGAACAAACTGGTGGTTACCAGAGGGGAGGAAGAGGGGAGGTATCTGAAACAGGTGATGGGGATTAAGGAGTGCACCTGTCCTGATGAGCACTGGGTGATGTGTGGAAGTGTTGAATCTCTGTATTGTGCACTTGAACTAATGTAACATTGTATGGTAATAAACTGGAATTAAAATAAAAATAAAGAGCCAAAAAAATAAAAAAAAAAGCTCCTCAATTGTGTGTGAAGGTAAAGTTTAAAATTGAACAGCTCACAGAAATAAGTTGGGGCAGTTTTTCCTAGGGTCTTTGAGAAAGTTTCCTATCTTAAAAAAAAAGTATATCAAGAAAGGAAAATGGACTAGAGCCTAAATCTGTATTCCTAAAAGATGTTAGGTTCTCAAAAATTATTTTGGAAACGGTAACTGCGATAGTTAAGACTGCAGTTAAACTACTGAGTTCAAACCAGGGCTTCTCACTAGTTGTATGATCTGGGAATATTCTGAACTTCTGTGGGACTTTGTATCCTCACCAGTAAAGTGGGATTTAAAGACCCTAAATCAAAGGAGTAGTATTAGACTTAATATATGCGCAGTGCATACAACAGAATCTGACACTTAGTGCTCAATAAATGTTGTTTTTGATTACAAGCCCTCACTGATGGATTTCAGATCTTCCCATGCCATGAAATACAGGTCATCATTCTCTCTGGTGAATGAACAAATTGAGGCTCAGTCATGTGAAGTAACTTTTTAAAGGTAACATGGGTTTTAGAAGCCAGAACACAGACAGGTCTTTTAAGTACCAGAGTCCATGTTCATTCTTCTATGTGGCAAAACTTGTGAAATTTTAAGTTTCCTTTTATAGTGGATCATTATTCAATAGTATTAAACTCTATGCCAGTAAGCTACTGTTAGCATAAGATGCTGAACTGGAAAAAAAAAAAAAAAAACATGGCAGGATTTCCCTGGTGTAAGTGTTCACAGCCAGATTCTTTATCTCTAATATTATGCATCATCTGTTAAGCAATTTGTAATTGCTTTCAAGTCTTCCAGAATGCACAAGAATCAGCAGACTACAATTCCTGAATGACCGTCTCAAGGTCTTGCACGGCTATCTGCAGACTGTTGAGATGAAAGTGTTTCTCAGAGGAGCAGAAGCATGTCCAAACACAAGCTCCCCAATTTCCCTTTACATTATGAGGTTGCCTGAGCTAAATACACTGACTAAAGGAGATGTATCAAGCTGCCTTGATTCAGAAGGGATAATAAAATTTATTCTCTGGCCTCATAGGGATTTAGTGAGGTCAGAGAAGAAAAAAAGGAAAGTATAGGCTTTCTGCAAAAGAGGGGATAAATGCAAGAAGGGGATTATTTTAAGCAGTGAATTAGAAAAATATAAAAGCAAGCCACCTTCTCTAACCAAGAGGCAAGTGCTATCTTCTCAGTTCTCCTGTGGCCAAAGGCCAATGGATTGTGTGATTGAAGTACTTACTGGGCTGCACGTAGTAGAGGTTAGAACTAAAGTCTCCTATAGATGGAGATTTGAAACCTTGTTTGCCACTGTCTAGCTAGTGGCCTTCGGCAGATTGCTTCATCTCCTTGAGCTTTCTCTTTCTGACTTTATGAAATGGGGATAACGATAGAACTGATCGCAACTAGTTGTTGAAAGGATTCAATGAGATGAGATAAACTCAATGAGATGAGGTAAAGTGCTTAGAGTGGTGCTTAGAACATGGTAAATGCATAGTGCCTGCTAGTTATTCTGTTCTTCTCAGTAGCATTTCTACCCATAAACAACTAAGGATTTTTTTTGAAATGATATTTTATCCATCTTTGCGGGCTCACTGCTTGGCTAGTGCCGGGTGTAGTACCTGGCACATAACAGACACTCATATTTTTGTTGTATTAATTGATGGATGGATAATGCCTTGTGAATGTTTATATAGACACACCCACCACTCTAATCAGCTGTCTCACTAGACTGTTCTTGGATACACAGAAGAGCACATGGACAATCAGGAATGGGGCCTGGAAAGATGTCTGTGTGAAGGTGTGGGTATCACCACCCTTGGACCCGTCCTAGGTTCTCCTTCTACAGGGCAGCACAGGATCTTCTCACATAGTCTATCAAAGATGAAGTCCACCGAATCCTACCCTTGGGTAAAACATGGGTTGGATTTTGCCTCCCAGTTGACTCTTCAGTTGTCCTGAGCTGGGGTCAACACAGCAGGTGTATTACATCTGGCTGCTTGGCTGGGAAGAGTTAAAATGGAAATCAGAAAGCTCACGGGGAAGCCAGAAGATATGCCAGCCGAAACTGCAAGAGTGAAGGCTATTTTCTCTCCTTCAGAACATTTTTTCCTTTGGAGGGTTTTTTTTTTTTTTTTTTTTAAGAGAAAGTATATGGCTTTTGACTTGTGAGCAATTTAGAGAAATACTAGACTCGTGAGGACATAGTAGAAAAAAATAAGTAATGGTAGTTGATTATGGGTATGGGTACTATTTTGGAGACATTAAATACTATATGTAAAGCATTTAAATTAAGCGAGTTATTAGTGAGGTGAAAAGGTATGAATATCTTAAATTGAAATGAACTGTTTATTTTTATTTTTATTTTATTTTTTTTGAAATGAACTGTTTTAACCAATGTGTCCATAATAGAACTTATGGTTTTCCTCAAAAGTAATGCATCTCTTTTTGTAATTAATTTAATTTGCCCTGTTTATTCACTTCAGTCAGCCAAGCTAGAATTAGAATCATTTTCAATGGTTCTCTGTCTCCCACCTGTCTAATTGATAACAAAGTTCTGTTAAGTACATTTAAAAAAATATTTACTTATTTAAGAGACAGAGAACAAGTGGGGGAGGAGCAGAGGGAGAGGGACAAGCAGACCCCACGCTGAGCGAGGGGGCCTCATTACAGGCCTCAATCCCACAACCCTGAGATCATGACCTGAGCCAGAATCAAAAGTCAGCATCTTACCAAGTGAGCCACCCAGGTGTCCCTGTAAATACATTTCTTAAAACCTTTTTCAAATCTGAGTTTTCTTCACTGTCATAGATTTTTGTACACTCTGCAACAACCCCCTAAATGGACGCCAGAGATGCCAGTTAATCTTTGTATTGCCAGCGCTAGCTTTCTAAACTGGCAGCTTTAATATCCTTATGGCAGCCAACCAGAATCAAATGTTAACTCCCACATTCAAGGCCCTAAGATATTACCCTTATTTATTTTTCTGGATCATCCCTCCCCCCCTCCCCTTTTTGTTTTTCTCTTATGTGTACTCGATCCTAGCCTGGTCTAGGCATCTTGTTCTTGAATTGCTCCACATGCTCACCCAGCTTCCTCTGCTTGGAAGTCCTTATTCTCAACTTGAATTCCTAGTCCTCCTTTATAACTCACTTCAGATTCACTTTCACATCATCCCTTTGAAGTTTCTACTTCAGAAGGCAACATCCCTTCCTCAGACACCTATAAACACCTTGGGGGGAGAAACCAGGTCTAATTTATCTGTAGAACAGTGGGTTCAGCAGAGAATGATCTGTAGATGTGTATTTGCTGAGTTACATCATCAGGTTAATGAAAAAAAAAAAAACTTTCACAAAGGAGCCATGTCCTTTGCTTATGTGATTTCATTTGACATACTTAAAGGTAGAAGGTATAGAGCACATAGTTACTTAGGCAATTCTTGTATATAATGGGTTGATTGCTGGGAAGAAGCAAGGCAAGGGTCTTTGTGGAGTGTGTCACCTGGAGCGTAGGCTTTGGAGTCAGATTGACCTGAGTTAAAATACAGATTCTGTAATTTAATAATCATAGGACTTTGCGGGGAGTCCCTTCACTTTTCCTCTATAAAATGACGGTAACGATACGTCCATATTGTGTGGGAGGGCTGCAGACATCAAACAATATATGAACAGCCCAGAGTACAGTGCTCTTAATTTTATTAAAATAGAGAAACTTTTTAGAAGCACCTGGGTAGCTCAGTAGCTCAGTCAGTTAAGTGTCTGACTCTTGATTCTGGCTCAAGTCATGATCTCAGGGTTGTGAGATCGAGCCCTCACCATGGGGCTGAAGATTTCTCTCCCTTCTTCTCCCTCTGCCCCTCCCCACATGCTCTCTTAAAAACAAAATAAAACAAAACAAAAGGAACTTGTATATAAAAGTTTAAAAATCGGCACATCAATAATACTTCTAAACAGGAAAAAAAGGTGCTAACAGACACATGAAAGAAATGTAGAAGCTTATTACTATAGGATATAGCCTAAATTGTCAAGCTTAGGGTCTGAGGAGCCTGACACTATCACATCGCTGTGTCCATATAACATCCCATGTAACATATAATAGTTCTGTGTAGTGTACAAATGATTATAGAGCTCCTATAGAGGTAATAATAAGACCAATTTAATAGGGAAATCTTGATTTTCCTCATAATTTGATTTCTGGTTGCAACAGTTGAGATACTACAGCTCAAATGGAAAAAGACAAGATATTACACTCGCCGCTTTGCTCATCTGATCCCTGAGTCATTGTAACATGTTTTCTTTCTAGGTTCAGTAGTATCTTTTAACTGTGTACAGAGGGCCTATTTATTGGTGCCATTGGCAGGGTACGTGGGGGGGAATCTGAAGAAGTCTCTGAAATAAACACAACCATTAGGACTTTAAAAAGCCACTTGACGGTCATCCATTTAAAAGCTATTACCAATCAGCTGCCTCTTGCAGGAGAAGAAAAAAAAATCTGTGGATTGAAGACACTTGAAATCAGAGATTAGCCAAGAGATGCTCTTTCATTTCCAAATAGAGAGCCAGGATGTCAAACATCTCTAGTTTCTTGAAACACAGAAATCTCTCTTAGGATTTAATTTTTTTTAAGGGACAAAATGAACTAAAGCCACCCCCCCCCCTTTGCTGTAATAATATCCTGCACTTTTCTTCCTGTGTCCCCAGATGCGTGCATGCAGCTGGCTGCCCTGCTCTGGTGAGCGTGTCTCATTCTGGCTCTTCCTCAGTTCCTATCTGATCATATTTCGAAATGTCATTCATGTTTATGCAGGCCAGTGCACAAAACAAAATTAATTTAACTCACAACGGCGCATTAATATTATTACTTTTGACACCATGGAAAACTTATTAACTATAGCTTGTCACAGGCCTCTCACCGAGTAGCCCAACCTGCAGCATGCAGAGGAAATGTCATATGATGGAAAGGGGTTTGGACTGCCAGACCTTGTAAAAAGTCCAAGTAGTTGAGTTTTTAAATGATTATGCTAAAATTAACTCTCTGTGAATGGCAAGAAGAGCCCTGTCCCATTTTGTTGGACTACACTGTTGGGAAATGTTTTTATGGTGCAGGATTTAAGCCTTATGTATTTTTTCCCTTTATCAATAAATATCATCTTTGTGTTTTAAAGAGGTAGCAGGCAATTTAACACAAATAGCTATTGTGTGAGGCTATAATTACCCCAGACTGTAAATGAAGGAAAGAGCAGAGTGAGCTAGTATTCATTGCATACTTCCTGGTTCTAAGTGTTCTCACCTTACTGCATCTTATTACAATAGCTTGTGGTGCGGGTTTTGTTTTGTTTTGTTTTAAATTGAGGTATTATTGACATTGTAACGAGGTTTTGTATTCTCCGTCTGATGCATAAGGAAATTAAAAGCATGAGAGGCTAGCTGACTTCTGTTTGCAGGGTTCATGAGTGGCAGAGGCACTTGCAACCTGAGTACAAAGGCCTTCCTACTCTGGGAGTCTTCTGCAGTCACACTAAATCTGAAGGAAAAGAGGAAACCATAAGCCTTACACAAAGTGGGCAATATTTCCTCTGCTTTTCATGGAAATGATTTATGGACATTATTTATCACTCAAACCTGGCATTTACAAAGGGACCTGATTTTGGCATTGAAAAAGTTCTATTTTTTTTTTTTTTTTGGTATGAAATTAGACATGTGACAGTATTTTTTTTTTCTTTCTTTCTGTTCAGTACCTGTTGGTCTGTTTTACTACATCCACCAAGGAGATTATATGCTGTTGTTCTTTTTGGCCAGAACACTGCTTTCCCCACCAAGAGGGTGTTCTGTGTCACACTTTGAAACGGTGATTTGGAAAGTGACACAGTCAGTCCTGGGAA